>NC_091458.1:27770693-28451943 GCF_027789765.1 Dendropsophus ebraccatus | reverse complement strand
TGTATATCATGATCATTTTATTTCCTTGACCCCCAAGTCACTATTTCTAACCTGTATTGCCACTGCTCTGGATACAAGTCCTCTGAGGTACTGAAGAGGGTCTTCTGGGCCTTCCCATTTACTTTGCCAGGTGAGCGGACACTGTAAAAATCAGCATAAAGATATTAGTACATAGTTGGCAGTGCCCTATACAAACTATAAAAGGCCATACATCTCCAGCAGAATGGTGGTCTCTACTGTGCCCTTTATATCAATTTAGTTCAACCCACTAACAGTTACATGAAATTGGAATAGCCCTCCAAAAAATGTCACTTTTTATAACTTTATGCAAAGTTTTTGCATTAAAGGGGTTATCCAGTGAAAATATTTTTTTTTTCAAATCAACTGGTTTCAGATTGTTATACAGACTTGTAATTTACTTCTTTTTAAAAATCTTAAGTCTTCCAGTACTTATCAGCTGCTGTATGTCCTGCAGGAAATATTGTTTTCTTTTCAGTCTGACACAATGCTCTCTGCTGACAACTCTGTCGGAGACAGAAACGCTGGAAAACCCCTTTAATGGCTCAAGTAAATCTCGGTGTATAACCCAGATGCCTGAAAGTGTCATGGAGACATGTCAAAGGTATTAAAGGGGTTATCCAGCGCTACAAAAACATGGCCACTTTCCCCCCTACTGTTGTCTCCAGTTCAGGTGTGGTTTGCAATTAAGCTCCATTTACTTCAATGGAACGGAGTTTCAAAACCCCACCCAGACTGGAGACAACAGTAGGGGGAAAGTGGCCATGTTTTTGTAGCGCTGGATAACCCCTTTAATGGGCTGGGGGGTAGGTGATTGCTAGAATGAGCTGGGAGAAGTGCTCAGCTAGTCACGTCTCTCCCCATCTTGTTACTCACTGCAAAGTACGTTTATGGACCGGTTTTGTGCAGCAAGCAGTGAGACAAGGGAAGAAGTGCATAGCTGAGGGCTTCTCCCAGCTCTATCTAGCAATCAGTGAGTGTCCAAATGCCCACAATGATCTCCAACCATTTCAACCTTTTCACTTGTCTTCTAATTTTTATAGGAACTATTCTTTTTATTTTTTTGAGGGGGGGAAGGCAATTCCTAAATTTCACTTTCTTTGGGAGGCGGGGGGCAGGCATTTCTAATGCAATTTCAATGATTACTTTATTGCTCTGGATTAGGCCCCTGACTGCCATTGTAACAGAGGACGGCCACTCCTGGCCACAGCATCTAAGGTGTTAACTTGCCATGATCATCCGATACCGGCAGATGCTGCAGATCCCAGCTATGTATTACAGTTGCGGGTTCGGCTGTTGATCACATGGGGACAGTAATGAAGCCCACGTGTTTAGGGCCAGCTCTATTGTCTTTTCCAATGGGACCAGCAGAGCTGATACGAGTTTACAGATCTCATACAACCCCTTCAATTACAGTGCACGTCGTTTTTTTCCTATAGTGGCCACGATGGGAAATGTGGTATAATATGTGGTCATTCAAGTAGTTTGCAAGCGCAAAGTCCAAAGCCCCCCATGACATGGGGCGATCAGAGGGAGCAAGCGTGCTATTACACATGCCAACGGGGGAGGGTGGGGGCGGGAGGCTGGCTGGCTGATTGTCAGATCGTCCGGGCAGCAAATAGGAGATAGCGGCGGCAGCAGACTTGCTCTATCATTGTTGAAAGACATTAAAAGACAACGATCAGCCAACATCATGCATGTCGGCTGATCGTTTCCTATTATTACGCAAAGCGATTATCGTCCGCAATGGCCGAAAATCGACCAAATACGGCCAATGATCGCTTCGCGTAATAGGGCCTTAAGACTACACTACTAGGAGATTCTGTGGATGGCAGAGCATAAGGAAAGGGGGTCGGCATCCATATACATTAACAGGGGATACATTATTAAAACCAACACAAGTTATCACTATGCAATATATAACCCAAACACTGGCACATATAATCCCCCTCCATTTACATGCACATTACACGCTGTCATTTCGTCTGCCTGTTTACGCACGGACATAACTCATCCAATCATCTTGCAAATGGCCAAATGTCTTGGAAATCATTCTGCACTTGACAGAATTGTGTGAGATTGAGAAGCTTGTAAACAATGCGATATATCGGTCCAATAAAAGTCATTGTGATATTTACTGCCTCATTCTTGCTCCATTTACTAGGCTGGCAACAGAAGATGCATATTGTATCATCTCAGTTCAGGAAACTCGACCACAAACATTTATATTTATTACAAAGGGGAAATGTATCCAGGAGGAAAAAAAAAGAAAAATTTACTGGAGGATCGGGAACGGCTCAGCTTGTGTTTTGCATTTAGATAAGGCAAGGGACGGATTGCAATAAGATATCATAAATGCATGAAAATACAATTCATTATAGCGAAACCTCCAGGATATTAATAACTGAAGGAATTAATACAAATGTACAGACTTAAAAGGTGAAATATGCAACAGGCTCAGACCCATAAGGAGCTATGACTCCATCCAAAATGAACACTTCCCCGTTCCATGTTATTTTCCTATCTATTCTTTCTCTTGTGGGTCTTAGCGGTAATATCAGATTCCAGTACAATGGCCTCACCGTCATGCTTTGGTGAAACGCTTTCTTTACTTGAGTCAATAGTGAAGAACCTGTGCCATATATACACTATATACACATTCTTCCTACTGACCCATGATGAACCTTGTCCTAAGGAACCTACAAGTATCCAAATCACCAACTACATCAATACCATTGAAGTGAACACAGCTGTATAGTTGGTAAGTTTGACAAAGGCCAAGAGTCCGTCCATCAAGTCCAACCTATAATGGTCAGTTTACACGGAGTAATAATGCGCCCAATCGATCGTTTACAGATTTCGAAGTAACAATGTGTTTTTTATAACGATCAGCGTCTAGACGGAACGATATATAGTTTGAAAAAAATCGCTACTTTTAAGACACATAGGGTAAATCGTTGAAAGACTGCTTACACAAAGCGATCTGCGAATTTTCGGTGAACGACCAACGATGATTTGAAATCACGATGAGCGATTTATCGTTCGCTGTGTTTACACAAGCCGATTATTGCTTAAATGCGATCGTTATCGTGTAAATTCTAACAATAATCGATCCATGTAAACGCACCATAACCCATGCCAATTTTCTCATAAGGGAATTCCTCACTGACTACAAATATGGAAAACAGAATAAATCCCTGGATCAACGTCCTGTCATTAGAAATCTAGTAACCACAACCTGTAATAAAATGTTTGGTTTTTTTCACAAAAGGCATCTAGATTCCTTCTGAATCAACAAACACAACATTGTATGGCAGAGTTCCATAGCCTCACTGCTCTTGCAGTAAAGAATTTCCATCTGTAATGATGGTGACACCTTCTTTGCAGGATCACGTTTAGACCCCCTTTTGAATATTGACACCACAATCGCTATGCACCAGACCTTTAGACCAAACCAGGTCATAACAGCCTATGGCTAAGTTCACACAGCGTATATTTTTCCAATTAATAACGCCAGTTGTTGCAGATTGCAACACAGGCCATTATCAATGAAAAATACTTTGCATTAACTCCTATAGAATCCCGGCCGTAGTGTATTCTTTTCCCTCTGCTTAAGGTTAAGGCAGGATCTTACACATAAGAAAACATCTCTTATTGGCGTATATAATCTGCATATAAACGTGAACTCTGTTTTCTTTTCAACATAAGGGCAGAAATAAAACGATGGAGTGCCGTATCCATCGCACGGCTGATGACACTGACTTATAATGGGGTCCGTTGGCTAGTGGTTTTTAGATTGTAATAATAGTGTTGGATGCTAAATGAATTTAGACTAATGGGCATATGTATACATGTGTGTATGGATAGATAGATAGATCGATAGATAGATAGGAGCTAAGCCATTATACTGTTCTCCCTCCACAGGCTGCCCGTACAATTGTTGTGACTTATAGTTTATTAAGCTGTAGACAGACATTCATAATCCAGCTGTCACATCCCCTCTATTGTGGCCACTTCAGGACATCACTGATGATGGCGGAGTATTCACTGACATCCAGCATCTCTTTCCCTCCGGGTGAGAACCCCCCCCAGTTCCTCCTTCCACACTATATGCAATGAGAAGTGACAAGCTGTCAGGGTCACAATGTCGCCCTCTTCCCCTCCTCCTCTGATGGCTGACGAATTACAAAGCAAACAGAAATGTACAGTCTGGCAGCTGTCAATGCAATTCAGGAGTTCTCGAAAATCTACATCATTATCAGCAAAACTGGAAAATGTGTGAATAGAATATAGACGAGAGTCCCCAAAGAGAGAGAGTGGGTAACCTCCTAATGTACCAATGGATCAACCACATGAATGTGCAGAATTCGCTAGAGAAGGGAAAATGCCAGCCGTGATTATATTATCACCAATGTGCTCCATACATCTCTCATGGCAGCTATTATCCCCCTCTCTGTAGGGCCAATGACATGCTCAGACATTTACTTCCATATGTTTTTGGAAGTTTTAAAAAAAATATGATCACCACCCAAAAAACCATGCAGATGATGACCGTTCACGTCAAGGTTCAAGGCTAACAACCTAGGGATTCGTGAAGGATTGGTGGTTGGATTTGATTTGACGCAATCCCTCAGTGAGAACTCAAAAGGCGAATCTTGTATTCCACAGGAGGATTACTTGACATGGACTCTACACTTGTGGGAACATAGCTTTTATTTGGCAACGTGTTTTAAAGTGGGAACCTTCCTCTTCATCAGGCAACCTAGACGTATCAGCCATTTTGACCACAATGCTCTACCGTAAAGATAGACTGTAAGGTTAGCTCGGCACTATGGGATTACCATGTCACTGTATTTACTCTGTATGGTCTAAGGAAAGTGCCCTCCTTCAGGATTATGCACCCTGCCACTCTGCAAAAATTGTTGCGGATTGGTTTGTGGAACTCGACAAAGAGATCAAGATGTTGACTTGACCTCCATATTCCCCAGATCTCAATCAGATGTTCTTTTTGGATACCTTACTTGATAAGACTTTAATGTATCTGCCCGTTATTGTGCCACTGTTCCTGACTATGATGTACGGTGACTACATTGGCGTCACTTATTCTTTTGGCTGATCTTGTACTGACTCCTTACTTTATAATAAAGTTGCACTTGAATAATCATAAGAAAAACTGACATGTATGTGTTCAGCTGAGAATCTAGATCTTTAGTGCTGCACATTGCTTTCTGTATATAAAGTCTCAGTAATAACATGACACAGCTGGAAAATATACACTCACTGCTGGGTCCTGGGCAATGAGCGCACAAACTGTGACATGAATAGGACCATAGAGAGGACATAATGGTATAGTCAATGACATCGACACCTGCGTATTTCTCGCACTCCCTAAATAACCTTATATATCCTGCGGCTTACCAATATTACAGTGAAATTCTATCTTGGTCCATTATATTAGGTCATTGCTACATAGGCTTCCCTGCTCTGTCTTATTTCCCAAACAGGGGGTGA
This sequence comes from Dendropsophus ebraccatus, assembly GCF_027789765.1. NCBI lineage: Eukaryota > Metazoa > Chordata > Amphibia > Anura > Hylidae > Dendropsophus > Dendropsophus ebraccatus. Next base: position 28,446,414 of record NC_091458.1, on the reverse strand, counting down.
CAACTATTTGGGCAGAAACAATGATGTTAAGAAGATCACTGACTTCTAAAGGGAGATGAGAGCTGACGTAAAACAGATGGTGGCCAGACAACTTCTATCATGGGCGAAGGGAATAACCGGAAGGAATTACTGCAGAGATACCTATAAGAGGTAAGTTCATTAATCACCTGAAATTTACTGCAAACAGAGGTCAACAGGTTGTTTACTGCACCTCCAGAATGGAGGAATACTGCCCACAGGCAAGTGCAACTCTGCGGCCTTTATAACAATGAGCCTGACATTAGGATAACCTCCATCAGTTTTAAGTGCTTCCAACCAGTGATATCTTTGGCACCAGGCCTGTGAATTACTTCTCGCTTAGGAAAAACTTCTCCAAAGGAACAAAGTCTCCATCTGGTCTTCCCCTTCCAAGCCACAGAAGCAATAATACAATGAGTATAAATCAGTATTCTCCGCTTGGTTCTCTGCCTATGTAAACCCTCTCTTCCCACTTCAATAACACATTTCCAATCACTGGTTCCCAGTCACCACTTCCCTGTTCCTGGCAGAAGTTCTGGAGTCGTGTATAACTGTGCACTCAACGTGTCAAATTGCTGGATCTACAAAAGAGCGGGCATCTCCAATGACGTTACCCACAGGCTTTATCTTCTATTGCTAAGCAGAAGCCAGGGCAAACTTGGCCTCCTGCCTATTCATCAGCATGACTAAGGAATAAGTAGTCAGGGAGACTCGGTAATGAATGATTACAATAGGGAATCCCTCTCTTTTCATCATTCATTGACCATGTGACACTTCACTTACCTTCTGCTCTAATAAAGCACTCGCTAGTTTCTGCACCTCCGAGGTCAACAATGACGTCCCTCTGATAACCTTACTCAGAGCCGCCAGGGACTGGTGGATACTTTGAACCAGGCGGATGGCATTGAACTGTTCCAGGATGATGAACGACAAGATGGGTGACCCGTACCGCTCCGTTGGAGGTGATACCTTCTGATGGATCAAGTTGGAGGTCTGTAAGCAGATTTATAAGAGGTAATTGTAAATGAAGGTAAGCGAAAAAGGTTAGGCACTGATGCATCTGTAAATTATAAGGAACTGGGATTGCTCCTAGCGTTTAAGGTAATACTCCTTCAGATACAAGAAATCATTCCCGCCAACCCCTAAACTTACATACATCACAAAGATCCACATCAATGCAACAATACAACTAAGACGTTATAGTTGAACATAACACTGACATAACACATGCTGCTTCAATATCTTTTTAAGTTTGGGTGTTAAATTGTAAAAGGGGTTGTCCGAGGATTAAAAAAAAAAAAAAAAAATTACACGCGTCTTATGGGGATGACGCATCACCAGGTGATGAATGGGAACTGGGAGCGTTAGTGCAGCAACTGTGGGGTCTTGGGGACAGTAAATATTACTTTTTATGCCTTGTGCCATGTATATTTATTTATTACTAGCGAGCCTCTTTAACTCTATGAGTAAAAAGTAGAGATGAGCAAAGAATGCTTCATTTAGCTTCATACTAAGCTATAAGATCGGCTTTTGAATCCCGCTGTCTGCCCGCTCTGTAGAGAAGGTGGAGACAGCCTGAGGTCCGGCTGGAAAAAGTGGATACAGCCATAGGCTATGTTCACACTACGTATTAGACCAGCCGTTCCATGACCTGGCCGGGTCACAGAACGGCCGGTCTCTGCCAAGATCATCCCGGCCGGTACAGCAGTACCGACCGGATGATCTTTATGGCCGTAGTGTTCTGATGCAGGCGGGAGCCGCTTCATTGTGTGAACTGACAGTGTTTCCTTTGGCCGCAATTCACTGAATTGCAGCCGTAGAAAATTGACATGTCAGTTCTTTGCGGAGCCGCACAGGATCCCGGACGGAGCGTATAGGATGTGTATACGCTCCGGCCGGGATCCCATAGCAGAATAGGCTATGTTCCACTCCGCACAAAGTATGGCCATTGTTGCCGATGGCAACAACGGACGTACTTTTACGTAGTGTGAACATAGCCATAAGCTGTGTGCGCTAGCAGCGAGATTCAAAAGCAGATTATTTAGCTTTGTATGAACCCTACTGAACAGAGCTCCACTCATCTCTAGTAAAAAGTTAATTCTTAGTTGTGGAGTGTTTGTTTTTTGTTTTTTTAATAAAAGGATCCGGCTTCTGTCTGCCATCTTGATTGAGAGTCTGCAGGCGGTAGATATGGTAACTATACATACCATCTTGTCACAAGAAGTCATAGTGACATAGATTATTCCATAATGTGAGCTCTGAGGCCCAGGAAAGGTTGCAGGCTGCACCTACACAGCAGCACGCGTGTCATGGGCAATGTGAATAGATCATGGAACGGAAGACTTGTTGTAAAACTGAAGCTGGTAATACACTTTCAATAACCATTGGGCGATTTGTTCAGCTGACAGTTACCACCCCTGGCCTTCCCATAAGCTTGGACGTTTGGCATAGGTGAACATTCATATGCTCTCTATGAGAAGGGTTAAGCTGATCTGGTGGCAGCTTTCCACTCCCAGCACAAAAAGGTTGGACAGTAATAATCATGCCTCTCTCTCTGACGGCTTTGGCTGTCCAGGCATAATGCAACAGCGGGAGGGCAAAAGGTTTCCCATCCCTCCTTTATAGAGCTAACCAAACCCACTGGAGGTGCCAGGTTTGGACGACTTAAAGGGGTTGCCCACTTTATAGTAAAATTGCTCAGCATACAGTATTAGCAAGTGTACTTACTGCACTTACTGACCGCAGCTCCCTGTGTACCTCATAGAGCTAAAATCAGACCCCCCCTCCTCCAGGCTGTGCTGCCCTGCTCTGTGGTGAGTCTGTCCATAAGATGGCCGACAAGGAGGGCACATGCCCTGCCCATAATTTCCACCATAAGCATATACATGCTCAGTGTTGGACACTTGTGGGTCACAAGCTCCTCCATGTCGGCCATCTTATGGACAGACTCACCACAGATTTTAGTTCTGATTTTAGTTCTATGAGGTACACAGGGAGCTGCTGTCAGTATATACAGTGAGTACACTAACTAATACTGTACACTGAACTACTTTACTATAAAGTGGCCAACCCTTTAACTTAGAGACACAAGGTCGATCTAGTCTGCCCGTATAGTGTTTCTAGGATAGATATATGTTTTTCACAGGCAGGTCTACATTTGCTTACTGTGGCTTCACCCACCACATCTGCTGGAAGTTTGTTCCAAGCATCTACTACTCTTTCAGTAAAATGCTACAATCATAACATAATAATATTGTATCCCCACATTGTGTATAGTTTCTTAATTTTGAAAGTATTCACCACTATTTGCGGTATAGCTCAGCACCCTGTAAACCCCTCCTGCATTATTGTATTCTAACTAGAATCCCAGACAGGGATTAATTCCATTCAACAATTTTATCTCTCACGGGGCAAACACCACAGTTCATTTTTATTTAATATTGCAAAGCATGATAAAATGATGTCCTGATGACAATATTCCATTTCCATAAGCTAAACAGGCCTGACCCGTTTCATTAGATCTTTATGCGTGTATTATTTATGCCTTAAAAGCAGCATGATGTATATTTTACCAGGACGCCAACACTGGGGGCTGTCTGTAATCTGCAGGCGATTTCATGCATAGTAACTTTCTCCTTCTTCGCAGGAAATACAGTTATGGAAATTCTGTTTACCAATTTTATTGTTTATTTATATTCACTTTTTTTTTTTTTTTTGCATTTCCAAAATCTGTCATTTAAAATAAATCTACCCCCTTCCCTCCCCCGCCCATCGGTGCCTAGCGCTAGCGGGAGCTGCTCAGCTGACCTTGGCGGCTGCTTGTGTAGTCAGTGCAGTTGTGCAGATTAATAATATCAGCACAGGAGGAGGCAGCGCTGAAGGATTCTGCTGTTTGTGTTCTGATTAATCCTGAGGCGATGTTCAATTACTTACTGTCAGGTGCAAGGAATCAGACATTGCATATTAGAATAATGTTTAAGGAGTGCCCGCCATCGGCAGACATGCACTTTTCCTGCCCCGGTTCCATAAAGTCATTTGTGGTTTATGGGTTGTGGTTTGTAAAGGATGTGTGTTTATAATGGTAGGAGTAAGAGTTAAAGGGTTTTCCCCACCAAAGTGATGATATATCAATAAGAAAAGAAAAAAAACAGAACTAGGTCTCTTATAAAGTAAATTAAATAGGCCAAATTGCTGTGACCGCAATGCAAAATCAAACAAAAAAGCAGCGGCAGGCTTTGTGGGCACTATAGATAAACCTATGTAAATATATTATTTTACATTGCATTACTACTACATTTACTATACTTGTAGTAAAAACTTTAATATATCTTACTAGAGAAAAATGCCTCTTCTTCCACTTACCAGGGGCCTTTCCTGCGCCCCTTGAAATACTTATGTACTTTAAAGAAAGTGTTCAAGTCTGTCTTGAGAGAGATCAGCCCACTGATGAAGTCTATTGGGGGGGGGGGGGGGGTTTGGAGACATAGGTAGAGACGGTCTAATAAGTAACTCACCTTCAAGCTTACCCTTCTCAGTACTGCCCTATAATGTCCTCAGTGCTGCTACTACTTCTGGGAGCGCGCTATTTAGATATAAAGAAGCCAGATCTCAGCTTGTATGTGTGCAGTGTATGGAACAGGTTAGCCTGGAGTCTAAACTCTGGACTCCAATCCAATCCAGGACATCAATCCTTGAAATGGCGGGACCCCAACAATGATTTAAAGGGAATCAAACGGCAGGTTAGGGCATCCTAATCTGCTGATGAAACTTACTAGGGGCATTATGCAGAGGCACATAGTGCTTTTAATCTGGCGCTTTGGTGCAAAGTTTTTATGTGTTAAGGATAGTGTAAGCATTTACTTACAGCTGGATGTGCCACCATACAGAAAGAGAACAGTGAGGGTTTACACAATGCTAAATGTGGCCCCTTACTTCGGATCCCAGAGGTCAGATGCTCAAAGACTGTTCTGTGATGGCATATCCTTTAGAGGGGTTGTCCACTTTGCAATGAGGGTCGCTCAATCATAACACATGATGAGGAAACTTAGCAGCAATATACAGATACACATGGGGAAACAAGAGCCCTTAAAAGCAACCGTGTAATAGTTTAGCTTGACTATTTCATTCCTGGTCCTGTTTCCCTTCCCTGACAATATTGACAGGCTCCGATAAAACACCTAGCCCCGGATGTAGAGAGTACTTCCGGGGAATCCGTGGCAGTAAGTGGCAAGCAAGTGCAAGGAACATATATGTATGTTAGTACTGTTCTTCAAGAGACTGTTCTTTGACTGTCAAGTGACCACCAAGCATATGTTTCTCTGTTCAAGAGATGTAATAAAAAGAGACATTGTTTGCATTCAGGTTTGTATCTGTGACATTTACTACAAGAGGATCGTCGCCCCCGCCATACCCATCACACAAGTGCTGTGACCGGCACAGATATGACGTGCGAAAATCCTTAGCCAGTTGTCTCTAATTGGAGTGTGCGGAGGATAAGAGCCTAAGAATAAGAATTCCCATTCTCTCTATACATTAACCGAGGAGGGAGAGGGCACGGCTGAGTCACGCGATTTGCATACATTTAGTAGGTAATTATGGTAATTCATGTAGCAGGAGCTTTGTGGTGTCAAAAAGGGAAAAAAAATTACAGCAACAAAACACGTCAGTTCTATGCTTAAGGACTGCGCTATAAATCGCTTCCTGTAGCTTCTAATGAAGAAACAAAAAACCTCAGTAAATGCTGCCCGAGAGGTAATAACTCCAAGCCGAGTGTAAACTCATGTCTTTAGCGGCTGAACTACAACCCCCAGCATGTGCTGACAAATGCACTGTCATCTGAAGAAACATAGGTTGAAGACAACTGAGATGGAGCATGTACATATATATATATATATTACAATTAAAGTCAATGAGTCACACAATTGTGCAGGTTTCTAGTTGTACGCAGAAGAGAATTGCTTATTTTCTGCTGGAAGGGGGGCTCACACAGTCTAAAAGGTACATCCATACATAGCAGCTGAGCTGTAGATTTTTAGCAATGTTTATAGTTAAAGGTGTTATCCAGCGCTACAAAAACATGGCCACTTTCCCCCCTCTCTGGTCTCCAGTTCAGGTGTGGTTTGCAATGAAGCTCCATTTACTTCAATGGAACAGAGTTTTAAACCCCACCCAAACTGTAGACAAAAGAGGGGGAAAAGTGGCCATGTTTTTGTAGTGCTGGATAACCCCTTTAACAGCAAAGTGGATGAGAGATTGACAATTCTCTGCTGATGGCTAGTGTTGAGTGAAGATGCCAAATGGCAACGATCTCCAAACTCGAACACTCGACTCCCCAAGGCTGCAGAAGTTGGATACAGTCTTAGGGCTGTATTAGACAGCCCCATATATCAGAGCTTGCTTCTCATTCCCTGCTTGCGGTTGGTGCTATTACACGCACCGACATCAAGCAGGGAGGAGCGGGGACACCACACGGAGCAGCGGGAGGGACTGTCAAGATCTTTAGATCATCCGTGTGACTCATAGGAGATAACAGCAGTTAGCTTCTGCTTCTCCTATTGCATGGATAGACGGCCAGCAGACTGTCGCTATCGTTATCAAGATTTTAGGTCATGCTTTAAATCAATGATTAGCCGACATTGTGCATGTCTGCTGAGGGTTGATATAAATCGTGACCTATAACACAAAAAGGTTATTGGCTGGAACAGCCCATAATTGGCCTAGTACAGCTTTGTGTAAGAGTACCCTAGAGTCCTGGAAAACATAGATACAGTACAGTGTTGTATCCATGTTTTCCAGGACTCTCTAAGGCTGTATGCAGCTTTTGCAGCCTTGAGGAGTCAAATGCAGAGTGGTCGAGTTTGGAGAATGTCACCAAGCCCAAACTGTTCGTCATCTCCGCTCAACACTATTGATGACATGTGTATGTACCCTTAGAGTAATATCATTTCATGCAGATTCCGGCATATGCATCCTGTGCCAAAACCTGTGAGAATTCTGCTCCTAAACCAAAGCCCATTATTATCATCATCATAATCCAAAAAAGAACATGGATTAACCCTATTTTATGGGTCAAGCATAAAAAAAGAATATGCATGTCAGAACAACAAGAGTACTGCGAAATGCTAAATCCATTGTGGGTACGAGGCCCTTGGTCTAAATGGACAGCAGCGAAAATACTGAGGTTATGTTAAAAAGTACCAATCAATGTCATTTGGTTTGGACCATTATTGGATTGTAAATCTATTCTTTTTGAGGAAAGAGTGTCCCATTGCCTGTGGGGCCCTTAACCTTGGAGCCTGATTTACAACTGTAACATGGTCTTAACAACTGGACCCCTCGCGGTTCTACTAAAGGGCCAGTAGTCCAAAATGGAATTGTATAGTGATCTAAGTTGAGCTTAGAAGGACTAAGGGGTGGGACCTGGGTGTTAAAACCACAACAGGGACCCTAAACTGTGTCTGAAACCAGTTTTGGGGAGAGGGATTTATTATATTCTGTTGCACAAGTATACGGGGCTTAGAGGTGTGATACATTTACTATCATTTAAGGCAGAGCCTAATGCTTGTTGTAAACAAGTGCTGATCTCCTAGATCGGTGCTCACAAAGCCCAACCATCAGACAGGGAGGGCCACACTAACAATCACTGGATTGTTCATAGGGCCCTTTGCTGCCATCACTTGTTCTCCACATGCCTCATATTACTTACAAGGGGGATGTGCAGTTGATGCACAATAATCTTTTGACAAATCACAAAAACCAGATCAGCTGACGAACAAGCATTTGCTTGTTTGTTAGCTGATCGCTGGACCTATTACACAGGGGGCGATGGCAGCCAGTCGGGCCGATAATCGATCCATGTAATAGGGCCCTAACTCATATCAGAAATCAATGCAAGTGTATAACGAGACTCACACACCTTCTCAATGCTACCAAGAAAACCTCATTATTCAAGCCCGCCACCCCCAAAACTGACGCGCTCGGTGGTGACATTACACTGTCGTATTTCACATTTAATTAACAGAAATGGTGACAGTAATTAAAGAGGTATATACCGCCAGATAAACAGGTCAGCACACACTTACAATTATATCATCCGGCAGCATAACTAATCATAATAAATGGACTCCGGAAAGCAAGAAGTAAGACATTCTGTGCTCTTACAGGTACTGTATGGTATAATTGGCGTTATTACTCCCTGTACTGAGCGGAGAAAAGACTCGCACTCTCATGATGTATAATAAAACTAACCAGAATAATTGCTTTTCAGAAATTTTACAGAGCCCTGTGTAAAGTCGCTTTCTAGAAGTGATAGAAGACATTCGTACCTCTACTTGATGTCTAGGCTCTGTCATGGAAAACGCATTGACAATGAAATAATTACAAATTTTGCTTTGATCTGCGGGAATACTGCGGGAGTTCTGCGGGAATACTGCCTCGTGTGGACAGGATAGCTTCTTACACTTGCCACATATTAGTGTCCTGACAAGCTTTAAACAGCCCGTTCTACCTTAATCTACCAAGAGATACTTAGAAATGTAGGGAAATGTCTATGACCCCACCACTTGATCTAAGATACATCTCCACTAGTGTTTAGTGGATTTGCCAAACTGTTTGGGTTCAGCAATGTTCTCCAAACCTTAATGCTCTCCATTTGACTCTCCGCGACAAATGCAGAAGTTTCCCAGGACTGGATGTAGCTTTTCCTGGCACCCGGGGTGGAGAAGCACATAATTCAAAAGCAACCGGCTGATAAGCAGATTTCCGAGCTAATGAATCGATTTGCTTTGTGTGTACTGTAAATTCGCTCATCTCTACCCAAGCATAGACATCCATCTAGTGAAGTATTGGACTTTCTTTGGTCTTCGGAATCTAATAGGTGTTGAAATAATTCTACAGGAATATTGAACAACGTGGGCAGGATGTGGCACATCAGACTCAGGTACTGACAGTCTGTTCAAATGTGTCACAAAGATGCTCCCTAGGATTTTGATCTGGGGACTGTGAAGGTCAGGGACGCAAGGAAAAAGTGGTGTCATGTTCCTGGATTTAGTCTATGTCTATGCAACCATTGTGCCATGGTGCCAGCTGAAACAACTGCAATGAAGGGGTGAATGTGGCCGACCCTAATGCTTAGATAAGTTCTAATATCCAAATGTCGATTCACAGGTATCAAATGAGCCACGGTGTGTAAAGAAAACCTTCCCTCCACCATCAAGCCACTGCCACCACCACCAGACGGACCTCTTCACAACTACCACGAGGGCTCACCGATCTATGATGCTTATGCCAAATTCTGTCCATCCCATTAGCATGATGCCACAGATCTGGATCCATCTGACCAGGCCATGTTTCTCTATTATTTTGTATCATTCTGAGCTAAACATCTCTTCCAGTCAGTTGGTCAGTATAGAGTGTTACAAGACGGACTTTGTGGCTCTTGTCATTTTACAGGAATTCAGTAATATTTTCCGAATTGACGGCCAAAAAGGACAAGTATATTTTGGGAAGCGATACCATTATAAATATTAGTTTGCAAAATATCCTCAGTGAGGCTTATCCCATTTCCAAGAATCCATTCATCAATGATGCGTCCTATGATGACTTTTGGCTTATACAACACATAGGCTTATGAGCCTGGAGAAAAAAAAACACTTTCAGAAGACAAATGGTATTTCTCTTACAAAACAAGTTTTTTCTTTATGTGCAAATTTTTTTCTTTATGTGCAAAAATAAAAAGAGGTCATGTGGCTGCCATACATTAGCTGCATCCCTGTATCTACACCGTCTGCTATTATTATACATACATGTCCAAACACCAGAAGACCCGTGCCCTCATTACCAGCATTCACCAACTAGGGACCGGTTTCCTATATGATCTATATGCGTCACCTCTTAATAAGTAATCATGCAGTGCCGTCTTTCCTTGATGGGATTCTGCCTTATACCAAAATCCCATTTACAAGTGGGGGAAAGTATGAGATCACATTAATCGCTTCCAGTCTCGTCATGACACAAAATCCTGCAACGTGCAAAAAAAAAAAAAAAAAAAAAAAAAAAGCTGAAAATAAATGTAGTGTCCTAAAACTAAGGCTGACCTGAGACTTAAAAAAAAAAAAAAAAAAAAACAAAGACTCCATCCTTAGTAATGATACTGGAAATCCAAGAACTCACTATGTCCATCTCTATTCATAGTGCCTGGCTTTCAATAGTCACATAAATATATCTAGTGGGCGGAGATTTATTGGGGGTCCGAATCCAATGTCAAGCTTTTATTTCGTTTCGAAAAAACATAGACTTTGATACATATTCTTTTCTTTATATGATGTTCGTCACTGCAGAGATGGAAACCACAGAATCACAATGTGGCCCCTCGTGGCTTTGGCTTTCCATTGGCCACACCAGTACTTGCCACCACAGTTACTGCTACAACTCCCAATTGCCCGGTGCCAGTTTTGTGCCAGGGTAATCCATATTGAGGCAATGCTTTCGTGGCTGTTTGGTCCTGTTCACATGTGACTATATACAGATTTCCTTGCGAATTCCACACCAAGGCTGACATTAAATCCAATGACAAGCGTTATCCTGTGTGTGGATCAGGTTTTCTGCAATCCTGATAACTTGTCACTGTCATTAAAAAAATTTATGTATCACAGAGACACGTTAAAGGTTTTGATTGGTTGGGATCCCAGGGCAGAGACTCCCACATATTTCTAGAGAAGAGCTTGGTTAGAGGAGAAGTCTGGCCAAAACAATACATCCAGTGCAGGAAGGAAGGTGGGGGAACAGAATATAGAAACTATACTTACCTCTCCTGCATCACCGCTCATAGACCCCCACTGGCCTTCTGCAGCTCCCACTCCTGCAACATCACAAGCCAGCTTATGCCCACTCAGCCAGTCAGTGGCTGGGACAGGAAACCACTGCATTCACTGACTGGGTGTCAGGTTGTGAGCTTGTGATGTGGTGCTGCAGAGGAACAGGGACGGGTAAGTATAGATTCTCTATAATGTTCCCTCACCCACCTGCATCAACTGGTGCCAAAAAATGCCAGAGATTTGATATTTACTTCTGTTACTTCCTGGCAAGCAGGAGAGGTTTTCTATGGGGATTTGCTGCTGCTCTAGACAGTTCCTGACATGGACAGAGGTGACAGCAGAGAGCACTGTGTAAGACTGGAAAGAATACACCACTTCCTGCAGGACATACAGCAGCTGATAAGTACTGGAAGACATTTTAATAGAAGTAAATAAAAAATCTCTGACACCAGTTGATTTGAAAGTTTTAGTTTTTTTTGCTGAACCACCTCTTTAACCCCTTAAGGACAGAGCCTGAAATGGCCTTAAGGACAGAGACAAATTTTATGAATATGACCTGTGTCACTTTATTCATTAATAACTTCGGGATGCTTTTACCTATCCGGCCGATTCTGAGATTGTTTTCTCGTGACATATTGTTCTTTACATTTCTGGTAAAATGGAGTGAAAAAAAAAATGCATTTTTCCAACTTTGAAACCTTTCTGCTTATACAGAAAATGGTTATGCCACATAAATTATATATTAAATAGCATTAGCAACATGTCTACTTTATGTTGGCGGCATTTATTAAACTATATTTCTTTTTTTTCTTTTTTTTTATAAAATAGGAAGCTTTAAAACAGCAGCAATTTTCCTAATTTTCTGTAAAATTTCAAAATTAGATATTTTTAGGGACCTGTTCAGGTTCAAAGTGTATTTGAGGGGCCTGTATGTTAGAAAGCCCCACAAAGCACCCCATTTCAGAAACTGCACCCCCCAAACTCTGCAAAAGCACATCCAGAAAGTTTTTTAACCCTTTAGGGGAGTCACAGAAATAAAAGCTAAGTGTGTAAGAAATTTGAAAATTTTTATTTTCTGTGCAGAGATTTTATTGTAATCCAATATCTTTCATAATGATAAACCTATTAGCAGAGAAATGCACCCCAATATTGATTGCTCCGTTTCTGCAGTTTATAGAAATACCTCATATGTGGCCCTAATGCGCTATTTGACGCAACCACAAGCCTCAGATATAAGGGAGCGCCTAGTGAATTTCAATGGCTCCGTTATATTTGGTCATTTTTGACTGTACCACTTCAGGTTGGCAGAGGCTCTGGGGTGCCAAAACATAAAAAACACCCCTAAAGGGACACCATTCAGAAAACTACACCCCTCAAGGAATGTAACAAGGGGTGCGGTGAGCATCTGGACCCCACAGGTGCTTCGCAGATTTTCAGAACAATGTGGTGTAAAAAAGGAAAAATTCTATTTTTTACACTAAAATGTTGTTCTAGCATTCATTTTTCATTTTTACAAGGGGATAAAAGAAAAAAAAAAAAAAAACACCAAACATGTAGCGCAGTTTCTCCCGAGTACAGAAATACCCCACATGTGGACATAAAGTGCCAAGCGGGCGCAGGACGAGCCTCCAAAGGGAAGAAGCGCCAATTGGCCTTTGCAAGCTGGATTTTACTGGAATGGATTTCAAGGGTCATGTCGCATTTACAGAGCCCTCGTGCTGCCAAAACACTGGAAACCCCCCACAAGTGACCCCATTCTGGAAACTACACCCCTCAAGGAATCTAAGAAGGGGTTCAGTGAGCATATGGACCCCACTGGTGACGGGCACAAATGTGGAACAATGTGACGTGAAAGGGAAAAATTTCATTTTTTCACTTTCACGGCACAAATGTGACCGTCATCAAGGGGTCAATATCCTCACTGCACCCCTTGTTAGGTTCCTTGAGGGGTGTAGTTTCCAGAATGGGGTCACTTGTGGGGGGTTTCCACTGTCTTGGCAGCACAAGGGCTCTGTAAATGCGACATGGCGTTCATCATCCATTCTGGCCACATCCAGCCTGCAAAATCCAAATGGCGCTCCTTCCCTTCGGAGGCTTGCCCTGCGCCCACAAGGTGCTTTATGTCCACATGTGGGGTATTTACGGACTCAGGGGGAATTGCTCCACATGTTTTGTGTTTTTTTCTCTTTTAACCCCTTGTGAAAATGAAAAATTTAAGGCTAGACCAACATTATAGTGTAAAAAATGTAATATTTCATTTTCATGCCATATTGTTCCACATTTGTGCCCGTCACCAGTGGGGTCCATATGCTCACTACACCCCTTGTTACATTCCCTGAGGGGTGCAGTTTCCATAATGGGGTCACTTGTGGGGGGGTTCAACTGTCTTGGCAACACAGAGGCCTTTTAAATGCAACATGGCCCCTCGAAATCCATTCCAGCCAAATCCAGCCTCAAAAAACCAAATGGCGCTCCGTCCCTTCGAAGGCTTACCCTGCACCCGCATGGCGCTTTATGTCCACATGTCGGGTATTTCCGTACTCAGGGGAAATTGCTCTACACATTTAGTGTTTTTTTTTATCTTTTAACCCCTTGTGAAAATGAAAAAATCAAGACAAGATCAATGATTTAGTGTAAAAATTAAACATTTTTTACACTAAATGTTGGTCTAGCCTTGATTTTTTCCTTTTCCACAAGGGGTTAAAAAAGAAAGTGAACACAAAACGTGTAGGGTAATTTCCCCTGAGTACGAAAATACCCCTGTGTGGGGGACGTCACCTGGAAAATGTTGCCCTGGTGCGATACGGGGTCCCTCATATCCAGAAGCGCTGGGTCCGCTCCATGGCTGCTAAATATTAGGGCTCTATTACTGCTTCTGATATTTTCGGATCGTGCCGCAAGCTACAGTAGCTCGGGCAGCGACGGACCGGAAGAGGGGGTGCTGGTATAAAAGTTATCCCCGTACAGGTGGTAACCTTTATCCAGCAGTGGGAAGATCAGTTCCCGAACGATCTCCCCACTAACTCCGAGGATGGGGGGGAGGGGGCATCTGGGGGCTGGATTTGGGTGTCCCTTCCTTCATACGCTCTAAGGGTACTTGCACAATGCGGAATGGCGAAGGATAACCCTTTGTGCATTCCGCAGCTGGCACCCGCCGGCGGACTGATGGAGGTGCGCGTCTCCGCTCGTGTCACACTCCATTATATGCACGGGCGGATTCTGCCCTCTGTCCAAAGAATGAACGTGTTCATTCTTTGGACGGACGACGGAATCCGCCCGTGCATAGAATGGAGTCTATGACACGGACGGAGACGCGCGCCTCCATCAGTCCGCCGGCGGGTGCCAGCTGCGGAATGTACAAAGGGTTATCCTTCGCCATTCCGCAGTGTGCACGTACCCTAAATCTGTAAGAGTACCCAGAGGTACTCTCACAGAGTTTGGAGAATTTCACGCCATACCGTCATCTCTTATTGGGACGGTACTGGTGGAAAAGACGTGTCTGGGGGGCAGCGTAAGCTACGCTACCCCCAGACACGTCACTGGATGATGAGGATGAATGGAGGAAAGAAGGATCCCCCCATTCATCCTCACTGGCTGTTTCGGTGTCGGAGGCAATAATAACATATGCATCCGACGCCGAAAACACCCTGGGGGCCATCTTTATACCGGGACTAGTATATGGGGTATGTAAATGTGTAGTGGTGTAGTGTAAAACTTTATTCCATGTAGTGTAGTGTAGTGTTTTTTACGTGTTGTCTTGACAGTAAGAAAAAATATCCCTACGCCAAGAAAGGAGCTGCTGATAAGTGCCGCACATAAGTGCGGCATTTATCAGCAGACAGTGGCGGTAGGATATAGGGGGGAAAAACACCCCTACACCAAAAAGGCGGAGTTGCTGATCAGCGGCGCACTTACGTGCGATGCTGATCAGCACTCAGCGGCGTTAGGGCGCAAAAAAAGAAAAAAAATTGGAATTTTTTTTTTTTTTTTTAACCCAAAGCAACTGATCAGTGAATGATATTCACTGATCAGCCGCTAGGGGGCAGTAGAGCGACGCTGCCGGAGATTGCCGAGACCCGCCGAACCCGAGGACCCGAGCGTTTCCGAAGATTTCCGACGCTGGACGACCGAACCCGGAAGTGACGCAAAGAAGAAGCGAGGACGGCGCGGACCGCAGATCGTCGCTCCAGACGCCCAGATCAGGTGAGTATGGTACACCTGCACCACACACCTGTTCTGCACCCCTCAGCTACCTAGCTGAGGGGTGCAGAACCCGGCGACACTGTTTTTTTACAGTCTGATCGCAGTAATGGGCCGGCCAGTACTGGCCGGCCTATCATGGCGATTGTGGGGGTGGCATCGGCGCCATCTTTCTTGGGGACACTAATGGTGATTGGTGCTATCTCGGACAGCACCAATCGGCATTGCTTTCCGGGTCACCAGGTCACCGATGACCCGGAAAGCTGTTTTCAGCTGCTATATGCTGATCTGTATTGATCAGCATATAGCAGCGATCGTCGGCACGGGAGGGGTTAATCACCCCCCCCCCCGTGCCGACGGGCAGAGATGGCCTGCTATACATTATAGCAGGCCATCTTCCCCGACCGCTGTGTGTGAACACACAGCGATCGGGGAAACATCGGGCGTAAGTATACGCCCGTTTGCGTTAAAGCCCACCCTGCGGGGGCGTATACTTACGCCCGATGTCGTTAAGGGGTAAAGGTGTTATCCAACGCTACAAAAACATGGCCACTTTCCCCCTACTGTTGTCTCCAGTTTGGGTGGGTTTTTAAAACTAAGTTCTATTGAAGTAAATGGAGCTTAATTGCAAACCTCACCTGAACTCGAGACAACAGTAGGGGGAAGAGTGGCCATGTTTTTGTAGCGCTGGATAACCCCTTTAAGTGCTTCTCTCCCTGTCTCTCTCCTTGCAGCTGAAGAGGCTCCACAGACAAGTCCAATGCAATTGAGTGAAGGGGTGGATTTATTCTAAAAACCATATTGTATAACATTTATACTTAAATTATTCACTCAATGAATCGCAGTATTATATATGTACTGTATAGACGTATTATCCAGTCACAATATGGCAATCTTTTTAGTCACTATATGGTACAATTATTCACTCACTAAATGGCAGTATTATTTAGGCACTGTGTAGAAACATTATCGCTCACTCTATATAAGTATTAATCAATTACCACATGGCAGTATGTTTCACTCTTGTATGGAAGTCTCATTTAGTCACTAGACAGTAGAATAATTCACATACCAGATGGCAGTAATATTCATTCCCTGTATAAAAGTATTATTTAGTCACCATATGGAGGTGATTTTCACTCATTGTATCAAAGCATTACTTAGTCACTATATAGTAGAATATTTCACTTACTAAATGGTAGTGGTAGTATTCACTCAATGTATAGAAGTGGTAATGACTCTCTGTTTATAAGTATTACTAAGTCACCATATGGCAGTATTATTCACGCATGGTATGGAAGTATCAGTCACCATATGGTAGAATTACACACTGAACTGTGATGTTATTTGCTTATGTAATGACAGCCGGCAGAAAGCATTGAATTAACCTTATAACTACCACATTCATTGATGCTATGAAACGTCTCTGTAACGTCTCAACTAGAGATGCGCGAACCTGCCGAGGTTCGGGTTCGTATGAACCTGAACTCTCGGCGTCTGATAGCCATAGGCTGTATCCCAGTTTTTCAGGCGGTCCTCCGGCTGTATCCACCCTCTTCACGGAGGCTGCAGACAGCGGAAATCATTGCCGAGAGTTCAGGTTCGTACGAACCCGAACCTCGGCAGGTTCGCTCATCTCTGGTCTCAACTGTGACAATAAAGAATTTTTTTTTCTTACAATTCTGCCTGGTTTTGTTATATTAACTCTCCAGAGTGGTGACGCAGTGATGTAAGTGCTCTCACTGGTGTTCTTAAAGCGAATGTACCATCAGGTACATTCGCTTTAATTTGACCCATGGGTACATCGGCGCCGATGCCACGGTCCATTTTTTGAACTGCGGCCCAGTTCCAGTGTATGGTGACGTTCTATCCAGGGGTACCGGGCTGGGGCTGAAGCACTGGAGGCGAGCCGGCCCGCCTCCAGTGGGAGGAATCCCCTACCCCTCTCCATAGATTCAAACTGAGCCGCGTCATAGAGGGGAGGGGATTTTCTCCCATTAGGGGCGGGCCGGCCCGCCTCCAGTGCTTCAGCCCCGGTCCGGTACCCATGGATAGAACGGCGCCGTACACGGGAACCGGGCCGCTTTTCTAATAATGGGCCGCGGCACTGGCACAGATCTATCCATGGATCAAATTAAAGCGAATGTACCTCATAGAACATTCGGTTTAAGCCTCTAAGAGCCCACTCCATGGAATACAATTATTTCTCATTCTCTACATTCAGAGGGAAGAAGCAGAGCTAGGCTGGGAGCCAGTAGTGCACACACAGAGATTTCCTTTCCCTTAGTTGTCAGGCCAATCACAGCATAGTGCCTAACCTACTCTTATGCCTCAACAAAGTACATGTGAAAGAGTGCTGGACTGGACAGGCTGGCACTGAGCTGGGAGATGATTTACAGTATAGTACTATAAATGGTACTGTACGTATAGGGAGAAGAGGTTATTGATGCACTGGCTTTGCAAGGTGCTGCAGTTTAAGGACTATGCAAGAAAGAGACCATGTGGGGCCTCATTTAAGAGTTTTGAAACACAGGACTAGCCAGATATCCCTCCAGGAAAGGCCCAGATAGAGGGTGGCTCCTGTCTGTGGATGGATACCTGGCCTTGGTTTTTCCCTAGTCTTGACTTAGTCTTGTCTTGACTTATAGGGCCACTTAATATGGTGGTTTCCCTACAGGAGCCACCCCTTGGCATTGTCCTTCCGGGAGGGATATCTGGCTAGTCCTGTGTTTTGAGACTCTTATTAAATGAGGCTCTTTTTTTGCATATTCATGTTTCCCAGGGAGCAAGGCACCTAGGATTTCACTGTATTGAACGCTTTAACCAGGAGCCGACAGTGTTATCTTTGGCTGGTCTCCCTGAGATCAGCAATCGGTTTCCTGTACAGTTTAAGGAAAGCCTTGACTTACCTTTTAGACACAGTGTGGACCCTATGGAGGATAGAGAGGCTAAAGAGGCACGTAGCCCAGGCACTCTTCTGCTTGCTTGCACATAGCACTATGTAAGCCTTGCCACAGCTTCCTGTGTTCCACCTAGGTGTCTCCGGTACTAGCACAGGACAGCAGATTGCACAGAAGCCTAGTGGCCAAGACACTTGTTTCTGTGATAAGTGCAACCTGTGCCCAATCGTTCTGCATTTGAGTACCGGCGGCTGAATAGGCTGTATCTATGTTTTCTAGGACTCCCTATGGCTGCATCCAACTTCTTCAGCCACCGGTATTTAAATGCCGAACGATCGGACCTGAGCATGCTCCAGTTACACTCAATCTGTAGTGGTAAGGAATCACTTCTGCTAAATGAAGTGGTTTACAAATATGTTACTGATCACATAGACTCTCACTTAGAGGGACGTTGTCTGAAATGACAGTGACCATCTGAAGGTCTAGATTAAAATTTTTGCCTCATTTCGGACAAATAAATGTTGGAACTCATTCAATGTCAAATTTATAATAGTGTTGTACAAGAATAGATTTTTCAGGCGTTCCTAGGCCATTGTATGAAGGGTGACATGTTGGTAAATAAGCCCAGCGTGAACACGCTATACTGCTATTTGCATACACCGATACACACTTAAACGCCGGCTGTGCTTCACAGCAGAAAGACATTTCCTCACCACTCCGAGAGTTAAAAGTCATCTTCTCTTTGTGATACTCAATTTATAGTGCTTCATATTATAGACAGCTAAGTGAATAATACAACTACAGACACTTTCCAGGCACCAGTCCAATGAGTAAATAGTTGCTGTTACTTGCTGAATATTCATGGTTTCCAATACCCTTTGAAAGCGGCTCCTCCGTATTAATCAATCTGTTTAAGCATGAGCATTTTACCGGTGACATATTGAACTCCGGAGAGAAAATATATAAGATACTCTTAATACCACCACTAGGTCTTCAGTAGCTCTCTCTCTGTGCAAAAAGGCAACAGGCACAATAATGTACAATTCATGTAATCCAGGATCAATAAGACCTGATAGGTGCCGGATTATCAGATGGTTACAGAGAAGTGTACATATTAAAAAAGACATATCTCTTACTTTAGTTGTCCTTACGCAATTCATGATGTTCTTTTTTTTAGAATTCTGGGTTCTTAAAGGGATATTCCCATCTCAGCTTATATAGTTCAACGTTTAGGGCCTATCATGTTAAATATTTTTGCAAGTACATTCACTCATTCCACCTATTGTTTACAGCTAGGCACATGGTTACCAACTATGTCTCTGCTCTTAAAGCAATGGTCTGGCTGGTGTGTATATATAGCTATAGTATACATATTTATATATATTATACAGTATATACACTATACCTTAATACCCGAGCTAGCAGAAGTGGATGAGGCCCAAGGCTGCCTAGAAAACATGGAGAAAGCCATAGGCCATAGGCAGTATCTATGTTTTCCAGAACTCCCTAGGGCTGCATCCAACTTCTTCAGTCACCAGTAATCAAATGCTGCATGCACAAGTTGGGATGAACCCAAGCGTGCTTGAGATTCGCCCATCTCTGGTCTCTAATGCTTGTGTAAACTATACCTAACAGGACTGTAGTAAAAGGTTAGATTTCTTTTTTTTTTTTTATAAAATGTTTTAAAATTGAATGAAAGAAACCATACTCACCCTATCAACCCTTTACACTCCTGACTCAATGCTTTCTTGTTCTTCAAACATGGACATGTGACTGTTCCAGCCAATCCTTGCCTGTGTTCAGCCATCATGGTAACCAGTGACTGGCTACAGCCATTGTATGGCCAATGCTTGGGGCCTTATTTCACCAGACGATTACCAGGTGTACTTGGCCTGTACCGGCTGTTCCATTTCGTCATTTAGTGTCATAGTTCACGTTTAAAGGCAACGGATCAGCCGACATGCATAATGTTGGCTGATTGTTGTTTTAAAGCATGAGTCAACATCACAATCTTGCTAGTCACGGTGTGCTGGCTGTCGCTCCGTGTAATAGGAGTGGCGGCAACAGACCGCCACTATCTGCTACGGGCGACCCGCACATTCTACAAATCGTCTGGACAGCCCCCCGCGCACGACGCCTTTAAAGAGAAACTTCAGTCAGTAACCACGCTGATTAGCGAATAACAATGCAGGATCTCTATGCTGATGTCCACATCCCATATTACAGATGGTGGAGGGATGAGTGATCTACTAGAATCAGTATTATCTATGCTGGTACCTGGTTAAGCTTCTTCCACAGATTGAGGACAGGAGATAGTTCATTGGACCACAAATCTCGGTCAAACTTCGATCCGGCAGTCACTGATCGGCTTAGGATTCTTAACTGAGATATCACCTACACAGGATACAGAAGAAAATGGTAGTTTTAAGATATTAATAAAACCAATCTGGACATTTCTGACAATAATCATACAATACATGTGCAGTATGACCTGAAACGCTTCCCCCCCAGACCTTCAACCTGTTCCTTTGTAAGAATTCTGTATGGGGTCAAAAAACCTAAGGTCCGTCATCCTCACCATACAGTAATGTATAATTCATCATCAAATCATTGGATTCTTACTTTTTTGTCGATTTCAGGATACTTTTTCCTATGATCAATTTTAAGTCTATGTACCCACAATTTTTTTTTTTTAAGGCAAAAAAACTGCCGCTATTCAAAAAGACATTGTGTGAACATAGCCTATTCGTGGCTTTTATGAAAAGCTAACACAGCTCATTTGATGATCAACCCATGAAGGTGGTTTTATGACATAAATTCCCACTTTATCCCGCTTTAGATTTGCCAGATTTATTGAAAAAGTGTCATGCTTCAATTTTTATAGGCCTGAAAAAATTAAAAAAATCTTCAGTCTTCACATACTTATAAGCTGCTGTATGTCCTGCAGGAAGTGGTGTATTCCTTCCAGCCTCACATAGTGCTCTCTTCTGCCACCTCTGTCCATGTCAGGAACTGTCCAGAGTAGGAGAGGTTTTCTATGGGAATTTCCTAATGCTCTGGACAGTTCCTGAATCAGAAAAAAACGAACAGATTAAGAGGGGGAAAAAAAAAAAAAAAAAAAAAAAAAAAGAAGAATGTTCTAGAATCTGGCTTTAAATGGTAAAAAAAAAACCCATAGAGATGACCGAACCTCAAGCACGCTCGGGTTCGTCTGAACCTGAATGCTCTGCAACTTATTACTGGTGGGTGAAGAAGTTGGATACAGCCCTAGGGAGTCCTGGAAAACATAGAGACAGTAGCCTATGGCTGTACCCGTGTTTTCCAGGACTCCCTAGGGCTGTATCCAACTTTTTCAGCCACCGGTAATCAAATGCAAAGTGTTCTGGTTCAGACGAACCAAAGTGCGCTCAAGGCTCGCTCATACTTTACTACTTTATACTAATAAATGGCATAAACTTGAGGAAAATAATAAAACACAGGGAGATTTTTCCGTTTATATCTTTCCTATGGTTTTCAGACTTCCTTACCATTGATTTAACGGCATCATTATAATACTGCAGCTGCAGTCTGCTTCTTGAATGACCGGCCGTGGCACGATTTATTAGGACCGTTCCCTGTGTTTATTTGTTTGTTTCTTTCAGCATTAAATGTCACTCAGTATTTATGTGACCTGTATTACATCCAGTATTATTTTGTTTTACCTTTTTACGGCCCTAGAGACATCTAACGTCCTGACATATACTATCCTAACAATTAGTGGTAGTGATTGTATAACAAGCACAATAATCTTTACACAGGCGCCGTCACTATCCGCTGCACATAAACCCATCATCTGTATTACAGGAGAAATCCAGGCAAACTAGTATTTTGATGTTTCCTACACATGAGTGATATGAAGTCTGAGATCTCCGACACAGATTCCTACATCTATAGATCTCAAACTCCTAAAACTGCCAAAAATATCAGGTATTGGATCGAATATTTGATATATAACATCACAGATCCCAAACATGCGGCATTTGGTTAGAGGTGGCTGCTGAATTTGGCTTTACCCATGTTTGATATATAGGATGTATCCATGTTTGATATATAGGATGTACCCATGTTTGATATATAGGATGTACCCATGTTTTCCAGGACTCTCCCTAGGACTGCATCCAACTTCTTCAGACACCACTAATCAAATGGTGCACTCCTCTTCTCCTCTTAAGCCCCTATTACAAACACACGCACAGGTTGGGGGGGGGGGGGGGGGAAGAGTCCGGGGATATTCTCCCCGGAAGATAACTGGGAGCCCATAGAAGATAGTGGCAGCCCTATTACACTGAGCGTCGGCAGCAGATCGTTGCTATTGTTGTCTTTCGTCTCTGAACATGTTGAAAGACATTAAAAGACAAGGATCAGCTGACATTGTGCATGTTGGCTGATTGTTGCCTTTAATTACACAAAGCGATTATCGGCCGTAATGGCCGATAAGCTCTTTATTTAAAAGGGCCTTTGGGGGAGATAATCTGTTGTCACAGACATCTGGTAGCGGCTCTTCCTCTTATCTGAGGGAACAAATACATGTTTGACAAAACAATAAAATAGCTGCTGAACATGCACGGTCTTGAAGAGAAACTATCAGCAGTTAGAGGAATCTAACCTGCTGATATCTGCCTATTGTGCATGGAGTGCTTGGGATGACGGTTAGGGAGCCCTTGTCACCCCCTTAGACTTTGAAAGTTGTGCTACAGAATGCAGTTTGAAGTTCCCAGCATCGTTATTCATTATGATGCCAGGAGCTCTGAAACGGTTTAAATGTTCGCACTATTGTACTGACACAGCGTTCTGTAGCACACCGTCCATATTTACATGCACCCTTCGGCAGCACAGACCCTTAAGGGAAGGTCCACACAATAGGTGCATGCTGACTCTCTTTGAGGGACTATCCACTCTAAAGCAATCCTAATCCAGCACCTGTACAAGCCTGGTGAAGGGCCTTGCAAAGATGAGTCTTTTGTGACATGGATCAACACATACAAGTGTACCAACTAGATCTTCCTTGTATACAACCCTCTTAGACTTGTCCGCGAAAAGTAATTTGGTTACGAAAAACAATTTATGAAAGTGGCCAAACGTGGGGATAAAAGTTAGGTGGCAGAATATTCCAACTAGGGAGAGATCGGGAAAAGGAACCAGAACCAGAAATAGGTAAGAAACTAAAAATCCAGGGATAGAGTAAATCAGGTTAGATGCTAAAACAAAGCAGAAGAAGCTCAGGATACAAGAATTAGGAGTAATATGGTATAAATCCCCCATCGGAGTGATGTCACGTGAAAGCTTCAGTCACCATGGCAAAGCGGTGTCACTGCACAAAGTATGCACAGCGGCAGAGAAAAGAACCATGGGATACGGCAGGCAAAGCAATGATTCATAGGCAATGGGATATTAAACAAGAAGAGCTTTTTTTTTTTTTTTTACACCCAAACACTGGCTATACGTAGAAGTGTTCTCCACAATGATGATGAATCCCTAATAGCAGCAAAAAATGTTGCAGATGGATGAAAACAGCTCACCCTCCAAAGCAACTCCTTGTGTTAGAACATATCCCCCCTGTAAAGATGGCAGCTGTGGCTGTGGAGGAGCGCTCGGGTCTGTGTTATACAGATGGCTAGAGAGCAATGCTGGAGAAACGATGAGTAAGCAATGGCTTCCATAGATAGCTACAGAAGTATTGTGACTGGACAATGGTCGCCTTCACAAGACAACTCCTGTACATTTACTGATCAAGAGACACCTCTTCCTCTTAAAACCGTTCTGAAGCTCTATGAATTCCATCAATGTAATCAGACGTATTGTGGAAAGATCACCTTAGGCTCGATTTCTTGTTTAAAGAGGCAATGTCACAATAAAAAAAAAATTTTTTTTTAAAAATCAACAGGGGTTGGGATCACAGTTTTGCAATATACTTTATTTCTTTTTTATATTTTTCTAGGTGTAAATCAATAAATACGGCCAAACTGTGCTCCATGTTCCCTCCTTGACGAAAATTTGGTGTTTTCTCTGTTCAAAAAAAAAAAAGGAGACCAAACAAAGGAAGTCCCAGTCCTTTGTACGCTCACACAGTGAAAGACACCTGTTCATCCTGCAGGTTGTATATCAGCTGAGGGCAATTACCTTAGTATAACTATTTTATTAACATTTGCTAATTCTATTCTCAGCTCTGCAGCTTACCAGGAGACAATGCTCTGTGTTATGCAACAATTCAGTCAGTATAATAGCGAATGGTTGGAAGCAATACAGCGGGCACCATCTGACTTCAGGCACTCTACGAGACGCTGAGGTGCAGGGGCCAACAAAGAATGAACGGTGTCAAAAACCTCACAATTACGATGCTTTACCCAATGTGTATAACAGATAAAGATCCAGCACTCACTGACTAAGGATGCAGTGGGTTTATTCCAGAAGACACCAGGAACTTCAGCTAGGGGGGGTGGGAGATGTTAGGCATGACTAACATCCTGCCTAACATCTTCCCCCTCCCTAGCTGAAGTCTCAGGTGTCTTCTGGAATAAACCCACTGCATCCTAAGTCGGTGAGTGCTGGATCTTTATCTTTTATACACATCAGTCAGTATAATGTCACTGTGTGGTTACAGAGGTTTTGGTGCTGTGTGACAGGAGAGCTGACCATACAATGCGAGCATCCGCAGGACTCTCTGCTACTGAAAGTGGACGCAAAGCAGCTGTACACACGCACAGTGAAAACTGGTCCCGCTCTGTGCGCCCTTAGGGATGGTTGACAATTAGTACCAAGCCCTGTCTGTGAGCGCACAAAGGACTGGGACTTCCTGTGTTTGGTCTCTCTTTTTGAACAGAAAAAAGACCAAATATCAGCATGGAGACAGAGTGTGAACATAGCTTGTAGCTGATTGCCGGGAGTCTGTGCAGTAAATAGATTATCCCTGTGAGTACTAATAGTATATAACTGATTGCTGAGATACCTAACATTGTAAGGGCCAATTCACCCCTGAATCAGCGAGGAAAGTGTTCCAGGCGGAAAGTGTTCTTGCGGAATTCGTGAGGAAAGTGTTCTGCCCGGAATCACCTCTGGCGGAATTCCGTGCAAATTCACTTTTCATTTCATCAAATTCATTAATCTTTTCCAATTCCGCATGGATTCTGCTCTGAATTTCCGCGAGTATTCTGCACTGAAAAATTTAAAAGCAGAAACTCACTGCTGAATTCATTTCAATGGGATTTCGCCAGCAGAATCTGCCAGAAGAATTGATGTGTCAATTCTTCTGGCGGAAAGCGGATCCGCCGCGGAAAATTCACTGTGTGAGCTGCAGAGCACAAATTCCATTGAACTATATTTTCAGACGGAATTTTCAGGGAGGAATTAAGGTTGATCCTGAGAGTCCCAACAGTGGGACACTCTATGCTTATATTTTTCACTGATATTTCCAACAAAAACAGACTAAATAAGCAGTTTGTCCCTGATCTCTGAGAACCAACAGTGTATAGTTAATCGGGGTGAGTCCCAAAAGTATATAGCAGATTGCTGAGAGTCCCAACAGTGTATAGATAATTATGGCGCATCCCAACAGGATATAGCAGATTGTGGAGAATCCTAACAGTGTGTAGCTGATTACTGAGAAGCGCAGCAGCGTATACATGATCTCCTTGAGAATCAACAGTGTATAGCTGATTGCTCAGCAGTAGATAGAATGTTACTGAGAGTACCAACAGCTGATCATTAAGGGCCCCAGCAATACATAGCTGATCACGGAGAGCCCCAACTGTAGACAGCTGATTGTTTAGAACCTCAACAGTAGATAGCTGTTTGCTGAGAGCCCCAATAGTAGATAGTTGATCACTTAGAGTGTCAACATTGTTATACTGATGTTTGAGTTTACCAAGAGTGAATAGCTGATTACTGGGAGTCTCAGCAGTAAATAGAATATCACTTCGAGTACTAAAAGTGTATAGCTGATCACTGACAGCGCCAACAAAATACAGCCGATTGCTGAGAGTGATAAAAAAGTGTATAGCTGAATGCTGACAGCCCCAACTGTATACAGCTGATCATTGGGTGTCACAGCATTAAATACTTGATCGTGGAGAGCCAAAACAGCATAGAGATGATTGCAGAGAGGGCCAAAAGTGTATAGCTGAACACCGAGAGCCCCAATAGTATATAGTAGAGATGAGCGAACCGGGTTCGGGTTTGAGTCCATCCGAACCTGAACGATCGGCATTAGATAAGCTGGGGCTGCTGAACTTGGATAAAGCTCTTAAGTTGTCTGGAAAACATGGATACAGCCAATGACTATATCCATGATTTCCACATAGCCTTAGGGCTTTATCCAACTTCAGCAGTCACCGCTAATCAAATGCCGAAAGTTCGGGTTCGGATGGACTAGAGCATGCTCCAGGTTCGCTCATCTCTAGTATATAGTCACAACACTGTATAGCTGATTGCTGAAAGTCCTAACAGTATAAGGCTGGGTAAGACAATGGCCATTCTGTGACCTGGCCCGGTCACAGAACAGCCAGTGTCAGTGAAGTTCATCCGGCCCGTACTGATGAACTTCATTTCTGTTGAATTGGGATGCAGGTGCATTCGTGTGCACCCGCATCCCAATTCACCATAGCACACAATGGAAAGTGCGGCCAGACCTGCACTTTCCATTGTGTGAACTCACAGTTCTCTGCGACATGTCGGTTTTTCCTGCAGCCACTAGGAATCCCAGCCGGAGTGTATACTATGTGCATACACTCCAGTAGTGATTTCATTGAAATGAATGCAACGTATACTTTGAATTAATCACGGCCGGTGCTGCAATTTGCAATAAAGCTGATCCCTGCTAGTCACAACAGTGGAACACCCTATGCTTAAAGGGGTATTCCAGGAAAAATTTACTTTTCCCCTATTCAAAGAATAGGGGAAAAGTAGGAAATCATGGGGGGTCCGACCCGTGAACCCCCCGTGGTGATCTCCATATTGGGCCTTGGTGGCTCTTTATGAATAGATCACCGGGGGGTTCAGGTGTTGGACCCTGCCATCTCCTACTTTTATATATAGTTTTTCCCGCAATACCCCTTTAAGTTACTCTTCACTGACAGTAACAAAAGCAACCTGTCCCTTTAAAAAACAAACAGGGAAAATAATAGGCATAAAACTATAAAATTCAAGAAAGTGGAATCTATTAAATCTCTACACCTAGAAAATACCCGCAGACTGTAATAACCTGAAGGTACATTACTATGTCCATTACTTGCCAATATTGCAATTTCCTTGAAATGAGCAATTCACATTTAACATAAGTACTTAACAGAAAGAGAAAAGCCATGAACGATCTACTTGAAAATAAATACCCGGGTGGTGTATACACAAAGCCTGGTACAGTCAGGGAAGAAAGCTGCGGCTCTTGTCACTTGACAGATGGTTCTAATTAAGTGCTAGCCCAAGTGAAGATGCCGGGGCTCCTCGCTACTCATGTGCCTTTTCTCACTCAACCATGAAATTACCTTCCAGCTTTAATAACAAAATGATACACGCGATTTTTCATACTACAAACAAAGTCACAATTAGCAATGGGTTAAAAAATGATGATGGCAAAATAAAATGTTTAACCCTCCTCTGTCATGCTATCCCTGACAGACTGGGATGGCGGAGAAGGGGGCACGTTTACACCGCGCCAGACGAGGCTGGAGCTGCTGTGATACAATGTGGTGATCCGGCAAGAGAACATTGGCTGAATATTGAAGAGATAAAGATGCAATCAGACGTTCTCTGGATTCAGCTCGTTTTGAGGTCCTGATGGTCTGGATCACATGTGGGTGACCGAATGTGAAGCTTCCAGGATTCTTCACCTAGCTTCCCGGGTCCCTGAAGGCAGGAGTAGACAGGACCTCATATATCATTATGAATCTGTACTGACATGGATTATTACTTACCGTTATGTCTCGACTCTTGTTCACTCTTGTTTTGCTGATGGTGGTCCATACTGTTCCTATACTGCACTATATTTTGGAATGTATCATGTTCTTTTATCTATTGTATTTATGCTTCTTCTGTAGTGGAATTAGGTGTGTTGTGTTTATAATCATATAAGTTGTGGATGTCATATATGTCACTTGCATGTGAGGAATCGGTGGATACTTTACTGCCATCTACACCTATTTAGTCACAGTTGCCATAAAGGTTTATCATGCTTAGGAGTAAGACGTCATTCACACGTTCAGTAGTTTATTATTATATTATGTCCGCAACAGCCGTTTACAATCCACAAAAAATTTGTCCATAGTGCATCCACAATCGGTAAGTTAAATAGGGATCCGTATTTTTTGCAGACGGTACAAACGTTTTATCCGTAAAAATTACAGATCCACAATGATTACAGATGCTACCATAGACTTCAATGGGAAAATCTGTGCTGTAATTACAGACTGTACATGAGCACGAGGTATTTTCTGCGGCCTGGATTGCGCATCTGTAAAACTATGGACAGTGTAAATAGCCCCATAGAAATAAATGGGCCCTAAATTTCTCCTTAATTGCGGATATGCAAATACAGACATATTTACAGAAAGTGTGAATGCGCCCTTAAAGCTACAAATTAGTTTGAGACCCTTTAAATACCAAGTAAATGGACAAGGGTATATTTAATTTTTGTTATATACGACATGGAGAGAAAGGAGCTGTTGTACATCACACCTATGGCTGATACTAATGCCTACACTAACGCATTTTGCTTTCCTACCTTTTCTGAGTGGCTAGCACTCCTCTTGTAAGACCCATGTGACCCCAATCAGCAGGAGGCACCTGTGCACACATGGCAAGTACCTCCTATTCTTCCCATTCTACCTGCAGGAGTTATGGTGAGTAGTAAGACCGTGTTTACACTTTTGTTGTTGCTTGGCGGCAGCTTTCTCCGCCACCGCACCTGCTGAGTTTGGGGGGGAAGGGCTCTTGGGGTTTGGTCCTGTGACATTGGGGTTGCAGGGCCATTCTATGGCCTGCCTTCCCTGCTTGCGCTGGCTTTGCTGGGTTTGCAGTTGCTGACCGACACAGTGTTGAATTAGTATCTCATGAATTAGGGACTCATGTGAACCAGATGACCTGCACGATACATGAGGCAATATGGTTTGATCAAATACCAACATCCTGGCGTTGGTTTTTAAATGTAGCCGAGAGGCAGTGTCAGCCATAGGTGTGATGTGCAGATGCTCTTTTCTCTTTTTGTCCTCATCTATTTTTTTAAGCTGCAATAGTATATTGAATTTCTATTATGAGAAACTGGTGGAAAGATAAGGGTAGACACATCGTTACTTGTAATTGTGGCCGGGCTCTTGTACTTTGGCTCAAGCAATCCTGATCGGTGTGGGTCACAAGGCTAAGGCCGTATCCATACATCAGTTTTTCTGGTTCTTTCTATAGGGATCTTAGAAATCTGAATTAGTAATGTCCTGAAGAAACCATCAGTAGTGTTGAGTGGACCTGTCACACTGTTCGGGTTTGGCAACTTTCTCTGAGCCCAAACGTTTGCCATTTGATAGCCTATGGCTGTATCAGCGTTTTCCAGGAGTCCCTAGGGCAGCAACCAACTTCTGCAGCGGCAGGGAACCAAACAATGAACTTTCGGGTTTAGGGAACATTGACGAACCTGAACAGTTGGACAGGTTGGCTCAACACTATCCATCAGTGGAGCCAGCCTAAGGCTTGCCAGCCAGTGCTTCAGTAAAAAAAAAAATGGACAGCATAAATGGTGCATCCATGTGTTGTCAGTCAAAAATTGACCCATTGACTTTTATTGGAGCTTCCATTCTGCAAAAACGGACCATACAAAGTGCAGGTCCTAATTTTTTTTGCAACGGATCAGTGGTTGGAAATGGATACTTTTTTAAGCGAATCTGTGGATGACCACACTGAAATCAATGGGGCCTTTTTCGTTCTGTAAAACAGGCTCCTGGACAGAAAAAAAATATGTGGTTAAGGCCTAATACCCTGTCCATTCATATATTCCTCAAAACACCAATTTAAAATTCTGGAAAACAACATCAATTAGTTGCAAAAATTGATGGAAATTGAACGGTGTTGTAGATCGTTGTCTACAAGCAGAATTCCCCTCTTATGAGATGTGACGTCAAGCCTTGTGAATGAGGCATCTCGATGATTATCCTGAGGATCAGTATGAAGTGGGAAAGTTAAGTTATGCACCTCGCTAAATGTGATTTAATTACCGAGCTGACTGTAAATATGTAAATCACATGGTTCCAGCAGATTGTTAACAGCCCCGGCACGTTCCTTTAGAAATTGTAAAACAAGGAACCTCCTATAATTTTCCCATCACTCTGGCTGATTGCATGAGCGGAGCTGATCGCCTCTCTACGTGATTTATCATGGTGACAGGTGTTTTGGTATTATCTTACCACCATGACAACAGCTGTCATTATGCCGGTGGCTGACAGCACCAAGCCGTCGAGCTGGAGGGCAGCCGCTCTCAATGTTCAGGTTATTCCAATTTATAATTAAACTAAGTGCAGTGTAAGCTAACACAATGCTCACCATGATGAGGATGTGATGGTGTCCGTTACAGGCTGAAGTCTACACATTTTCTACTTGTATATTGATTGTCAGTCATATGGGAGCCATATACCGAATAGAACTATCGGAAAGTAAGCCAGAATGCAATAACACCTACACGATAGACAACTGTTGGGATACCTTAGAAAGTACTTTAGGGATTCTAGTAATTGCTTTGTAATGAGTCATGTACCATAGAACTGATAAATCGACTACACTGCAACAGAGGGAGAAATTATCATTGCAGCCCTTTACCATGGTTGCACAGTGGTAGATAACACATTATATTCACCCACCCTCTCATGACTTGAGCTTCCTCTATGGACATTAGACATAAGGCACCAGAGTGCAGCTTAAAATGAAGTAAGGAATAGTGAAGAGCAAACTTGCCAATGTTCCCGGGCCCTACCTAAGGTGGTGACATTGTGCTGTAGATGGCAGTCCCCTAGTGAGCATGGTGCCTTTTGGCAATTTTCCGTGCACTAAATTGTGCACAAGCCTACTGTAATGAAGTGTCAAAGAGGAGTTGTTTGTGCCACACTCTGGCCGCCTCAACACTCCTTTTGTCCTCCCTCCTCTTTATGAATAATCTCTGCTGCCCGGCCTCCTGCTGGCTCAGCTGTCAGCCAGTGTCTCTGATTGCAGATCAGTCCTCTGCAGGTAGGTTATGTCTGAAACACTCAAATAGAGTCCAAATGTGTTAGAGCTATGGTCTAGGGGTAACTTACCTGCCTAGAGACTTGCCAGAAATTCATTCTTTGGTTCAAAGCCCTGATGAAATTGAGCAGAGGGCCGCCATTTAATGGCAAATAATTGCTGTTATTTCAAAACAATGGTCATTGTTTTGAAATAATGGCTATTTGCAATTATATGACAGCCATCCACTAAATTTCAACAGGGTAAGAACATAGCCTTTCTGTGTTGTCAATCCCCTCCTGGTTTTGGTTGCAAAATACTGACCAAAATACTGAGTGTGAACATAGCCTTAAAAATTATACAATAATGAGGGGAAAAAAAAGAGAATTAGAAAAAAAAAAAAGAAGGACTCATATTTCATTTCTATCAGGGGATTTGAACCAAAGATCTAGGTCCCTAGGCAGGTGAGTCACCCCTTGACCACAGCTCTAACACATTTGGGGTCAGAGATTCAACTATATCTGTGTGTTTCTTTCAGACAAAAACTGCCTACAGAGGACTGATCTGCAATCAGAGACACTAGCTGACAGCTGAGCGAGCAGGAGGCCAGGCAGCATTGATAATTTATGAAGAGGAGGAAGGAGTGGTGTGGTGTGCCAGAGTATAGCACAAAACTCCTCTTTGACTCTTCATTACAGTAGGATTGTGCATAATGAACTGCACAGACAAAATACCAAAAGTTACCATGCTCACTAGGGGACTGCCAGCTACAGCACACTGCCAGCTCCTTAGATAGGACCCAGGTGCTGACAGATTCCCTTCAAGGGGTTTATCCAGAATTAGAAGCAAACAGGGGTACTTTCTTGCAAAAACAGCACCACCAGTGTCCTCAAGTCGTGTGGGTACACCTCTATTCACTTCAACGGAACTAAGCTGCAAAACTTACACCCAATCGGACATCAAGAGTGGTGCTGTTTCTGGAAGAAAGTGGCCATGTTTTTCTAATCTCTTTAATATACCATTTGTTGTACAATAGGTGACACATCCCCATGACAAACTCTCCGACATCTGGATATACTGCTATATATAACTTCTCATTAAGTCTGGTAAAATTGTGCTCAATAAGTGGAGTTGATCTGAACATTATGACACTATTTTCTGGCTCTACAATTCATTATGGCCATATAATTTGTATTATACTAAGCCGCTTTAAAACAAAATCCTCTGTGAATTTCTTCATTATTTCCAAAAGTAAAACAAAAAAAAAACCTCAGAAAAGTCCTTGACACGCTGAGTGCCCTGCCCAGAACAGCCGTCCTTTCCACTACGCTTGGAATAAGTTTTCGGCTGAACTCCCGTATAAGCAATTGTCTGGTGCACCATTAAACCTTAGGGTGCCCTTTAGATGTTGTGTAAGTGTGCTTCTCCCGCTAACACAATGCCGTTCCCCGCTACGGCTGTTTACTGCTGTTTTAATTATTTCTCGCATCCCTCCGAACGTAGCAGAGATTCCAGGACTATTACAGTACTTCTTAATACGTGTTTATTCTAATAACACACTAGTTTTACTGTTTTCCAACGTCTTTAATTCTCTTGTTACTTTATTACTTCTTATTAAATGTAAGTTTCGAGACGCTAGAACAAAGCCAATTATTATGCTCTATATTGAGACAATCATTCTAGTTCTCTGCAACTCAAACTTTAAAACTCAGTGGAAAAAAAAAAAAAAAACCTTCATGGTGACCTTAAAATGAGTTGGGGGATTTTCAGACATGACAGATATGTTGCAGAATTTTTTATGAATGAAAATCAGAACCATGGATCTGAATGGGATACACGGATTCCTGCTGCTGCTAATCGGACATTTAGGAACTCTTGACTCTGTGTTCGGGAAGTCAATGCATATGTCCTTCAAGGGTTAGATATGAATACTTAAAGGTAATTGGAGGTGGTTGGGAGCTGGAAAGAGGAGCTATTCTGTTTGCACAACTCCCATAAGGCTGGAACACAAAAGGTGATTAAAAACAAAAACAAAACATCAAACAGTACGTGCAGCAATGGTGTTTTTGAGACAACCAGAACAATCCCATTAAAGTCTAAGGGAGAAACAATAGCACATTTTGCCAAAAAAAAGGCCACATCCTCAGCATGCTGCATTTTGGCGAAACTGCCACAGAGCCTCAAAAACGGCAAGGAGAGAAAAATGCCCCACCCCCTCCAAAAAAAACAACAACATGTGTATAAGGCATATCATAAACTTCCACTGACCTCCAGCTAACATCTGGCCGCTGGCGTTTTTACAAAAAAAAAAAAAAAAAAGCCATGGCGTTTTCATTGGCGGTTTTCCGAGATTTTAAGGTTGTTTTAAACCAGCCTTAAATTGAATGGGGGTTACGCAAATTGTTAAACTATCTGGATTCAGCTTCCTGACTAGCCATGAGCAGGCTGGAGTGGGTCAGGGAGCACACGATCTGCAGTTCCTCCACATAGGACCCATATCTGGGGGACACTTATAACATATGTTGTAGATACGTCATCATAAGTAGAAAAATCTAACCTGCTGAAATGTCCCTATTGTGCAGAGGGCACTGAGGATGAAGAAAAGTCTCTTACCTTCATCCTTGGCACCATTTCCACGCAGTTTGTAGTTTAATTCCTCGTCCTGTTGGACACACTGGGGAAAGGACTTTCATTAGAAAGGGGCAGGACGGCCAGGGTCAGATCGGTGCTCTTGGGGCTGTAGCTCTGCCCCCAGTGCTCCAGGCCTTACTAGACCTTCACACTAAGTATTTCCGTTAGTCTTTTTCCAACCAAAATCAGGAGTGGAACTGACAAGTCAAAATTTGAATGGAAAGAGATACACAGCTTCTCTGTTTTCAACCCACTGGATCTGCAAGGCAGCTTGATCCATAAGTGGACAAAAATGGACTAGATTCAAAACAGCACACGGTCCACAAAAGGACCTGATATGTAAGTAATCCTGATTTGCAAAAAAAAAAAATTGTTCTGCAAATGTACCCAATCTACCAGTGGATCACTCCCCTCCACCAGCACATCAACATTTCCAATCATTCCACGTGCTGGAACCTCCTAGACAGCCCCAATCATGAAAATGCTGCTGGATTCCAGCATTATGTCCATCAAGGGAAAGTAAACGCAGCTCGGCAAGGAATACAGAACTTTGTTCTCAGGGTCGGCACAGGCTTTGAGGTCAGACCACCCACTGGTCACAGTGTTGACACATATCACAGAGGTACGCAGCTACATTATAAGATGAGAATACCCCTTTAAAGAATTGTCATCATACGGTCTCGCTTCGCTGGCTCCTGGTGAATTGAAGATGCTGTTGTCACAAAGCCTGACAAGCTTGTAGAGAAATTTAGAATACATATGTCTGCCTCCTCAGATGGAAATGTCCATCAGACACTCGGAACAATTTTTCAAACCACCAATTGTTCGTCAGAGGTTTGATAAATTGTTCCGAGTAAAAAGGCCTTAAGGGAGGCTCAATATAATCTATCTGCAAGTGACAGATCCCAGTGATAGCTGATATGTGAAAACAGTCCTAGCGACTGCTATCTACCACATCAGCACATTATCTGAACTGGGTAAAAACTTTCCTACCACTATGACAGAAGGGAAAGAAAGGGGGTTATGCCGGGTAGCCAGGATAGAATAAATGTATATGTGCCACTGACAAATAACAAATAATTTAATCCCAGAAAATGTGATTTATCCTTTAAATGTCATTACACGAAAAACATAGCGGGAGCTGCGCACTTCCATTCTGAGCTTTTAAAGCCTGACATAAAAAAAAGCGACAAAGCAAAAGGAAGGAAAAACTATTAATAGGTTCAGCAAATCCTGTTATTATAGACGTGCATTACTAGAGAGGTGTCTACAGATCATCCTGCTTCTATTATCAATACACATATACAGTATATATAAAAAATAGAAAAATACTGAGCTGCTGCCTGAGCTATACAAAGAGAAATCCTAAAGTCTTACAGCTTCTATCAAGGTCCATCAATAGAACCGGCAGTCCGGAAGAACAAAGAAACGGTAGAGGCGGCTTTCTAAGAGAGTGTTGGCAGATAAAGGAGAGTGCTGGCATATACTGTAGGAGAGCTCATCACTGTGGGCCCAGCTCATGTGAGTATAACACTGTGGTAAGGGGCCACCGGCTGCTTATTTCCTGATAGCGGATAAAACCGGGAAAATATAGACCATTAAAATCATCCCCTAATACTGTGTAGAGTCCCCTCATGCCACCAAAACAGCCTCTAACCATCAAGGAATAGACTTGATTTCAACAATTTGGTGTAGTGGGGACAGGACTACCGCCCCAGGTGCACTGATCCACTCCTGGTTCATCCGGTGGCCGGATCACATGATCAGTAAGGAGACCGGCAGATATTCATAAATGTAAGTCAAGGCACTGTTCAGGCAAGTGTCTATAAAAGTGTCAAAGTCGTTTCATCAATAGTCCAGGCGATTTTAATAAACTTTGTAATTGGGTTTAGTAGGCAAATATGCCATTATCTGCATTCAAAAAGACTTTCCCCAGGTCCCTCCCCCCTCTCTCTCTTATCCACTGCTCATTATCAGGAAATCTCAACTCTTTTACATCAGACGTGCCCTGTGTAACCTATGGAGGGGGGAGGGGGAAGGAGGGAGATTAGTCAGCAGCAGAGAGCCGAGAACAAAGGATTACACAGCGGGAGCTGTATGAAAGCCGATATTCAGAGGTCACTGCTGACTTCAGAGGAGATAGCCCGGTGATGTAGCTGTAAATTAACTCTTTGTTGTCCTGTTTTGGTGCCTCATCTCCCTCCACCCCTCCCCTCTCCATAGAGAACCATGAAGACAGGGGGGAGAGCTTCTAACTGCTTTTTCCTGATAAAAATGCATTTTTTGGCTAAAAAACTCAGTTAAAGTTTCTTAAAATCGCTTGTACTATTGATTTCTGCAAAAAAAAAAATAATAATAATGAAACAACACTTTAATGGAATTTTAGGTTAGTTGCTAGTGGACTTGTTTGCCAGCACAACCAACAGATGACTAATAGAACTGATGTCTGAAGACCAAGTCATCTGCACTTTTCCTGAACAGTGTCTGTAGCGTGGCCGGGGCATTATCCTGCTGAAAGAGGTTACCGCCATGAGACTATTCCACTGCAAAGAAGGGGGAGGGGGGACTTGTTTTGCACAATGTTTGGGTAAGTGATACATGTCATGATACATGCCACCTCAGACGTGTCCCTTCTCGGCCAGCGATTGGCCAAAATGCCAGGTCTTGCATTGAGCGCTTGTCTCTGAAGGAGGAAGAAGAGAGAAGATCAGGAGCTGTGGGGGTTTTGGAAGGTCTGGAGGATTGCATTGTCCTTCACAGACTATCCTCTTTTACACCAGCCTTTATCTGACGTTTTCCTCAAAACATACCAATGCTCTATGGCAGTGATTTTCAACCTTTTTTGAGCCACGGCACACTTTTTATACTTAAAAAATCCCGGGGCACACCACCAACCAAAATGGCACAAAATGACACTAAAACAGTAGATATTATACATATAGTTAATAATATAGATTCTAAATGTATTTATACTCATTCAGTGTGAAACCTGGGCCTGTTTTTTTCTCCCCCCTGTGCTTCTCTCCACCATACTTGTCCCCCCTACTTCTCTCCTGTGCTTCTCTCCACCATGCTTCTCCCCCCTGCTTCTCTCCTGCGCTTCTCTCCACCATGCTTCTCTCCCCCCTGCTTCTCTCCTGTGCTTCTCTCCACCATACTTCTCCCCCCTGCTTCTCTTCTGTGCTTCTCTCCACCATGCTTCTCCCCCCTGCTTCTCTCCTGCGCTTCTCTCCCCCATACTTCACTTCTGTACTTCTCTCCACCATACTTCTCCCCCCTGCTTCTCTCCTGTGCTTCTCTCCCCCATGCTTCTCTCCTGTGCTTCTCTTCACCATACTTCTCCCCCTTGCTTCTCTCCTGTGCTTCTCTCCACCATACTTCTCCCCCCTGCTTCTCTCCTGTGCTTCTCTCCACCATACTTCTCCCCCTGCTTCTCTCCACCATACTTCTCCCCCCTGCTTCTCTCCTGTGCTTCTCTCCCCCCCGCTTCTCCTGTGCTTCTCTCCCCCATGCTTCTCTCCTGTGCTTCTCTCCACCATACTTCTCCCCCCTGCTTCTCTCCTGTGCTTCTCTCCAACATACTTCTCCCCCTGCTTCTCTACTGTGCTTCTCTCCCCCATACTTCTCCCCCCTACTTCTCTCCTGTGCTTCTCTCCACCATACTTCTCCCCCCTGCTTCACTCCTGTGCTTCTCTCCACCATACTTCTCCCCCCTGCTTCTCTCCCCCATACTTCTCCCCCTGCTTCTTTACTGTGCTTCTCTTCACCATACTTCTCCCCCCTGCTTCTCTCCCCCATGCTCTCTCCACCATACTTCTCTCCCCTGCTTCTCTCCACCATACTTCTCCCCCTGCTCCTCTCCTGTGCTTCTCTCCCCATGCTTCTCTCCTGTGCTTCTCTCCACCATACTTCTCTCCCCCCTGCTTCTCTCCACCAAACTTCTCTCCCCCCTGCTTCTCTCCGCTGTTTCTCTCCCCTATCCCCAGGTTTCTCTCCCCCCCCCCTTCCTCCTCACCTCCTCCGAGATGGTCGCCACTGCTGTCCACCTCACCTACTGGCCGCAGGAGACCGGGAGCGTTGTGCGCTGCGGCGGGCCGTAGCGCACACGTTGATTGGATGCGTGCATCACGGCCGGCCGCAGCGCACCACGCAACCGCCCACATTATAATCCGCCACTGATCGCTGCACATTGCCAGGGAACAAAACACAGAGGCACCATAGTTTGGGGAACTTTCCCCGCGGCACACCCGACCATGTGTCGCGGCGCACTAGTGTGCCGCAGCACACTGGTTGAATATCACTGCTCTATGGCCCCACACTTAGTAATTAAGACAAAAGCATGTGGAACGTCCGGAACTCCCCCCATCCACATCTTTTTTGCAGTGGACGGTGGATATCTACTACGTGAAAGATCTGACTGCTCAAATATATGACTGCAACCTCCAATACAATGAAACTGGTGAGTATACATCTTTACAGTTACCTTAGGCCGCGTGGCTGCTTCATTACAGTGCAGCAAATACCCAAACACTTTCCCTGCTCCCAGCATCATAGTGGTAGATGATACCAGGCGGGGAAAGACTCCACTACAGGGCTTTCGTGTCTGTGCTGTCTGTATTTAAAGGAAAGTAGAAATAAGCCCTTAGGATCAGGTATGTCACACTATGGCCCGCAATGCCATTATTTTTGGCCAGCAGAGAAAAAATTTTGAAATTCCTACAGCTGGCCCGCCAACAGGGCCCGCACCGCCAATACTATAATCTTCTCCAGGATGCATGCGGTGCAGGCAGCGCATGTTGTGATGATGTCACCATACTGCCTGTGCCGGGAAGTGGCGCCACCTTCTATTACAATTGACTTCTAGGCAGCAGGCTTAATGCTGTCTGCGGCCTAGAAGTTAGTAGTAATAGAAGGCAGTGCTGCATCCCAGCAGGTGGTGTGGTGACATTACACACGCTGTCTCCACCATGTACGTCCTGCGTGCAGAGGAGCTGCTGGGGTAATTGACAACTGTATGGGGTACCCATTTAGGGGAGGGGGACTTATTACTATATGGGCCACTATTAAAGTGACACTGTCACCTTTTTTTTGCATTCTGGCTTCTCTTCACAGGTGTAAAGGGTAAATTTAGCAGTTTTCATACTTTATTTTATATCATACGTCATGGTGCTTGTTCCAGTAGAAAGTGATCTTTTATCATCTGCGGATTGCGCTATCTGGCCGAAGTGCCACTTAACCCCCCCCCCCACAACGCCACTGTTGGCCCCCCCCCCCCCACAACGCCACTGTTACCCCCCCCCCCCTTTCCGTGACATCTAGACTCTGCCCCCCTCAGTGCCCATTGGTATGGCCAGACCTAAAGGGTGTGGGGCCTAGACCTTTAAGCTGGCCTGGTCCAATGGCCGTCAAGGGGCGGGGCCTATGCGTCAATGAAGTTATGGGACAGGGCCAATGGTGGTGTTGTGGGCAGGGCTAATTGGTGCTTTGTCCATTAAGCCCCGCCCAGATAGCATAATTTGCAGATGATAAAAGATTTCTTTTTACTGGAACAAGCACCATGACATATGATATAAAATAAGGTATGAAAACTGCAGAAGAGTGTAGAGAAGTCAGAATGCAAAAAGGGGGGGACAGTGTCACTTTAAGGGGGGCTGATTGTTTGCCATCTTCTGATGTGCTCAGTGAGGTCACTGTTTGATCTGTATTTATGTATCACAAATGTCCCTTAGTTGGGGTTGCATTGTAATCATCCTTTAATGTGAAAACTTTAAAGTGTCACTGTTGTTTAAAGTTTATTTTGCAGAAATCAATAGTACAGGCGATTAAAAAAAAAAAAACTTTGTTATTGGGTTTATTAGCCGAAAAATGCATTTTTATCATGAAGAAGCAGTTTGAAGCTCTCCTCCCTGTCTTCTTGGTTTTCTATGGAGAGGGGAGGGGTGGAGGGAGATGAGGCACCAAAACAGGACAACAAAGAGTTAATTTACAGCTACATCACCAGGTTACCTCTTCTGAAGTCAGCACTGACCTCTCTGACCTCTGAATACCTGCTTTCACACAGTTCCACGCTGTGTAATCCTTTGTTCTCTGCTGCCGACTAATCTCCCCCCTCCCCTCTCCATAGGTTACACAGGGCCTGACTGATGTAAAAGAGTCGAGATTTCCTGATAATGAGCAGTGAATGAGAGAGAGGAGGGGGGGGGGGACCTGGGGAAAGTCTTTTTGAATGCAGATAATGGCATATTTGACTAATAAACCCAATTACAACGTTTCTTAAAATCGCCTAAAGTATTGATTTTTGCAAAAAAAAAAAAAGACAGTGACACTTTAATAAAAAATTAGAATAAAACAAAAGTCATTCTATGCCTCATTGCTTCATCCAATACAAATTACAAGTAGGCATATGACTGATATATAGTGAACATGGGTAACAGTATAACATTGTCATGTGCTATCTTTGTTTTTAATTTCTCCGAATGCAAAGTAGTAGAAATAGTTATCTAACTCAATGTAATAGTCATTTCTTCCAGGATACAGCAGTAGTATGATCATTGTCTGAGAATTCGCAGCTTTGCAGGGTAGAGAATAGGCCTAACAATCTGCAGATAAGAGCAGAGAGTGTGCTGTATGCCGGTAAATGTCTGATAACATTGATTTCAATATAGCGGCATTGTATGATATTCTGCAGACTGTCTGCGCTCCCCTAGAGAGAGATCCTCAAGCAACATGGATGTCTATGGGAACATATGTTGGATGATTGTGCACAAGCACTGGCAGCAAGCACCGCCTCGTCCCTGAATTTTTATATACACCGATGATTTCTTCGCTACAATACAGTTTATCAAGATTTTACATTACATTTAAAAAATACAATAAACTAAAGGAACTTCTGTTAGATGTAATCCAAGACTAATTATTACGAGAGAGAGGGAGCCGGAGCAATGCTTTACAGGTCCGCTGCTGCCATCTACCTGTGTAGTAGTGATACAGTGTATGGAAGAGGAAGGTCTGTGCTCCGAACCGTACAAATAATTACACAGGAAGCTAGATATACAGGATACATGCAGATATAGATGTTCATGGAAATCAAGTCAAATGTATAAAACACCAGTGATCAGGAGCGATTATAATAGGCTGTGTATTAAACATAGATATACAGAGCTGAAATAATGACCTAATCTTCATACCAGTTGGGCACTGTTGCTGGCAATGCTCAGTGGGACACTGTTTGTATTATATGGGATAGAACTAATTTGCTTAAAGGAGAAGTCAGGCGAAAATTTTTATTTAAGTATTGTATTGCCCCCCCAAAGGTTATCCAAATCCCCAACATACACTTATTACGGGAAATGCTTATAAAATGATTTTTTTCCCTGCACTAACTACTGTATCAAGGCTTCACTTCCTGGATAACATGGTGATGTCACTTCCTGCATAACATGGTGATGTCACTTCCTGGATAACATGGTGATGTCACTTCCTGGATAACATGGTGATGTCACGCCCCGACTCCCAGAGCTGTGCGGGCTGTGGCTGCTGGAGAGGATGATGGCAGAGGGATGCTCAGTGTCCCTCCAGTGCCCTGTGTCCCTCAGTGTCCCCCTGCCATCATCCTCTCCAGCAGCCACAGCCCGCACAGCTCTGGGAGTTTGGTCGTGACATCACCATGTTATCCAGGAAGTGAAGCCTTGATGCAGTAGTAAGTGCAGGGAAAAAAAAATCATTTTATAAGCATTTCCCGTAATAAGTGTATTTTGGGGATTTGTTTAACTTTTGGGGAGCAATACAATACTGTAATAAAAATTTTCGCTAGACTTCTCCTTTAACGTTAAAATACCTCCTCAGTACCCCTCCCATCCCTTTTCCTGTTTGGGGCTCTGCTTCCAGCAGCCTGGCAAATAAATCAAACAAATTATATGAACACAACTATTACACTTTGGTAAGTCTCACTGTCATTTAAAAATACTTTTGACGTAACATAGAGAAATGTTAGATATTTGATCACTCGGGATCTGGATGCCAAGGCTCCCACAAATCACTCGAACGAGTCGGGAGAAGGGCTCATCTAAGTGCTTCCCTCCCTTTCTCTCTCTTTGCTGCAGTAGATGGACTCTACAGTGATACTACGGAGCTTGTCCTAAGTAGTGAGGGGAGGAGGGAGATGGGGAGAGAAGCACTTAGCTGAGTGCTTCTTAGCCGAGTGTTTCAGCATCCAGATCCGGGCCTAAAATTTGTGATACATAAATTTGTTGTTTTTTTTTTATTAACCTTTGCCTTAAAAGTGGTTATCCAGGCATGCATAACTAAAGATATTTGCATCTAGCCATGGGACAGCTTCAGCAGGTACCGATCAACTCCTATAAGCAAAGGCGCTTCCAGAATGTATGTATTAGGTGCATATTATTAAGACAGGGAAAGATCTTAGAGACCCCGAATCCTATCAACAAATTTCTTGGATTAACCTATATGAAAATACTATCCAGAGTATTGGCAAGTAGGTTGAATAAGGTAATGCAATTGTTGGTTGGTAAAGAACAATGTGGCTTTGTCCCGGGTAAATCAAGCCATGACAGTATAAGGAGGGTCCAGGCCAACATTCAGTTGGGAAGTGTTCGGAGGGGGGCACTTCATATCGTCCCGATGCTGCTAAAGCGTTTGACAGTGGGGATTAGCCCTACTTGTGGGATGTTCTTAGAGGGTTTGGTTTAGGAAAGTTATTTAATAGGTGGATAAAGCTGATATATTGGAGGCCTAGGGCCAGGGTGTCTCTTAACTCTCCTAGTACAGGCACCAGTCAGGGTTGTCCTGTCTCCCCTTGCTCTTTGCTTTAGCAATCAAACCACTGGTGAAGAGTATAAAAAAGAAACTAGGGATTGAGGGGTTTGAGGCAAGGGGGAGTGAAGACAAACTGGCATTATATGCTGAAGATGTTATTTTCATGTTGGGCAACACAGAGGAGAGGCGAGGCAGAGCTATAATGGAAGTAAAAAAATATGGCTCTCATTCAGGCCTTAAAATCAATAGGAAGAAGAGGGTGTTGCGGATGCTGGATCTGAGTATTGAGGTAGACCCAGGCCTGGAACTAAAGGTCGTTTAAGTACTTGGTAATATGTATTTGGGTGGATTCAGGAAGAGATGAGGAAGTGAAGGCTAAGTAAGTCCAAAGCTCAGGTGTGGAACAAACTCCCATTGTCGAGAGCTGACAAAATCAGGGTTATTAAAATGATCTGGCAGCATGTTGGGAGGGTCATCAATATGGCGGGGATGGAGGGTATTCAGGAAGACTGAAAGCTTACACAACAAGCTCATTTGGAACAGGAAGACAGTACGAAATTAAGGTTTTTGACACAAACATTAGAGACAGGGGGCCTGGCCGAGCCTGTTTTTTTTTTAGGTACTATGTGGCCATGGTGTTATCATGGGTAGTAAAATGGTAGGAGAAAGTTTTTTGTTGAAATGAATGGAAGACCAGAAAGGAATGGCCCATAGTATTTACGAAGTCCTTGAAATAAAGGCAGGAATGAATATATTCACTATATAGAATGTTTATTAACCCTTAGGGGAAACAGCTAGTTTTTATTTTAGCGCTTTCGCTTTCTCCTCCTTGTGTATATAAAGCCATAGCGTGTGCATTTTTCCACCTAGAGACCCAGATGAGCCCTTATTTTTTGTGCCACTAATTGTACTTTGCAATGGCAGATGTAATTTTTGACTAAAATATGCCATGAAACCAGAAAAAAATTATATTTGTGGTGAAAGTTCGCCCTAGGGTAAAACTGACTCGTTATATATGTTCCTCAAGTTGTTACGATTACAACGATATGTAACTTGTGTGACTTTTATTTTATTTGATGGCTTTAAAAAAGTTAAAACTTTAAAAAAAATATATATATATGTACCGCAGGAAATCATTGCTCCTATGTTATCCACTGAACATATGATGACATACGCTTGCAATGTAAATACATTGTACAGTACACCCATCTGCAGGAAGGGGTTACCATCATGATTCAGGATAGGTTTACAGTGCCAGGGCAGAGCGTGTAATATATGTACAGGACAGGAGAAGTGACGTCTTCCTGAAGAAAAGGGAATGTCATGTTTATAGAACAGACTTGTCTATTGTCTGTAATAAAAATAAGAATTCCAGAAATATTCCAAAGAATTTTTTTATGGGAGGGAGAGCTATATATATGATCCCGCTATGACATGC
This sequence comes from Dendropsophus ebraccatus, assembly GCF_027789765.1. Classification (NCBI taxonomy): domain Eukaryota; kingdom Metazoa; phylum Chordata; class Amphibia; order Anura; family Hylidae; genus Dendropsophus; species Dendropsophus ebraccatus. The sequence continues at coordinate 28,402,429 of NC_091458.1, read as the reverse complement.
AAGGAAATAGATTGCATTCCATGGCAAAACTCCTTCAGTCTGCCATCAATCGGACCTGACTGATAGACACAGCCTTGTGAGATAATCTCTACCATTAGGTCTGTATACAGAACCTTCAGAAGCATGTTATTCACTCGTCATTTAAAGGGGTTATCCAGCATTATGAACCTAGCCTCAGCAATAAATTTTGGACAAGTGGTCGTCTGGACTCCCAACACTCACACAAACACTGCAGTCTCTTTAATATTGACCAGCATTCGTACCTACATCCCCATACTTTTAGTAGTGGTTGTGCAAAGTACTGCAGTCTGGTCCCATTCAAGTTAACAGGGCAATAAAGCAATGCCCTGCCCTTCACTGCTGCTAATAGTACAAGGATTCAGGTATAAGCACTGGGAAACATTGGCTGCAGTGCTTGTGTGAGCGCTGGGAGTGGGACCCCCACCAATCATATAAATACATGTAAGAAATAGTATGTGGCGGGGGGGGGGGAATTGCGCTAGAAGTCTGCCACATCTGAAAAATCTTCCCCCATATGTTTACGGTGTTGGCCACAGTATTGTTACTTACAATATGGAGCTCCATCTATGCTCCAGTCTTGAGATACAAGATGTTCTTACCCTTTGTTATTCCATCCTCCCAGGCTCTTGAAGAGAGCGATGGCCAGACGTAACTATTTGCCTCCCCCTGCAGCCTGTATATGTCTATGGAGGACAGAGAGAGGGAGGGGCAGAGTCACATGCTCCTCCATATTTTGGACGGGATTGCGGTTTGCAAGTTCCAGGAATGACAGGGTAACAAGAGGGAGGAGTATCTTATATATCAAGACCAGGGCACAGCTGGAGCTGTAAGTAGAATCCATAACATTACTATTACTACTATTACATTACACTAGAAAGTAGCAGGCCCCTTTTTAATAAAGTGCAAAAAATATAAAGTCTCTATTTACACATTAGAAGTGAACGTCCACCTAGAAGCCGAGTGCTGGAGGACGCACATGCTCAGTCACTCTCCCCACAGCCAGGTCTCTACTTAGTAATCCTCTGTTTGCTACACAGCAACCAAAAGGAATAGCTTTCTGCTTGTCAGGAGGAGAGTAGTACCAGAAGGGGAAGGAGGCTGATTCTGTACCAAGGCATTAGCAGTATTGCCACAAAGTATGGAGGAACATCCTTATCGGTTATCTCAGCTTTGTCTTGTAAAGTCCCTATGATACTGCGGTTTCTCTTATGTTAGGACAGGTCTGGATAAGACAAGTTGGTGAGGACCTATAGACCCTATAGACAATAAGATCATTGAAATGATGGCAGCAGCAAAGAAATAGTATGTTGATTATGGGGGAGGGGGGGGGACAGTGACTTTGGTATAGACAGGGCAGTGTCTCCAGCCCCCAGCTCTGAGCCTGCTGCTTTCTGCTGAAGACACAGAAGACTGTGTGTGAGTTGTTCTGGCTGCAAACCCCCACCACCACCACCACCACCACACACACACACACACACACTTCCCCCTTACTGGCTGCATCTACACTCTGTAATGTCGGGAGGATTAGTCAGTGAGGTCATCAGCAACTTGACCTCAGACTAACCCTCCCAGCATTACACAGTGCAAAAACAGCAGGGGACATTGTTTAAATAAGCAGTCTCGTTGGGGGGGTCACAGAGAGAAAAGCTCACAGTTTTCTGTGTCGTCAGCAGAAAGCAGCAGCTCAGAACTGGCGGAAGTAGACTAAAAAGAAAATAACAAGTCTGAAAGGAATTGTTAGTCTCCATCAGGGGAGATGATTCAGCATGTATATTACCTGAGGGGGATACCCCTTTAGGATGGCAAGAGGATGTCACAGAGTACCCAGGAACTTCTGTATGATCCAATCATGCATCTGCAGAAATACACACATGCCATCTAATGGGGGGGGGGGGACAGAGAAAGCTGGAAAACATTTTCATCAAGTAAAAGATTTTACATATACCTGGTGAGACCTGAATGTCTGTCAGACTGCAGATTGCTGCGGGGTTCCTCTGATTTCTAAAGGCAAGAGGATGAGTCACTTTGTTGCAGGCTGCTTTCAGCCCTGTACTGCATCAATAGCTCACATACACTAACACTATCTGTCACAGCGCAGCAGCTCTCTACTGCACACACCATTTGTACAAAGCAAAGTTAAAATATCTTGCTGAAGGTTAAGTACAAACAAAAGGAAGATCCTTACTGCTCCCGGCAGTGAAAAACCACAGCTAATCCGCTTAACAAAGGCAGAAGAGACGGGGGGACGAGGCAAGGGAAAAGGGGTCACAGCACCAATGTTATATCAGGAGGGACAGTGGTTAGATGTGGACGACTTCACTATCCTCACAGGAAAAGTAACTGCACTAAAAGAATCGGAAGAAGAAGAAGATGGCCTTTTATGCTGTTTTTGTAATATTTGCTGCATATTGTTATTTAAAAAAAAAAAAAAAAAGAGAAAAAAAGAATTGGAAGAAGAGAGAAGATGCACATTAAAGGGGTAGACTGGGATTAGAAGAACATAGCTGCTGTCTTCAGGTTGTGTGGGGTACTGCATCTTAGCACCATTCACTTCAATAGAGTTGAGCTGCAATACCATACACACCCTGAGGACAGAAGTGGTGCTGTTGCAGACATGTTTTGTAATCCTGGCTAATCCCTTTAACAGTTAACAAGTTAAAAAACAAGGGTTAGAAAACCCACCCTGGAGGATCTGTCCTGTCCTGCAATATACTGAATATACACTGTATAATACTTCATTTTCCCTGTACAAGGCACTGCGGAGAAACTGAACATTTACTGTTAGTTTTCCTCAGGATTTACAGACAATTGCAGGGGGTCCTAAACAGGAGGATACTTTTGACCCTGTCAAACAAGTAGAGATTATTTAAACTAATAATCCCTCTAAAAAAGGAGGACACCCATAATTGCAGTAAAAAAAATTAGTCAAAAACAGCTGCAAAATTATCTAGAGAGATGGCTCTTGTACTACAAAAACGTTATACATGTCATAGAGACGGTGGTGGTGGTGGGGTCAAGGTGATAAAGGGGTACTCCAGCGAAAAGCTTTTTACCAGTAATTGAAACACATCACAAAGTTATATAACTTTGTAATATGCTTCAACCACCTATCTGCTCCTTTTCCCTATCTTTTCCCCCTCAATCCCCCACCAGGAAGTGAAGCAAACAAATTCTTACCTAATGACTGTTGACCCCAGGCTGCTCTGTGGCAGCCATTTTGTGACAATGACATCAACAAGAGGGAGGTGGGTCTAAGCCCTGTTAGGCCAGCCTGTCTTTGTCAGATGGCACTGGTTGCTCAGCTTTGATTGGCTGAACAAGATGTAAGCCATCTAACAGTTTTACAGAGTCAGTTAGACATCACAGAAGTGCATCATGGGAAAGCCCAAACCAGGAAGTGAAGAAAAATGAAGACAGCAACTGGAGCTTCAGTTCAGTTTTCTTTATCAGCGCCGGAGTAGTCCACTGATCTCGCCAAAATGACTAAAGGTCCATTACATTAAGCGATTATCGGTTGTATACGGCCGTTACTTATCTACTGTAATAGAAAACAATGATCAGCCATCATGCATGATGTCAGCTCATTGTTGTCTTTCAACATGTTAAAAAATAAACGATCTAGATTGCAGCGATATGGTGCCGTCGCCCTGTGTAATAGGATCGGTGGCAGTAGACCGTCACTAACTTCTATGGACTTCCCAGACAATCTACTGATCACCTGGCATCCCCTCCTCAGCTCCCTATGGCCCCCTTGCTCTTACCCGTTTGCTGCTGACACGTGTAATATCGCCGGCAGCGAGTGGGGAACGAGGGGCAAGCAAGCACTAACCTGACAGGTCGGCACTCTCTCTTTTTACATTGTTATGGGAGCTCCAATATTGCCTGAGCTGTTCTTAACAGCATTTAGTGACATGCTTTACAGCAAACCTCATGGATATAGACGACAAAGGACAGACTGTCTCCTTGAGATGAATGTGAAACATTACTGAGCGCGCTCTGTGACCTTTGAAAAGGTCATTTCACAGGGAGTTGCTACTGTCTCCTCAATCTACTGGTGTCACATGATGCTGCAATGCTGTACAGATCAGTTTACCGCAGCCTCCTCTTATTACAACAGAGTAGGAAGTCTCCACTTAGTTTTAGCCCTAGTGGTGAGAATGAAAACCGCAAGGTATCAGGATTATTTTATCATATCGATAGAAAAATTGAAAATGAGAAAAAAATGGCACCAATAATTCTTAAAAAATAGATTTACCCTAAAAAACATTATTCAACCCCCTACCGCTGCCCCACTGTTAATTAACGTCACTGCAGCCTACGCCCGATGTTGCAGCAATGTTAACCCTTTCACGACCTGGGATCATTGATGCCTCATGCCCAGGTCGTGATTTGACATCAGCTTATGGGATCATAAAGATCCCATAAGCTAATGTCCCCTAGATCTGCCGCCTCTCCGATGTCCCCTGCCGCTGTTACAATCTTGTATCAGCAACAGGGGAGAGAAGGGAGGCAGCAGAGCTGACAGGCGCACGCCCGGCGAGCGTTCTGCCCTCCCTCTTCCCCCCTGCCGGCCTCCATAGATAGAAACCGCAAGCCTGAGGCTTCCGGTTTCTATGACTACCATCGGGACCCTGCGATCCGTTTGCAGAGCCCAGATGGACACCGGAGAGACAGTTGTTCCTCAGTAGAGGGAAAACTGTCTCTCCAGAGCCCTATAGATACTGCGGTCTTGCTGACCGCAGTATCTATAGGGTTAACTCTCAGCACCGGAGCAGAGTTCCGGCAATTCCCCGGCTATCACTAATATCCGGGACCCGCCGCGGATGACACTGGCGTAGCTCCTACGCCTTTGTCATCCTCTGCAGTAAATTCACGTCGCTGTGGCACCAGGCATAGGCTGCAGCGACGTGAATTTACTGTGCAGCGGCTGGAGGGGGTTAATTAACGCTCTAGGATGACACAAGCGTAGAAGTTGATAGCCGGGGACCCACTCTCCGGTGCTGAGAGTTAACCCTATAGATACTGCGGTCAGCAAGACTGCAGCATCTATAGGGCTCCAGAGAGAGAATTCTCCCTCTACAGAGGGAGAATTCTCTCTCAAGTGTCCATCAGGGCTCTGCAAACTGATCGCAGAGCCCCGATGGTAGCCGTGGAAACCAGAAGCCTCAGGCTTCCGGTTTCCTGGTTACAAAAGCTGGCGGGGGTCGGAGGGAAGGCTGGGCGCGCGCCCGTGAGCTCTGCCCCCTCCCCTCTCTCCCCTGCCGCTGATACAAGATAGTAACAGCGGTAGGAGACAGAGGAGAGGGGGCAGACATAGGGGAAATCAGCTTATGGGATCATTATGATCCCATAAGCTGATGTCCAATCACGACCTGGGCATTGAGGCATCAATGACCGAAGGTCGTGAAAGGGTTAAATAAGTCATTTTCTGATGACACATTCCCTTTAAGTGGAGCAATAAAAGTGAGGTTTTAATGTGCATAACTACAAGGACAATGGAAAAAACACCAAGGACTCGTGCACAGATGGGGCAGAGCTGACTTGCCTTATTATACAGTGTACTATGTCATTGGTATCTCCACTAGTGTAACCTTACCTTCAGATTTCACACACTCCGTTGACTGTCACTTATTATTATAGTCTATGAGGAATAAGTAGGAAAATCTTTTCATTTGGGGTCTAACAGTCCCAGAATAATCATGATTTCCAAAAAAAAGACTAGTTTCCTCTCTTAAAGGTTAAATATGATATAATGATGCAGATGCGTCAAGAGGAGGCAAATAAGTGATGTTACGATTCATGCCTCACATCTCTCTCGGAGGGTCAATAACTCAGCGCTGTTGACTATTGCTAAAGGCTTCAGTGCTACACTCTACAAATCCCATAATAAGTTAGAAGTGATAATGGCTTCAAATAAAAAAAAAAAAAAATCACTCGACAAACAGCGTGTGAAAAGGCTGTGTCTGAGCTTCCAGTGACCTTGTGGATAGATGGAAGAGCGGCTAAACTTTTCTTTGGTAATATTGTTATCAGACACGTGGTTTTATTGCTTTCGATGAGGAGATCGTTCATAAAAAAAGAAGCTGTCACAGCCGAATACTAGTAATACAAACCTCCGCTCCCTGCTTTCACTTCTATTGTGCCTGAATGGCAATTACAACCACGTTTAGAAATTAAAAAAAAAGAAAAATTCACACAACTGGGTTGTGTTCCTGCAAATCGTGGATACAGCAATAGGCATTCAACTTCGGCAGTTGCAGAAAGTACAATGCAGAGTGTTCGGGTTCAAAGAACGTTGGGGAACCCAAATAGTTTATCATCCCCACTCAACGCTAGTCATAAGCAAGCGGATATGTAACCTGGCCCCTTTACCTGCTCAGCGCTGCTGCTGTGTGGAGAGGCTCCCTGCTCCCCTCGCTCCCCATCAGCCATACTGATTAGCTGATGGGGAGCCGGGAGACTCACACGCATCCGTGGCGCCGAGCAGGTAATGTATGCTCCGGGACAGGGGCTGCGGGTGGTTAAAGGGGCGGGGTTACATATCCGCAGTGGAATGAAAATTCCGCTATGGATATGTAACGCCATTGACCTTTACACTACCAGGATCCGCAGCGGATCCTGTATGTATGAACGCACCCTTAAGCATCACCCGATTACTGCAGTGTGCCTGTATCAGGCTGCTAGGGGGTTTCTACAGGATATGGGTGCCACGGGTCACCAGTGTACCTTAAAACTGACGTATTACCTGAGAACTAATCATCCGCTGGGAAGAACGGGCAATATTAGCTGGTAGACCGAAGAAAGCAGGCTTATCATCCTCTGGCAGGCTGTCGATCACATTGCGATACTCCTACACAAGACAGAATACGAGGATTAGCATGTGTCTGTCGATGATTCCAATCGCAGATTACACAGGCCATATTGATGACTGAGGACATAAGCAATGCCGCTCACACAGGAGTTAGCAAGACACTGACAATTCAGCCGGACTATGAAACAGCCGTCATATCAATGAGACAGTGGGGCGATAACTAATGTGGCTGTTACTTTATATATGACCCTACTCCTGAATGCCTAATGTATTTAGCAATCCAGTGATACATATAAAACTTCTAGCTGCCTGAGAGGCATACAAATAATGTAACGGTCAGGAGGTGGTTGTTAAGACCCCCACCAATCATTAGACAGAAACAGGAGAAGCACTAATCTAAGTGCTTCACTCTCAGGCTCGCTGCCAGAGACAGTGTCCATAGACTGACTGACTATCATAGCAAACCTGGGAGTGAAGCACTTAACTTAGCGCTTCTCCTAGTTCTATCTGGACACCAAGACCCCAACTGATCAAAACTTGTTAAACACTTTTTTTTTTAAAGTGACAGAGAACCCGTCAATTCTTTCCTGCAGCTGTTAATCTCAGTATAGTCTCATGAAGGCTGGCTCCTCACCAGCTTCTCCCCATCCACAGAACTCAATCAAACCCAGGGAGGGGAGAAAGGGGAGAAGGGGGACCACCGGAGCAGTGGCCTATTTTTTAGTTAAAGGGGTACTCCAACGAAAATCTTTTTCCTTCAAATAAACTACTTTCAGAAAGCTATATAGATTTGTAATTTACTTCTATTTAAAAATCTCCAGTCTTCCAGTACTTACCAGCTGTTGTATGTCCTGCAGGAAGTGGTGTATTCTTTTTAGCCTGACACAGTGCTCTCTGCTGCCACCTCTGGTACATGTCAGAAACTGTCTACAGAAGTAGCAAATCCCCATAGAAAAACTTTCCTGCTCTGGATAGTTACTGACATGAACAGAGGTGGCAGCAGAGAGCACTGTGTCAGACTGAAAAGAAAACACCACTTCCTGTAGGGCATACAGCAGCTGATAAGTACTGAAAGACTGGAGATTTTCAAATAGAACTAAATTACAAATCTATATAAACTTTCTGAAACTAGTTGATTTGAAAGACTATTGTTGGAATACCCCTTTAAGCAATTGATCCCTTTAATGTACAGGTAACAATAACAACATGCATAATACCCATCTATTCAGTTTCTGTAAATCTTTGTTGCCATCTAGTTGATAGGGTATGGTGGACACTCACTGGTTTCCCAGCAGGCAGAGCGCCCATCTTACATAAAGCACCCCGTCCCTTCCATCATAAATCTTACCATGATGCTGCAGGAGTTAGGCAAAGAGACAGACAATGGCAGCGTCATCTTGCTTCCTCTTATCCCTGCTGCATGAGGATTGAAAAACTGTTCCAGATAGGAGCGAAGAACTCGTAAATCAAAGTAGTTATCTACTCGTCCTCCATAAATTGCGTTCTCTAGAAGACCATTAACAAAATCCCACTGTAAGGCTCTGCCTCCTGCAAGAAGGGACATATAAAAGTAAATATAGAGCAATCATGCGGGAACATATGGACAGTCTGGATACATCTGCCTTATGTCAAAGATGTTCTCAATTCTAAACCAGACTTTTCTTAGCTGGGCCACTTAAAATGGGTACTCCGGAGAAAAAAGGTTTTTAAAATAGTCAGAAATTCATACAGGTTTGTAAATAACTTCTATTAAAAATCTGAAGTATTCCAGTACTTATCAGCTGCTGTATGTCCTGCAGGAAGTGGTGTATTCTTTGCAGTCTGACACAGCGCTCTCTGCTGCCACCTCTGTCCATGTCAGAAACTGTCCAGAGCAGGAGGGGTAGCAGAGAGCACTGTGTCAGACTGGAAAGCATACACCACTTCCTACAGGACATACAGCAGCTGATAAGTATGGGACGACTTCAGATTTTTTAATAGAAGCAATTTACAAATCTGTATAACTTTCTGACACTAATCTTAAACAATTCTTTTCTCTTCATAATGGTTTTTTAACAATGACTTTTATTTCAGTATACATCAGGGCTACCACCCAGCTTATCTGTCTGGATGCTCAACAATACAGAAGCTGGGGCACAATTTGGCAGATTTGATTTTCAGGTGTCTGGAAGAGAAGAGTGACATCCCTTGCATCCATAATGATGCTGACTAACCTTACTAGATAGGATAATAAGAGTACAGTGTATAGAAATGAAGGGCTTAGGGGCTCAGGTATAGTGTAATTGAGCAATAATGTGGTTAGCTGAGTTTCAGAAATAAGCAGTGAATGCTATATAGGAGCACCTGTATGCTACTTTTCTATAGTCTACTAGTAGTTGGGTCCCCAACAATGAGATTATATAGTGTATAGACTATGGGAAGACCACACTAAACTGTAGGCTTTGCGAGCCAAACTCTACATCCAAAAAGAAGGAAAGAAAAGATCGATACACCTCCTGTGCCTCTGACTCCAATAAAAATAAATGTGAAAGTCTGGTCTCAGGGGGGAAAAAAACATGCCCGATGAGCCCAAACTCTGAATGATTATACACAAAGATGGTATTTTGCCTGGTGAACCATGAGTTTTACAGCACAGCATTTACCCACCTTCAAAAAGGCGATCAATAATATCATAAGCAGCGCGCAGGTCCGACAGAGAGAATTCATAGAATTTGGTCCAGCCCTGGGGAGAAAACATTTCTGATAAGTATAAGAAACACATTGCAGACAGAATAAATGAAAGCATAAAGATGCATGTTATATAGAAGTATCAGTCTAGTACATGATCCAAAGAAAGATATATCTACTACATGATATAATACATATTGGGGGAGATTCATGAAAGGGTGTAAATATACACCTGGTGTAAACTGCCCACAGCAACCAATCACAGCTCAACTGTCAGCTCTGGTAAAATATAAGAGGAGCTGTGATTGGTTGCTGTGGGCAGTTTACACCAGGTGTATATTTACACCCTTTCATGAATCTCCCCCATTAAGTCTAGAACTAAACAAACATACAAGAAAATGGTAGGCCTCAACAAACAATATACCATAAAAAAAATGTCATTCATATATATTTATCCATATTTATCTATCTATGCTATATTCCATGCAGGTGCAGAACATTTTCCAATACATACAGTATATAGATGGAGGAACACATATATAATAACGGCGGGTGGCACTTACAATCCTTATTTACAGTCACAATAAATTAGGTTGTGAGATAATAGGTAATAAAGGGCAGTCCTATAGTGCAAAGTATGTGCAGGGATACAAGTATGAAGCTAAATAATAAGTATGTGTTATATCGGCAGTTCTGTGCTGACAAAGACTTCAGAAGAGAAGGATTTAGGGGTAATGATTTCTGACAGCCTTGAAAAAAAAAGCAGCAGTGCAACCAGGCGGTTGGGAAAGCAAATAGTGTGCTAGGCAGTAAATATAATGGTATGCTGGGCTGTGTGTGTGTATATATAAATGTATGCTGGGCTGTATATATATATTTATAATGGTATGCTGGGCTGTATAAATATATACACACATATATATAAAATGTATATATTTATACAGCCCAGCATACCATTATAAATATATATATATAAATTATATATATATATATATATATATATATATATATATATATATATATATATATATATATATATATACACCCCAGCATACCAAAATATATATATACATATACAGCCCAGCATACCAAAATATATATATGCTGGGCTGTATCTATCTATCTAATGGTATGCTGGGCTGTGTGATCCGGCTGTATAGAGCTCTAGTGACCTCACATCTGGAATACTGTGTCCAGTAGACGGGCTACAAAAATGGTGTAGGGTGTGAAGAATAAAACCTTCAGGGAAGACTTAAACGTGTACTCCAGCAAATAAAAAAAAAAAAATCAACTGGTGCAAAGAAGTGCCAGAGAGTCATTATTCTATTTAAAAAAATCGCAACTCTTCCGGTACTAATCAACTGCTGTATGTCCTGCAGGAAGTGGCGTATGCTTTCCAGTCTGACACAGTGCTCTTTGCTGCCACCTCTGTTCATGTCAGGAACTGTCCAGAGCAGGAGAGGTTTTCTATTGGGATTGGCTACTGATCTGGACACTTCCTGTCATGGACAGAGGTGGCAGCAGAGAACATTGACATGCATTTCAGCTGGCTGCCTTTGTGGAGGGTTGCTGATATAGCGTGGGTCTGACTATGTGATTCCAGATCCCAGACAAGATGCCAATCACAATGTGAGTTGATAAGTATATAACTACTACCTTACATAAATAAGGACAGAACTAGTTTCTATACATCTAGAGTTTGAGAGAATCAGTTTTTAAAGGATTTTGCCGTAAACCCCCAATCTATGCGGTAGTAGGTGGTGAATTCCTTTTTATAATCAATCCATCCAATTCCGCTCCGGCTCTGTGGGCTGAACTGGAAACCTTTAGCCAGGTCTTGAACTTTAAAGTTAATATCAAAGTCAGAAATGTTTAAAGGATCCAAATTATTTCATTAGACTTCTGATGTATCATAGAGACGTGTCAGAAGTTTAGATCTGTGAGGTCCGGGCACTGACACCTCCTCTAATGCCTATAATGATGGGGGCAGAAGTGCTCGGCTGAATGATGCCTTACTGTAGAAGTGCAGTATACCATGCACAGACTTTCTACAGGCTGTATGTACACTGCACAATGTCCTGATCATTATCACATAACATTACAGGGGTACTCTGGAGAATTTTTATTTTTATTTTTTCAAAAACTGACAAAAATGCTGTTAGAAAGTTATACAGAGTCTTCCAGTATTTATCAGCTGCTGTATATCCTGCAGGGAGAGTTGTATTTTTTCCAGTCTGACACTGCGATATCTTCTGCCACCTCTACTGTCCAGAACAGGAGAGGTTTTCTATGGGGATTTGCTGCTGCTCTGGACAGTTCCTGACATGGACACAGATGGCAGCAGAGAGCACTGTGTCAGACTGGAAAGATTACACCACTTCCTGTGGGACATGCAGCAGCTGATAAGTGCTGGAAGACTTGGGATTTTTAAATAGAAGTAATTGAAAAATCTATATAACTTTCCAACTACAGTTAATTTAAAAACTTTTTTTTCCCTCCGGAGTACCCCTCCAATACCCTGTGCCACATGTAGCATAAACTGACACAAAACTGCATTTTTTTTAAAGGGGTTATCCAGGATTAGAGGAAGCACAACTACTTTATTGCAAAAACAACAACACCCCTGTCCTCAGGTCCATTAACTTCAATGGAACTGAGAGGAAAAAACCCCACCGCCAAACTAAAGGCAGGAGGGATGCTGTTTATGGAAGAAAGTGGCCATGTTTTTCTATGCCTGGATAATCCCCTTTAAGCCAACAAGCACATTTCAGCCCTCCTGAAGATACAGATATGGTTAAAAGCGTCACTGCTACAAGGTGATAAATGCAATTGCATCTCAGGCCCTAAGGTGGAAGGGTCGTGCACAGGAGTATGGACTGGTATGTTACACCATTGAACAAATGACAGGTAGATGTAGAGAAACAAGCAAAGCATCAAAGATTAATGCACTCAGCTGGCAAACATAATAAAGTAACCTTCAAAGACATCACAAATCCTCACACTGCAATGACGTTTGAGGTAGGGATTATACTAAATAGAAAACATAAATTACTTCCCCAGACATGGGAAGAAACACCGCTATTACCTCTAATTCCATATAGATGGAGATTACTAAAAACGTACACAGGAAGAAGAAGAAGAACGGCGCTCACTCTACAAGGACTAAAAATACCTGCAAAAATCTCCAAAACCTAAAATCATCAACACCAAACTGATTGCCGATAACCAATGTTAGCCTAGAATTGGAGGATGGGATTTAAAGGTGTTGTCCAAGATTAAAACAGAAAAAAAAAAAAAAAAAACATGTTCACTTCCTGGAAACATCAATGTCCACAGGTTGATATTACAACTCAGGCCTACTGACTTTAAAGAGACTCTGTCAGCAGGTTTATGATGTCCTATGTAAGAGTAGCATAAACTAGTGACAGAGAAGCTGAACAGAATGATGTATCACTTACATTGCTCTGTGCAGCTGATCCAGAGATATCCTCCTGAATAACATGGACAATAAGTAGTCCTCTCCATTATGTGCATGAGCCCAGTAGTCCTGGATATTCATGAGAAGCAGAAAACACCGCCCACCAGCTGCTGATTGGCCGTTATCTATCCATGCTGTGTATAGGCAGTAAACTCTCATTCAGGCTAGATTCACACACCTGATCTGCTGCAGATTCCTTGCCTGTCATTTTGAATGACAATACATATTGACATCCTGCTTCAAGTATGTAAGTGACAGCCCCCTTAACCCCCCGCTGTCCTGAACATGCTGTACCTGCTTCGGGGGTTCCCGGCACCTGGACGCCCCGCTCAGCCAATCAGTGGCTACGGAACCACCAAAGCAAGCTGGTGCGTCAAGCAGGTACAGTATGTTCCGTCCAGCAGGGGGTTAAGGGGGCTGTCACTTACATACTCGTAGCAGGATGTCAATATGTATTTTCATTCAAAATGACAGGCAAGGGATCCACAGAAGATTTGGCAGCAAATTCGCTGCGTGAAATCCGTATATCACACAAAGAAGTTGATGGCGGAACTACAAATCACATCTGGCGTCTAGGCTAAATAGAAAACAAAAAACAGCAGCAAAAATATCGGAGGTGCCAACTCAAAATGTGCATCAGAATACAATCAGCTATTTTTTAAGAAGGAAATAGAGTTGCACTCACCGGGTAAAATTCTTAGGTCTTTATTTCTTCATTGTAAAAAACAGTATACGGACAAGGTGCAGACACACACGGGTGCAGACTAGTGATGGTGCAAACAGAGTTCGGTTCGGGTTCGTACGAACCCGAACTCTCGGTAATGATTCCCGCTGTCTGCCTGCTCCGTGCAGCGGGCGGATCCAGCGGGAGGACAGCCTGGAAAACTGGGATACAGCCATAGCCATAGGCTGTATCCCAGTTTTCCAGGCGGTCCTCCAGCTGTATCCACCCGCTCCACGGAGCGGGCAGACAGCGGGAATCATACGAACCCGAACCTCGGAGGGTTCGGACCATCCCTAGTGCAGACAACACGAAGGTGCTGGTCACAGGCTGTTTCACGCCCCTTAGGGTGCTTCTACAGAGCGTAGGAGCTCCACGGTCCATAGAAGCGCTGTAAGGGGCGTGAAACAGCCTGTGACCAGCACTTTTGTGGCATCTGCACCCTTGTGTCTGCACCTTTTCCGTATACTGTTTTTTACAATAAAGGAATAAAAACTAAGAATTTTACCCGGTGAGTGCATTTTCTTCTTCAAAAATAGATGATCGCAGCGGGAAATCCGCTGAGGATCTGGTGTGTGTGAATCTAGCCTCAGCAGCTGGAGGGCGGGGTGCAGCAAACATCATATTCTCCTGCATATTAGGCTGAACAGAATGATGTCAGTAATACACCGATCTGTTCAGCAATTCTATCACTAGTTTATACTGCCCTTATTTAAGGCATTATAATCTTAGTGACCGATTACAATTAAAGGGGTTATAACAGTATACATCAATATACCTTGCTGAATGGTGGATGGACACTCATATCCTGCATGCTCAGTTTTATCCCTCTTCCTATAATTCCCCAAAACATAACTACAGTTCCTTCCAATGTGAGCTTTATATATATATATATATATATATATATATAGAGAGAGAGAGAGAGAGAGAGAGACAGACAGAGACACAGATATCTGACTGCTGGGGGGCGCACTACTAGCATTTCAACCCATCATGAATATGGGGGTCTGCCATGTCTTCTAACCTAACTGCCCCTCCATGAGACTGAATGGGACTAATGGGTATAACTAGGTACTGTATATGCCTGTTCACATCTGGTTTAGAGCCTGTGTCACGGCTTTATTCACATTTTTGTACCTATGAAGGTAAATGCACACTAGACGGAAATAATCTGCACCAAACCGGTATCAATTTGTGAGCAGATTTTTAACTTCCCTATCGACAAATCAACACTGCATAGTCAGTCAATTTCAGCCTGAAAGATTTCCACTAAACGTAGTGTCATCTGCTGCCATTTTTACCTAATGACTGTAGACCCCAGGCTGTTCTGTGGCAGCCATTTAGTGACAATGACATCATCAAGAGGGAGGCGCTTCTAAGCCCTGTTAGGCCAGCCTCCCTTTGTCAGATGACTCAGGTTGCTCTGCTCTGATTGGCTGAACAAGCTGTAAGCCATCTAACAGTTTTACAAAGTCAGTTAGACATCACAGGAGACAAAGTGCATCATGGGAAAGCCCAAACCAGGAAGTGAAGAAAAAATGAAGACACCAACTGGAGCTTCAGTTTTTTTTTTTCTTTTTTTATTTTATCAGCGCCGGAGTTGTCCTTTAATTTTCAAAACCGATGTTTAGGATTGTACCCCAAACCTGCCATAACACCCACTGAAGTACATCACTTAGACTCCTATAGAGTTACTAAAGGGGGTCAATGTGACGACAGGTTCCCTTTAAATTTACTATACTGCAAGGTAAAGTGATGATCGGCGTGCTGCTGCAGCCCCGGTGGATCTACATGCTATTATAGAGTCTAGGAGCAGGCACTGTAAATTCTGGCGGGTTCCCACTCTTCGCCCTGCGTGTCAGCCATGGTCTGCAGGATAAATGAGGTTGGCTCACAATGTTAAGGTGCTAAGTAATTTATTGTCATGTGGACTCGGGATAAATTAACATGATTGCAGCTCAGAGCTTAATAGAAGGATAAAAAGGAAATAATCTCCCAGGCTTAAATTGAGTTTAAGTTTCATAAAATACACGGGGAGCGTCTCTTACTGCCGTGTGTTACTGAGGAAAGATTATTCTACAAAAAAAAAGGTCTCTTCATTTAGGAGACATTTATAATCTAGGTGTCTTACAATATGTCCGCGTTATTAGGAATTAACGTCTAATTCCGCTGAGGTAGCGGAGTACCCATAGGTTAGAGAATGGAATTAAATCTTTACAATATCTGTAGCTTTTCCTATATAGCCGATAGCCACAGAGGTAGTCACTATTAGGCTGACTGGTGGAACATTACTCTATTCACGTGGCATGCCAACGTCTTAGCTTAACATGGCACAAAAAGTACAACAAGGTGCAAGGACAATTGTCAAAGGCTGGCCTAGCTGCTCCCGTACACCAAGAGATGATGCATACACTACTGTATGCATTGCTGCTCACTTAAAGGGGAACTATCAGCAGCTTAGACAAATCTAACCTGCTGATAGCTCCCTATTGCACAGGAGACGATGAAGAGGAAGGTATGTCTCTTACCTTCCTCATCGGCGCTGTTACAGTGCAGTTAGTCATTTGCTCCACAGTCCGGTGACACCATTAGGAGGACTGGGGTGGAGCTGTTAGGAGCACTGCCCGCCTCCATAGCGCCAATTCAGTCAGCCCCTTTCTAATGATAATGAATGAAGTGGGCCAGTTGGGGGCGGCCCGCATCCACGCTATGGGGATGAGCAGTGCTCCTAATGGTCTCACCGGACCATGCAGCACACGACTTGCTGCACCGGAACATCGCTGAGGAAGAAGGTAAGAGACATACCATCCTCCTCGGCATTTCCTGTGTATAGGGAGCTATTAGCAGGTTAGATTCGTCTAACCTGCTGATAGTTCCCCTTTATTGTACACAGGCCCGGATGCAGGAGCATCACAACTAAACTCAGAGATGCTAGATGAATTTGATGAGAGCCTTTGGGCCCAGAAAATATAGTAAGTGGCTATGCATGCAGTATAATATGCATCACCCCTCACTATATAGTGTATTATGGCGAAGTGGGAAAGTGAATGCACTGTAGAGAGCAGTACAGTGTATACATCACATCTCACTTGCACTGAGCGTGTAAAGGCTGCAGTACACTGGTGTGCTGTTCTGCTATGTCGTCGAGCCTCCAAATTCATGATGGCAGATACATCTGTAACTCTCCCTATACACATACTTGACAGTGTGTTCTCAGTAGAGGGGAGAAGGCCGCAGCTAGACACCTCTGGTAGTGATTTATCTTCCCAAAATCAGGAGGATTTCAGGTAGTTGTAGTCCATTAGGTTCTCTTTTCTCCCTCAAATCTGCCATCTGGGGAATATCAAAAAGGCTACTATACACATTAGATTGTCAGCTGAACTTCCTAAAATCAGCAGGTTTGACCGAACCTAGTGTGTATGGCCAGGTTGAATCTGTTTTGTGGGGTGCTGGCTGCCCTGCAACCAACTGGTTTCCTATGTGGGTGACAAATCCAAGTACATGAAGCAGAGTTGTACCAAGGTAGTCACCGGAATCACTTCTATACAGTCAGTACACTGCCTCTCCACGCTACACTAGATTTGCTTTAGGTCCCATCTATTAAAACAACAAAAGGCATGATACTATTGTACAATAAAAAGATCTTTGGGTAAATGTACAGGAAGGCAATTGCCTTCAAGTCAAGACTTTTTCCAATGCAGCAAATGATTTCTATTCAAGTTTCATTAAAGTAATAACAAGTTTGATGTCAACAGTGAACAAAGCATTTAAAAGGGAATGGCTTTATGCTGCCTGAACCACAAGTCATTGGGGCGGTCCTTGGTGGCTTCTCCCCACCCCCCTGCCCTGACTGATAGGTCTTTCTCTGTTTAGGTATAGGGTGAGATCTATTAAGCAAAGTCCCCAGGAAGGTAGAAGCTGCCCTGATGACTTGGGGCTCAGGCAGCATGAATATAATGACAGGTTCCCTTTAGGATGGAACATCCCCGGACTCGCTCACCTGAGGTATGTAGTTCCTTCTTTCTTGACACACTGCATGAAACCACGCCAGGTAAAATAACGCTTGTGCTCGAGGCGTCAGCCCACCCTTGGCAATTTGCTCAGGCGTCCATGATTCGTAAGTTCTTAACAGGTTCTTTTTTAATCCAGGAGGTGCCTGAAAAATAACAATTAATATAAGTACAGACTAAGGTTATGTGCACACTTAGTATGAGATCGGACGATCTCAGAAAAGATCATCCCAGTTGGTGCCGCTGAGTTCTTATGCGGGCTCATCCGAGCGCGCCTGCATCAGAACTCCCCACTGCACACTATGGTGCTTGAGACTGGAGCCGCTCGCTCCACAGTGTGCACTGACAGGGTTTTCTACTGACATGTCAGTTTTCTACGGTGCCGCTAGGGATCCCGGCCTGAGTGTATACCATGTGTATACCCTCCGGCTGGGATTCCCTCGGCATGCAGCACAACATAAGTTCCGTACCAATCACGGCCTTTGCAACAACGGCCGTGATAAGTACGGAACTTACGTTGTGTGAACATGGCCAAAAGATGGAAACAAGTCCTTATGTATTTAATATATATAGATATCACGAGTTACATGTCTTGGAGGTGGCAGATTATATCAGGAATTTTATTTTCTTTCCTCACCTTATGGGTCCTGCTAAAAAGAAACCTACAATCTCTATAAATTGGGGGTGCAGTAATATTAATTCCTCATAATCCCATATACTTACAGCGCATTGGAAAAACAGTGTATGGGGTGGGCTAAGGGGATATTAAGATTAGAAAAACATTCTTCCAAACACAGCATGTACAGTAGCTTCACAGTAATGGTTAAATAAACAGTAAGGTTACCTTTAGTTGGTAGATCTGTGGGTGCAATATGTGAAAAAAATCATTTTGTCAACCGTGTAAAGTGTCATAGAGGTGTGGCTGGGCACTTAAGTAGTGAAGAATACCTCCCCCCTCCTCCAGCTATGAATGAAACGCAGAGTTCTTGAAGCCCTGCTAAAATAACATGCAGGCGTCAATCATCCGGAATGGAAAGGGTGCCAGGACAGGATTTCAGCAGGATTCGTAGACGGGGAAAGAGGATGTTGCAAGAAAGCAAGGAGAGGTGATGCAGCCCAGGGCATTTTAGTTCTCAGGCCACACCTCTAAGGCACTTTACATGGCTGGACAACCTTTTTTTTCTCATATTGGATCTAAAAACTAAAAGGTACCATTACTGTATGTACAACTATTGCTATGAAACTGAGTCAGTTTCCATTAACGCATAAAGTATATTATTAGAGCGGCAGAACTTATACACTGCTGGACAATGCTTTCATAATGTCCGGTCATCATCTGTCAGCTGATGGATTAATCGGGTAGAGAATGATTGAGAACACAAAAAAATCAATAATAAATGAGATCACCTAGTGCTGATGAAAACCATGATGAGGTATAATGTGATCTAACATGGGCTGTTTGGGTGATTGTAATTTAGCACTATTAGCCAGAGGTGCTGAAACATATAGCTTAATACAACGATAGATCAGAGAAGAAATGCGGGGGGCACTCACCGTCTGATGAAACCTTCTTTATTTCATTTCAGGTAAGGGGACGCCACACATAGCAAACAGTTACAGTTGTTTCACGCGCATGCGCGCTTCCTCTGAGGGTGCGTGTGCATGTGCGTGAAACAGCTGTAACTGTTTGCTACCTGTGGCATCCCCCCACCTGCTCTCCATTGCTACATTTTAGCCTGTTTGTGAAATGAAATAAAGAAGGTTTCATCAGACTGAGTGCCCCCCGTATTTCTTTGAACAGTTACGGTATACGCGATTGCATATAGGGATGTGAGCACCAGTCATTAACCATTAATTCTCTCCTCACAGGCCAAGCCAATCCCCCGATACCTCCACCTGCTGCATGAAAGGTAGTGCCGGTTGATGTATCTTTTATTACAATGACATATATTTAAAGTCTGGCAATTAGGGCTAGATGAAATATGCACCAAAGAGGACATTGAAGAAGACCAGCGAACAATTAGGCCCCGTCCTCCTGGCTGCATTTACGCCCACACCCATGCATGTTTCTTAGTAAATCTGGTCAGCCCTGCGCCCGGTGCAGGCTCTAGGCAGCGAATCTACACCTGCCTCTAGCAGGTGTAGATTTGCATCATGATTTAAGCTTGTGAGCAGGCGGATAAATCAGGCTTGGGAGGAGGCCATGCCTCCCCACCTTGCCGCATCCCTATCAGGCGAGCAGGGGACGTGGCTGGCGTACACTAGGGAGAAGGGGCATGGCTGGGCATATGCCAGGGGCGCAACATTGATAAATGTAGCCCCCCCCCGAGTGCACTTTATTTATAAAGTTGGTGATATGGAGTTATATTATTGTCCCTTAAAGCGTTTTTTAGGCTAAAATATATGCCAGGTGACAGGAACTGGAGGAGGGAAAAAAACTAAAGCGGTCATGTGCCACAACAAGCTCACATGACTGCTGAGACCAGTGACTGGCCACAGTGAACTGCGCACCGTGCACGGGGATATCACCAGGATACCTCCGCCAAAGACTGTGGTACAGTGGGGGTGCTGGATCAGCAGCAATCAGATGGGTAAATGTGACTATGTTCACTTGTTTTTAGGGCGATAGAGGTCATCATCCATTACTAAGCTAGGGCTTGCCTTGGTGTTAACATATAAAACAGATCGTCCTAACCAATAATTATTACCACAGTACCTACTAAAGCCAGTATTGAGCTTGATCAGGCCCAGAGGAGCCAAAAATAAGGTTCTGAGCCCTAGGTGGTTACAGGCTAGTATTATTAGGCTGGAAATGGCCCTTTTTAATTAGGTCCTACCAGGCTGCTGCTTGCTTTATACCTGGCTGGTTGTGGAAATGTTTTTGCAATGGAACACTGCATGGGGCCGTGTACTGTGACCAGCCACTACATCTGTGGGAGATGGCTGGAAATAAGAAACAGAGATATATATGTGTAAGAGAGTCAGAGATATGAGTACTGTTTGGACAATATACATTTTAATGAGTGCCCACATTATCTATCTATTCATCACAATAAATACAGATAGATAGATAGATAGATAGATAGATAGATAGATAGATAGATAGACAGAGAGGGAGGGAGAAACCAGATATAATTTTACCACTACCAGGGCTGTCTAGTCCTAATCATCTGTGGCATACAGAGAAGTAGGTATGGGAACAAGAATCCTGATGATATATTTTATTTGCCTGCCATCCTAGGTGCGCTCTGAATTGAATACAATTAAAGGCTTTTCTCCCCGGCCATACTAAGTGTCTAAGGTACAAAGCTGCAATTTGTCATAAATACAGTACAATGCCGGAGCAAAAAAAATAAAACAAAACGTAAAGCCCTTCATTTCCCAGAAATTAATGCCTGTGTGTTTTGTGCCCTGAATAGATGGCGTTATGTAAGAGACACATTTATAAACACTTATCAGCTGGAGGAGATGGAAGCAGCTGTTTAACACACATCCTCTGCTCTCTGCCTGATTTTCTAGTGCTTGTGTCTTTATTGATGAGATCTCAGATGCAAGCGGCTATTGAAGACTCGCCACTTGTCATATTGGATAGCAGTTTCCAGGCGGCGGTGCTGCCACTGAGAGCTTCTTTGGGCAAATTATATAAGGGTATAAGACACCAAACCTATGAAAACGGGAAGGGCCAACCAGACTGCTGTGAACTATGACACCTGGTACACTGTGCAGCTTTTCTTGCTTCATAGTTGTTATACAGAAATAAGATGCAAAACTGCATAGTTTTTAATGGAAGACGACACTATGGAAGGTTCTGACCTCAGATATGGCTGTAGGAGTCTGTAGGGTAGAGTATAACCGATCTGCTAAGATGACACATACAGTAGCTCACTGGCTGCCATTTTTGTTGGTAAGAGTATTGCTGAGTTATTATTAACAATAGACATCAACCACCAAAAAAAGCGGGAAGCTGTGCAGGTTGTACCACAGGAACAAGGTAATGTATAAACCTAATTTATTTTTCACATACAACGCCTTTCAAGGTCAAATCCTTAGGTATGATCATTAGAAATACAAACAGTGGTTATATACATTTGCAATGGAGATAATCCTTGTTTGTATTTCTAATGAGCATACCTGAAGGGGTCTGATCGACTTTGATGAGCCAGTTTATTAAGCAGCCTTAGCCATTGTGCTAAATCGGGAACATTCGTAAAGAGAATATTTGGAGTGCAGGAAAGGTCCTATGATTACTGTTCTCTGGTGCTCCTTTTCTCCTCTTTGCCTGTCTTTGCTGATAAATTCTATAGAAGAGAAGGGAGCGGGAGCATGTCGCCAGCAATGCGGACACTGCCAAACCACGCTCGCGCACAGAGTAAAATAGCTACCTTATGTCACCACAATCGGTAATGATGGGCAGCTATTGATCATTGCCTCTCCTCTGCAGAAGTATCAGCACAGATTGGTAAAGGAAGGAAGTGAAGCCCCAGAGAGCAGAATATGTAGGACCTTTCCTGCTCTCCGATTATCCCCTTTAACTCTGTCTAGTCTAAGTTTGCGCTGTCAAAGAATTAGACTATATTACTAATCTGGGACATTGGACAAATAAGAAAATCTGCCTAATTCTTAGACAATGTCATTTTAGACTAGACAGTGTACAAACAGATTGATCACAATGGCTCAGGGTGTTAGGTAAATCCGGTGAATCTTTAGATTGTGTAATCTAGAGGTGGTAAACTCTATGGAGGCCCTGACATGGTGGATGAATCATGAAAAATGATTATAAATCAGTGCAGAAATGAACAGACATATTAATCTGAGATAGATAGATAAAGATAAATAGATTGAGAAGGAAGTCTATCTTGCAACATAAACTCAAGTGCAGTACAGCCATGGGCCAACAAAGAGATAGCAGCAGCAGTGGGTGAGCAAGGGCAGTAAGTATATATATATATATATATATATATATATATATATATATTTATTTATTTATTTTAATTCCCCTTTAACCAGAAAAAAACTTTTTGCCATAAACTTGTATTTCTGTGCACAAAATCACTACTTACTATATACTAATCAAATAATACTTGGGATAACAGTTGATACCACTGTGCTGATATTGGTTTATGAGAATTATCATAAAACCTAGAACACTCGTAGAAATAAGATGTGATTACCTCGTAAGTTATCTTCAGACTTGACTGCAGCAATATTGGTGTAAATTTTGGGTGCACTTCTGCTGTAAGCCAGAGACGGAAAGTGGGTTTGGGTTGCAGATTGTTTAATTCCTGTTGAATAATAAAGAAAAGATTCTTAGTCCATGGGCAAGTAACATATATAGGAGAATATGCACTATGCAAACCTACTGTATAACTGTATATTAGAGACCTGCTATGAATGAGATGAGGACATTTCTACTGTAATATCTTATTGCTGTGTATCACTTACATTAAGAAAGTACAAGCTGTGTGCAAATACAAGTACAAGTGGCTTCCAGTACCTAATGAACACAACTGCTCTGCAGAAATCTTTCTAGAAGAGTTAGGGCCCTATTTCACCAGACGATTATGGTTCAGATTATCGTTAAATCGTTCGAATCTAAACGATAATCGTTCGTTTGAATAGCAGTTAACGACCGAACGAGAAATCGTTGATCGTTTAATAAGACCTGGACCTATTTTTAGCGTTGCTCGTTCGCATTGAATAAGAAGTCGTTCGGTCGTTCGCAATAGTGACGAGCGCAATAGCAACAACAAGACGACTGCAAGAACAATCATAAGTAACGATTATCTTTCCATGTAAATGGGGGAACGATTTTAGGTCTTTCGTAATAGCGGTCGTTTGGATCGTTTATCGTTAACGATTATGCGAACGATAATCATCCGGTGGAATAGGGCCCTTTAAAGGGTATTTATTTTTTTTGCTCTGCCCCTCACTACTACTAGAACCAGTAGAGACTGTTCAGGAACCCGAATGCTCGGCATTCATCTCCTGGCGGCTGGAGAAGTTGGATGCCGCCCTAGGGCTGCCAGGAAAACATGGGCACAGCCAATGGCCTATGGCTGTATCAATTTTTTCCTGGCGCCGAGAGTCAAATGCTGAACAATTAGGTTCGGACAACGTTGCCAAAGCTGAACAGCTCAATAAATCCACTCAACACTACCCCGAAGTAAAAATCGTGGCAGCACCAATGCTCAATCAGCACTTCATTCGAGTCTATGAGGCTCCCAACATTCCTGAGTTCAGCGATTGACCTCCACTTTGTCCCACATTTCCGAACATTGGCAAACATGCCCACTCTGGGCCCATTCACTCTGGGCTCCCCATCTATCAGCTAGTTATCCCTTATCCTGTGGACACCAGATAACTTTTACATTTTGTGTAACCTTTCTAAGGGGTAAAAATGTCCATTATAGTGACAGACTCCATCACTCACAAGTGATGACTCCATTGTGTGTTTGCCTGTGCATTATAGTTTCAGCATTTGTCGCTTTATTATAAGTTTTAAAGGATGCATAAAATGAGTACAGTGGGTAGCAATGATTTATGACGTTGTGCTGAACTCTCAGCACTATGTGCACTGTCTGGAATATCTAAGCACCCGATGCTGTGGTGTGCTGTGTTTGCTGCATATTATAATATCACACAGTGTACTTTCATGAATGAATGTGAAAAATAAGCCAGGAAAATAAAGTAGAATTATCATTTGGAAACTATTTTTGTTGGACTTGCCTTTTCCAGGACTGGCAGCCAAGAAATGACAAGATGCAGATTCTTCAGACAAAGCCACTCTCCTTCCCGGGCACATTCCCTCAGTGTCTGTATGGCCAGATCAGCTTGGCCTTGACCCATAGCCACCTATAAAAAAAAAATATATATATATTTTTAGAGAACTTTATATGGCAGTATCTATATAGGACTTATGTGTGAATTTACACTTTTAGAACATAACTTGCAAACAAAAGAAAGATGTTAGACAAGGGGAAATCGGCTGAAAGATCCATCCACAGGAATGTGACATTGCTGGATCTCATTTACTATGAGGACAGTCAGCACAATCCCAAGATGTTACTGTGAACAGCCCTGGACTGGTTGCCAGTAAAGTATGAGGCCAAAAGCACGGGGTAAGTAAGTACAGTGACACTATAACTGGTATTATGGGGCACTGTAGTCATTTATGGCTGTGAGGGCTAGGATTGGATTATGTGACAGCTATGGCTTGTATTAATACTATGGCTGTGGCCATGGTTACAGTCATAGGTTATAGCATGTCACAGGACTAACACAAATAACACAAATGTAACACAAATGTATGTGTCCTCACCTCACGGTAGCATTCTCTGCCAACTTCAGCACCGGCAAGTTCCTGTAGTTCCTGGGATGGGTCGGCTCCAGGAGATATAATTATTAGAATGGGTTCAATAGCAAGAGTGTCCTTACTGAGACGCTTCAGGTTAAGGGGAGCAGGAGATAGTTCTTTGAGACCTGTATTAAAATTAGAAGTTATAATTCATATATTGGATCCAACATAATTAACAACTGTAATATTTATTAGTAAAGCCCTCCTCTACAGCTATAGGCTGCAGCTGCACCTCACTGGCTCCCTCCTCCACAGCTATAGGCTGCAGCTGCACCTCAGTGGCTCCGTCCTCTACAGCTATAGGCTGCAGCTGCACCTCACTGGCTCTGTCCTCTACAGCTATAGGCTGCAGCTGCACCTCACTGGCTCCCTCCTCCACAGCTATAGGCTGCAGCTGCACCTCACTGGCTCCGTCCTCTACAGCTATAGGCTGCAGCTGCACCTCACTGGCTCCCTCCTCCACAGCTATAGGCTGCAGCTGCACCTCACTGGCTCCCTCCTCTACAGCTATAGGCTGCAGCTGCACCTCACTGGCTCCCTCCTCTACAGCTATAGGCTGCAGCTGCACCTCACTGGCTCCCTCCTATACAGCTATAGGCTGCAGCTGCACCTCACTGGCTCCGTCGTCTACAGCTATAGGCTGCAGCTGCACCTCACTGGCTCCCTCCTATACAGCTGTAGGCTGGGTTCACACTACGTATATTTCAGTCAGTATTGGGGTCCTCATATTGCAACCAAAACCAGGAGTGGATTAAAAACACAGAAAGGATCTGTTCACACAATGTTGAAATTGAGTGGATGGCCGCCATATAACAGTAAATAACGGCCATTATTTCAATATAACAGCCGTTGTTTTAAAATAACAGCAAATATTTGCCATTAAATGGCGGCCATCCACCCAATTACAACATTATGTGAACAGATCCTTTCTGTGTTTTTAATCCACTCCTGGTTTTGGTTGCAATATGAGGACCACAATACTGACTGAAATATACGTAGTGTGAACCCAGTCATAGGCTGCAGCTGTATCTCTTAGACTCCCTGTCCTACAGCTATATACTGAATCAGACTCTCAGACTTCCTGCCCTACAGCTATAGACTGAATCAGACTCTCACAGACTTCCTGCCCTACAGCTGAAGCTGCATCTCAAAAACTTCCTGTTCTACAGCTATAGGCTGCAGCTGCACCTCACTGGCTCCCTCCTCAACAGCTATAGGCTGCAGCTGCACCTCACTGGCTCCATCCTCTACAGCTATAGGCTGCAGCTGTATCTCTCAGACTCCCTGTCCTACAGCTATATACTGAATCTGACTCTCACAGACTTCCTGCCCTACAGCTTTATACTGAATCTGACTCTCATAGACTTCCTGCCCTACAGCTATAGACTGAAGCTGCATCTCAACAACTTCCTGTTCTACAGCTATAGGCTGCAGCTGCACCTGACTGGCTCCTTCCTTAACAGCTATAGGCTGCAGCTGCACCTTACTGGCTCCCTCCTCTACAGCTATAGACTGAAGCTGCATCTTATAGACTTCCTGTTATACAGCTATAGACAGAAGCTGCATTTTACAGACTTCCTCCTTTATAGCTATAGACAGAAGCTGCATCTTGCATACTTCCTGCTGTATAGCTATAAACTGAAGCTGCATCTCAAAGACATCCTGCTCTACAGCTATAAACAGAAGCTGCCTCTCACAGACTTCCTCCTCTACAGCTATGGGCTAAAGCTGCATCTCACAGACTCTCTAATCTACAGCTATAAACTGAAGCTGCATCTCACATACTTACTCCTCTACAGCTATAAACTGAAACTGTATCATTTAGACTTCCTGCTCTACAGCTATAGACTGAAACTGCATCTCAGATTCCCTAATCTACAGCTATAGGCTAAAGCTGCATCTCATAGACTCTCTAATCAACAGCTCTAAAATGAAGCTGCATCTCACATACTTACTTCTCTACAGCTATAAACTGAAGCTGCATCTCGGACTCCCTAATCTACAGCTATAGACTGAAGTTGCATCTCACAGACTCCCCTAGACCATCAACATTTGCAGAAATTATTAGCTGAATGAGGCCTAAGACTACGTCTGTACAGTGTTACCCCATTTTCTTGTCCAAACAGGGGAGAAGGCAGCTAAATGCAGCTGTCGTTTCACTTTAATATCGAAGACAAAATTGTAATTTCGGTCCTTACTACAGGATTGTTAGAGTCCGTTCTTCCCGAACATAAAATTCTATAACTTCCCTATTACTGTCACTGCATAAAGTCTCCATCCAAGTGGCAATGACCTAAAGGAACTGTGGTTAACTGGAAACTTTCCCTCACTGGTAATGAAGTCCAGACATTGATCTAATAAATCATAATGAAATTCTTTAGTGCATTACAAAGTGAAATCAGCTTTGGAGAGAACAGAACCTCATTACATAAAATGTTTAAAAACAGAATATTAACTCGATTTGGCCTGAAAAGACTCAATCACTTCTAATTGATTCCATAAACTAAAATATTGGACACTTTTCCTTCAACTTCAAAGCGAATATTTAATTTATCAGAAAGAAAGAAGCCGACTTCCGACAAGGACATTACTAACACACCTTATCCCCTTAAGCGCGTGGATCGTTGTGGCTTTCAGAATAAGGCATCCTGCCTTCTGAGTCATACTTTTTTTTTTTTTTTTTATCTCAATGGAGCCTTTTTGGAGCCTTTTTTTTAAAATTATTTATAGACGGATTGGGTACAAAAGGTCGGGTGTAGCCCACAGAGCCACAGCACATAAAATACCTACATATTACAACAAAGGGAATGTGAAGACATCAGCTAAATGACAAAAAGTGAGCACTCCATTGGATTTTGGGATAGAGCAAAAAGAGAAATTAGGACTAGATGGGAAAGAGACTGAACAGGAAGGAGAAAGAAAAAAAAGGGGGGGTGGGTATAGGAAGTGGCCTAAGGTACATAAGGTGCATCATAGGTACTTGGTGTCATAGGAGTCTTGAAGGGAGGCTATATGGTCTTCCATGTGTTTAAAGGTCATTGAGATCAGTAACCAGATTCATACTTTGTACTTCATTTCAGAAGGGTGTCCACATAGGAAAGGACCAGAACACATGAAGAAACTGCATCTTTGGCAAAAAGGATGGTCTGAGTAAACAAGGAGGGCAGTTTGGAGTCTGCATCTTGTGGTGGGAACTAATCCAGTATGTGAGAACCAGTGTAAATACACAGAGCCTCTGTTCCTTGGTAAAAGGGATATTTAAGTCAACTTAAATTTACAGAGAAACAGAGGATGAGGTTGGCCCAGAGGGCTACTGGGTGAGAAAGTAGGAGAGACAAAAGTGTATGCCTATGTGGGAAAGCTGCTAGGCGGGTGGGGGGGGGGGGGGGGGGGGGGGGGGGGCAGGGGGTGACCCAGGACCGGAGTGGCTAAAGAGTTAGGAAAATGGGCCAGCACAAGAGGAGAAATGCAGCAGATGGATTCACAACCCAAGATAGGTCCGTGTTTTGTTAGTTTTTCGTAAATGACATGTTAGCTTTATTCTGCAGGTCAGTACTGTTTAAGAAGATTCAAAATGTAGTTTTGATACTCTTAAGAATAGTTATTTCTTTATTTTTTACACCTTCACAGCTACTTTAGGCAGACAACATTTTTGGAGAAGTATTTTTACTTTTTTTTTTTCTTAACGCCATTCACTGTGTGCATTATATAACAATTTCCTCATATGGTTATTATGGACAAAGCGAGAAGAATTAAGTGTACTTTTTTCCCTTTATATTTTTTATACCATGTTGTGCTATATAAAAATATATATATTTTGTATAACTTTATTATTTTCCCCCCCTAATTGCCTGATAACCTAATTGCTGGTATTACAATATACTGGAAGCTAGGTCACCTAAATGATTTTTTTTTCTCCTGTAATCTCCTTCATTTTCTACTACACACACCAAAATTACATAAAGAACATGAAACACTTCCAACAAAACTTACCCAAAGTCCGACATGCAAACATGGCCATAGCGCTCTGAAGCCTGTCTGGTCTAACAGCTTGTACCACAAGGACCTAGGCAAAGAAGAGAAAACTTTACTGTAACATCTTCATTTCTTAAAATTGGTAAATTAATAGACTACAACTATTGTTTTTATGTTAAAGAGAACCTGTAATCAAAAATGTAAAAACAAACTTTGATCAGTGGGGGTCTCACTGATCGGTGATGGTCCCAGGGGAATGAGCAGGAAGCAGCACTTTGCACTTTCCCACTGCCAATCAACCTCGTCCAGGCAGCCGACCAGGGGTTTTCTGAGTATAATTATTATTATTATTATTTATTTATAACAGATTGATGGTGTGAATGGGGCCAGTGAATGGGGCCAGAAGCATTTATCTGGCTGTGCCTGGACAGGAGCTGAGCTGGAGTTACAGATCACCACTGCTACATAGTTGTTGGAGACAAACGGCTTCCACACATGTAGTTCAGGCACAGAGCAGCTGATCGACAGGAGTGCAGGGTGTCAGCACCCCACCAAACCTTCAATAACCTTGACTGAGGATAGACCATCAATCATGTTGACCCGGAAAACCCCTTTAACCCCTTCATGCTGCAGTTAGTTTGGGCCTGAAAGGGGTTATCCAGTGTAAAGGCCCTATTACACCAAGTGATTATCGGCCGTAATAGTCCATAATAGCTAGCTAATCGCTTGGTGTAATAGCTAGTGTTCAAAGGCAACAATCAGCTAACATGCATGATGTCGGCTGATCCTTGTCTTTCAACATAAAAACTTCAACGATAATGATGGTCTGCAGGTTGTCGCTCCCTGAATTAGCTGACCCGCTATCTCCTATGGACTTCCCGGATCTAAAGATCGTCCAGGGAGCCCCTCCCGGAGTTCCCCAGCCCCCCCCCCCCCATTTTCTTGCACTTACCTGCTCGCTGTCTGCATGTGTAATAGCACCGGAAGCAAGAAGGGAACGAGGAGTGATCTAAAAGGTCGGTGCTTGCTTGCTCCTCCTGGTTGGCCTTTAGAATAACATGGGCACTTTCTTTCAGCACCACTCTTGTCTCCAGTTCAGGTGCGGTTTGCCATTAAGCTCTATTTACTTCAAAGGAACTGAGTTGCAAAACCTGCTAGCAAACTGGAGACAAGAGTGGTGCTGTCTCTGGAAGAAAGTGGCCATGTTTTTCTAACACTGGATAATCCCTTTAATGACCAAGCTCATTCTTCAAAATCTGACTTGTCTGACCTGTATGTGGTTATAGCTATGCGGTGATGCTATAACAGATCCTACAGTTTTTTTCATGGCATATTGTACTTTATGTTAGTGGCAAAATGTGTCCACTATCTTGTGTGTTTTCTTATGTGTGTTTTCTCATGAACAATTGCAAAAATTAGCATTTCTTTTAAGTTAAACTTAAGCTATTCAGCATTCAGTAAAAATAACATACCGTATTTTTCGCTTTATAAGACGCACTTTTTTTCCTCCCAAAGTGGGAGGAAAAGCTAAGTGCGTCCTATGAAGTGAAGACAGCTCCCAAGCAGTGCCAAGCACCGCAAGGAAGCCGTCCTGCCCGCCCCCTGTATTGTCGCTCACTATGCATATGAAAAGTGAGCGGCCCTGAGCGATCACCTCCGCCCGCCCAGCCCGCCCCCTCCATCGCCGCTCAGCTGAGCCGATCAGAAGCCCGGGAAAGTGCAATGAGCAGCACTTTCCTGGGCTCCTGATCGGCTAAGCGGCGATGGAGGGGGCCGGCTGGGCGGGCGGAAGAGGTAGCTGTCCTACTCACCTGTCCGCCGGCCCCAGCAGCTCCTCTCCCGACACTCCGGTCTCCCGTCATCCTCCGAGCACAGGCAGTGGGGTACAGAGACGCTGCCTGTGTCCAGGAAGTGTTCTGCAGTGGCAGTCTCTCTGTCCCCGCTGCCTGTGCCGGAGGATGATGGGAGACCGGAGTGTCGGGAGAGGAGCTGCTGGGGCCGGCGGACAGGTGAATAGCCTGTTTGTTGTTTTTCTGGTCGCAGGGGGAATGGCTACTATGTGGGGCACTGTATGGGGGCATTGGCTACTATATGGGGGCACTGGCTACTATATGGGGGCACTGTATGGGGGCATTGGCTACTATATGGGGGCACTGTATGGGGGCATTGGCTATTATGGGGGGCATTGGCTTCTATATGGGGGCACTGGCTACTATATGGGGGCACTGTATGGGGGCATTGGCTACTATATGGGGGCACTGTATGGGAGCATTGGCTACTATATGGGGGCACTGTATGGGGGCATTGGCTACTATATGGGGGCACTGTATGGGGGCATTGGCTACTATGTGGGGAACTATATGGGGGCATTGGCTACTATGTGGGGCACTATATGGGGGGATTGGCACCAATCACACTGCTGCTATCTCCAAACTGTGACAATGAGTAAAATATTTTTTTTTCTATTTTTCCCCCCTAAAATCAGGTGTGCGTCTTATCAAAAGGCGCGTCCTATAAAGCGAAAAATAGGGTAATTGTATTCTCTGGGTCACTAAGGTTATAGCCATTTTACATTTGTATAGTTTTCTCCTATTACCACTTTGGCACGATAGAAACAAAAATTTTCAATAGTGTTCATATCTTATGTGTGACTGAGCTGGATTTGGGCTCATTATTTGTGGGAGAATGTATTGTTTTTATGGATACCAAGTTGTACACATATATGACTTTGTGATCTCTGTTATGATGCGGATTGAAAAAATACATGGCTACACCAAACATGTATAGTTTTTTGTATGTTTTTAAAGTTTTATGTAACAGTTTATTTTGTGTGGGAAATATAATGTAATTTTATTATTTAGGGGTGGGGGGCAG
Organism: Dendropsophus ebraccatus; assembly: GCF_027789765.1. Classification (NCBI taxonomy): domain Eukaryota; kingdom Metazoa; phylum Chordata; class Amphibia; order Anura; family Hylidae; genus Dendropsophus; species Dendropsophus ebraccatus. Next base: position 28,370,518 of record NC_091458.1, on the reverse strand, counting down.
GGGGGAATTATTTTACTGCCCTTTTTTTTTACTTTTACACTAGTGTACTTTAAATCACTGTTACAATACACTGTACTACCACTGTAGTGCAGTGTATTGTATATGTCAGCATTATGATGCCTCTGACATGGCTGTGTAGAGGCATACTCAGGGGACCTTCAGAAGACCTCTGGGACAGGTATGGAAAAGATCAGAAGGCCGGACCTGGTTGCTGGACTTCCAATTGGTAAGTATTATGCACATACACCACCAGAACCAATTACATGCTGCTGTCCTGATTTTACAGGAGCATGTAATGGGTTAAACTACAGTACCTGGAACGGAGGGTTTTCCGCTCCAGGTAGTTGACATACTGACAGCTGATCTCTTACAATGTCAGCTCAGAGGCACAGCAAACCCTTATTTTGATTTTGCCGTAAAAAGTCAATGGCAATGAGCAATAAGTAGAGCGGAGTCTTCAGTTATTTATTAATTTTTGTGCAGTAAACCTTATTAGTTAAAAAAAAACTACTGAAAAAATAACTCATGATATAGTACAAGAAAACACCCTGTAGAATTTCCCAGAGAAGAAAGTAAATAAAGAATTGGCTTAGTAATTACAGTGTGTAGATGAAATCTAAAAGATGATGAATGTCCGGCCACCACGAGGACTGCGCTGTGCCAGAGATGATAGGAGAGAGAATAATAGGCTCTTCCTTCCACTCTCATCGTATATTCTCCAAGGTTAATACAAATACAACGCTGGCGTACGGCTATGCTGAATTATTATGGAGAAACGCTTGGGGTCTTATGAAGGAGAGAACTGGGCTAAACTACAAGTGCTTGGTATGAAACCTGGAAGAGGGATGGATCATTGGTTAATTTTTTTAATTTCTTAATTGATACCCTTTCCTTGGCATAGGCCATCAATATCTAATATGAATCATGACATCCCGCCAAACAGTTGTTAGCCAAACTCATGGCTCAGACAGCATCAAAATAAACAACTAGTTCCCCTTAAAGGGACTATGAAAGCAGTTTGGAGCCATCAAAACTTCTGACCGCCTAATACAAGGAGTGGGGAGAGGAGTGCGATGATGCCTACGGTTTGCCCCAGCATCTTACATAACCAAGAAGAGCGTTGTTCAATGTTGTGGTTGCCACCATGGCAGGAGCCCAGGAGACGACCTCTTCGTGTTAGGTGTGCTGAAAGACTCAGCAAAGTCTGACAACTCTAACAGTCTCCTGAAATGATGCTAGAGCTGTCAATCATAGCTTAGGGGAGGAGCCAGGGGATATCTGAATATACGGTGTTTAGGTCTCTTAATATGAACAGCCAGTCTTATGGACACTTGCCCTAGAGGCGGACTTCTCAATCATAAAAGTGATAGGCTTCCATTAATTTGGAGTCATCAGCTAAAAACAGGTGTAAACAGGACCACGATTCCAGGCATATCATTTTTATCTCCATAGTCCTTTTATTTTATTAATATGTGAGTGTGGTGATCAATATCCCCTGTGAGCTCAACAATATGAACAGAGGTCACTCATCCAGCCCCTCTAGCATTCCTGATTCCAAAGGTGATGATTATCTTGTGTCCAGACCTGAGACCAGGAACTAAGTGGGTCATAAACACCAGGGCCCATAAAACTTGTTTACAGAAACAATCCACATCCTGGTCTGTCACAAACCAGAGACCCAGAGAGGTTAGGTAAGGGACACCGGAGGTCACCCATAGAACACCCTTCGGGCATCTGACCCCTCCAGAAATATGGAATTCACACATATTCTAGAGGTAGGCTTTTGCAGAGGTACACAGGACACAGATACAAACCTACAGTATCAAAAGTGAACTTATCGTCCCATGGGAACAGGAAGCATTCGGATAACTTCCACTGTATTGCGCCAATTGTCGCCATGTTTGGTATGTACGCGTGCGGAAGGTGATGACAGAGGGTATAACTAAGACGTTGCAAGGATATACACCTGCAGAAATATTGGAATATGAACATCTTGAGGCAAGTGGTAGAATACCATGGGTGTCATAAACCCAGGGTTGTAAAAGGCCATTACCATATTCCCTGGCCTCCTCTGACATCAGAGAAAGGAGGGTGGGGAGAGGGTCTCTCACAGTCCTTTTAAGACAGATATGGCTGATAGGAAATTGTCATTCTTTGGGGATCCCTTGTTGGATGGACTGGCCTATATTCTGCTTCCCCACGCAACTGGACTAAAACGTTGTGTGACGTATTAAGTTCTGTTTTTTCTCCCTTTTATTTTAAGAACTGTATTTCACTGTGTGTATATATATATATATATATATATATATATATATATATTATATATATATATGTCTGTGTATTTTATCTGGTATTTTTCTTAGATACAGTAATAGAGATGAGTGAACCGGGTTCGGGTTCGAGTCAATCCGAACCCGAACGATCGCCATTTGATTAGCTGGGGCTGCTGAACTTGGATAAAGCTCTAAGGTTGTCTGGAAAACATGGATACAGCCAAAGACTATATCCATGATTTCCACATAGCCTTAGGGCTTTATCCAACTTCAGCAGCCACCGCTAATCAAATGCCGAAAGTTCGGGTTCGGATGGAATCGAGCATGCTCCAGGTTCGCTCATCTCTATTAGATAACCCTTTGTTGTACGCAATGTCTTTTTTTATTATATTAAATTTCACTTTAATAAGAGTTTTCTTGTGTTCTAACGATCCTATGACCCTAGGAAGAGCGTTACCAAGGGTGAGTTGTTAATCTGTTAAGGCTATAGCGTATAGTCTGTTGTAATTGTGTTAGATGGGTTTAAGGTGAGGTGTCACGTCAGCCTTATATGATGTGTGGTGGCAGCGACAAGATTTAAGGAGGTTCTGGTTGGCAGCTGACGGAGGGGGGTCCAGCGTGACTCTGTAGGCTACCATTCAGAACCTAAATCACGGGGATCGTGACAGTGAGGATTAGAGATGAGCACAACTTGAGCATGTTCAAGTCTGATCGTTCGGAATATGGCTGTACCCATGTTTTCTAGGACTCCCTGGGGCTGCATCCAGCTTCTTCAGCCACTGATATTCAAATGCTGAACAATCATACTTGAACATGCTCGAGTTGTGCTCATCTCTAGTGAAGATCAATGTGATGTCCTAGAGACACCATCCATATGGCATTAGTAATGCATCTGGTTTTTGCGGATACCCAAACAAAAAGGCAGGAGGATAATAAGTGGCCACTGTGAGGAACCAGCCTAGGAGTTGCTAGACAATGCAGCAGAACGTACAGACACCACATGGATGGTGTAACCGTATGATGTCCATTTAAAAATGGACCTATTGACTTCTACGGGAGTCTCCGTTCTGCAAAAACGTACTGTATGCATGTAGGTCCTATTTTTTGCTGAACAGATCGGCTGACACACGGACCAGTTGTCAAAATGGATGTGTGGACCACCCTATGGAAATCACCGGGTCCTTTTTATGTCCATAAATCAGTATCGTGATATGTGGGTGAGGCCTAAGTGGCTTTATAGTGTATTAATGTATCTACTGTATATGGAAACAGCTACTGTAACAACCTACCTTCAGCAAAGCTACAGTCCCTTTATTAAGATGGTTGAAGGTTTATTAAGACAATTAGTGTCCATAACAAATTACCTGTTGAAACAAGGACAGCTTTTTGGCAAGGGCGGCTGGGAATTCTTGCTCGCACACCGAGCTCTTCGAGAAATGACTCCACAGATTTGAGTCATCCAGATTCAGGCTCTGATACAGAAGCGGCAGAGAGGCCTGTGAGACGAGACATCAGGTTCACATGTAAGTGGCTAGAGACATATTTTAACCACACATTCATTTTAATTAAGCAATAAATTCTTTCTGACGGGGAGTATAAGGGATGAGATAAGAGAGAAAAGGAAGAGAAAGTCAGTAAATCCCGGTCGCAGGCGTGTGAACTTCCACGCGGAGGGTAATTATAGGAAAGCGGAATAAGGAGAATTCTCCTTTCTCCAGCCTGGTATCTCGCCCACCATTAGACAGGGCCCACTGTAAGTGCTCGGGGCTCGCCTGGGAATGGACTCATTTTTCAATATCAGGTGCAGATTAAAATACCTTTAACAAGGCCACGGCCCAGGCTCTTTCCTGCTCAATCCAGGATGGGATCTGATCACGGACACTCTTCTGGGAATCCTTTAAAATGCAGAAAAAAGAAAATATGAGATATATTGTAATACAGCAACAGAGGAAAAGAGAGTAAGCACTCCTAGTATAAAGCATGTGAGATTCATTTATATATCAATATCTAGGTGTCAATATATTCTACAGCATTGTATGGAGACATCCCTCACATCCTTTCCTGTCCCCAATGGGTCTCACAATCTAAATTCTAAATGAACCTACAAGTATAATTTTGGAAACTAAAACACTTAAAGGGAACCCACATAAACATGGGAAGAACATGAGACATTATTTTGGTTGGATATTTACCCAGGGCTAGAGATGAGCAAACCCCAGCGATCTGCATAGAGATGAGCAAATCACTCATCTAAAAGAAGCAAAGCGCCTTGTCTTATCAGCGCTCCGCTCATCAAGTCAACTGCCTGTCAGTGCTACTCCGCTCCCTGCCACTCATCCCAGGATTCTGGGAAAAGCTGGAGCCAAACCTGGGAAACTTTTCCCAGTTTCCCAGGATTGGATCCAGCTTTTCCCCGGCACCTGGGGTAGAGCGTCAGGGAGGAGAGCAGCGCTGACAGGCAGCCGACTTGATGAGCGGAGCGCTGATAAGACAAGGCGCTTTGCTTCTTTTAGATGAGTGATTCGCTCACCTGATTCGTGTCGACCCCCGTCCGCCATCTTGGAACAATGATGTCATCTTCGGGAGGCCGGCCAGACAGCTCCAGCCGTCCCTCATGCCAGCCCCCCTATGCCGTGTCATCAGCTACTCAGCCGCGATTGGCTGAGCATTTTTTTTCCTTATTAGAGCCAGATACTGGAATATTCTTTCTTCTAGTGTGTTTTTTTATTTTCTTCTGTCCTAGTTGCAGAGAGCTGGCTGTTTTAGGGTCCATTTACACAGAAACATTATCTGACAGATTATCTGCCAAAAATTTGAAGCCAAAGCCAGGAACGGATTTGAAAAGAGGAAAAACCTAAGGCTTTCCTTTATGACTTGATCTCTGTTTATAGTCTGTTTCTGGCTTTGGCTTCAAATCTTTGGCAGATAATCTGTCAGATAATATTTCTGTGTAAATGGACCCTAAAGCTGGGTTTACACGGAACGATTATCGTGCGAATTTGCACAATAACGATCGAATTTGAACGATAATCGTACGTGTAAACGCAGCGAACGACGAGCGAGAAATCGTTCATTTTGATCTTTTAACAGGTTCTTAAATCATCGTTCGTCTTTAGCAAAAAATTCGCCGATCGTTCCGTGTAAACAGTCGTTCACTGATTTTACCTATGTGCGAGATAGGCTTAAGCGATCGCAAAACGAATTTTCTGTACGATATATCGTTCCATCTAAACGCTGATCGTTATAAAAGAAAAATCGTTACTTAGAAATCGTTAATCGTACGATTGGGCGAATTATCGTTCCGTGTAAACCCAGCATTACTCCATTCACTTAACTCCTACAGATGATAGCCTGTCTAAAAGGAAAGCCAAGATATACTGCAATGTAATCCGGGCAGACCCTCTGAGATTAGTGAAGTGAATGTAAACTAATAGCGTCCATCACAGATATTACTGTGTCTGTGCATGGTCTGTTGCACCTTCAGTGCTGCAAATGTGACTGCGTCCTTACTTATATGTATCCCAAAATGATGCATAAAAAATAGGTGGAAGAGGCTCCATTAAACTCAAAGGGGGAACTGGCTCAGTTGCCCCTAGCAACCAATCAGATCCCACCTTTCATTTTCCAAAGAGTCTGTGAGGAATGAAAGGTGGAATATGATTGGTTGCTTGCATGTTTGATAAACCTCCCCCATACTGCCTATTTTTGAAAGGTTGCCAATGCATACCAGTAACACAGGAGCATAACGTGATGTGGATAGACCACAAGCGGTTAATACTGTATATAAGGGGCTAATGGTTGTCAACTTTGATTAAGAAAAGGTGCTGTAAAAAAAAGAAATAAAAAAAATAAATTGAGAGAATATAATAGTGCTCAAAAAATAAGGACCCTGTAATGGAGGTTTTCCAGTGGATCACAAAGGTCGTAACATCTGAAGCCCGGCAGCCCAGACAGCAGATAATTGTGGAACAAGGATTTTTACGCTCATTTTTCCTGAAGCTACAGGCAAAAGTAAGGATAACAATGAGATTAATGGAGGTCAGAGGCCCTGAGCTCCTCTCATCAGCTGGCCGCACACACACAAGCATTATAAATATACTATATATGTGTGTGTGTATATATCTATCCACACACATATAGTCAATCTTAAGACACAATGTTGTGCCGTGCAGCCTTCAGTTTCTCCCATCATTCTGCATTCAATACCCCAAAAGGGACAACACAATATTAGAAATTTTTGCTACTTAATTTAAAAGTAAAAGGAAACCTTGCATTGCTATTCAGATCCATTACTCAGTACTTAGCCGAGAAACCTTTGGCAGTGATTCCGGCTTTCAGTCTTCTATAAGGCCACAAGGTTTGTAAACCTGGATTTGGCGATGCATTCTCGGGGATACCCCCTCGAAAAAAGAAAGTGATGCAGTTAAAGCTTTCGGTGCTCTCCTGTTTTTTCCCTTTGTTGGTTGTGGTAACCCAAGAGGTGCGTGTGTATAACCTGTCAGGTGAGGGTAGGATTTTTTTTTCCTCCTTGTTCCGCATGATTTTATATTTTTGAAATTTATATACATAAAAGCGAAAAATAAAGATGAATATATATATATATATATATATATATATATATATATATATATATATATATATATATATATATATATAAAAAAACTGGATTAGTGGTTGGTCTGTCATTCTTTTCTGCAGATCCTCTCGAGTTGTCGGGCTGGATGGGGACTTTCCGTGGATGCCATTTTCTGGTCTCTCCGGAGATGTTTTATTGGGGTCAGGTCAGGGCTCTGTCTGGGTCAGTCGTGTACATTCACAGAGATGTCCCTAAGCTGCTCTTGTGTTTTTTGTCTGTGTGCTTAAAATCAGTGTCTTGTTGGAAGGGGAAGCCGCAGCCCAGTCTGAGATCCAGAACAGCTATCCCTCAACACTGACCAGTCTCTCTGTCCCCCCACAGCATGAAGCTGCCCCCACCATGCGTTACTGTAGGCATAGTATTGGGCAGGTCATGGGCATTGCCTGGTTTCCTCTAGATATGACACTTAAAGGGGTACTCCAGCGGGGACGAGGTGGCTGAGGGAAAAGACGTCCACTCACCTCCCCGGTTCCAGAGACGTGACGTCTCAGGTCCACTCAGCCAGTCAGTGAAGGAGGCAGGATCAGTTTCAAGTCCGCTCAGATCCGGCCTCCTTCGCTGAGTGGTGAGTGGACGTCTTTTCCCTCAGCGACCTCGTCCCCGGTCCCAGCGAAAAAGTGCCCCCCCCCCCCGCTGGAGTACCCCTTTAAGAATTGAGGCCACATAGTTCAATCTTTTTATCAGAGCAGAGTCTTGTTTCTCACAGTCCTTAAGCTTTCTTTCAAACATCCAGGCGCCCCCCATGTCTTTTACTGCAGAGCAGCTTCTTTCCGGTCACTATGCTATAAAGAACAGCCTGGCTGAGGTTGCAGTTGATGTTTTGGAAGTCGGTCCCATCTGCACACAGGATCTCTGGAGCTTAGCCAGAGTGACCATTGGGTTCTTGGTCACCTTTGTTACCAATGCCCTTCTCCCCCGAGTACTAAGGAAGAGTCTTGGCTGTACTTTCCCACTGCATTGTGAGTGTAAAACAATTTTCTTGACAAGACTATATATATTTACTTACGGATTTCTTGAACATGTCTCCAATGATGACTCCGGTGAAGACATCCCACTCCTGTACAGTCAGATCACAAAACACACGGTGAGCAGTGAATGTATAACATATACAGATACATTCACATGATGATATGTTGTCTCCCTCCATATATAACATTGCTGTCTGTAGAGGGCAGTACTAAAGTAGTCAGTGCTGGTGTTGGGTAAATTCATACTGGTTGGATTTACTGCAGCTCTTATCTGTGGATTTGCAAGCTGGTCAATTGGGGTCTGACCTACAGGACTCCCAATGAATTCTACAATGGAGGTGAAATGTTCAACAAAACAATTGTGGTCCATAATCAGCTTGTTATCCCGCTAGCCTTTGGAAAGATGATAACTTTATGGGATGGGAATATCCCTTTTAAGACTATGGACACATTTGACATGGAAAAATATTTAAATTTTAAGTATGTTAACTTTGCATTGCTTCATTTTCATATGTGTATGCAGTTTGCTTCTAGGTTTGGATTCTTATGTAGATGAGTCCTCCCAGTAGTACAGACTGGACATGAGGTCTTTGTTTTAGGGCTACAGTTTGCTGTGGGTGCTTTGCTTTATCTCTGTGCTTGAACACAGACCTATGCTCCTATGCAGTCTGCCCTACAGTCTGTGTGAGCTGCCCTCCATGTATGCTCTCCTCTAAGTCCACTCAGAGAATGGACAGGTGCAGTAAAAAAAACTGATCTCAGATGGATTCTCCTGACAAAGCCATATGACAATGCATGGACATTCAACATAACGGAATTTCTATATGCTAACATAATACAGCGTCATCCAAAGGGCCAAATTACTGACGGAACCTCAGAGACTTCATCAGTCTCCATGTTCCGCAGTGCTCTGAAGTGTGATGGTTGATGCCTATGGTAAAGTCACATTAACGTAAATTACCAAGGTTTACTACACAGGCCCTTAAGCTATGTGAAGTGTTATCATCACCATATTGTGCAGGCATGGTTTATACCTATAGTGTCAATTATGAAAAAAAAAAAAATGCAAGTAGGTAGTAAGTTCACAGTTTGCTATTAAATATGCAGACTGTATGGAAATCCTTAGTCAACTCATACATCCCCCTATATAGGGTGCTTTATCAGAAGATATACACTGTAAAGATTAGCAATTTCGTATTCTCCCATATGCTCTGTATGGTTCTCCAATGACCGATTTCCTATTGTATGATTTGATGCCGGTGTAAGGCGTATCGTTTGTTATGTTTCTATTTGTTGGTTGTTTCTTATTGAAAAAAACTGCATAAATATAACCTTAAAAAAAAAAGAATATGCAGTCACGTTACCATTATAGGATAATTCATTGGCTACTCACATTCTCCTGGAATATCTCCGGATGCATTCCCCGCACAAAATGTAGGGCGAACATCAACTGATCCGCCTAGAGGTAGGAAAACACATAACTGTGATTAAAAGATTTTTTAATACATGATACATCCATCCTTACCCCCCTATTTCTCACAGTGCATGTGGCCGATTATACAAAGAAACCAGCACACAGAACAGTGAGGTGTAGTGGTTCTAGGGCCCAGGGAATCCCACACCCCGCTGCCTTGACACTACTCAAGGTGTTGGTTTTATGAAAGTAAAAAAAGACACAGAAAACAAAGGTATCTTTTGAATTCTTCTATTGATATCTATCCAGCAGTGCCCCTAGCTCAGCAGGTGGGGACGAGGCTCTTGTAGACTATGGGGGAGATTTATTAAGATCAGCGTTCTCATACGCCAGTCTTACAGTGTCTCTCCCTGCTCTGTACTGACTATTGGCAGGAGTCTCTGGTTCAGATACACCTACTAGATAGAGACGAGAGAATCTCGAGCACGCTTTGGTTTGTCCAAACCCGAGTGTGCAGCATTTCATTAGCGGTGACTCAAATAGCCATTAAGTGCAGCCTTAAGAGTGCGTGGAAAACATGGATAACATACAGCCTATGGCCTATGGCAGTATCTATGATTTCCATCCATCCTCAGCAACCACAGGTAATCTAAGGCCGCATACTTTCCTCCTATAAATTTGCATACCATTTTTCCCAGGATGCACTGCCACTCCTGGAAGACTCCCTATCATAAATGACAGTCTCTGCAAGGAGAAAAAATAACCCCCCGTGCCTTTTTTTTTTTTTTTTTTTTTTTTTAAACCCCTCAAATGGACTTCATTGTGAAAGAGTAAATAAGAAAAAAAAAAAGTATGTGAGAGTATGTGGATTTTTTTTTATTCTTTTCTTTTTATAAACAACTGCATACAGTTCTAGAAACCTTTGTAAGATTGCTTCTAAATATTAAAAACACTATTAAAAACACATCTAATGACAAATAGCAGACGTTTTAAAATAATGGCCATTATTTGGCGCTAACTGACGCCTGTCCATTAAAAACGGCCATCACTTTGACGGCACTGTGTAAACAGCGCAACCCTGCAAGCTTTTTATGGAAAACCCACTGATGAATGTGTAACAATGTAACAAATTAGACACAATGTAGAATTTATTTTGCAGCAATGCTGGTTGTACTAATAACAGGGAATCCACACAATTCTATGAGGACGTTACTTTGCCCATAATTTAATATGAAAGACAGTTTTTCTTCCTGTTGCAGTGCACATTCACCAGAATCCATCTGAGGTATGATGGAGCTATTTTAGCAGTGTAAGGCTTCTAGGGGGGAATAACTCTACAATACAGCTCTGTATGCAGTACTATATGGCAGCAGGCGGAGAGCTTGCGGCTCCATTGTATAGGGCCGTAGGGACTCTGTGCCTTTGTGCAACCTTCAAGCATACAGCAGGGTTATATTATGCCGCAGAACAGGCATCTGTACACTCCAGAAAAAATATAGGCGAATACAAAGCGAACCTCCCCTGGTGAGAGTCACTGGGCACGCTGAAAGCACTTCCATAAAGTTCCTTATTGTAGCCTCCCATCCTCTGGTAAATGGAGAACACAAGCAATGATTTGTAGGTTTTGGCTATACTATCTGGGACACAGGAGAGGCCGCTTTCTGCTCCGGAGCGGAGTTAATTGCTGTAATCACACAGGAGACCTCAGGAAAATGTAAAGCTGCTTTGCCTCTAATTCAGGTCATGGTGCTAAATAATGAAAAATGTAGCTTATTACTAGGGATGTGGAGAAGTTTCCCCTCCTCGAATCACTTGGGGAAAGTCTTTGCCGTGTTAATAGCCATCGCTCCATGGCTGCTCTTTCCAGGCGGTACATATGCCAGTACGGCATACAGCCTGGAGGGGTGGACCAGCACAGGCCCAAGGCAGCCATTAAATACTATATGGTAGCTGTATCACTCTCACATAGACAAGGGATGAAGCAGCCTGCAGTGAGGAGGAGCCCTGTATAGGGTCATTGAGTATAGCTGCCTTTACATTGTAGCTGCCTATATATCCTATTGCATATAGTAGCTGCCTATATACTGACATCTCTGAAAACATTTAGGTAGTGTACCCTCACATCCCATGCCCCACCACCACCATGGTAGAGTACCCATTACAACACCCCCACTCCAGGTAGTGTCCCCAACACAGATGCCCCGGTAGTGTACCCATTACAGACACCCAGGTGGTGTACCCATCACACGCCCAGGTGGTGTATCCAAAAAAGACCCCAGGGAGTGTACCTATCACAGACTCCCCAGGTAGTGTGCCCAACACACACCCCAGAGCTGTGTACACATTACACATCCCCAGGTAGTGTACCCAACACAACCCCCCCCATGTAGTGTACCCCTCAAAGACCCCCAGGTAGTGTTTCCAACAAAGAACCCCCACCCCCCCCCCCCCCCCCGGTAGTGTATCCAACACAGACCCCCATGTAGTATAGCCAACACAACTCCCCCATGTAGTGTACCTTTCATAGACCCAAAGGTAATGTATCCAACAAAGACCCCCCAGGTAGTGTATCCAACACAGACCCCCCAGGTAGTGTACCCAACACAACCCCCCCATGTAGTGTACCCCTCAAAGACCCCCAGGTAGTGTTTTCCAACAAAGACCCCCCCGGTAGTGTATCCAACACAGACCCCCAGGTAGTGTATCCAACACAGACCCCCCCAGGTAGAGTACCCAAAACAACCCCTCCATGTTGTGTATTCCTCACAGACCCCCAGGTAGTATATCCAACACAACCGCCCCCCCCCCCCCCCATGTAGTGTACCTTTCACAGACCCAAAGGTAATGTTTCCAACAAAGACCCCCAAGTTAGTGTATCCAACACAGATCCCCCAAGGTAGTGGTTCCATTAAAGACACCCCCCCAGGTAGTGTACCCATCACAGACCCCCAGGTACATAAAACATACTTGTATATGGATCCAAATTGGTAATGATACACCATGACACCCCAGCACTTTTCCCTTCTCATTTTTAAGATAAATGAGGGTAATAAATCCATACAAGCGCCCATATCACACCCCATCCTGTACTATACCCAGCCACACACAACAAAGAATATTAATAAAACATATGATTTCAAGCCCCGGCACATTAGTAACCTGGAGACAAGAATATATCACACATTAAATGTTGACAATTCCTATTCACATGTCTGGGAAATCAATGAATGTATGATGGATAGGACAGGGAATGGCAGACAGGACTTATGGACAAGCTACTAAGTTGTGTCCTGTTTTGGTGCCAATAAACATTCCTTAAAGTGAGAGTTCACCACAGGTAAAACTTTGCTTTTAGGGGCTGTCCAGTGTAGAAATCCATTTCTGTATATCACATAAAGGTAATTCTGAAATAAAGGAAAAGAAGTGGGTCTTCCGTTCAGCGCTCTTATCTCATAGGGTTCTTTTACACGGCCCGACACTGCTGCAATAACGAATGGCGATTAGTGAGATACAGTAAGAACATTGCTTTATTAAAGGGGTATTCTGGAGAAAAAAAAAATGTTTTCAAATTAAGAAAATACAGATTTGTAAATTACTTCTATTAAAAATTCTCAAATCTTCCAGTACTTATCAGCTGCTGTATATTCTGCAGGAAGTGGTGTATTCTTTCTAGTCTGACACAGTGCTCTCTGCTGCCACCTCTGTCCATGTCAGGAACTAAACAGAGAAGTAGCAAATCCCCATAGAAAACCTTCCCTGCTCTGGACAGTTCCTGACATAGACAAAAGTGGCAGCAGAGAGCACTGTGTCAAACTTGAGAATATACAACAGTTCCTGCAGGACATACAGCAGCTGATAAGAACTGGAAGACTTTTTTTTATTAGAATTACAAATCTGTAAAAAAAAAAAAAAAAAAAACTTTCTAGCATCAGTTGATTTGAAAACAATTTCTTTAGCATCATCAAAGTCGGCCTTCTGTTAACACGATGATTTAAACGTCCTCAAAAAAAAATAAAAAGATGCAATCAACAAATGAAAGCAATTTGTTTGTCGCCTGATCGCTGCCCCTTTTACACGGGCCAATTATGGTCAGTGAGCATTCCTGCCTGCAAATATTGGGTCCTTGTAGAAGGACTTGGAATGGAGCCATTCATTCTCTACAGGAGGTGCTGAAAGTAGCTGAGCACTGTAATGAGATCACAGGGGGTCCCAGCAGTTGACCTTCATAGAATCTGACACATCCCCTATACAAGTTATTTTAACTAGGAAAATCCTTTTAATAATTCATCATATGAGCTTCTAGTATTTTTTTCTCCTTTTTTTTTCAAAGTGACCTTGGGCTTTGGTAAGAAGGGAGACCCCCCCCCCACACACACACACACACACCAGACATCATACATGTAGATGAGAACATTCAATGGTGAAAAGTCTCTTCCTAATGAAAATGCTCCCGTTTTGCTCCTATTAAGCTCTGACATCTGCTTCATCATCTAGTTACACATGCAAAAGAAACATAATTCTCAATTATTTCTAACTATAAGGGTGGACCCTGAGAACACCAAGCGTAGCGGCGGATATATATCCCGCCAGGCCATGGGTGCCCTTGTCCAGAAAGGACGTGCTGCTCTTGTTGAATGGCTTATTCTTTATCTTTAGTATATATATATATATATATATATATACATACAGTATATATACATATATATATATACACATACAGTATATATATACATACAGTATATAACAAAAAAACAAAAAAAAGTGCAATTGTAGACGGCACTGTGCGGCAAAGTGTTGCTTGAAAAAGGTTTCAATGGGAAACTGAAACGTTGTATTGCACATGAAATTTGGAGTGCCGCCTTATCTCTATTGTTATATATTATATACACACACAGTGGTGCCTTGGATTACGAGCATAATTCGTTCCAGGGCCGTGCTTGTAATCCAAATCCACTCTTAAAACCAAAGCAAATTTTCCCATAAGAAATCATAGAAATGCAGACAATTGGTTCCACATCCCAAAAATAATGATTTATTATTCTGAATAACATGTAAAACAAATAAAACAAACATTCAGAAACAGCAGAATATGTGATATTATAAGTTACTGTACAGTAATGGAGAGGATGGGAAACACAAGGGCGGACAGAGACTGCAGGGAGCATGAAGGAATGAGCAGGGCAGATGTGGGCACAGTATAGCAGCACTCTCTGTCCTGGGAGAGAGGGGTTACAGCTATGGAGAGATTACCCCCACAGTCCTGTCCCCTGATGTAAGCCCCAGCCTCAAGTGGATCTGCTATGATTTGGAAGGTGAGGGAGACTTCCTGGGACAGAGTACAGTGCTGTAGATCCCGCTATACAGACCATGCCCCTCCTCCACTCGCCCTCCCAACCAGTACAGGGAGCTCTTAAACCAAAGCAATGCTCTTAAACCAAGTCACAATTTTGAAAAACTGTGAGCTCTTAAACCAAAACGCTCTTAAACCAAGGTACCACTGTATATGTATATATATATATATATATATATATATATATATATATATATATATATATATTATATATACTATATATACATACACACACACACACACATGCATACATACATACATACAGAGAGAGATTAGATTAGATAGATAGATAGATAGATAGATAGATAGATAGATAGATAGATAGATAAAAATATTCTGTGGCGCAGCACTCCTTCAAGACGAATATAAATGGTGCCAAACAGTAAGCACCCTTGTGACCATAGGTGCTAAATTATATAATCAAAAGAATCTCTGTGGCACTCAAAAAAATAGTGAAAAAACTTGTGGTTTATTTGCCCATAACCGCAACGTTTCGAACTCGCAATGAGTCCTTTCTCAAGCAGTGTTCAAGCACATATGGCATAAGGTGAGTATAAATACATACAAGTGATCATTAGCAACAGTGGAAACAACTTAGCAATTAGTGTCAACAGAATCAAAATAAACAACGACACGTGTATCTCAAGCAGTGGCAATCATTTACAGTGCAAATCTGTACAGTGTAAATAAAGAATGTGTAATCACCAGTTACAGTGTTTAGGAAAGTGTCCATAAATTCATTAAGTCCTTAGAAAAGTCCATGGTTTGTACAAAGAATCCGGAATCTCAGGGATCATCACCCACCATGATGTCAGTATATCCGCGGCTCCCAAGATGGTGAATTCGGCGTTGTCCAGGACCAACTGCGCATGTCCAGAGTGTCACCGCATAGGATCATGCATCCGCGATCCATACTGTGACGTATTCAGCTGGATTAACCGCTTCATTGCTAGCCGAAGCCGATGCTGTACATGGCAACAAACAGACCAACTGTTTTACAGTTGGTCTGTTTGTTGCCATGTACAGCATCGGCTTCGGCTAGCAATGAAGCGGTTAATCCAGCTGAATACGTCACAGTATGGATCGCGGATGCATGATCCTATGCGGTGACACTCTGGACATGCGCAGTTGGTCCTGGACAACGCCGAATTCACCATCTTGGGAGCCGCGGATATACTGACATCATGGTGGGTGATGATCCCTGAGATTCCGGATTCTTTGTACAAACCATGGACTTTTCTAAGGACTTAATGAATTTATGGACACTTTCCTAAACACTGTAACTGGTGATTACACATTCTTTATTTACACTGTACAGATTTGCACTGTAAATGATTGCCACTGCTTGAGATACACGTGTCGTTGTTTATTTTGATTCTGTTGACACTAATTGCTAAGTTGTTTCCACTGTTGCTAATGATCACTTGTATGTATTTATACTCACCTTATGCCATATGTGCTTGAACACTGCTTGAGAAAGGACTCATTGCGAGTTCGAAACGTTGCGGTTATGGGCAAATAAACCACAAGTTTTTTCACTATTTTTTTGAGTGCCACAGAGATTCTTTTGATTAGATAGATAGATAGATAGATAGATAGATAGATCTAGACAAAACCATGAAAGGAACGGTGGAAAAAAAAAATCTTCCCACTGCAACAATCCGCTGGGAAAACAACACGACCCCCCCCCCCCCACACACACACACACACACACACGCAAGTGCACTTTAAAGTCTGTATAACTGCCGAAAATTGACAACAAATTCGTATTCCGGTTTCCAGCGTGGTGGCGGAAAAGAAAATATAAACTAAAGGGACGCTGCAAAATAAAATGATATACGGTGGGGAGAGAGAAATATATTTGTGCTGGAGAAGCTGCTGGGGACAGAGACCGAGGCACTGCTGAGCTCAATAATAGAGTCCTAAGTGTTTACTTGTGTTGTCTGCGCCCAATCCTGCGCTCAGATATATAATCTGCTAGAGCCGCCGGGTCAAAAGGTCCATTTTAACTTTCTGAGTCACTAAACACAGATAATCCACAGGTTTTATTTTCTTTCATGGAACAAAAATAACATTTAAGAGGGGGGAAAAAATATATATATTTTTTTGCAGTTTTATGTAGGAAGGGAAAAGACAAGGGGGGAATAGATCAACAGGACAAGGTGGAAACCTGCCACAAATTCTGTGTGGCATCATGCAGCTATATTTATAGTATGTCTTAAAGGGGAACTACACTTAAAAGTGGATATTTCAGTATCAGAAAATTGTATTTAAATAAAATGATCACCCCAAGAAACTGTATATAACTTACTAATATAGTGTTAATACTGCATTACCATGGTTTCCCTCGAAATAGGTGCCAGGAAGTTGTGTAGTCGTTTTATTTTCAGTGTAGTGTTGTCTCAGGTGCAGCCCGGCTCCTCCCTCTTTCCCGATACAATGCATCATACTTTGCTTTCTCATGAGGTCTGGCTGGATCTCGTCTCTAAGCCAAAGCCCTGCCCACTAAATGATGTCACCACCTTTGACCACCCCCCCTTCCAGTCTACATCAGCATATCCATGTCATATACCCTACACATAGACATATCTTTATTGGGACATTTAGGAAAGACTAAAGTGTATTTACAGAATGCTATCTGATGCTGAACGATTCCACAGACAGGGAATGAATGCAGCAGGTGCTGCAGCTTCATTGAAAAGCCAGTTAACAGAAGACATGGGAGGGAGACAGGTTAGACATCATGGACAAGAAACGGAGTGGTCAGCACCCAGTCTTATGCGCTCATGCCCTCTCAGATAGTTGTTTGTTGAGCACAAAGGTTATAGCCCCTGGATGCCGAGGTGTCCATAACAAAGAGAAGCAACAGGATTCCTTCAGCTCATATAAAATGTTGAATTTTATTGTAGAAATTACTAGCTGTTTCTTTTAATGAAATTTCTACAATAAAATTTAACATTTTATATGAGCTGAAGGAATCCTGTTGCTTCTCTTTGTTATAGACATCATGGACATGATAGAGAGCTGACAGGTCAACCTTACGTGAAAAAAAAAACTGAACTGGAAGATGTCTCAGGCGTTTGGCCTATGGCACATGATCAGACACGAGGATCATAAATGACGCCTGATAAAAGAAGTCTTCCCGAAGACTTCACAAGCTTCAAGTTACGCAAAGAAGACAATCAGGGGCGGATTATAATGTGGGCGGTTTGGACGGCCGCCCAGGGCCCAAGGCTCCGGGGGGGCCCATGCCGGCGCCCACATTATTAGTATGCAGGGTGTTACACGGCAGCATAGAGAAGGACCTGCCGTGTTTTCTGCAGAGCAATGGGGAAGGACCTGTGGTGACGTCATAAGGGGGCGGGGATGAGAACGGGAGAGGATGCTAATGGATGAAGGACCTGTGGTCATTGTCATGTGACATTAGGGGGCGGGGCTCATTAAACCTCCACTGTGTATGATGGGAGTTGTAGTCCTTCTCTTATATCTCCTCCTGTAATGTCCTCTGACCTTCCATAATAACAGGCTGGACATGCTGGGAGTTGTAGTTCTCCTCTTATATCTCCTCCTGTGATGTCCTCTGATCTCCCATAATAACAGGCTGTCCATGCTGGGAGTTGTAGTTCTCCTCTTATATCTCCTCCTGTGATGTCCTCCGATCTCCCATAATAACAGGCTGGACATGCTGGGAGTTGTAGTTCCCCCTGGTATACCTCATGTAATGTCCTCTGATCTCCCATAACAACAGGCTGGACATGCTGGGAGTTGTAGTTCTCTTATATCTCCTCCTGTGATGTCCTCTGATCTCCCATAATAACAGGCTGGACATGCTGGGAGTTGTAGTTCCCCTTGGTATACCTCATGTAATGCCTCCTGATTGTAATAATGTCTGGCAACTCCTTCTAGCAACTCCATTCTAGCCTGCTCTATAGTGAAGAAGCGCCCCCCCCCCCCCCCTTTTAGATTTCCTGTGGCTGAACAGGAACTCCCCCTCTGGTGTCGTGGCACTTTGCTCCCCTGCGTACAGTGTCAGTGCAGCTGTATGCTGCACCAGGTGGGCGGGACACGGCGCTGCGTTGTGAAGAAGCTGGCGACGTGAGTCACGTGACGTGAGCTGACTGAGTCTGCACCGCCCATGACGAAGAAGAGCAGCAGCAGCCACCTCCGGCTCAGGAGCAGCCTGTGTCTGTGTGAGCCATTTTAACATTTAAGTTATTTTTCTTGGGCAATGGGGGGTGCTGGGACCGGAACATGGACCATCGAGGGCTTAAGGGAGGGGGGCTGGGCTGGCAGTGGAACCAGCTGCAATTGGGGCAGGTGGCAATATGTTTAGGGGAGGGGGGGCTAGGGACCAAGTGGCAATATGTCCATCGGGGGGGGGGGGGGGGGGCAGGTTGGGTGGACAGCCCGGGGCCCATGGTACATTTAATCCGCCACTGAAGACAATATGTTATAACATATGTAATAAGGCTTACCTTAAATAATGAACGGCACACATACTCATAGACCATATGCTTCAAGGAATTGATCAGTGATTTGATTCTTAGTTCAGTACTGCCTGGTTCCTACCACAGAAGAAAAGGAGAATATTAATAACAGAGAGAGAGATTTATAAAAAGGTGAAGATATTCAGAAGTTGCCTCATTCCTGGGTGCATCCCTGGACGGACAGAAAAAGAGAGCGCGCGCAAGGGAGATGAAGAGAAAGAGAGAAAGAGAGAGAAAGAGAGAGAAAAAGAGAGAGAGAAAGAGAGAGAGAGAGAGGAGATAGAAAAAGACAGATAGACAGAATGACAGATGGGAGAAATAAAGAAAAGTTATGAGAAAATTATGGAGAGAACGAGAGAGAGAGAGAGAGAAGGGGGGTGTAAGGGTGGGTTCATACTGAAGAATTCTCGTGGATAAAGTCCGTGGAATTCCGCAGTATGTCCGTGCGCACGGCCGCGCACCTTCCCGTGACATGTCACTTCCTTCGGAGGACAGCGGAATACGTCGGCGAATAGAATGGTGTCTATGGAGGCGGCAGAAAGGCGCGTGGCCGTGTGCACGGACATACTGCGGAATTCCGCGGACATTATCAGTGAGAATTCCTCAGTATGAACCCACCCTAAGATAAAGAAAGTTAAAAGTGAAGAAGATAATGAGGGATAGAGAGAAAGTGAGGGTGAGGGAAAGGGGGAGAAATTAAGAGAAAGAATGTTGAGAGAGAGAGAGAGAGAGAGAGAGAGAGAGAGAGAGAGAGAGAGAGGAGAAAAGAGAGGAGAAAAGAGAGGAGAGAAAATAAAAAGGGGAGAGAACAGGAGGGACAAAGTCAGACAGAGAGAGAGAGACACAAAAAGTGGAAAAACAGAGAAAGGAGATGAAAAAACAATTGATTGGAAGAAACACAGAAAGAAAAAAAAGAGATATGGAATTAGAGAAATGAGAGAGAGAAAGCGGAAGGAAACATAAGAAAACTAAAGAGAAAAATAAAGATGAAGAAATAGAAAATAAACAAGATAGATACTGTGTTTTTCCAAAAATAAGTCTTATATTATCTTTCTTTGAAAAAAGTGCTTGGACTTATCTTCGGGGTAAGTCCTGTTTGCGGATAAACACAGATATACAGCTGCTACACTGCAGCCCCACTCCATATGGTAGTCAGCCGCCATACTGTATGTCCCACTGTTGTTAGGCTCCTATAAGTTCCCCTGTAGTTGTACCCCCCATATTGTATACATTCCCCCCACCACCACCACTGTAGTTCTTCCCCTATGCTGTATACCTTCCACCCACTTGGCCCCCCCATACTGTATACCTCCCCCATCTGTAGTCGTTCCCCCATACTGTATATATCCCCCTCTGAAGTAAGGCCCCCACACTAAATATACCGCCCCCCTCTGTAGTTTTTCCCCCTACTGTATACATCCCCCCTTGCAGGTAGTCCTCATACTGTATACCTTCCTCCTCTCTGTAGTTGGACCATGTACCCTACATCTTACCCCTCCTGCCTCCCCTGCAGCTTGTGTTGAGCAGGTGGGAGCGGAGCATAACAAGCCTGGCCCTAATTGGCCGATGCTCAGTCACCTAGTGTCAGAGATCTGGTCAGCTGACTATAACTAGGGCTTATTTTTGGGGTAGGGCTTATATTTCAAGCCTACTGAAAAAAGCCTGCAAAATGAAGCCAGGTCTTATTTTTGGAGAAATACAGTAGACAGATAGATAACTGGATATAATTCTATTACAAACTCATTTGAACAGAATATTTAAACAAACATTTTAAAAAAATTACAATTGTATTACAAAAATATATAAAGCTAAACTTTTTGAAATTTCTCTGCTGACATTAATGGACTTATTATAGGAGTGATAACATTAGCATATTCCATTCTTTACTTCTATATGACACGAACTTAACCTCTTATCTAAAGTATTAAGTCATCAGAACAATCATTCATTGTGAATGGGTTTATCCCCGGCACACTTTCTATCTGACAGACTTCCAAGGTGATGCTGACTCAGAAAATATCGAGAAAAGAAAGTGGAGGAATCAGGGGAGCTTTGATCCAATATAAGTGGCACAATGTCTTGTCCTACTTTTCCATCGTTTTGTCACTAACTTAAAAAATTTACATTCATATTCCTGACGCCTGGTGCCGCGTGTATGGAGGCAAATTGCTGCTGCCGGAAATGTTCATGTAAATGGCATTTATTAACTATACAGAGAAGTCAGCGGCAGCCGGCTGGAGATGTGCTGTATAAATGTGCGGAGCTAGGGGGCTACTCAATACCTGGAAGAAGAATTATTAGACACGTTATCTATGCACGTCTGTGGAAAGAGCAGTCTATATGTATATAGGTTATGGTAATTTTAATGTATGTAATGGTTTTTATAAATTTTATATTTTCACATGTGAAGTCGGCCATTGACAAGTCTCTTTTCTTTCCCCGAGCGGTATTCTCATGGACTCCCTTTGAAATCAATGGGACGCGGATGCCATGCAAAGTTGGGCACCTAATGTTGGAAACACACATGGCAGCTTTTGTGCCAAAGCCAGAAGTGGATTTAAATGGGATGGGAAATATAAAAGAAAGGAATTGTACTTCTCTTTCTTGTTGGATCTACTTCTGGTTTTGGCACAAAAACTGTCATGTGTGAAACCAGCATTATGCATGTCCATTGGCCCTTTGGTTATCCCTGAACTGTCCTGGGTAGAGATACAAGCTAACCTCGAGCATGCGGCATTTGATTACCAGTGGCCAAAGAAGTTGGGAAACATCAATACAACCATAGGCCATTCAGCCAACGGTAATAAAATGAAGAATGTGATCCACAGGTTAAGGCATCATATGACAGAGATCCCTGAACTCCTGATCACAGACAATAAGTTAATGGGGGTTAAAGAAAAAAAACAAACCATATATATGTGTTAAACAGAGGTACCTTGGTTTAAGAGTAACTTGGATTAATAGTGTTTTGCAAGAAGAGCTTGCAGTTTTTCAAAATTGTAACTTGGTTTAAAAGCTCCCTCTACTGGGTAGGAATGGGGCATGGCCTGCACAGGGTGGTCTACAGCCCTGTACTCTGACCCAGGAAGTCTCCCCCACATTCCAAATCGTGGGAGATCACTTCAGGCTGTGGCTTGCATCAGGGGACTGGACTGTGGAGGTAATCTCTTCATAGCTGTAACCCCTCTCCCTGGACAGAGAAGGCTGCTATACTGTGCCCACATCTGTCCTGCTTATTCCTTCATGCTCCCTGCAGTCTCTGTCTCTGTCCTAGTGTTTCCCATCCTCACCATTCTTGCTATAATGTGCCTGCACTAACACTCAGCTATACACACTGCTGTTAAAATGTGCCTGCACTTACACTCATCCATTCAAACTGCTGTATATAAATTTTCTGTCACTGTCCTCCTGCACAGCTCTGTGATTCTCACTTCCTGATTGGTCCATGCTGAACACACCCTTCCCTACTGCTGTCATGTGACCACACAGACCTCTGACAGCAGCCCTGCTTTTCTATTCTAGCCTGTTGTATCACACTACTGCATTATGGGGATCTGTAGTTCCATCCTGTATCTACAAACTGCTGCTGTTTTTTCAGATTTATGCCCTTACTATACATTATACTCCACATGCTGATTGCTATACTGTACAGTAACTTATATCATCACATATTCAGCTGTTTCTAAATGTTTGTTTTATCTGTTCTACATGTTATTCAGGATAAAAAGTAATTATTTTTGGGGTGTGGAACCAATTGTCTGTGTATCAGTCAAATCTTATGGGAAGTTTGCTTTGGTTTAAATTAAGAAGTGGATTTGGATTACATGCACGGTCCCAGAACGAATTATGCTCATAATCCAAGGCACCCTTATATATATATATATATATATATATATATATATATATATATATATTTTTTTTTTTTATTATTATTATTTTTTTTTTTACACACACATATTAAATACACTGAAAACAGTTCGGAGATTACTAGCAGCGCATTTCCCCAATGTGTTCATGATGCTAATAGGTCGAGACTTCTATATAGATCCCAGCCTGCATGTCTCAGTATTTCCAGGAGTATATTATGGACATATAGTCATGTCATGCAGTCAGTGAAGTAGACCTAGGGCAGAAGTTCACTGGAGGTCATTGTGACGATCCGATATATGTGGTAAGAGATGACACAAGCCCATCAGTTCTTACAGTGTGCGTAGCTGTATGGATAGGAATAGCTCTTGTGATTTGTCTTGTTCTAAGTAAAAGCCTGGAGGTTTCTAAGTATATAAGAATTTATAGAGTAAAGGAAGAGAAGATAAGTGACGTTGTGCATCCTGCAGTCATTCTTTGTCGCTGGTTGAGCATAGGAAACACTGGTGCTGTTCACACTAGTGTAATAAATGACATGATATTGTGACGCACCTGTGATATGATGCATCCAAGTGGGGACAAACACACTAGACTGACTTATAATAAAGTCCATGGGGGTTGCACTGAATTGCCCATTTATTGGTAAGAATAGTAATGTGATGCAGCCTATTAGATGAACCTAACCTGCTGATAGCTCCCTAGTGGGCAGAAGGCGCTGAGGTATTTCTCCCACCTTCACACACTGCAAATTCCAAAAGCACTGGCACTCCGGTCACGTCTGTGATGCGGTGCACGTAGTAACAATATGGTAACAAGGAAGAAGTCCCGGAACTCGCAACTGTAATCTTTTCAACGATGAATCTTTATTGCGTGAAGCTTCACACAATAAAGATTAATTGTTGAAAAGATTAGAGTTGTGAGTGCCTATTTACACACTGTTTATTCTGAAATCCTGTGCCTGTAAACAGTTAGGAGCACTGGGGGCAGGGTATTCCAAACCATGAGTACTGATCCGGCCAGCCAGGGTCAGATCGCTGGGGAGAGGGTCTAATTGGAGCCGGCTCCTAACGGCTTACCAGGCAGAGGATTTCAGAATTGTGCATAGGAAGGGAGCAGAAGATGAAGGTAAGAGACAAACCTCAGTGCCTAACCTGCTGATACCTCCTCTAAGGGCCCCATACACTTAGAATATTGTTGGCCGAACTCGCCACTCTATTGTGTATGAAAGTTGCTTTGAACAACCAGTGACAGATGATGTTGGTGGTGATAGAGAGTAACATCCTCCTCTCTGGCCTTCCATCTAACACCCTTGCTCCCCTCTAGTCTGTCCTTAACTCTGCTGCCCGACTAATCCACCTTTCCCCTTGTTTTGCCTCTCCCCTCTGCCAATCCCTTCACTAACTCCACATTGCCCAACATATTAAATTTAATTTTTTAACCATGACATACAAAGTCGTCTACAACGTGTCCCCTCCATATATGTCTGATCTGATATCGCACTATCATCCCTCACTCACTCTTTGATCCTCCAACAACCTCTGTTTGTGCTCCCCCCTTGTACATACCTCACACATCCGCCTCCAAGATTTTGCCCAAAACTCATCTATACTCTAGAACTCACTACCCCAAAACATCCGTCTCTCATTCACCATCAATACCTTCAAAAATACCCTGAAAACCCATCTCTTCAAACTAGGCTACAACCTATAATAATTCTGCATCACACTTGACTGGCTGCACTTTACCTTCTCTCTCCCTCCCCTTACCTTGTTGAGTGTAAGCCCTCGCGGGCAGGGTCCTTTATCCCTGCGTACCAGTCTGCCATTTACCTTTATTCATGTTACGTGTTTTTGATCTTGTAATGTTCCCTTTTTGTTAACCCCTATCACTTGTACATTGTTTTGGAAGCAAGGGAGCTTTATAAATAAATAATAGTAGAGGTCAGCCATGATGGAAAGAAATAAGCCAAAGTGAGAACACTCAACCGTCAGTTACTGAAGCTGTATGGCCAACTAACCTATCTGCAAGATAGGTCATCAATATCTTATTGGTGCGGTTTGACAATATGTAACCTCACCAACTTTAGCTGTGGCAACCGCATACACAGTGAAGGAAGTGGGCAGCTCCATACACCATGTAGTGGCCGTGCTGTGTTTCTGCACTGAAGCAAATAAGACCTGAGCTGCAGTTACCCAGCACGGCAACTACACAATGTATGGAGCTGTTTGCTTCCAGCTCAGTCCTCTCTATATGCACTGTGGCTTATGAATTGAGAAGACCCTCCTGATCCTATATTGAGGGAAGAAGTAGTTGACTGAATAGGAGTATGATCAGACTTCGGGTGGTATTACACGGGCCGATTGGGCCCGATAATACCTGTAAACGAGCGCCGATCTGTTAGATCGCCGCTCGTTTACTGGGCCTATTACACGGCCCGATAACTGTTTAACAAGGGCTGCAAGGACATAGTTACCGATGTCCTTGCAGCCCTTGCTTAAACTATATACTTTACCTATCCACGCTCCAGGGCTGCTCCTACGGTCTGCTTTTCCCCAGGTCCTGCATGCTCTAGCTTCAGAGCGGCCTGTCAGCTGACTGGCCGCTCTGAAGCTAGAGCATGCCGGACCCGGGGAGAAGCGGACCGCAGGAGCAGCCCTGCAGCCTGGATAGGTAATGTTTATCGTCAGTTGCCGGCCGCGCACTGCAATTATACGTAGCGGTGCGCAGTCGGCGCCCAACAAATATAGGTTCTAACCTTGATCAATGATCAGCCGATGATCGTTGTCATCGGCTGTTCGTTGTATTTATTACACAAAGCGATAATCAGCCAATTATCGTTCCGTGTAATAATGCCCTTAGACTCCTTTCAGAGGACAAATGGATTTGAAGTATTATTTTTTTTGCTTTTATTAATATTTTTGTGTTGTAGTTCTGAATTCTAACAATCAAATAACAATGTAATGAAGAAGAAGTGGCACTCTCAGAGATAAGGGGTGTCTGCGAGCTTTTTATGAAGATAGTCCCTGCCCATATGTCCTATATTTATATGTACATCATAAAAGGAGGACTCTCATTAGCTTGAAAGAAGAGCCCTGACCACAGCACCTCTTGCTGCATATCTATCTAAACGGATGTGTTGGCCAGACCTTCAGCAGCCAGCCAGCAGGGTAAAGGAAAACTCCTGACAGCTGAGAGATGGCTGTGAGTGAAGCTGCTGATAGATGTCAGATGGCTAAGAGCTATCTAATATCCATCATCACATTTACTCACCAGTAAAATATTTTTTTTTAAAAAAGAAGAAGCTGCAAGTCTGACAATATGTGTAGTCCTGGCAGAGTGGCAATGACAGTACATGCCTATGTATCAGGGATATTTACCATAGGAAATATTCCACTTTACAGCTCAGTCATCTCCTGTAAGTGTATCCTATAAATCCCCGCACCTCAGCAGCGTCCCTGTGTTACAGTGAACTGCGGCCTCATAAAATCTGCTTCAGCATATGGAACGGCTGTGTGCAGGCTTCATGTCCGTATTCATCTGGCACGGTGGAGCTGCTCGGCCAGGCTCCTTGGTTTAAGATGCTGAAAAGGTTAACCCTTTGATGATCAGGCCAAGCAAAAGTATGCCTTTTTTTTTTCTTTTGGAGCTCAAAGCATCTGTAAGAGTTTTACTTTATTGTATAAAAGGCCCCATTCAGTGATTTTTCAGGTCTGCATATAGGTCCGATATTTTTACGTGAAAAATGGTCTGTAATTGTATCTGTAGTGCACCAACCTTGGCTAAAATTGTACAATTCTAGTTAATAAAGTTGAAAATATTTAATCCGCCTTTTTCATGGGCGTCACATCTAGGACGTCTGCAAAAACACAGATCCCATAGACGTCTATTGGCTAATCTGTTCTGCAATCACGATCCGCAGTAGGACCTGTCCTGTTTTTCCACTGAACGGATTGTGGATCAGCGAAAAAGAGGAATGTGTGAATAGCACAATAGATCCGTGATCAAGGCCAATTTTGCTTGATTCCAGTAACAGCACCAATCCTTTCCTCAGTTTGGGTGTGGGGATTTGCATCTCTATTCCACTGAAGTGAAAGAAGCAGAATTGTAATACCACAGACAACCTAACCTGAGGACAGAAGTGGAGCTGTTTTTGCAAGGAGGTAGCTGTGTTTATTCTAATCCTGGATAACACCTTCAAAAAATGTACCTCTCTTTTAGTGCTATTACTGAGAGTCCCCTCCATGGTGCACAACTACTTCAGGGGGTGAGATCAGAGCTCCACTATATGCCAGCAGTACTCACACATGGACTACCTTTCCATTACTTCTCAGGCCAATCACAAGAAGCCATCTACTCACAAGTTCTACTCCTCTCCAACAGACTATGATAATGCTGGAAAATTCAAAAAATATCCGTCTCAAAATACCTCACACTAATCTAATATAATAACGTCAGCTGGCACAGCTAATCTAATATTCTATAGCATTGTACATTTTACTTGACAGGCATAAAAGAGGAGTGAGATTTTGCAGAAAGGGCCCTGAAGCGTATTCTCGGCAATATGTGTTAATTTTTTATGCCTGTCAAATAAAGTGGTACTGTACTATAGAAGTTTAGATTTGCTGTAGCAGTTGTCATTATTAGATTAATATATGGTGTCCTGAGAGCCAGGCATTTTTTTTATGTTTTATTTGAATATGATAACACCATAGGACACCAATGCTCTCAACGCTATAAGTCTTCACAATTGATGCTATCACATGATGAGCTAGCACTAAAGATAAGAGAAACTTGAGCATGCACGAGTCGTGCAAAACATAGACATAGCCATAGGCAGTATTCATGTTTTCCCAGACTTCCTAGGGCTGCATCCAACTTCTTTAACCACCAGTAATGAAGTGCCAAATGATCAGAGTTATTCTCAAGTTGTGCTCATCTCTAGCTAGCTAGCCGCTCTGGGACCCTGCCGGGCACCAGGATACCTGACTCGGCTAATGGATTGCCCACCCAGCCTATAAACCGGGGCGGGACAGTCAATAGTCATAAGAGGAAAGGAACTATGTATAAACATATTAAGTGCATGTAAACTAATGCTAGAAGTCTCACTAATAAAGCTAAGGAATTAGAACTGATAATGGTGGAAGAGGAATATGATATAGGGGGGATAAGTAAGACATGGCTGGATGAGAGCTATGACTAGGTGGTTAATCTGCAGGGTTATAGTCTGTTCAGAAATTATCATAAAAATAGGAAAGAGGGAGAGGGGCTGCCTATATGTTATATCCTCGCACAGAATGTGCTTAAAGCAGGATTTAAGTGAGGATAATGTGAAGTCTCTGGGTGGAAATAAGGGGACGGATGAAGAATAATAAAATACTTATAGAGGTGAGTTATAAATCTTCAAGTATAGTGGAAGAAGCAGAAAATCTCCTCATAGGAGATCGAAGCAGAGTGAAGTCATTATTATGGGGGACTTTAACTACCCCAATACAGACTGGAAAGCAGAAACCTGCAGCTCCAGGAAGGGAAGCGGGTACTGAGGGGTGGTGCAAAGTTAGTGCACAGATACTCCCGTTGGGCACGGGGCTGCACGTTTAAAAGTTGTTTTTTAGGACAATAACGGCATCATCTGCCGAACGGACCGTAGGACAGATCTTGGCTTAAAAGCAGCTATATGAAGGTACAAGTGGTTTGGGGGGGGGGGGGGGGGGGGGGGAGTGTCAGATTGTGGGTACAGAGTTGCTTTAAACTTCAGGAAGGCTAATTTCCAGAAACTAAGAGAGGACCTTGGGGACATAGCCTGGGACAATGCCTTCAGAAATCACATATAGGGACATATTTAAGAGCATCCTGGGTAGATCGTGTTAATGACACATACCATATGGGAATAAAAGTAGTAGAAATAGGAGAAAACAAATGTTGTTAACTACAGGTGTAAGGGGTGCAATAAATGATAAAAAAAACAAGCATTCAGACTGCTAAAACCTGAAGGTAGTGGGGAAGCACTGAACAATTATAAGCAGAAGAATAAAACTGTTCAAAAGCAAATAAAAGAAGCAAAAGATGCCACAGAAAGAAGGATTGCCACAGAAAGTAAAAACAATCCCCAAATGTTCTTCACCTATATAAATAATAAGAGAGTTAAAGAGAACCAATCAGCCAAATTGGCAGGGATGATTGACAGGCAGAGAGGCCAGTAAGAGATCAGTGACTACACACGGTGGGGAGCCGCCCAGATAGCTACCTACCCGCTTCTGCCTGCCGCGGACCTGGGCAATAAAACGTCATTTTCTCTTGTAAAAAATTGCTGTAGCCGCAGCCGGTACGCGCCGCGAGCTCCACAGCAGCTTTATAAAGAGCGGCAGGGGACCAAATCAGCACAATTGGGCCGATTGCTTCCCTTAAAAACTGAAAATGTTTGTCCCTTTAAAAATAGTCTGGTTGAATTGGTGGAGAGGGATAAGGAAAAGGCCAATGTACTAAATACATTCTTCTCTACTGTATTCACAGAGGAGAATCCTATAACAGATGACATGACTAGAGAAGATGTAAGTCCTCCCATAAATCTCACCTGCCTAACACAACAAGAAGGGGGGGCGGCGCCTTAAAAACATTAAAATCCATCAGGCCCAAAAGACATTCATCCTAGAGTTTTGGAGGAATTAAGGACTGTGTTAGACAGACCCATATTCCTAATATTTATAGATTCCATAATGAAAGGGATTGTTTTACAAGAGGGGCGCATAGATTATGTGGTACCAATAGAGATCTGATCACAATGTACAAATATATGAATGGACAGTACAGAGATCTTTCTAGTAATCTTTTTACTCCTAGGTCTGTAACCATGACAAGGGGGCATCCTCTAAGAAGATTTCACCACCAGCACAGACGCTGATTCTTCACTGTAAGAGCAGTGAGACTGTGGAACTCTCTGCCACATGATATTGTCATGGCTAATTCATTAAATAAGTTCAAAAGAGGCTTGGATACTTTTCTTGAAAAATATAATATTACAAGTTATGGGCATTAGATGTGATAGGACGCTGATCCAGGTATTATTCTGATTGCCAGTTTGGAAGGAATTTTCTCCCTGTGATGGGCCAATTGTCATCTGCCTCATAAGGATTTTTGCCTTCCTCTGGATCAACACACTAGGGTTTCTGTAGGTTGAACTTGATAGACTCTTGTCTGACTTCAACCTTATTAACTATGTAATTATGTTACTATGTTACCGCTGCATTCACTGATTGGTGGACGGGGAAATCCATTAGCAGAGGGAGGCCTCTGACGACATCGAAACTCAGGGGGGAAATGAGTTCTGTTCTGGATACTGGAGCCTGTGATGAAGCACATTGGGGGCATGGGGAGATGTAAATAACACTTGTTTTGAATGATCCCCACTGACCCGGCCTCCTGGCAAACTTTAAACTAATCTGACTTCTCCTTTAACTTTTTATCTCTTTAACTGAGCCTAGGACCTATATTACAGGTATATATGAAGAAGAACACATAAGGATTTGTTCTGCAATCACCCCCAGCTTCCTCACATATCAATATGTATACCTGGATCCCCATCCCCCACCAGCACAGCATGCACTGTGTATATAAATATCCATATGTCATATTTAATTTTATATAATAAAAATATATATATATATATATATATATATATATATATATATATTACATACACACACACATACAATCTGCATGTACTGTACATACATCCTTCAGCAAATATTTATTAGACCCTTTGGAAATGCACATTACATATCCCTATCATTACCATACAGAGCATGTAATAGTGTTATCCTTGCTTCTTTTTTTTACACCAGTGAACAGACAACATGGACGTACCTGTTTGCTTAGCAAAGTTCTCTGAAAGAGTCGAAGGAAAGCGGCCAGACTAAAGCGGTACATATTATTAATTTTGGATAAGTCACAGATAATGAAGTACATTTTGCTGGCACTTTCTGCAAGGGGAAGATAGGCATTCCGCTCCTGTGGATAAGACGGATGGGGAAAAAAAAAAAAGGAATTACAGTTGTGCTTTTACTGCCATCTAATGGACACTTGTGACAATAACATAGACTGAACATATTCAGTATTCTACAGCTCACTAGATATGTCTGAGATTTAGCTGGTTACCAATGAAAATCCATATTTTCCTTTTTTGTCTATCAAATCCATAAAGGGAATATCCACTTTTTATCACTATCATATTCAGGTTTAATATTTTTGAGATTTTTTTTCTTATAACTTGGCGTTTCTGATTCACAACATTAAATCTCCTTCCTCAACAGTAGAAAGGTCAAATTCTATTTATCTGCAGCCACCGCTAGAGGCATAGTGGGACTTACTGTATACTGAATTACTATAGAGTTCACTGTAAATACAGTATGCAGTAAGCCTCTTACACTCCAAATCAATTTTATCAGTTATATTATGTTATGTTATATCAACCTCTATAAAGATGTATAGATAGGGTGGATATTTACATGTTACAAAGAGAAATTTTAAGTTTTAGCTCCATGAATTAATAATAATAACAGTAATAATAAATAAATTTTAAAAATTTGCTATTTATTTTTTTGCAAGATATGACAGAGAAATGTGATTTTTAATCATGGGACAATTACTTTAATGTCAAATATGCCTAGTTATGTTAGTAATGCATCCTCACTACCTGATGGGATAATTTGTGTCTCTAGTTCATGATGGGATAAACTGTACCTGTATTTTATGGTGGGATAACCTGCCCAACTCTTGTATGATGAAACCCTGTGTATCTCCCCTATGATGGGATAACCTTTGTGTCTCCTCTATGATGGGATAACCTGCATGTCTTCTCTATGATGGGATAACCCAAGGGTTTCCCCTATACCCAATGTGCCTCCCCTATGATGGGATAACCCATGCGTTTCCCCTATAACCAATGTGCCTCCTCTATGATGGGATAACCCATGCGTTTCCCCTATAACCAATGTGCCTCCCTTATGATGGGATAACCCATGCATTTCCCCTATAACCAATGTGCCTCCCCTATGATGGGATAACCCATGCATTTCCCCTATAACCAATGTGCCTCCCCTATGATGGGATAAAGCATGGGTTTCCCCTATGATGGAGTAACCTGTGTGTCTCCCATATGATAGGACAACCCGTGCATCTCCAACATGATGGAATAACTTCTGCATCTTCATTCTTATTTCTGAGCGAAATCTATTTGTATAATCCAGGTGTCTCTTTGAAAACTAAGCTAAATAATTCCTCAAGTGCACAAATTTAAAATGTGAGATAAAAATAAAGAACCTGATCCAGGGAGATCTGCAGCCGGTGGGATTCGCTCAAGGACTCCTGTATGAGCGCGCTGCTTGCTTTCGTCTGATTCAAGGAGTTTATCAGCTCCTTATTGTCCAGCATGTTTCCTTGGGATGTTGCAAGTGTCTAAGAAAGCAAAGACTTTTATTAAAACACTAAAACAATTTGTACATCTTCTTATTCACATTATAGATGTGCAGGCGCTACATTTATTCTCTATAGGAGCCATGGGAACAGTACAGTATTTGGCTGTTTGCTGCAACTCCCATAAAGAATGAATGGAGCAGATGTACACAAGTGACCATAACCTGTGGATAGCGGACATGGGAAGACCCCTTTAGAGAAATGCTACTTTTCCTTAGTGCTACAATTCCCATGAAAATGTTCTCTCCAGTGAATTTTTTGGAGGCTTTTCAGTACAGAGCCGGGTACAGGCTGGCTGGGTGAAATAGAACGCTATATGGTGTTGTGGGACACCTGTACATTGGACTGTTACATGCCAAAGAAGTGGGAGTTGGCGGTATCCGTGTTAATTGCTCGTGATTGAGCTTACCTGTGGTCCGAAGCCAGACATTGCGCTTTGTTGGCTGGGTGAAATGCCTACAAAGCACGCTGTATAAAAGCTGCTTTCACACCTGCATGTTAGGTTTCTTGTTTTGTTTTTTTAACCATGGGTCTGATGACCCAGACTGAAAGCTTTAAGCTTAGATCATCAAAAATTGGGTCAGCCTGCGATTTCCATCCATAAAACAGATGCAAAAATACAGATGTAACACTCTTGTGTGATATTGGCCTTGGTCTCCTCCAGGAGGAAGAAATCTCTAGTCCCTCTAGTGCCACCTATAGGTAACTAATCTGTACCTGTATTATAATAGAGCTTTGTAACATGACTAGCTATGGGCCACACCAGGGACATCTATCTGAAGCACTGTTTGCTCCGGATTAGTACATTGATCTTGTTGCTTAGGCGAGAGGTCTTGAACTGTATATATTCTCCCTGTGGAATTTCAACTACTGTAGGGATTCCAAAGACCCCAATACACTTTCAATAACTGATCCTCACCATTCAAAGGAATGTTGGGCACAGCTGAGTGTTCCTGTATTCTCTATGGGGAGAAGAAGGTCATAGCGAGAGCTCTCACTGTGGCTTTTCTTTCCTAAAACAAAAGGGTCGGCCATGATTTTTCATCACATCCGACCGCTATCACCACCAACATTATCGGCTGGTGGTTGTTCCGGAGAGCCTTAGATTAAGCCTTGGATTGATGGTCAAATATGCCACAACCTTTATAACCAATGCTCCTTGGGAAGCCTATGCAAACTAGTTCTCCTCAAGGCGGCAGAAAACCATCTCTCTAGTATCCATTATTTCTTATATTCGCTTCTAAGTGGCTCCAAGGTGACATCTCATTTACATAACGCTCCGGCAATCATCCCTATGTCCGATAAATTGTGCTGCCATTTACCGTCTATTAGATCTGGGGTGCTGCCTCCACATCTGACATTTTCAGATTTTACATGAGAATCCTATAATGCTTCATTGCGTTATACAGCTGAGCACTGGAGCCTTTATAAAAAGCTGTAAACTCAGGCGCCTCTACGCCTCTCACCTCCAGGAGCGACTCTTCCAGCTTAGCCAGCTGAATTTTCTTATCTTCCTCTTGTTGCAGTAACTTGGTCTTCTGTTCTTCCAGGTCCGGTTTTTCATGCTGAATGGTTAAAGCCAGGAGCTAAAAGAGAATGGTATTGAGATGCGTTAGCGCTTTTCTGTGCCGATGACTGACAACAATGAATCGGAAAACTTCCTTATGCAGCAGGGTGAAAATGACAATAGACCGGCATATCCTGAATTATTCTAATATGCAATTTATAATCATTTGTATTCTTTCCGCTTAGGAACGCAGCTTTCCCATAGACATTATAGATTCTCCCTAGTGTAACCGAATGGAAGGCGCTCTTAAATGAGATCTTTTTACATTACTGACACCAAAAGTGTAATTACAACAAGGCAGAGCTAGAACAATGAAACCGCATCTAATGTATATGCATTTCAATGTTCTACAGACCCTGGAAGGAAACCAGCAAGGAAGAGATTAGACTGTCAATCTTGGACCATCTGCAACAGCTCCAGAATATATCAGAGAGGTCACTTGCCTTACACATCCTATCCCGCTCTCTTAGGGGTATTCCAATCTCATAAAGCAATGGCACAGTACCTGTCCTCTTAATCCAGCTCTTGTGGTCGTAAAATTAACCTCAGTAACAATTGAGGAGGCATCTGGTGGTATGAATGGATTGGGATTGCGTGTTGCGAGGAATAAGCGGAATTCTTCATTATAGTCTATGGTCTTTTCTCCGATCTGGACAACGTATCGGGGCCCTGGGGAATAAAAAACAAACTGGTAGATATTGGGCTCACTTATACTCTGCCCAATGGATTTACTGGAAAACATTGTTAAATGCTGGATATTTACAAGAATTATGACAGTATGTCTCTCCACGACATGAGATGATAGGACTCTCCTCCGCATCATACACCATGTGATTCCAAACAGATTTGTAAATCACTTAATTTACCATGGCATGGTTTACTATGTGCAGGAAAGAGAGAAAGAATGCCTGGGCTATGTGCCTGAAAGCTGAGACAGTCTGCCTGCTAAAGATGATCCAAACTGTGCCTGAAAAGTAAGTCAAGGCTTCCCTCACATCTTACCAGCCATAAAGCTCAGGGGAGCTGTCCTTTGTGTAAACAGCAGCGTGCTTACTCCTGTATGTGCACAGCCTCTCTCTATATGTGGTTAGGAAGAGCAGGACTCACAGAATCTCTCTATATGTCGGTAAGAGAAGCAGGACTTACAGGCTCTTTATATGTATATGTAGGAAGCAGGACTTACAGGCTCTCTCTATATGTGGATGGAGAAAGCAGGACTCATAGACTCTCTATATGTGGATGGAGAAAGCAGGACTCACAGACTCTCTCTATATGTGGGCGGAGGAAGCAGGACTCACAGGCTCTACATGTGGGTAGGAAAAGCAGGATTCACAGGCTCTCTATATGCGGAAGGAGAAGCGGATTTCACAGGTTTTCTATATGTGGGAACAGGACTCACTTGCTCTATCTATGTTTGGGTGGAGGAAGCAGGACTCACAGGCTCTCTCTATGTGGCCGGAAAAGCAAGACTCCCAGGCTCTCTCTATATGCGGAAGGAGAAGCAGAACTCACCGTCTCTATATGTGGGTGGAGGAAGCAGGACTCACAGGCTCTCTATATGCGGAAGGAGAAGCAGGATTCACAGGCTCTCTCTATATGTGGGCTGGAGAAGCAGGACTCACAGGCTCTCTCTATATGTGGGTGGAGGAAGCAGGACTCATAGGCTCTTTCTATATGTGGGCTGGAGAAGCAGGACTCACAGGCTCTCTCTATATGTGGGCAGGAGAAGCAGGAATCATAGGCTCTTTCTATGGGTAGCTTCTTACGTACCGTATCGCTGCGTATTTAACGCTGCATATTTATCGCTGCGTATTTATCGTTGAATTTTTACCAAAAATGCAGCGATAAAAAAACGCAGCGTTAAATACGCAGCGTTAAATATGCAGCAATACAGTACGTGTAAAGGCATCCTATATGTGGGCAGGAGAAGCAGGACTCACAGGCTCTCTCTATATGTGGGTGGAGGAAGCAGGACTCACAGGCTCTCTCTATATGTGGGTGGAGGAAGCAGGACTCACAGGCTCTCTATATGTGGGCAGGTGAAGCAGGACTCACGGACTCTCTCTATATGTGGAAGGAGAAGCAGGACTCACAGGCTCTCTCTATATGTGGGTGGAGGAAGCAGGACTCACAGGCTCTCTATATGTGGGCAGGTGAAGCAGGACTCACAGACTCTCTCTATATGTGGGCAGGTGAAGCAGGACTCACAGACTCTCTCTATATGTGGATGGAGGAAGCAGGACTCACAGGCTCTCTATATGTGGGCAGGTGAAGCAGGACTCACAGACTCTCTCTATATGTGGAAGGAGAAGCAGGACTCACAGGCTCTCTCTATATGTGGAAGGAGAAGCAGGACTCACAGGCTCTCTCTATATGTGGAAGGAGAAGCAGGACTCACAGGCTCTCTCTTAGCAGCAGTTACACAGATTTCAACAGAATTTAAATTACACAGAATTTAAATACAAAATAAAATTGTACAAAACAGGACCAAAGTTGGTCTGTTTGTCAGCAGTACTTACATCTAGACTACCTTTTTCTTACCACCAGGGTTTTTATTCCAGTCTTCAGCACATAAGACAAGCTAAGCCCCTCCCCCATTCAGGTGTTTAAACATGGGCCTCTCTGTCACTAGAGACGGACTCTGCCTATCAATAAGT
This sequence comes from Dendropsophus ebraccatus, assembly GCF_027789765.1. Classification (NCBI taxonomy): domain Eukaryota; kingdom Metazoa; phylum Chordata; class Amphibia; order Anura; family Hylidae; genus Dendropsophus; species Dendropsophus ebraccatus. The sequence continues at coordinate 28,333,831 of NC_091458.1, read as the reverse complement.
GGTGGGCAGCAGCTTGCATGGAAGGTGAACACCTTGCGGCCAGGAGGGGTTTTTTTCTGGGGTACTGAGTCATTTTGGTAAATGAGGCGCTTTCCAAATATATTAGGAATCACGAAGGCCATCACATGGAGGGAAGTTGTTTGAAACGACAGTGGCCATTTAAGAATAAAATATAATAGCTAGCTCCTGCCGTGTACAATAAATCTAGATCCAGACACATATCCTTGAGATGCACCAAGACAGATGTTGATGGTCTCAATACACAATTGTTGTCATTAATCACAAAAAAACTAAAAAACAAAGCACATCTATCTGATACTTTCCAGTCCAGGCTATTTATCAGTGATAGGTAGAGGATGTGACAGAAAGATCTCATACTGTAGTGGACTTACCCTGAGCAATAAGATCTTTTCTAAGTAATGGATATAGCACCGGCTCGACTCCATCCATCTCCTGGATAATAAGTGTCTTGCCAAAGCGGACAGCTAGCTCAAGAGCCGTAATGAAGTTTGCATCCTGCGTGTACATAAAACACAACATAAGTTCCAGCTTTGTGATCTGGCAGCCGACAGTAAATTGCCGACATGCATGAATAAAACAGAGCGAAAACAGCTGATGCTGGAAAACGTGTGACAAACACGGCGCTGATCAGACGCCATTCGGCTTTTCACTTGACTGATCGAATAAAAAGCATAGAAATTATATTTCGCAATATGTGAAACTAAGGGCTGAAGGCGGCTGCTGCTCGCAAGTCGTCTCCGCCAGAAACGTGCTAAGAAATATTTCAATTACTAAGCTTATTTATAAGAGTCATCTGTCTCGGGAAAGCAAAGCTAATGATAAGTGAATCTCATTATTACTTCTATATAGCACTCCGCCACCTCTCTGCAGCTAGTAACCAGCCAGATGCAGCCTCCTGTGCCACGGCCTTATAGACTCCTAAGCCCCTTAGGGATGGGGCTTGTTTTAGCCTTTAGAAAGCTAAAAGCTCTAAGGTTAAATTTTTATTTTATAATTTGTCTGTACATTTTAAAGGGAAACTGAACTGCAGTTCAAAGCTCCCAAATGTAAAGCAATGTGCTTGGGGAGGAGGAATCCTCTATCCTAGTATCATATTGGTAGTTCTGTGTTGGCAAAGACTTCAGAAGAGAAGGATTTAGGGGCAGTGAAGCAGTCACCAGAGCAACCAGGCGGTACGGAAAGATAATGGTATGCTGGGCTGTATATTATATATATATATATATATATATATATATATATAATGGTATGCTGGGTTGTATATATAATGGTATGCTGGGCTGTATAGCTAAAGGTATAACTAGCAGAAAGAGGGAGATTGTGATCCCGCTGTATAGAGCTATAGTGAGACCACATCTGGAATACTGTGTTTAGGTCTGGAGACTAGAGGTGAGCGAACCTCGAGCATGCTCGAGTCCATCCGAACCCGAGCATTCGGCATAGCGGGGGCTGCTGAACTTGGATAAAGCTCTAAGGTTGCCTGGAAAACATTAATACATGGATATGTTTTTCACATAGCCTTAGGGCTTTATCCAAGTTCATCAGCCTCCGCTATGCCGAATGCTCGCGTTGGGATGGACTCGAGCATGCTCGAGGTTCGCTCATCTCTACTGGAGACCTCATCTACAAAAAAGATGGGCTACAAAAATGGTCGGTCTGAAGCATTAAACCTGCATAAAATCAGGAAAGATGCAAGGATCCAAATCAGTATTGTCTGGAGGAAAGAAAAGAAAGTGGAGGACATTACTGAAACCTTTATATATGTTACAGGAATAAATATGGTTCAAGAAGAAAGTGTGTTGAAAAAAAACCCTGAACTCAAGAACAATGGGACACAGTCAGAGGTTAGTAAGTGGAAAGATCTAAAGCAATATAAGAATATTGCTTTACTGAGTAGTAGTAGTAGATGCTTGGAACAAACTTCCAGCAGAGGTGGTAGGAAAATCTACAATAACAGAATGTAACCTGTCTGGGATAAACATATATCTATCCTAAGATAATAAGAAAGCAAATACTAAAACGGCGGACTAGATGGACCAGGGGGGCTTATTCTAAATTTTGAAGTTAAAAAAACAAACAGCGGTTGTTCTTATTATGTTCCCACCAACTCTGCCCTGCCTGTTTTTCTTTTTTAACCTTTGCCCAGAGTACCCCTTTAAGTGCTGCCCATGGTGCCACGCTACTTCTATAACTCTATAACATCAATACAAGTTATGCAACTTCACTAAAAAAGTACTTTATTATTCAAATTTTTTGCCAGTTTTTTTAATTAAATTTTATACATGTTTTCTTTCTTTTTACTATTTTACTTTCATTTTTTAATATATTAATGCTATGGACAATTGCAATAAACTGCAGTGCTTGACAGCTTGTACATGTAAAATATAAAAAGAGGCTGCTGTCTGGATGTACCTCTGGTAACGCTTTACAAGGACTGCCTCAGGAGAGCCCCGGGGGCCTTTGTGTGGCCTAGGGCTCTGCCTTAAATGAAGTTCCCTATACTTGCTGATGCAGGATAAGAAGGGTTAATGGATTGGGGTCAGATTCTCCTGTGATGCCGAACACTAATGCAGGATGGCAAGTTTAATAAGGAGGCGAACACTGGAAATATTAATATTAATATTAATTTATTAATCCTCATATGTGAGCCTCATACATTTAGGCAGTGAATACAGGCCAACACCAGCCTAACCCCTAATACCAGAAGCATACATTCTGTACATAGAATAAGACAGTGATTATACACATGGCCATTTACACAGTGCAGAATATCCACACAGGACCGTACAACCATCCTGGATTACCTGCTGATTGATCACCTCCAGGCGACTCTCCTTTAGATGAGTTTTCAACCATTCTGTGGCTTGAGAGGACGGATCAATCAAGAATGGACAAACCTGACTCTGACGATAAAATAATGGTCATACATTACTAAAATGAGTGTATACAGGTATATACAAACGGATAGAACATATGTGCTGGCAATGAAAGCACAGAACCTCTTTAACAAGAGTAAAAAGGTGCTCCTTGTCCACCACTGGCAGATACGAAATGACCTCAAACTAATGTCTAGGGTCAGAGGTGTGTATTATGAGGTTCTGCAGCAGCTGCGATGTGTATTATCATGTTTTGCAGCAGCTGAGGTGTGTGGTATGAGGTTCTGCAGCAGCTGAGGTGTGTGGTATGAGGTTCTGCAGCAGCTGAAGTTTATTTTGATATTCTGCAGCAGCTGAGAAGTTATCATGAGGTTCTGCAGCAGCTGAGGTGTGTATTATAAGGTTCTGCAGCAGCTGAGGTGTGTATTATGAGGTTATGCAGCAGCTGAGGTGTATTGTAAGGTTCTGCAGCAGCTGATGTGTGCATTATTAGGTTCTGCAGCAGCTCAGGTGTATTATGCAGCAGCTGAGGTGTGCATGATGATGTTCTACAGCAGCTGAGGTGTGTATCATAAGGTTCTGCAGCAGCTGAGGTTTATTATAAAGTTCTACAGCAGCTGAGGTGTGTATCATAAGGTTCTGCAGCAGCTGAGGTTTATTATAAAGTTCTACAGCAGCTCAGGTGTGTATTATGAGGCTCTGTAGCAGCTCAGGTGCGCATGATGAGGTTCCACAGCAGCTGAGGTGTGTATCATGAGGTTCTGCAGCAGCTGAGTTGCGCATGATGAGGTTCGCTAGCAGCTGAGGTGTGTATTTTAAGGTTCTGCAGCAGCTGAGGTGTGTATTATGATGCTCTGCCGCAGCTAAGGTATGTATTATGAGGCTCTGCAGCAGCTGAGGTGTGTATCATGAGGTTCTGCAGCAGCTGAGGTACGCATGATGAGGTTCTATAGCAGCTGAGGTGTGTAATATGATGTTCAGCAGCAGCTAAGGTGTGTATTATGAGGCTCTGCAGCAGCCGAGGTGTATATTATGATGTTCTGCAGCAGAGTAACAATGCCAAAATGATCTGCAACAGACTGCTTTAGGAGAAATAGACAAGCATCACCTAGGTGGCACTTCTCATCTCTGTATGTTTATATGAATATTATTCATGTTAATGAAGAATTTCTATGGATGTGTATTATAATAATTCTGTACCGTACCCAAAACCAGGAATAGGAATAAAACAGGATGTCAAAAGGTAAATGAATACATGTCAAATAAAAAACAGAGCTAAATTCCATCTATTTAATAGTATAAAGCCAGTCACCACAGACCACACGTATGATTTGCACGAGTCTGCCATGTTACTACACTAATATGTATAAATATAGGTATATACTGAGACTGCAGGCACTCCTGGAATAACACTGAATGTATACAGGTGTAATAAACTGGGGTAAGTGATCAGATCAATCCAATGTTCCAGCAGATGATTACTTATTGAACAGTGACAAACCGTCCAAGAAATCCCATTATAACACGAGACTTCACAAGATGCCGGGATGTTCCTCAACCAGCGAGATAACAACATACCTAAATAAGCAATCACACAGTCTATGGGGCACAAGGCAGGAGGCGGCTATGGAAGTACTGGTGCAAATCATTCCTTTATAAGAATTAGCACTAATTCTACAACCAGAAATACGGTTAAAGAAAGATGAGGAGTCCGGAAACTTCAACACAGGAGTGAGGAGCGCCAAGGTGTTTTTATTCTTACCGATGGTTTCAAAGAACAGATCTAATGCAGCGAAGACGACGGGACAAAAATGTGTAAATGAAAAAGATACAGAAAGGTGGTCAAACATCAAACATGGAAACGGATAAAGATGAATGATTTATGGCTTTATCTGCTAAATCATATTACTTATAAAAACTCAGGGCAGAATGGTGACCATGAACATAAGATGGTGGACTCCACCGACTACAAATGTCCTATAATGTACAATCAAGGGACTAAGGTACTAATAATTGTACATACTATACACATACAGAAAATTAAATAAAGGCGTGTGTTGTTATTATGCACCTCAAGAGCACTGTCACATTCACTGTCTGTTCTGAATTACCAGTGATATACAGACAATAAAAGTCAATATCAGGTTTAGACCAGGTTCTTGGGACAAGGGCTTATCTCATGTGGTCAGGTGTCCGGCCAGACAGCCGTCTCATACACAGCACAGCAATTTCATATATATATATATATATATATATATATATATATATATATATATATATATATTTTTTTTTTTTTTTTTTTTTTTTTATTTAAGAATTTCAGTACAATGTCCACAAAAAAAAAATTAATATATATGTGAATGGTGTTCACACAGGTGCTAAAAGAAAAATCTATATTAGCTCACACCAACTCAGCTGCGGGTATCATGGAGCTCTGGTCCCGCTGTGCAGCGATTTTGGGATGGGGGTTGGCACAAGGTACTGCCTATTTAGCCAAACTGTGCCTGAGGCATAACAATGCTGCGGATGCTGACTGGCTGAGCTGACAGTACTATGAAGGCGAACGTGTATGTATTTTTTTGTTTTTAGCGCTTGCCTGAGCACCGAGAGATTAAAGAAAAGAAATAATAATCACTGCTCCAGTCAGTGATTGGTTGAGCGGGCTGTCACTGTCAATCTTAAGTGTTCAGAAGAACCCTTTAACCCTTTAAAGCAACACTGCCAGTTTTTATGTTTTCTGGACTCTATATATAGAGGTATATATTGAGTGAAATGTAAACAAACAGACCAGTCATTGGATATAATTTGGACTATAGGACATACTGAATTTATATATATATATATATATATATATATATATATATATATATATATATATATATATATATATATATATATATTTCCAGGAAGAGTAATAGAGGTACAGCACCCAATTACCTGTAAAATGACCAGAGCGTTCTCTACTGACAGCTCATCAGACGGCAGGCCTTCACTTTTCCAAATGAGTTGTTCACTTTCCGTTGACAAGAATCTTCTTAAATCAAATGCTGGGGAGAATGAATAAGAAAATCAATGAGTATTATGTTTCTTCTGCAGTTAATGTGTTAGAGGCAGAGGGGGGCAATGAATTAAGTATCCAGCAATCTGCGGTGCATGGCTGACTAATCCTAATCCCCCCTCTTACTGGAGATGAAGCTAAGAAACCAGGGCTTCCACATGTACTGTATACTGTTACAAAGCATTGCCTGCAACGGGAACAACATTATTTCCCTGTAATCATAGCACTAGGCCATTATTATGCAGTATATAACATCCACGTAGACTATACACAGCAGATATTATATAGTAATAATAATGAAAAGAATAAATAAATAAAATAATCAGCATAAAATCTGCAGTGCATATGCACTGTGTGAATGGAGCTATAGGAACAGATCTTACTTTCCAGTCCCACTGAGTTCCTCCACTGATCTATGCTGTCCTTCCTCTGATCCTCAGGGGCAGCAGATATGTAGGTGATGAATGCGGCAGCCAGCTGCGCTCGCTTTGGCAACGTATTTAATTCTTCTGTTATTTCTTCTACCTAAAAAGCAGAAATCAAGGACGGTAAAAAGAAAGATGGTATAAAATATCCCTACTACAGAGAAAGGAAAATCCAGATTTCTTAAGGGCCTTTTACATGGGCCAATTATCATGCAAAAAATCGTTAAATTGTTCGAATTATGTTCTCGTCTAAGCATGTATCGTTTAAACAAAAGGACCTTGTAAAATGACCCTTACACTTCCCCTGTAGTTCTATTAAGTCATGTTCACACTTTTTAATAAAACACATCCAAAGAAAGGCTTTTTTTTGCCCAACTGCACCACTTTGGAGTATGGGTACCAGTCACTATGTGCTGCCTCCTCCCCCACAGTTCACCCTTGAGAGATGCAGAGGAGCAGGTTGCAGAGGAGCATCCCACAGCTGGTGCATTTCCTGCACAAGCCCCATTCTTATTAAAGGGGTTATAAAAAGGATTAGAAAAATATGGTGTCTTTCTTCCAGAAACAGAACAAATCTTGTCTGTTTGGGTGTTGTTTTGCAATTAAGCTCCATTCACTTCAATGGAACAGAGTTGCAAAACCCCATCCAAACTGGAGACAAAAGTCATACCGTTTCTGGAAGAAAGCGGCCATGTTTTTTTAAGCCTGGACAAACTTTTTTAATAAGGTTTGTGGGACGTTTAGTCAGCAACTGAGCCCCCACCATGATCTGCATCTCTCCAGGCTAAACTGTGGGTGGAGGAGGCACAATGTTAATCGGCCTTTACCTTGCACCTTTTTTAAGCTACATAGAATATCTGTTATTTAGGATCTAACACAAAGATCAGACAAGTAAAACTGTCCATATAAATCACATAAATGTTACTGGAATGATAAGACTACTGCATAAGTGACTACTGTACACCATAGCGCCTAGTTCGACCTCAATGTCCATAGAAGAGGGGCCCCATGGTTTATCCCCCAGGCCCCAGTGCCACCAGGTGTGACGTGTGCTGCTCACCTGCGCGTTCCATCTCTTGTGTTCTCCATCCAGCTGGCTTATCAGTAATTCTGCAGACTGAATTATTTCCTGAGCTTTTGATAATTCAGCTTCAAGTTTAGCAGCTTCAGTCGTTCTAGTCTGAAACCTGCAAGTAACAGACGTCTTCATCAATAATGAAATTCTATGTGATCCGGAGACTACATGCACTTCATACGTCCTGTATATGTTTCACAATATCCACAAGATGCAATCTCAACCAGACAATAGTCTATCAAAGAGAACATGTTACTAGGACAGACCCCTTAATTGGATGCTGTAAAGCGCATATGGTAAGGCCGGCCATACACCTTAGCTTAATGTATGCGAACAGCAGGACGGGCTGATCATCTCAAGTGCATAAGGGCCCCTAGTTTCCCCCCTCTGATGACCAATGTCCGGGAAGAGGTGAATCAGGATGCTGGATTTCTACATACAGCCTTCTTCCCATTCAGAGGAAATGCAAATCCAGATAGAAAATCTATCTGAAGTGAACATCAACACTTGGGGGGAATTGCTTAGTGGGTGAACATGTACTCAAACGCTCTCCTCAAACGTTCACCCAGCCGGTACTGAACGTCACAGACAGCGGCCATTCTATGACATGGCCGCTGTTTCTACAGCGTCTGAACGTGGCCTTAAATTTAAACAGAATCCTTTGTAAACTTAATTTACATGAAACCCATTCTCCCGTCTGATGACTTATTAGCATCCGCTGTACAGTCTCAACTCCACAACTAAAGAAGCCATTATAAAGCAATCATTTCATCAAACACTTACTTCTCTTTCAGTTCCGTCACCCGCTGGCCAACGGTATTAAGCTGCTCCTCCAATTTATGTTTTCTTTCTTCTATTCTTCGGAAATTACTAGAATATTTTAAAGATTTCAAATCAGAGCCCATTGAAGTAGAAGTCCCGCATTAAACAATGGTAGACGTTAATGAGCCACGAGGAGCGGAGAGCACAATGTAATAAAACCCAGCAGAACGGCCAATGGTAAGGTAATCAGGTGATCAATGCTCGGCGGTCTGGGACGCCTCCAGTACATCAGGGCAACTGGTGCATAAGTGGAACAAACCTAATAAATAGTCGATTTATGAACAAATAAAATCTAAGAAACCTGCAAGCTAGCTTCTCACGTACAGCAATGTTTAACTACTGATTTTAGGGGTCTGTTCACACATGTCAGATTGGATTCCACTCTGAAATCCATTTTAAATCCAATGATGGTCTGCAAATGATTCACGTGAATAGAAGAAGGGGTAAGATCCTTTACATTACAATTTCCATAGGATTTACTAAGAGCAGCATTTCATAGTCCATTATGTGGAATATTACCTGTGCCTGCTACAGTGGCTTTTAAGGGGTTATTCAGTGTTTGAAAAAGATGGCCTCTTTCTTCTAGAGACAACTTGTCTACAGTTTGGGTGCAGGTTTTGCAACTCCGTTCCATTGAAGTGAATGGAGCTTAATTACAAACCGCACCTGAACTGGAGACACGTGGCCATATTTTTCTAACACTGAGTGTTAAATACTTGTACAGATAGAAAATCCAAACCAGACATCAGCTACTCCTAGCAAAAATAGCACCACCCCTTTATTTAGGTTGTATGTGGTATCACAACTCTGCTCTATTCACGTCAATGAAACTGAGCTGAAAACCCACACCCAAACTTAAGAAGAGAGTGGCGCTATTTCTGGAAGAGTTCTAAGCCTGGATTACCCCTTTAGGATACCTTCACACGTACCGTATCGCAGCAGATCTGCAGCAGATTTGACAGTGCGGATTTAATGCGGAGTTCATTCATTTAGTCAAATCTGCTGCGGATCCACTGCGATACGGTACATGTGAAGCTACCCTTAAAGGGGATGAATAACTTGATATTCAAAACTCCATGTCCCTGCCCACCTTGTCAGTACTGATTGAAATAAGTCAACGTTAAGGTTCGGCCTTTGGTGTATGGGGCTCTCATGACCGACCACCCACAGAAATAGGGGTCGGGTGTGATGAGAAATCAATAGCCAACTCCTTTGTTCTACGAGAGATATGCTGCAGTCAGAGCTCTCTGGCTGTGGCTTAACCCTCCCTATAAAAAACACAGGATGGTAGGGGTATTTTCCTATAGTGCATTTAAAGCTAGTAGGCCATATCAGCATCAGGCTTGGGTAGATTGCAGTTTTTCTCACTGTATACAAGGACCATTAGGGAAAACTGTGCAACCCCCTAAAACAAAATACATGTAATTCCAGGTATTATGTGTAAATAGAATATTAGATGAGATGTAACACATACGACTGCAGCGCTGCCTGTTCTTTCTCTAGGGGCTCGATTTTCTCCAGCACATGAGAGTATTGCACGTTAGCCTTCACCCAGGCAGCCAGAGGAGCTGCGGCAGCGCTGGCCCTCTTAGCATTCTGCAGGAGAAACACAACATCAAGAGTTATAAGATAGATAATAGTGGCATTACTCTTCATAGCAATACACCAGACAAGAACAAAACCTACCTTAGCTTCAAAAGATGTGTGATTCTTTTCAAGCAGCTCCTCTACGCTCTCACGGATTTCTTTTGTTATGTTTCTCACATCAAAAGTCACAATTTCTTCCCGCACGCCCCGCTTTGCTAGAAAGCTGAGTAACAGAGAACACAATCATATAGGAAAACACGCACATTATATATAGTGTATAAGGTTCTTTTATGTCCTATAGGCTTTGAAGTTTGAGCTAAATGATTTATTCCTTTAGTTACATATGTTGAAATAATTTGACTAACATCAGCGCCCACAGCTTGCTATTCTTCAGAAACTCACTAGCATAACGTTATATATAAAACCCTGGGACATATTTATCAATGTGCGCCGTGGTATACGCCACAGAAAAGGTACAATCTGCCTGATGGGAGGGTAGGGAGCGGGTACGGCCTCCTCACATGCCTAATTTATCATATGATTTATGATAAACTGCAAACAGGCAGAAATTATGGGAGAAGCCTAAACTGAGTGTAGATTTCTGTCCCAACCATGCAACAGGTGCAAGTCTGGCTGGATTTACTGAGAGGATTGCAGGAAAATGGGGGCAGGGCTTTATTTAAGACTGGCGAGTCTTGATAAATGTCCCCCTCTATGTTCTGTGTAATATAAATCCGCAATGTCGGTTCAGATGGCATCACTTTTTATGATCTATATCACAGACGTCAAACTTGCAGCCCTCTGGCTGTTGCAAAACTACAATTCCCATCATGCCAGGACGGCCAAAGCTAAAATTTTGGCTGTCCAGGCAGGAAGAGAATTATAATTTTGCAACAGCCGCGGTTTCTACGTTCCTGATCTACATCAATGTTCTCTCCACTCCATGTGATCCTACCGGAGGGACATAGAGACACTTGCTGCCCATGTAAAACTAAAGCCCCTATTACATGGGTCAATTCAGAGGAGCAAACAAGAGCCGACCTGTCAGGTAAGCGCTCGCTTGCTCCTCTTTCCCTGCTCCCAGCCGGCACTATTACACGCACTGGCAGCGAGTGGGTAAGAGCGGGGGGCTGCCCAAGTGATCGCTAGATCGTCCAGGTAGCCCATAAAAGATAGCAGTGGTTTGCCACCGCTCCTATTGCACACTGCTATCCTCATCACTGACGTTTTAGCCTGTTGAAAGACGCCGATCAGCCAACTTTGCGCATGTCGGCTGATCGTGGTCTTCTATTAAACTAAGCGATCATCGGCCATAATCCCTTTGTGTAATAGGGCCTTATGTCTGTGAAACATATTTTTAATTAGATTATACTATAATCTTTTGTATCAGTTAGGCAAAAAACATCATACAGGTGTATACATGCTGTATGTATTTATATGACTCAATGATGGACCACTCAAGTTGGAAAAGATATACACTGGGAAATCAGGCTACAAAGGACTGACTGCTATTAACTAAGGGCTGATGAGCATGAGCATAAAGGGAACCTGCCATTACTTTCATGCTGCCTGAACCACAAGTTATTAGGACAGTCCCTAGTGGCTTCTGTTTACTCTGTCAATCTTAATAGACAGATCTCGCCCTATAACCAAAAAAGGGGAGAGATCTATTAATCAAGGGTGTTGGGGTAAGAAGAAACCACCGGGAACTGGCCAAAGGTTTGGGCAGCATGGGTGATGGCAGGTTCCCTTTAGAGGCAACATGTCATCAGAAAATAAACAATTTTCTAAAAAAATAATCCTAAAATCTTGTAGTTTTCATTCTGGCCACTAAACCTAAGTTGACACTTCCCGTTATGTATAGGTGATGTTAACAGCTCAACCTCCCCCTCTCTGTAGAAAGACCTCTGGACAAGTCATAGAGCATGCCCAGGAACCTTTCCCATTCATGTCAAGAGGGCAGTTGTTGTTGTCTAAGTCCACGAGGCTCTCAGTAGAGCATACCTCAAAATGCTCTTAAAAACAAGTCAGGCAAGATGGCAACTCATGTAATATCATACAAAAATAAGTAAAATTAATTTATTGGAATAGGATACATGCTGGATATATGGAATTTCTTACCTTTTCATGCTCACCCATGATGTATCAAAGATCCCCATGAGTCTTAGCACACCTTCAAGAATGTCTCGAATAACATCTGGGGGCATGCGTAAGGAGCGGATCTCTGACAGAGACTCTGGTTTTATGTTACCGACTGCCTGTTTTGCTTCATCCACCAAAGGCTAAAACGTAGAGGAGGATTGGAAACAATGATGCGCATGAAAAATGAACTGCACAACATAACTCTGAACAGTAAGCTAGGGTATAGTACAGAGATGTGTACAGAGACTATTATATAACTGGACTATCACACTGCTGAAGAACGAAAACTACATCAGAGGGAGGCACGGGTTCTGGAAGGTTCACATCGCTTATACAATACTGTTGCCCCTCTTGGGCAATGTCTGCTTTCTCCCTACGCTCTCCAATGTGGTTTTCAAACAATATTTTTTGGGGTTGAATTCAGTGCCATAATACTCCCATTGAGGGCTGGGCTGAACCATCATACATATTGGGGAATAAAAGATTCTCTTTGTCAAGTTGCATGCTCAGCTGATTTCCAAGTAACTAGATGATAACCCACAAAGCTTGTGTTAAAGCCGTAAGAAATGGTCCAACCCTGCACAGTAAATCTCACATATTGGCACTATTAGGCCATGTTCCCACTACGCAAGTTCCGTAGTAATCAGAGCCATTGTTGCAGATTTGCAACAACGGCCGTGATTACTACGGAACTCACGTAATGCTGCAGCTGAGGGAATCCCAACTGGAATGTACACAATTAGTATACACTCCGGCCTGGATCCATAGCGGCGCTGCAAAAAACTGACAATGAATATCGGCCGCAGAAAACGTGTCAGTTCACACAATGGAGCATGCGGCTCCGGCCGTACGCTCCATTGTTTGCAGTGGGGAATTTGGATGTGGGCACACACACTGATGTGCCCACATCCGAATTCAGTGGCAGTGAAGATCATCACTGCAGTACCGGCCGGGATAATCTTCTCTGACACTGGCTGTTCTGTGACCCGGCCGGGTCACGGAGCAGCCGGTGTCTTACCACGTTGGTACATGGCATTACAAGGGAAGATGTGCAGCCGATTGCCAATGATTTTCGGACAGGTCAAACGACCCAAACACCTGAGGAACAGGCCTTGCTCATTCATTAGCTGATCGCTGGCTCTGTTCCCTGGGTGATATTGATTTTTTAATCCCGTGTAATAGGGGCCTTACATGTGGTGTTTACTACAGACACACTGTAGGCTTCACTTACAACTGTGATGTTGCACTGTTAAAACGCCACCCCGTATATTCTGCATAATCTGCTGTGGATCTGCAGTCCAGAATCCATAATACAAATTCACATCATATCCACCATGTCTGAGCTCATACCTACCAACACATACATAGGTAAGAGGAGAGAAATCCGCACTACATACAATGCTTAGCAACTCAGGAATAAATGTCCATGCCTGGTACAAGATAACCTTTTCATACTAAATCCATGGGACTAAGGATTTTATCCTGATACCTGAACATCCTTTAGTTCATCATCAATTTTCCTCTTCCTTTCCTCAATCTTAACAGACTCTTCGGCTATCCTGTGTTTTATCTTCTCCATTTCAGTCTTCTGATCACTGGCATTCTGTAAAACAAGAGGAGTAGATATCTTAGTACTTCTCCAGCAGAGTCATCCTGCTGCCAGGCACGTCACCATCTCAGCTACATAACATGGGAAAAGACCCAAACTTGGCATCACAGTTACTTATGGATATTATTTTTTCCATGTTAGTGCACTCTTATGTATTATGACTATGATCCAGGGCAATATGGACAACGGACAGTAACAGTATGTCCAGCAGACAGTTTTCACCATTTCTGTTCTTCTGAAAATAATGAAAACATCTCAGAGCTGTTATTGTAGTGACTTTAACCACTCAATGCCCTGGCCTGCTTTGGATGTATATTATATTTGTCAGACTATATGAATATGTATACCTCTCTCTTTTCTCATCTCCGCCAATGATCTTTGTGATTGATGCAGGGCAGGAGAGGAAGCTGGATATGATGTATAAACCCTATCCAGCTTCCTAACAAAAGAGAACAACATACTAGGCCCAAAGTTTCAGGTCCTGCAGAGCTGCTGTACAGTCCAAGATGTCATGAGCATGTGAGAGAGGAGTCACAGTGTCTAACTATAGTACTAAACTGCAGAGCTTACTACTTAGGGTTTATTAACATCAATGTGTGTGGTCCTGCAGCAGAGGTGTATGTATAGTCATGCAGTACAGCAGCGTCTGTGGGTATAACAGAGCTGTGTGTATTCTTGCACTGGTCACTGTGTAGTGCGGGCAGGGGTGCTGTGGATAGCTCAGCAGCCTGTTTTGTCTGGAAACTCTGCGGATGAAATTAGTTTTTTTTCTAAATATACTACACACACATATGTCTCATGATCAGCAGGGATAGTAAACACACATCACTTGGTGGTCCTTTTAGTGCAAAAAGTAATTGTCTAAATTATGATCACTAAACCTAGCATAATATATATATATATATATATATATATATATATATATATATATATATATATATATATATATATTACACATATATATATATATATATAGATAGAGAGAGAGAGAGAGAGAGAATACAGAGCAAACTGTATATGTTTATGACATCAAGCAATACATGTTTGTGGGGTGAGAGATATATTCTCATAGATGCGGTATTATTGTGCCTATCGGATGAGGTAAAGCAGTATACCTCCTAATAATTGGGAACACTTCATGAGGATAGTACCTGCATGGACGTGGTGATCTCCTGTAGAGCGGCATCAGCCTCGGCTTGTTTCGTTTTCAGCAATAAGCTTTGTTCTCCAGCTTTTCTTTTCAGCTCATCTACTAGAGATTTGGCTTCATTCAGTTTTGATACTCCAGCCTGAGATAAAGGATAAGAGCACAAACACAGGTTACATCCCAAATCCACCAAGTGACAAAAAAGGTTATATATATATTGCTCAAAAAATAAAGGGAACACTCAAATAACACATCCTAGAAATACTCACATTGAATACTTTGTTCTGTACAAAATCACACAAAAATCATTAATGGAAATCAAATTTATTACCCAATGGAGGCCTGGATTTGGAGTCACAAACAAAATTAAAGTGGAAAAACACACTACGGGCTGATCCAGCTTTGATGTAATGTCCTTAGTCAAAATGTGGCTCAGTATTGTGTGTGGGCTCCACGTGCCTGTACGACCTCCCTACAACACCTGGGCATGCTCCTGATGAGGTGGCGGAGGGTCTCCTGAGGGATCTCCTCCCAGACCTGGACTAAAGCATCCGCCAACTCCTGGACAGTCTATGGTGCAACGTGACGTTGGTGGATGGAGGAAAACATGTCGTCCAAGATGTGCTCAATGTGATTCAGGTCTGGGGAACAAGCGGGCCAGTCCATAGCTGCAATACCTTCATCCTGCAGGAACTGCTGACACACTCCAGCCACATGAGGTCTAGCATTGTTCTGCATTAGGAGGAACCCAGGGCCAACTGCACCAGCATGTGGTGTCACAAGGGGTCTGAGGATCTCATCTCGGCACCTAACGGCAGTCAGGCCACCTCTGGTGAGCTCATGGAGGGCTGTGCGCCCTCCAAAGAAATGCCATCGTACACCATTACTGACCCACTGCCAAACCAGTCATGCTGAGGGATGTTGCAGGTAGCAAAACGTTCTCCGTCGTGTCTCCAGACTCAGTGTGCACCTGCTCTCATCCGTGAAGAGCAGAGGGTGCCAATGTTGAATTTGCCAATCCTGGTGTTCTCTGGGCAAATACCAATCACCCTGTACGGTGTTGGGCTGTGAGCAAAACCCCCATCTGTGGATGTCGGCCCTCATACCATCCTCATGGAGTCTGTTTCTGAGTTTGACCAGACACATGGATATTAGTGGCTACTGGAGGTTGTTTAACAGGGCTTTGGCTCTGACTTCTCCTACTTGCACAAAGGCAGAGGTAGCAGTCCTGCTGCGGGGTTGTTGCCCTCCTACAGCCCTCTCCATGTCTCCTGGTGTACACCACCTCATGCTACCTCTATGAGTTAAAGCAATGACAAAATGCAAAAGTGACAAGTCAGCCAAAAGGGATGAGAACAGAGGAATGGTCTGTGGTCCCCACCTGCAGAATCTCTCCTTTATAGGGGTTGTCCTGCTATTTGTTGATCATTTCTACCTGTTAAATATTCCATTTGCACAAAAGCAGGAGGAATTGATTCAGCATCAGTGCTGCTAAATAACTGGATATGATGATTTCATAGAAGTGTGATTGACTTGGAGTTACATCGTGTTGTTTAAGTGTTCCCTTTATTTTTTTAAACAGTGTATATATATACATATACATATAATTGAATATTGCTCACTATCACTCCTTTACCGAAAAAGAGGTGATGGCTGGTAGAACTGCATCCAAACATTAAAACTCTGCATCCTCAAAATGCTATGAAAAAATACTTCAAATAAAAAAAAAAAAGAGCTCTACTCCTCCTTCTGCTTGTTGTTGGTACATTGCCACCAATCTGTAGTTTCAGCCAAAGTGTCCCTAATAATATCCCCATTCACCGAGAACAGGATGTGGCAGCTGATCTATGGCCTCGACAGTCATGCCATGCTCCCTGGCAATTTTAGGGAAAGCCTAAAACAACCCTCTAAGGAAACTGGAAATCTGCCATAGGAAACGGATTCAGCCAACACATAAAGGTAATCATCTTGTTTGGACAATATGCTTACTGCTTAGAAACAGAGAAATAACAGCTGATGGGAAACCATAGTCCATCTAGTCTGCCCTTATAGGTTATCCTTTTTATCTTAGGATAGATGTATGTTCAATCCCATTTACTGTGGATTTTACCAACCACATCAGTGGGATGTTTGTTCCAAGCTCTCTCAGTAAAGTAATATTTTCTGACATTGCTTCTGATCGTCCCCCATCTAACCTCGTTCTTGTGATTAGGTTCTTATAAAAGATTACAGCTAATCTCCCTGCAGTCCTGTCCATACTATGTATCTGGCTTATTTTCTAACCAGCCATGCTATGATTCTAGGTTGATTTTCTAAGAGCAATAGCAAACACAATATATAGTATAGTCAGCTTAACTACAATAACACAGCAATCCATTTTACGCTGTACCTGTAAGTGCTTCTGTTTCTTGGTAAGCTCAGCTTTCTTACTGCTGAACAGTGAGCCATACACTTGAAGGAAGGTCATGTATCGTCTTGGAGTGGCACCATATGCTTTGCAGGATTCATGGATTGTCAAGAAAGATTTGTAAAATCCAGACTCTCCTATAAAAATACAGATAGAAAAAAAAATCTGATAGATACCGTTGCTTAAATGGTCACTAATAATGTTGGGTGATCTTACAGAACATAGGGCAGAACCTAGACCTGACTGCTTTGAAAGTGGAAATAAATACAGAATAAAGATATCAACAACCGATCCTTCAGATTCAGGTTCTGCTGCACCTACTGTAAGTTCGCTTAAGCTGCTATGAACGTATATACGAAGGGCAACAGTATTCCTGTCCATTGTATAGCTACGGTAGTATATGGCAATTGTTATGAAATTTACCCTCTACAGGCTATGTCTCTGCTTTTCCCTCATTCCCCAGTTAGCGAATACAGATAAAGGGCTCTTGCACACTGAATAAAGAGGCTGAATTTACAAGAGGAGTCTGCTTTAATGAGGGCAACATAAACTAGCGACAAAATCGGTGTATGACATCATTCTGTTCAGCCGTTCTCCTAATATGCAGGAGAATAGGATTCTTGCCACACCCCTCCCCTGCCCTCCAGCTGCTGATTGACAGGTGACTGCCTATAAACAGCATGGATAGATAACTGCCAATAAGCAGCTGCTGGGAGGAGTTTTCTGTTTCTCATGAATATCCAGGACTAACAAAACAATGTAAGCGATACATCATTTTGTTCAGCTTCTTTGTCACTAGTTTATGCTGCCCTTAGCTAGGGCGGCATAAACCTACTGAGAGTCTCTTTAAATATTTTATTTTTTTAATGGTGAAAGATAAATTTAAGATGAGGTGGAGGTGGCAAAATAGTCATTGTACTATGGATTTTTGCAAAGTTTCTTGAAAGTTAAGTGACCAATATAGCTTAAACAAATCGAAGACAAATGAGAAGAGATCTACCTGGTGAAGACTTCTTGTACTCTGATTGCTGGCTCTTCTCCTGACTTGTCATATCAGAAAATAACATCTTAGGAATCTAAACAGATATTAGTACATTACTAAGCACATAAATCGTGATGGTGAAATAACGATTTTTCTTCGTTAATAAAAAGCATCTTATTCCTGTATCCTGGCCAAACAAATTGTTACTCTGCATAACAATATACACAATTTAGAGTCTTGGTTAAAACATTTATACTCTCAGAAAATGACCTGAACGTAGCCTCTAGCTGACTTAGTTTCAGCTCAGAGTCAATGAGGTCGTGCCTGTTCATGTCAGCATCCAATTTTGGTAGACTGAAGTCATATACATGCAACGTGTAGATACATCCTGCTGTGATTCCATTAGAGAACATACCTTCTTCATGCTCCTATCAGACCAGCCCTCCATCCACTGTACTGAGCACTTCTTGTATAAGGCTGGGTTACTCTCACAGTTTATTGTGAAGTTTGTGTTGGTACAGTCCATGATAAGGACAACGTGAAGGTTCTGCAGGATCCCTGAAATTGGACAATAGCCATTGTCAGTGTGGCAGTAAGAGAAAGTGTTTAGGCTATAGGTAAATTTCACATGAAAAAAAAATATTTTAACACCTGTAAGTGCAACTTTCTTAACTAATGGTAAACACTATGTTTCACAATACAAGCCTTTTTCTTCACCCTGATATGCTATATGTGTCCTCAGTGCTGGTCTAGGAACTTGGTGAGGTAAGACTGTAGGATGTGGTGCTGTGCTGGCTTCTATACTGCAAACTGCACAGCTGGTTCTCTCCTCTCCCTTCTCACCCATCCCCCTCAGCCCCTCCCCCCTCCATAGGTTATAATAGACACAGCAAACCCATCTTCACTTTGCTTCTTTGCAACAGATAAGAAGTGAGGGAGGGAGCTAAAAAACAGCCTTGTGTCTAAAGAAGGAACCTTATTTGTCTAATAAAACCTATTACAAAGTTTCTTAAAATCACTTGTACTATTGATTTCTGCAAAGTTGTTTAAAATTACAGCTACACTTTAAAAAACATAAAAGTGCAATGTTCTGGTCAATCACAAACATTAGAAGCAGAAGAACAGTCTCACCTTCCATTACGGGACATATATGATATTCTCAAAAACCACACTCAAATGAACAATAAACTAAAGGTTTTTAAATCATGGGAAGCTGACTTTCCTATCCCTCAACTACAAAACAAACTTCTAGCAGGCCTGAAAGCAGTTAGAGCTTCTATAATAAATGAACAATAAAGGGAAATGCACCTAAAAATTCTAAACAAGGCCACATACGCGTTTGACCGGTCTTGGAAAAACACACCCGAACATTTTCTGAAACAATGCCCTAAATGTAGTCTTCACAAAGCTGATCTCCTCCATGGGCTCTGGCATTGTCCAAAACTACATAAATATTGGACAGAGATCAGGGAACTACTAGACTCCATTTGGTGTATTGCGCTACCCAACGATCCACTCCCATGTATTTTCCATTATCATTCAGTGAATTTGGATGGTGTAGAAACCCGCATATTTTTACCGCAGGGAATCCATGTTGTTTTACTTGTTACTATGAAATGTATATTACGACACTGGATAAAGGATTCTATTCCCACTATTTCTGAAGTCAAAGATACCGTCATACATCTCCTCCATTTGGAGAAAATCAATGCATTACATAGTCCGAATTCATACTTATATGCATCTGGTAATGTTCTCCGACTACAGACTATAATTTTCCCACTTCTCAACCTCTACAGAACATACTAAGGGACTCTTTTTGGGACATTTTATGTCTGACTTTTACACTACAGAAATGTAATATTTTTCTTTTGTCTTATGTTGTTAAGTAACTAACATCCTCTCATAATGTGATGCATGAGATACTGTACAATATATTAATTTTGGTTACAATGCCGAAAACCAATAAAATATAAAAAAAAAAAAAAAAAAAGCAGAAGAGCAGTCAGCTATATGAAGGAGTTGCATAGATTCTACAGCAATAATATAGTCAAGAATTTTATTGAAGATTTTACAGAAAGTTGCTTATTTTTGCAAAGAAGCAAATCAAGAAGAAAATCAAGAAGTAAAAACACAAGGGTGTCCATAGCCTTTAAAGTGTCACTGTCGTTATAACTTTCAAAATCTAAACCAACAGTAGATGTGATATAAAGCAAGTTTGCAATATACAGTCATTATTTTTTTTTTTTAAGTTATCAGGGAAAACATGGCGCTTCCTGTTTTCTGAAAAAAAACAGGTAACAGAAAACAGGAAGTCCTGTGTATCCCAGGTTATCTCAGCTCTCACAGAGAGAAGGCAGTCATGTGATTGATGGACACATTGGGCCGTGACTCTCTGTACTGGCCGGAATTCCTGTGTTTAGTCTCTTTTTTTCAACCAGCACAAGTCATAAAATCTGCCTTCAGGAGACTGGACCTGGATTTATGGTAAGTTCAGCTTTGTTTTACAGCATGATAACAACAACAACAACAAAAATATTGATGTAAATTGCAAACTTGCTTTATATCACATCTTCTGTTGATTTAGATTTTGAAAGTTATGATGACAGGTACACTAAGTTTTTTTTTCAACAATAAAAAAAAAAAAATCACTTATCAAAGCATGTCATCCTAGAGTCACCTCTTCAATACAATGTGGAATTAATGTGGTCCACTAAACAAGATAGTAGAAGTATGCAACATTATATACTACAGATGATGTTCTTTCTTTTATTAGTCCAATACCAATAAAACAAGAGCAGATCGGGGCACTTACTAAAAGTAAAATATGTAAACAATGGTCCTGTGAATCCATCTTCAGATGCCTGGTCCTTCAGTGGTGACAACAGCGGTTCTAGCTCCTCCATGGTATATAAGCCAGGAACCTCGCCTAAAGACAGAGCAAAGGTAAGGCTGGGTACACACTGCATTTATGCTCAAGGTTTAAAGTATACATTTTATATAACTCCTTAGAAAGAAATAAACCTAATCATTGAACAGATGCTAAAAACAGACGCTTCTGTATGCCATACAGCACAATCCCTTTCCTATTCCATTGTAGCTTTTTCTTTTTTGGTAAACAAAGCCAGTTCGGCTTCTCTTTGGTATACAAAAGGGCAGGAAGAGAGCAGCAACTCTAATGGTGTGTTTACACAGACAGATTTATCTGACAGATTCTTGCAGCCAAAGCCAGGAACAAACTATAAACAGAGAAGAGGTCATAAAGGAAAGACTGAGATTTCCCCTCTTTTCAAATCCATTCCTGGCTTTGGTTTTAAAAATCCGTCAGATAAATCTGTCTGCGTAAACACACTATTTGGCTTTGTTCACCAGCCATTTAAAGGTAAAACTGACAGCACGGATATGCCTAACATTCATATGTACTGGGAGGACATAAGAGACAACCCACAGTTATTATGGTGTGCAGCCATCTTTAGTAGAGGAATCCTAAGTTAGGGCCCTACTACACCAACAGATACCTGACATATTTTTGCAACCAAAGCCAGGAACGGACTATAAACAGAGAATAGGTGATAAAGGAAAGACTGAGATTTCTCCTCTTTTCAAATCCATTTCTGGCTTTGGCTGAAAAAATCAGTCAGATATTGGTTGGTGTAATAGGGCGCTTAGACATTTATTCAAACTTGTTCAGAGATCACAAAGATGCTGAAGTATCAGTAGCTAAGCATTTGTCTTTGGTTGTGGACTTGACATTCTATATATTCACACACATTTCATTTTATAGAAACCAGAGCCAGTAAGTACAATCTTCCAGGAAAAACTCATCATGTCCATATGAACAAAAATAAAACCAGAATTACATATGAAATTAAATGGCAATGCAATGGAGGAAGCGTCTCTGGAGGAAGCTGCTGACAGATGACAGTACCTGAGGACAGCAGGCTGTTAATCATCTCTAGAAATGTTGGATGGACGAACTGATAGTCCTCCAGGAGCAGAACTACTTGCTGTCCTTCTATGCCAGCCATCTGCATGACCTGAAGACAAGGGGACTTCGGTTAGATCATGATGACAGGGATGACAATAGCAATCTTATGGGTAAGGCTGGAGATACAAGAGAAAGCAGCTGCTCTGGCCAAGGGCTCACAGAGACCATGACTGACAGCCATGGCCATATGTGCTAGAAATATGGTGGAATACGCACAGTAAATAATACATAACCTAAATATGGTAAGCCGGCTAAAAACTACTACAGTACTAGAGAAAACAACACACTGTGGCATCATATATTACTAGTCTGCAATGGTTAACTATATGTACGATCCCTATGATAAGTGTAGAAACAGAATTTTTTTCGCACAGCCCTATAACTATGTTGCGACCACTGCATACAGGTAAAAAGTAACACCCATTGCCTGAGCAATGTTGAGGACCATTGGCCACTCTCATTCGGAAGTCATATCAAAGTAGCTGGCTTGGTGCCTTCCCTGTTCCAGCAGGGGTAAAGCCATTGGCCATCAGACGCACGTGGAAGGCCTGGGAGTGAGGTAAGTACATACCATCAAACATCCTAGGAAAACCCCTTTAAGAACACAGCTATTCTGAACTTTAAAAGAATTGCTGAGAATGACCAAAAACAGACGGCAAAAAATGGTGGCTTTTATCCAAAAACAGTGCAAGGTATGGCAGCTCAGCCTCATTCACTTCAGTGGTGCTGAGCTGCAATGCAACACATGACCTCTGCCAAAGTGTGGTGCTGTTTGTGGCAGACAGCAGATTTATTTTTTAAATGGTTCTCCAGATGCCAACATTGATGGCTTATTCTCAGTGGTAGCGCCAGGCACTGCTGCTCAGCTACCAGTCAGGTGAATAGGAGCTGGGCTGCAGTAACCGCAACTACACCGCTCAACGTAGAGATCTGAGGTTTTTGGGTGATGTACACTGTATATATCCAGGTGCCATGGCATTACCATATAGCTGATCGGTGGCCATCCCACGGATCAGATACTGATGGCCTATCCTGAATATAGGATATTAATATCTGTTTTAGGAGACCCCCTTTAATCCACTATAAACCTAGCATTTTTGAGGAGAAGACTTTTGTTTTCAACGCCAATGCTCAATATAGAATTATGAAAGCTTATTTGCTGTAGATTGGGTTTAGATACAGGATTATATCAGATATACATTACCTGCTTTAGGTCATTCTTGAACTGTTTGAGCTCATATCCTCTAGAGATCTTGGGGGTAAAAAGCACAGCGCCATGCATATGGGTGACAAGAGAGGTGACAGTTCTACGGCCAACACCACTCCGCCCAGCCAGGAGAAGGGATCCACCAGGAAAGCTCAGCATGCGATCTACTCGAGACATGAAATCCAGAACTTCATGGAATAGGAGAATATCCAACTCTCGATTATCGCGGCCGAACTGAATTATACCCTGGAAAAAAAGGCAATGGAAATGCAATGGGGAATTTAATAAAGCAGACATGGGGGCTCAGAGACCATGTCTACAGATCGTAGTCATTGCACTATGAGTTATGCTGAATTATAAAATGCTTCAAATGTACCTGTCCATTAAAAAAACAAAAAAACAAAACAGGTAACATGTCCTAGGGATTAGTTACAATTCGTTTCATTAAAGAAGAAGTCCGGCGAAAATTTTTATTAAAGTATAGTATTTCCCCCCCAAAAGTTATACAAATCTCCACTATACACTTATTATGGGAAATGCTTTTTTCCCTGCACTTACTACTACATCAAGGCTTCACTTCCTGGATAACATGGTGATGTCACTTCCTGGATAACATGGTGATGTCACTTCCTGGATAACATGGTGATGTCACTTCCTGGATAACATGGTGATGTCACTACCCGACTCCCAGAGCTGTGCGGGCTGTGGCTGCTGGAGAAGATGATGGCAGAAGGATGCTCAGTGTCCCTCCAGTGCCCTGTGTCCCTCAGTGTCCCCCTGCCATCATCCTCTCCAGCAGCCACAGCCAGCACAGCTCTGGGAGTCGGGTCATGACACCACCATGTTATTCAGGAAGTGACATCACCATGTTATTCAGGAAGTGACATCACCATGTTATCCAGGAAGTGAAGCCTTGATGCAGTAGTAAGTGTAGAAAAAAAAAAAACACTTTATAACCATTTTCCCTAATAAGTGTATATTAGTGATTTGTATAACTTTTGGGGGGCAATACAATACTTTAATAAAAATTTTCGCCGGACTTCTCCTTTAACAAGAACATGTTTTCCATTAGCACACCTTATTAATAACATCTTTAAAGTCAGCAGAGTTTAACCGTCCAAGGGGCCGTCCATGAGCAGGTAAGGCCTGTCCGGGGGCAAGTACTGATCCAGCTTCATGCAGCGCTCCCCACGTTACATAGAAAGAGTCTAATAGAAAAAAAAAATACAAGAAAAAAGTTAGACTCTCAGCAGAGTAGACAAATATTGCTCTTAAGATTTTAATTATGTTCATAGGGACCAAAGAAGTAAGGGGTCTCCTTGAGGAAAGTGCCAAAGTGGCATATGGAGTCTTATGGGCCATGGATAAAATACGCCAGAAGGATGGAAACCTGTTCTCTGGGGCCACCTATCGGCAATGGCACTGAATATCAAAGGTCATGTACATAAACAACCTAGAAACATGACTGGGGATGGTAGCTCTTCCTTCTGGAGGGCGGTCTGACTTGGCTTATAGTTCCCAGCCAAGAACTGACTTGCAGGGATGCTCCAAAAGGTAGCACAGGAGAACTCTATTCCTTCTGAAGGAACATCCCTATTGACAATGATGTTAGCACAGATGTGGCTGGGTCTACAGAATTGTAAAATAAAATCAGGAGTATTAATAACCCTCAGTCTATTTGGCCAATTGATTTATAGAGAAATTCCACATGATTGTCCCTCCACATTCCCCCTTTCATTCAGCCTTGAGATGTTCACACCTGCCATGTGGTCCAACACATCAGACCCCCAGTCTCCTTGCAGCACTGATATTAAAATATTATCAAAGACGTTCAGCTCCTTAGAGGTCACAATCCTGTCCCGGAACAATCTCCGAGCTTCATATGCCACAATTTCCAGGACATTGTCTTGAGGTTGTTGTGAGGATCCTTAGGAGTAAAAGAAAATCAATCATAGAAGGATTCAGATGTTAGCTACAGAGAAACATGGACTGCAATGGACTGAAGGGTAAAAGACTTACCATTACAGAGAGGGAGAAGGGAACAGCAGATATAAAAGAGGAGAAAGTTAGAAAACAAACGAGAGAAGAGTAAAATACATAACTGCTCAGCTTTAAAGCAGAAGCAATTGTCATTACACATAATAACATGGCTTATAATAGATACAAGGTGTAAATTATTAAAGAATACCGGTCACCAGTCAAAAGTAGAGATGAGTGGAGAGGCCAAACTGTTCAAGTTCAGCATCATTCTCTAAACCCACAACACAAAGTTATTGATCCCACCATGTCCCAATGCTGACACACACTGGGAAAGGAAGATACAGCTGGGAAGAGACTGCAGCAGTAACTGCAATGTCTCGGTTGGGTCTTGGTTGTGTTACGGTTGAGTCCGTCAATGAAAGTATATGAGACTACAAGTGAGTGGATGGTGCTGTTGCAGTTTCCTCTCCCTACATCAGACTCACCACCTTAACCAGCATGTACTGTGGGTATTTAGCACAAGCCGGCTGCATAAAGCAGATGTATACTATAAAACCTACCTCCGGTTAAGTCGTATCTAAATAACCCGAGAATCCACTGTGTGAGGATACAAGGTGTGAATAGGTAATGGCTGTGGTCATCAACCGAAAACTTCAGCCGAACCTAAACAAAAGTTTGAAAAGTCAATAAGATGGTTAAAAATCAATGGTTAAAAATACAATGAAAATTAACATATACATTTTCCCATGTCTTTAAAAAAAAACAATTACAAATTACAAATTTAATCATTGGTCATTTTCAGAGCTGGAAAGTATTATTTGCCCTCTTAAAGATGAGTTATTTTTAGAGATGAGCACAATTGAAGCTTCCTTGAGTCCAAACGTGCGGTATTTGATTACTGGTGACTAAAGAAGTTGGATGCAGCCCTAGGGAATCCCGGAAAACATGGGTATAGCCTATGGCGTTTGTCTGTAGCCATATTTTCTCCCTAGGGCTGCACCCAACTTCTTCAGCCAGCAGTAATCAAATGCCAAATGATCAGACTCGAGCATGCTCCACTTTTGCTCATCGCTAGTTATTGTAGAGAATGTGCACAGTGGCGCAGATTGGTGCGGATTAGATGTGGATTTCAACCTTAAAAACAAAGAGTGTGAAATACGTTGTAAATCTGCTTAAAATTCTGCACATAAAACTTGACAATTTTGCAGCAGGTCTATGTCAGACCACATGGAAAAAAAGAATGTCAGGATAAATTATGGTTTGCAGACAATCACCGTTACCTGTTCATAAACTTGAACCATTGACCCTGCTAACTGGTGGACTTTGGCTACAAAACCCCATATGGGGTGTTTCTTTAGATTCTGGTGAAGAACTGGCTCTAAATAGGAGCTGCATATTGTTTGTAGTTGATCTCGTTCAGGATAACTGCAAACAGAAACAAAAGACACAAGTAAATAAAAATCTATATGCTTAAAGGGATACTCCAACAATTTTTTTTTCTTTCAAATCAACTGGTGCCAGAAAACATTTTTCACTAGAGTTGCCCTTTAAAGTTATGTTATGTAAAAAAAAAAAAAAAAAGCAAAACTTCAAATACTACAAAAACACAATCATGTATAATAAGACAACACAACCAAGCTAAATACTTACTCGACTGCGCATATCCGGACTACGGAGGTGAATCTGGTCGTCAGCTTATGCCGGCCAATGGTGCCGCCCGCAGACATAGACGCCACAATCTGGATGTTTTCCAGGCCGACCCATTCCAAGTTATCGTCATAAAAGCCATGATACGTCAGAACCTTGGAAACACAAACAAATGCAGAAGATCCTCAGCAAGTTGTAACAGTTTAAAGGGAACATGTCACAAGACAATGCTATCTAATCACCATCATATTATAGAGCAGGAAGAGCTGAGCACATTGATATATAACTTTGTGGGAAAAGATTCAGTATAACTTGTAACATGTTGATTGAAATCTCTGTTTATTGGTGTTAAATGGTGTTAAAGTGACACTGTCGCCCCCTTTTTGCATTCTGACATCTCTACACAGGTGTAATGGGTAAATTTAGCGTTTTTTAATACCTTATTTCATATCAAACGCCATGGTGTTTGTTCAAGTAAAAAGTGTCCTTTTATCAACTGCAGATTGTATTAAGTGGGCGTGGTCGCGCCCCCTTGACGCCCAATGATTGGCCAACGTAACGGGGGTAGGGTCTAGACCTTTTGGCCAGCCTGTTCCAATGGCCAGCGAGGGGGCGGGGCCAACTGTGACGTTGTGGGTGGGGCTAAGTGGCGCTAATGCCGTTGATAAAAGATTACTTTTTACTTGAACAAGCACCATGCCGTATGATATAAAATAAGGTATGAAAAGCGCTAAATTTACCCTTTACACGTGTGTAGAGATGTCAGAATGCAAAAAGGAGTTGATAGTGTCACTTTAAAGACTCCATTGTAACATGTCTTACCTGCTGTAGAAAAGCTACTAGTGTGTTGGTGCCCCATTTGTCTGGCTTGGGGAGGTTGATGTCTTTCAAGTAGAGAACCAATCTCTCACAGTCTTTGGGTCGGTACACTCGGCCTGTGTTGGTGCTGATCACCAGACAAGTCTGTGTCAGCTTCTGCAGTACATGGCGGGATGTGGTCTGTGCACTGCAGTGAACCGTAGCGATGTGAGTAGATCGGAGCTGGGAAAAAGCATAGCGAAGCAGCATTCTGAAAATACAACCATAGCCAATAGTTATAAGGCAGTACACAACACCTGGCCATACCGTGTGCTATTACACTGCAGAAAGTCTTACCCCTTTCCGCATCCTTCTGGTCCTACCAGTATGAAGGGCTGTTTAGTGTCGTAGCCCAGCCATGGCCTGAAATAATCCAATCCTCTCTGAATGTCAGGAGTTCTGATAACTGGAAGAGCTTGGGGGTTCCTGAAGTCATCAATGGTTAAATTTTCCAGTTTCTCAAAGTGGTAGGACATTAGGCGACCAGTTTTATCATCGTAATAAGTATCCAATGGTTTGCGGGGATCCGGGGGAGATTCCTGGGCCCAACTAAAAACCTGGAGAAAATTTTGAAACACAAGTGGTATATTATGTGGTATTTAAAGTGACACTGTCGCCCCCTTTTTGCATTCTGACGTCTTTACACAGATGTAATGGGTAAATTTAGCAGTTTTTATACCTTATATTAGATCATACGTCATGTTGCTTGTTCCAGTAAGAAGTGATCTTTTATCAACTGCAGATTGTGCTAAGTGGGCGGGCTTCAAGGCAACAGTGTCACTTAGCTCCGCCCACAATGCCATCATTGGCCTTGCCCCTCCGTGACGTCATAGACATATCGGCCCCGCCCCCTCGCCGACCATTGGAAGAGGCTGGTCTAAAGGTCTAGGCCCCACCCCCTCTAGGTCAGCCCATATCAATGGGCGTCGAGGAGATGGGACCTATGTGGCTATGATGTCACGGAGGGGCGGGGCCAAAGGTGTTGCTGTGGGTGGGGCTAAGTGGCACTGTTGCAGTGAAGCCCCGCCCACTTATCACAATCTGCAGTTGATTAAAGATCACTTTTTACTTGACAAGCACCATGACGTATGATATAAAATAAGGTATGAAAACTGCTAAATTTACCCTTTACACCTGTGTAGAGAAGCCATAATGCAAAAAGGGGGTGACAGTGTCACTTTAAAGTCTCTCTGTCATTAGAAAAAACTTTTGACATGTTACAGAAATGTATAAAGTCTTCACTTGATGGAGTCTGGGTGTTCAGATCTCCTCCAACCTCTAGCTTTAACTAGGAGAAGCTTGTGACTGTGCGCTTCTCTCTCCTTGATCTCTATTATAAGACTAACAAGCTCTTCTTAACCAGCAAAATGGAGACCACAGGGCTTCTCCCGGCTAGGTCTAGAGATCATGGGGTCGGAAACACTCCGACTGCTCTCATGACCTGTTTCTATAATATATTAACCCCTTAGGGACCAAGCCTATTTGAGCCTTAATGACCAGGCTCATTTTTCAAAATCTGACCTGTCTCACTTTATGCGCTTATAGCTCAGTGATGCTTTAACATATGCTAGAGATTCTGAGATTGTTTTTTTGTAACATATGGTACTTTATATTAGTGGTAAAATTTGGTCACTATCTTTTGTGTTTTTTGTGAAAAACATAAAAATATCATGAAAATTTTGAAAAATTTGCACTTTACAAACTTTAAAATTCTCTGCTTCTAAGAAAAGAAAATTTGTATCACATAAATTAGTTACTAGGTCACATTACCAATATGTCCTCTTTATTCTGGCATAATTTCGTAAACATATTTTACTTTTCTTCGGTGTTACGGGGCTTAGAAATGTATCAGCAAATTACCAATTTTCATGAAATTCCCAAAACTAATTTTTTTAGGGACCAGTTCTTTTTTGAAGTGTGTTTAGGAGGCTTGTATACTTGAAACCCCCATAAATGACCCCATTTTGGAAACTAGACACCTTAAAGAATTAATCTAGGGGTATAATGAGCATTTTAACCCTACAGGGGCTGGAGGAAAGTATTCACAATTAGGCCGGAAAAATGGAAAATAGAAATTTTCAAATAATATGTTCGTTCAGATTAAAGTATCTCATTTTCACAAGCAACAGGAGAGAAAAAGCACCCCAAAATTTGTAACGCAGGTTCTCCTGAGTACAATGGTACCCCATATGAGGGCGTAAACCACTGTATGGGCACACAGCGGGGCTCAGAAGGAAAGGAGCGCCAATTAGCATTTTCAGTGCAGATTTCAGGCGCCAGGTGCGTTTGCAGAGACCCTGTAGTACCAGGGAAGTGAAACCCCCCCAAAAGTCAGCCCATTTTGGAAAGATAACCCCTCAAAGAATACATCTTGTGGTGTGGTGAGCATTTTGACCCCACAGGTATTAGAGGAAAGTATTTAAAATTAGACAGTAAAAATGAAAAACTAGAATTTTTCCAATAATATGTATGTTTAGTTTAAAATTTCTCAATTTCACATGGAACAGGAGAGAAAAGGCAAAATCTGTAACACAGGTTCTCTCGAGTACAACAGTACCCCATATGTGGGCATAAACCACTGTATGGGCACACAGCAGGGCTCAGAAGGAATGGAGTGCCAATGTTTAGTTTGAAATTTCTCAACTTCACAAGGAAAGGGAGAGAAAGCGCACCCCAAAATCTGTAACGCAGCTTCTCCTGAGTACACCGGTACCCCATATGTGAGCATAAACCACTGTATGGGTACACAGCGGGGCTCAGAAGGGAAGGAGCGCCAATTAGCATTTGCAGTACAGATTTTTCTGAAGAAGTTTTTGAGCGCCAGGTGCGTTTGCAGTGCCCCTGTAGTGTCCGCAGAAGAGAAACTCCCCAAAAGTCACCCCATTTTGGAAAGGGCACCCCTCAAAGAAGTCATCTTGGGGTGCAGTGAGCATTTTGACCCCACAGGTATTAGAGGAAAGGATTCAAAATTAGAAAGTAAAAATGAAAAAAAAAGAATTTTTTCAATAATATGTTTGTTTAGTTTGAAATTTCTCAATTTCACGAGAAACAGGAGAGAAAATGCACTGCAAAATTTGTAAAGCATGTTCTCCTGAGTACAACGGTACCCCATATGTGGGCATAAACCACTGTATGGGCACACAGCAGGGCTCAGAAGGGAAGAAGCGTCATTTTGCTGGTGCAAAACCGCAGCTAGTATCGGTTATTAGAATAGCGCAGGTGCTAAAATATTTTTTTTTTAAATGAGATTACAGGTAATCTGGGGTAGTGACGGGCAACCTGGGAGTGTTTACTTGCTGTCTGGGGTGTTTATGGGCAATCTGGGGTGGTACGAGCAGTCTGTGGCAATCTGGGGGTGTTTACTGGCTATCTGGGGGTGTTTACCGGCTATCTGGGGGTGTTTACAGGCTATATGGGGTGGTAACGGACAATCTGGGGGTGTTTACCGGCTATCTGGGGTGGTGACGGGCAATCTGGGGGGGGGGTCACAGGCAAACTGGGGTGGTGATGGGCAATCTGGAGGAGGAGTGACAGGCATTCTGGGGTGGGTATGGGCAATCTGGGGTGGTTACGGGCAATCTGTGGTAATCTGTAGTGGTTATGGGTAGCCTGTGGCAATCTGGGGTGGTTACAGGCAATCTGGGGGTGTTTACTGGCTATCTGGGGTGGTTACAGGTAATCTGAGCAGTTACAGGTAAACTGGAGTGGTTATGAATAATCTGGGGTGGTTACAGGTAATCTGGGGTGGTTACAAGTAATGTGGGGTGGTTACAGGTAATGCGGAGTGGTTACAAGTAGTGCGGAGTGGTTACAGGTAATGTGTTGTGCGATATAATTATTGATATCGTTTTATAGATTGGGTCGTTACGGACGTAGCGATACCAAATATGTATAGGAATTGTGTTTTTGATCACTTTTATGTAATGTTTTATAGTGTATGGGGAATGTAATGCATTTTTATTATGGGGGGGGGCTGGGGGGATTGTGTTCGGTGCACTTTTTTTTACTTTTTTACACTAGTGTACATTACTGTACACTAGTGTAAGACTTAGATCACAGTATACAATACACTGTACTGCTTCTGCAGTACAGTGTATTGTGTCATGTGACCATCCTGCTGACAGGCAGTAGCAAAGCCACCCCTGTCAGCAGGATGGCTTATCCATGGTAAGCCCGGGGGCCTTCATTAGGCCCCCGGAGTTACCATGGAGACGTCGGAGGGACCGGACGACGCCGCAGGACCTCCGATCGCGTAAGTGGACCTGCGGCGCCGTCCGGTACACACCGGAACCCGTTAGATGCCGCTGTCATGCTTTGACAGCGGCATTTAACGGGTTAAACTGCCCGGAGCGGAGAATCCTCCGCTCCGGGCAGTTACAGGAGGGGGTCAGCTGTCACACTGACCGCTGAATCCCCGTCCTGCGGCCGCCGCCGGGCGGTAATTTATTCCGATGCGCCCGCCGTTAAAAGGCGTACGCATCGGAATAAAGCCCATTAGTGGCCGCCGTGAAAAGGCAGCATGGCGGTCACTAAGCGGTTAAAAAAAATTATTTTTTTTTATTTTATTTTTTTTATTTATAAAGGAACTCTTTAATTATATAAAGCAATATAATGAACACACAGGAATAAACAAAACTGCTAAACCTCCCCTATTTCTCTTGCTTTTATCTCCCGCCTCCCTCTGTTCCTCTATGCTGCTGTTGTGGCTTCGTTCTCTTCTACCCCCGATATATTGATCCAGTTGTTACCTCTTTGGCTAAGTCATTTTTGGTCTTCATGTTGAGGTTTCCTCCAAGACCTCGGATCAGACTAATAATGAATTGACTCCGATCAGCACAACCGTGAAGGTGAGAGAGGCCGTTCATCACTGTTCCGATGAGACTGGTCTCCACCACAAAGTCATTCTACATAGAGGGGACATAAAGGAGGCGTTAAACTATCACTCATAGTGTTATTAGCCTTGTGACAGACACTCATTATGATTATACTACTAGCCCTATCTAACCTTGTGGATATACATTATATTATATATATATATATATATATATATATATATATATATATATATATATATACATATATATTCCAACAGGTCTGATTTAAAGCAAAGCTTGAGTGCCATATTTCTTATGGAAACCTAGGCCGCAAAATGCAGAAAGAGGCAGAAACTAGAAACTTCAGGCATACGCTTAGACTTTTATCACATATTTTTGGTGCTTTCTGGACACAAGTCAGTCCCTTTTATTGGGGATAATCCAATAATCAAGGTCTTGTCATGTGTAGTAAATATGCAGATACATCATATCTTACACCATAGGTCATACAAGGAGAATACTTGAGAATTTTGTCACAGCTAAGTCGCCTTTAGAAATATCTTCAGAGCAAAGAGGAATATAATGGAACAGACATTGTAAGGGGTCTAATGATATATCATGCTCCAATACAGATTTAATCCAAGACAGGATCTCAGCCCAAATTGTCTGGATAGAAAAGCCCGACCATATGCAATGATATAAACCAGCTTTGCAAATGCATCTCCTTCCTGTCCGCACTAGGTATTACAAAATGTACAATCCTAAGACCCGTAAGTATCTGTCAGCGCAGCAAAAGTGAGGGTATATGGGCATTCCAATGGTTAAACAGATTTTAAAAAGGTTCAGATAATACTACTTTCTTAATAGGGCTAGGTTCTCACTATGTTTTTGCAATCAGTTTTTTTCATCGTTTTTTTGCAGATGTGTGTGCATGCATTTTGATCCGTTTTTCCATTGAATTTCATAAATACGGACACAAAAATAAGGTCAACTACGTTTTTGTGTACGATAAAAAAAACATCTGTTTTGATCTATTTTTTAAAATAATGCAATTCAATTAAAAAAAACCAGATCAAAACGAAAGCACACACATGCATGTGTTTTTTCCATCCATTTTTTTCAAAAAAAACATAAAAAAAAACGGATTGCAAAAACGTAGTATGAACCCAGCCTAATACTACTTTACTTCCTAATTGACATGTCATTTACCCACACAAATTTCAACTATGGCGCATACAGCCATTGAGATGCATATTTAGGCATCTAAAACACAATCAAAAATTTCCATTACACCAATAAAAACTACAGATCATGACGCAAAAGAATGCCCCAACCAAAAAAAAAATAAAAATTGAAGCACTATGGCTCTTAAAAGGCGGAGAGGAACACTGATTCAGTGTAACCTGGACATCAGTGTATTAATAGGTTGGGGTTAAAGAGGTACTCCAGTGTGAGGGGAGAATTTTTAAAAAGGAATATTCAACTCAAACATAATTTATTACATATTGCTGCCCATGGTAAGACTAACAATTCCTTCCATGACCAGGGTATTGACAAGTCTCTCCATAAAACACCTTTACCCTAAAAACCCACCTCCCTCCCTCCCTTACCCCTGGTAACCTCCCGAATAACCACAGACAACTTCTGGATTATAATGGCCACAGCAGCCGTTTATTAAAAAACATCCTCATAATATTAACCAATATATATAACCAATATATATAACAGTTTTTGTAACATAAATGTACATACTATTTGACGGGGCGGTCCTCGGAGCCCCAAAACCCCACAGGCGGCTTTTTGCCAAACATTCTTCCCCCCCGCACCCAGGATTTGCCTCTGGCCGACGAGCACTTAACCCAGAGACACCAACTAACACCCGGAGTGCAGGGCCACTGTAACTTCCTCTTATGGAGGTCGTATTACCTTAAGCCATTGGCTAACTATTGCCGCCCTGCCATAACCTTTTCCATAGGCCCAGGGAGTCCGGAACCACTCCAAGGTCCCCTCCCATCACACCAAATATTTCTCCACCGACACCAACCCCGAGGACCCCCACCGCCGCGCCCAGCTGCCATGACAAACAGTTACATTTCCCCCCTTCACCACCAGCTGCTGGACCATACTCACCACGACCAATTCCTAAATAACCAAGCTTCCGACCATAACTAACAAACCAGGGAGGGTGGGCGGGAGATCTTCACCACAGCTTACCTAAAATGGCTGCCGACCCCCTGTGGAGCTGACCTATATAACCTGTCCCCCTATGTTACTCCTCCCCCCCCTCTCTCTGCCCAATCACCCCCACTGTTTATACCCACAGGGACTACCCCCCACCATCACTCCATCCTTCCCCCTGCTTGTCCCTGTCTGCCTTTTACCCTTTCTATAACCCCTTAATTACATTCCTGTCAAATCCCTGTCATGAGGGACTCCCCTCAGGCTTTGCCCCCAGTCCGTCCCCACTTGACCAGGGTATTGACAAGTCTCTCCATAAAACACCTTTACCCTAAAAACCCACCTCCCTCCCTCCCTTACCCCTGGTAACCTCCCGAATAACCACAGACAACTTCTGGATTATAATGGCCACAGCAGCCGTTTATTAAAAAACATCCTCATAATATTAACCAATATATATAACCAATATATATAACAGTTTTTGTAACATAAATGTACATACTATTTGACGGGGCGGTCCTCGGAGCCCCAAAACCCCACAGGCGGCTTTTTGCCAAACATTCTTCCCCCCCGCACCCAGGATTTGCCTCTGGCCGACGAGCACTTAACCCAGAGACACCAACTAACACCCGGAGTGCAGGGCCACTGTAACTTCCTCTTATGGAGGTCGTATTACCTTAAGCCATTGGCTAACTATTGCCGCCCTGCCATAACCTTTTCCATAGGCCCAGGGAGTCCGGAACCACTCCAAGGTCCCCTCCCATCACACCAAATATTTCTCCACCGACACCAACCCCGAGGACCCCCACCGCCACAGACGCCAACGCCTGACCTCCTTAGGTGTTGGCGTCCCGCCACACCTGCAATGCCACATCGATTCCATCTCTAAGAGATAGGGTCCACATATCAGTTCCAATAGCGTTCAGGTGAACCCCGTCCCTGCGCCAATAAGCACCCTCACCCTTCTCCAGATAAGTATGCCGAATAGCCACTGCCCCGTTCCTTGCCATGAATCGCGCCATAGCCCTGTTAACCTTTATGCGCGCCTTGTCAATACTAGCTACTGAGCGAGCCCCCTCCCATCGCTTGCGAGGCACAATGTCAGACCAAATAGTCACCAACTTCGGACACATAGACCATAACCTCAACATATCGAACTTCATGTCCGCAACTAACTCACGAATGGGGCGAGCCCCCAAATCGTTCCCTCCCACATGGAGAAGCAGAATATCAGGCACTCTGTCCAGTCTCACGTACTTATGGAAATCCGGCAGGACCCCCTTCCATCGCATGCCCCCCCGCCCCAGCCACCGTATTACCGCCTCCGCGCGGGGGACCCCCAGCTGTCTGCCATCCGGCCGCACACCCGCTCGCAGGGCTCCCCAACGGACGTAAGAGTGGCCCATGATCCATATTAAACACGGTGCGGGACCTGAGGAAACAAAAACCAACAACTAAAACACAGAACAACGAGAAACACTCCCCCCCCCCCCCACCTGTTCCCTACACACCCTCGGGGCGAATGTAGGAACGAAAGCGTCGAGATTCCCACCTGCCAATTCTACGCACCACATCCTCACTCAGGCCCCACCGAGCCGCCTCCGTAGCGGCCCAAATTCTAAAAGAATGTCCACTATAATCCCTGGGGCTCAAACCCACCGCCTCCAAACCCTTCCGAAACACTGCAACAAATTGAAACCTCGATAAAAATGAACCATCCCCATGACGCAACAGCGGCCCAAGAACACCCCTCGCAAGACCATACTCCCTCAAACACACTACCGGACACATCCGAGACCCTGGCACCCCGAACAAAACCACTCTCTTGCCCCTCCCCATCTGGTCCGTCTTAGACCTCCTAATCCGGAACTCAACCCTGTCACCATAACAATCCACATCCTCCCAAAATAAGCCTCCCGGCACCGAAGTCGACGGACTGACCAACTCCCCAATACGAAGGGCCCCGAAAAAAGCCAGTGAAAAAGCCACTCTAAATAACCTGGCCTCCTCCAGCGACCTACAAACATCCCCCAAACAATCCCCCACCATCCCTAACACCTGAAAGGACACCGGGCGCCTACGATCGCACGCCCTGTAACCTTTCCTGAAACCCCTCACCGCCTGTCGAACCAAAAACGACTTGGTAATATCCTGAAGGCCTCGCAGTTTGCACCCAAAAGCCACCCCCGCCAACAGTTTGTTCAACCGAGGTACCGACCAGCCCTCCTCCCTGCAATGCCCCACCAACAACAAAAACCCCATATCCTCCTCCCCAGCTCCTCCCCAACTCCTCTGCCACTCCGACCATTGCAACCATGCCGCCTCATACCCCGCCCAAGTGCCCGGCGTTACCGACTCCTTGATTAGCCGTCCAGCCGCCCGAAGGGCAGACTCCACAACTCCACTGGAAAAGGATCCCCTTCCTCGTTCGCACCCGGGGCCAGAGCGCGGAAGCGTTCCCACTGCGAACGAGAGAGAGCATCGGCAATTGAGTTACATTCACCCGGAACATGAACCGCCGTCACCCATGCATTCAATGACAAGCAACGCAGCACCAAATGCTGCAAGAGCCGCACCACCGGGGGCGACGAGGCCGTCAACCCATTAATTGCCGATACCACACTCATGTTGTCACAGTGGAACCGCACCCTTCTATTCCTGAACCTGTTCCCCCAAATGGAAACCGCTACCACAATGGGGAACAGCTCGAGTAAAGTCAGATTGCGCACATGCCCCGCTCCGACCCACGACTCCGGCCACCAACCTACACACCAACTTCCTTGCAAAAAGGCCCCAAAGCCCCCAACACCCGCTGCATCCGTAAACAGTTCAAAATCCGGCGCATCGACTACTGCCTCCATTAGCAGGGACCGCCCATTGTAAGTGTCCAAGAACGAGTCCCACACTCCCAAATCGTCCCGCAGCTCCTGCCGCAACCGCACATAATGATGAGGGGACCTAATGCCCGACGTCGCCTGAGCCAGGCGCCGGCAAAAAACCCGCCCCATGGGCATGATCCGACACGCAAAATTCAGCTTGCCGAGCAGGGATTGCAATTCCTTCAGGGTCAGTTTACGCAACCTCCGAGCCCTCCTGACCCCCTCCTTCAGGTCCACCAACTTCGCGTCCGGCAAGCTGAATTCCATGCGAACCGTGTCGATCCGAATCCCCAGGAAATTTAACGCAGTGACCGGCCCCTCGGTCTTCTCCGTCGCCAACGGAACCCCAAACGCCACAAAAAGCTTTTCCAACGTGTGCAGCAGCACCGAACACCCCCCAGATCCAGCCGGGCCTATACACAGAAAATCATCCAGATAGTGGATGAGAGACCTGATCCCCGACTCCTCTCGCACTGCCCACTCCAAGAACGTACTGAACGTCTCGAAGTACGCGCAAGAGAGCGAGCAGCCCATGGGCAAACAGCGGTCAACATAAAACTCGCCCTCCCAAAAACAACCCAACAAAGGCATGGATTCAGGATGTACGGGGAGCAGCCGAAAGGCCGCTTCCACGTCCACCTTTGCCAACAGGGCCCCCTGCCCATAAAAACGCACCCACCGCAGCGCCTCATCAAACGATGTATAAACCACCGAGCAAAGCTCAGGGTCTATCCCATCATTCACAGAAGCTCCCCTGGGGTGGGACAGGTGGTGAATTAACCGAAACTTATTCGGTTCTTTCTTCGGCACCACCCCCAAGGGAGAAACCCGCAGCTGCGCGCACGGAGGGTCCCGGAAAGGCCCCGCCATCCGCCCCAACCCTACTTCCTTACCCAATTTTCCCGTCACTACCTCCGGATGATCCGCCGCCGACCTCAAATTGCGTCCAGCCTTACCCCCCACACCCCCAACCGACGGAATCCGAAAACCCTGAGAAAAACCATCCCTAAGCAGCTGCGCAGCCGCCTTGTCCGGGTATCTACTTAGATAACCCTCCATTGCTGCCAGACACACCGGCGTCACCCCCTTTTCCAACAGCATCCCTGCCGCCTGGCAGCCTGTTTTTCTTGAAACAGCGGGACGCTCCGTGAGACCCCCCACAGAAGGAGCATTCGTGCTTGAATTTGCACTTGGCCCCGAATTTACATGCTCCCTCGTTAAAGAGGAAGCACAGCCCCCGCTGTACCGCCGCCGAATGCCCGGGCTGGTTGGAACCTCCGGCGGACCCTGGAAAGGACTGTCCCCCCCCCCCTGCCCTCACCGGCGCCGTAACCCGTAGCCACAGACCTATGTCCTTATGATCCCAACGAATGTTGGGCCGTAAGGCCTTCCTCTGCCGAAACTGTTCATCGTACCGGAGCCAAGCCTGGCCCCCGTACACCCTGTAGGCCTCCCCAATCGCATCTAAGTAACAGAACAGCCCACAACAGTTATCTGGCGCCTTCTCCCCCACCACGCTCACCAGTATGGAGAAAGCTTGCAGCCAATTAGTGAAAGTCCGAGGTATCAACCGATACCTCTTCTTTTCCTCCTTGTCCTTCTTCTCCTCCGAAGGCATAACCTTGTCAAGGTTAAATTTTTCTAACGGCAACAGAGAAAAAATTTCCACATACTCTCCTCTCCATATCTTTTCCCTGACTTCCGGCTTCAAATGAGCCCCCAAAGGCCCCTCAAAGCATACATAGACCTCCCCTTTTGCAGCATCCCCCAACCGCACAAATTCCCCCTCCCCATCAACTGGTTTATCCCCCACCGGAGGGACCTCTGCCCCACTAATCCCGGCCACCGTGGTCCCCAAAACCCCAGGCACCCCCGACCCCCCGATGCTCCCAGACATGCTAGCCCCCGCCTCCCCCTGCGCCCCTACGGACGCCGTTGCTAGGGAGGACGTCCCAGGTGCCCCACCATGTGCCCCAGCTGACTGGACCAAGCCCCCCCCACTGCCCGACATCCCACCCCCGGACCAAGCCTGAACCGGAGACCCGCTCCCCACCCCCCTTGCAGACAACCCCACCAACACATCCCGCAACTCACCCAATAATCCTGCCAGACCGGCATTCAGTTGACCCTCTGGTCCCGCCCCCATCCCCCCCCTTAACGGCATAGCAGGCAACATGCTTGAGCTGTACTCACCTTGCTGTCTGGGGCCAGACGTCCCAACAGCGGCCGAACCGGATCCCGGACGCGGACCACTTCCGACATTCTCCTCTTCCGGCGACGACTGATGACGTGCCTCTTCCGCCCGGACCTGACGGCCCCGCCCCTGCATCCGCGTCATCGGAGAGCGCCGCTCATCCCTGGCCGAATCATGGCCGCTGGAGGCGGAGCCAGGCGAAGCCTGCTCGTCGTCGTCCCGCCGCCGGGAAGCCACCGACCGTGGCTCCCGCACCCGACCTCTGCCACCTTGCTCCGCACCGGCCCCACGCCGAGCTGGCCTCCGGACTCCACCACGCCTACCCGGGCCAGCCGCTCCACTCCCCGCAGCTCCAACGCCGTCTTCTGACGGAGGGGGGCCGACCGCCCCCCTCGGATGCGAGTCCCGCCTGGTGGTGGGATTCCTCCCAGACCCTGCTCGCCGGGAGGAAGGAGTCCGACCCGCGGCAGGGCCCGGAGGGTCCCGTGAGGGGCTCCCGATTCGGCGCCGGACTCGAGGGGTCACTTCGGGACTAAGCCTCTCAGGAGGCCGGGACCTCCTAGGGCGCTTTGCGGGGGGCGCCACAGGCGGCGTGGCGACCCCAGACCCCAGCAGACCACGAACCTGCGTCTGCAGCCATTCCTGGCCCCGCACCTCAGCCTCTCTCCGCAACTGCAGCAGCATCCCATCTATAGACTCCATCAGGTAAGCAGGTGCACTATCACAGTATCAGATCTTCACCACAGCTTACCTAAAATGGCTGCCGACCCCCTGTGGAGCTGACCTATATAACCTGTCCCCCTATGTTACTCCTCCCCCCCCTCTCTCTGCCCAATCACCCCCACTGTTTATACCCACAGGGACTACCCCCCACCATCACTCCATCCTTCCCCCTGCTTGTCCCTGTCTGCCTTTTACCCTTTCTATAACCCCTTAATTACATTCCTGTCAAATCCCTGTCATGAGGGACTCCCCTCAGGCTTTGCCCCCAGTCCGTCCCCACTTACTTGTTATATCTATTCAGTTTCCTTCCCCCAGTTCTGATCTGCATCTTTCTGCTGAAGACAGAAAAATCTGTGTGTGAGCTTTTCTCTTTGTCTCCCCCTTCACCCCCATCCCTTCTGAGACGGCTGATGTATACAACTCCCTGGCCGGCTGTATCTGCAATTTTGTAGCTTCTTTGCTGGGAGGGTTAATCTGGGGTCCAATTGCTGATGAATTCGCTGTGATTAACCCTCCCAGTATTAAAAATTGCAGATATGGATTTGTTTATATGAGCCATCTCAGAAGAGGGAGGAGGGGAGAAAAAGCTCACACACAGTTTGGAAGGAATTTAGTGTCACCATGGGCAGCAACATGTGAAAAAAATATGTTTCAGTGGAATATCCCTTTAATCAACTGGTATCAGAAAGTTATACAGGTTTGTAAATTACCTCTCTTTTAAAAATCTTAAGTCTTTTGGTACTTATCAGTCCTGCAGTAGGGGTGTATTCTTTCCAGTCTGACACAGTGCTCTCTGCTGCCACCTCTGTCCATGTCAAGAACTGTCCAGAGCAGCAGCAAATCCCCATAGAAAACCTTCCCTGCTCTGGACAGTTCCTGACATGGACAGAGATGGCAGCAGAGAGCAGTGTGTCAGACTGGACAGAATACATCACTTCCTGCAGGACATACAGCAGCTGATAAGGTAAATTCAGGATGTGTGTCTGATGCTGCATGCTGACAGACAGCTCTATACTACTGATACAGAGGGTCTCAAGTTTTATTCCTGTTCTCCATGCAAGCATTTAGCATGCATCAGGCCCAAGTGGTGGTGGCTTCAGGTAAGAAGTCTCATTACGAGCTCTGAAGAGTTTCACCCGAGGCCAATTCTATTTTAATCAGTACTTTTAAATATTCAGTGATCGCCTCTCTTTCCTGT
The DNA here is from genome assembly GCF_027789765.1 of Dendropsophus ebraccatus. NCBI lineage: Eukaryota > Metazoa > Chordata > Amphibia > Anura > Hylidae > Dendropsophus > Dendropsophus ebraccatus. Next base: position 28,292,017 of record NC_091458.1, on the reverse strand, counting down.
AATTTTATGAAAGGAGAAGCGGCTTCTAATTTGTAGGCAGCTCGCCATCCAGCGACAGAGTAGAATTAGCCTCAGCAGGCAGGAATCGCTCATTTCATTACAATATTATGACTTTAGAACCTGAAGTTATACTTATTCCTTCCACTTGCATACTCGCCAAGAAGACATCAAACTATTTAATTCAGTCACAGCCGGCAGCGTGGGAGAAGACAGTATTTCATACCTCCAATGCCGGCGGGGCGTCTAATCCACTGTCAATGACCCAGAAAAGACATAAAATGAATAGGCGCACATATTTCTTTGTAATGTACCTGTTTAAGAACCCAATTTAAAGCCTTCTCAAAATAGTCTCCAATCCAGTTCTCCAAATTATGCCGGTGTGTTTCGGGCTGTCCCCGGAGCCATGAACGGATCAGAGAGTTCAGATCGGTGTTTTCATCACTTTTCAGGAAGAAATATATAAAGAAAGAGGAGTTAATTCAGTAAAGGTAGCCCTGCATGAAATGGAGTGTAGTCCCCTGTGGGGAAACCAATGCGATTACCTGAGGAATATCATTCCCATCCTGGATATGGTGGCCGGAGAAGCGCTGCTCAAATCGTGAGTTTCAAAAACAAAATTCACATTGGGACCAAACTGAATCCTCTCGCCGCTGGGCATGGTGAGCAGACGGTTATCATCCAAAACGGAGTTTAAGGATTCGATCCACTCCGGGTCAATGTCCCCATCACAGATGATCCAGGAGTTGATCTCTATTTATATAGAAATGGAAAAAAGGAAACACTATAAACATACATCCAATCTTATCTATCCTGTGCGTCTTTAATTTCAGTAAGGGCAGAGTCATACATAGTGGAAATGTCTTTCAGCTGCTGTATGTCCTGCAGGAAGTGGTGTATTCTTTCCAGCCTGACACAGTGCTCCCTGCTGCCACCTCTGTCCATGTGAGGAGCTGTCCAGAGCAGGAGCAAATCCCAATTGAAAACCTCTCTGGCTCTGGACAGTTCCTGTCATGGACAGAGGTGGCAGCAGAGAGCACTGTGTCAGACTGGAAAGAATACACCACTTCCTGCAGGACATACAGCAGCTGATATGTACTGGAAGACTTGAAATTTTTAAATAGAATTAATTTACAAATCCGTATAACTTTCTGACACCACTTGATCTGAAACCTTTTTATTTCCCTCTGGAGTAACCCTGTAAAAAATTTGCTTGGTTTTTTTTTAACAGCTTGTACAGTTTGCTGTGAGTTCTCAGCTTTTTCTCTAGACTTTTACATAGACCCTATGATTTAAAAAAGCACACTGCCTTTTGTTTGCTCTATCACTATGTGATCTGCCCTCCATGGTTTCTCCTCCCTGTCCACAATCTAAGCTGGTGTGTAACCACCGCTGCTACTATCTACTAGTTGGTCATGGAAACAGGCAGACGGTTATCTCCAGCGCATCGGATTATGCTGGCGAGAGATAAAATTGATGGAAAGAAAGAAATACCAGGGACAGCTTAAAAATGATCATTTGAAGCCTTATTATTGGAGAAAATCCATGCGGCTGTGTAAGTGTCCTGATAAGAACCCCTGCACGGCTCCTGGGAATGTCAGGCTCTGCAGCTTCTCTGACAACAGACTAAGCTGTTCTATGACTAATTGGTTCTTACCGGTAATTTGGCTTCTAGGAATCCTCTATGACAGCACAGTGTTTTTCCGGTGGTGCCGTCATGTAGGATGACTAGGGAAAAATATATTTCCTTTTCTTCCACTCACTAAATATAAGGGCTATGGCCACATCAAAAAAAGGGGACTATGTTCATTCAAAAACGCCATGGAGACAGCCGAGTGGCATGCTGCTATGTATACCACACTGTACCTCTGCTATACATTTTGATTTTAATGGACTAGACACTCTCATAGTTACTAAGTTTAGTCCATTTCTGAGTATAAACAATTTTTTGCTCCTTTGAGACTTACAAAAACATTGTTTATGATCAGAAATGCTGTCAGACTACAAATCAATGGATCGGGTGCAGGGCCACCACAGTATACATGGGCATATTGTACTGCTGAACAACTTTATAGATGTGAACAAAGTCTAAGACTTGCCTGGTGGTCTAGGGTAATGGGGCAGGGGCTCTATTACATACTAAGTTAACTTATTTAATTCAAAACTGGCTCTAGTATATTTTGTCCAACAGGGATCTGTAGGGAAACCGGTCCAAAAAATGTGTGGAAAGGCCCTCAGTGATGGATAATCCTGTGTCTTCGCACTCCCTCCTGTATGAATGAGGCAGCAGGTCATGTATGCATGCTTGTCCTCCGTTCACTTACTATATGACTGACAAGTACAGCAAACAACCAGCTCTGTAGGAGGTGAACAGAGCAGCAGAGCACAAGCTTCACCATCACTTCACTCTCATATCCCCTGTTCTTGTGATCAGTGGGAGCCCCGAAATCTTGGGAAAAATGTCGTAAGGTCCAAGGGGTTAAAGAAGAGGTGACTTACCTTGAGGCTCTCGGACCACCTGACGTGCACTGTTAGTCAGGACTCCATCTGACCACTCTCTGGTATCCATGTCGATGTGTCCAAGAAGCTGGTGCCTGGGCATAGCTTTAGGATTCATAGTAAATTGTTTTACCACCTTCCCAGTCTTTCCAAGTGCAGCTCGTAACATGCGCCATAGGGTAGACTTGCCAGCACCACTGGGGCCCACAATAACTACTCCCATTCTTTGGCGCAGCTGTTCATATAATTCCAGAGCTTTCTTAATCTGTGGAGATGAAAAAGTGCAATGTCCTTTTTTTATAACGGAAGTCAACGGAAAAACGCAAATGCATCCATTTTTTTCATACATTTTTTTTAAAAAATGTAGTGTGAACCCAGCCTTATACGGTAGTGTGAACCCAGCCTTATACAGATCTGCGAATCAGACTTATCATGTACCATTGTAGAATAACTTTCTGTTTATACACTACAGTTCAAAAGTTTGGGGTCACATTGAAATGTCCTTATTTTTGAAGGAAAAGCACTGTACTTTTCAATGAAGATAACTTTAAACTAGTCCTAACTTTAAACAAATACACTCTATACATTGCTAATGTGGTAAATGACTATTCTAGCTGCAAATGTCTGGTTTTTGGTGCAATATCTACATAGGTGTATAGGGGCCCATTTCCAGCAACTATCGCTCCAGTGTTCTAATGGTACAATGTGTTTGCTCATTGGCTCAGAAGGCTAATTGATGATTAGAAAACTCTTGTGCAATCATGTTCACACATCTGAAAATAGGTCGTTACAGAAGCTACAAAACTGACCTTCCTTTGAGCAGATTGTGTTTCTGGAGCATCTCATTTGTGGGGTCAATTAAACGCTCAAAATGGCCAGAAAAAGAGAACTTTCATCTGAAACTCGACAGTCTATTCTTGTTCTTAGAAATGAAGGCTATTCCAATGCGAGAAATTGCTAAGAAATTGAAGATTTCCTACAACGGTGTGTACTTCTCTCTTTAGAAGACAGCACAAACAGGCTCTAACCAGAGTAGAAAAAGAAGTGGGAGGCCGCGTTGCACAACTAAGCAAGAAGATAAGCACATTAGAGTCTCTAGTTTGAGAAACAGACGCCTCACAGGTCCCCAACTGGCATCTTCATTAAATAGTACCCGCAAAACACCAGTGTCAACATCAGTGAACAGTGAAGAGGCGGCTGCAGGATTTTGGGCTTCAGGGCAGAGTGGCAAAGAAAAAGCCATATCTGAGGCCAATAAAAGAAAAAGATTAAGATGGGCAAAAGAACACAGACATTGGACAGAGGAAGACTGGAAAAAAGTGTTGTGGACGGATGAATCCAAGTTTGAGGTGTTTGGATCACAAAGAAGAACGTTTGTGAGACGCAGAACAAATGAAAAGATGCTGGGAGAATGCCTGACGCCATCTGTTAAGCATGGTGGAGGTAATGTGATGGTCTGGGGTTGCTTTGGTGCTGGTAAGGTGGGAGATTTGTACAGGGTAAAAGGGATTCTGAATAAGGAAGGCTATCACTCAATTCTGCACCGCCATGCCATACCCAGGGGACAGCACTGGATTGGAGCCAATTTCATCCTACAACAGAACAATGACCCTAAACACACCTCCAAATTGTGCAGGAACTATTTACAGCAGAAGCAGCAGCTGGTATTCTATCATAGGTAATGGAGTGGCCAGCGCAGTCACCAGATCTGAACCCCATTGAGCTGTTGTGGGAGCAGCTTGACCGTATGGTACGCCAGAAGTGCCCATCCATCCAATCCAACTTGTGGGAGCTGCTTCTAGAAGCGTGGGGGGCAATTTCTCCAGCTTACCTCAACAGATTAATAGCTAGAATGCCAAAGGTGTGCAATGCTGGAACTGCTGCAAAAGGTGGATTCTTTGACGAAAGCAAAGTGTGATGTAAAAACAATGTTATTTCAAATGCAAATCATTATCATTATATACCTTGCCAATGTCTTGACTCTATTTTCTATTCATTTCACAACGTATGGTGGTGAATAAGTGTGACTTTTTATGGAAAACACTAAATTGTTTGGGTGACCCCAAACTTTTGAACAGTAGTGTATGTATGCTCATACATTTTGTATTTCGTTAATTCTTAAACAAAACCTTAATAAAACCTAAATATAAAATATAATACAATAAGAAAATAGAAACTGATGAGAAATAAAAAGTATTTTACCCTAATAAGTTAAAAAAAACAACACACTTTCTTGTGATAGATTGGGAGGAGGGGCAGCGGTCACATCCAAAACAATTAAACATTATCACAATTCCTGTGAGTAGGTGAAATAATTCTATGGAGAAAACCAGAAAGTACTCCACAGAGGTATCCATAACCCCCATAGAGGTAGTTTGCAGAGACAGCACATATTCTCCACCAGCTCTTCACACTACCTCCCCCTCACTGCAGTCATGAAGGTGAAAAAGAGCAGATCCCATACAAGTAATGAGCGGGGGTCCCAGTGAAATAACAGTTAAAACCTGTCCCATGAATAGGTGGTCAATGTCGGCGGTGGGAAAACTCTTAATACACTGACTGCTCTGTAATACACCATTACTTATAGTAACAAAATCAACTTACCTGACTTGGTATGACTTCTAGGCTCGCTTCTTCAAAGGCCTGCTGTAAAGCCGCGCTCAGCTCTATATACTCCACGTCTTTAAAGTCAATTCCAGGGAAAACGTCCTTGATCAGAGCGTCGCACCGGGAGCAGTCGGCGAATGTCAGCTTTGACATTGTATTAAGCCTCAGAGCCTGAACCACGATATGGCTTTCACTGACTGGGAGATAAACAGACTTGTCAGATATATGGAATACATGAGATGAGACTTAGAAATGTATACAAGGACAGATGTTACCTGGGTGTATACAATGCACAGGACGGCCATATTACTTAGGGCCTATCAATATCTGCTCACATATTGTGAAATGTAATCTCCTCCTCCTGGCCATATTGCCTGCATCTACAAGAGTCATAATAACATGCAGTACTATGGAGGATTCATCTAAGACACCCTTCATGTCTTTGAGTTATTCTCTATTACTGTAATAGCTGTGCTGAAACTATATAGTCACAGTTAGGAGTCCAGACCATTCATGAGAAAACCCAATGGCACTCGTCTGGCCCCCAACAGGTAATGAGGGTCTAAAGAGACATTTAAAGTAAGGGTCCTATTAGACAAAGGGATTTTTCGTTTTCACCAATTAACGATAAACGATTGCAAACGAGGACTTTTAGGAAGGACCTGAAATCAGCGTGCATTTACACAGAAAGATTATCTGACAGATTATTTGCCAAAGATTTGAAGCCAAAGCCAGGAACAGACTATAAACAGAGATCAGGTCATAAAGGAAAGCCTGAGATTTCTCCCCTTTTCAAATCCATTCCTGGCTTTGGCTTCAAATCTTTGGCAGATAATCTTTCTGTGTAAATGGGCCCTAATTCACTATAATACACAGAACGAGAGCTGTTTGTTATGATCATAATTACAAACGAATGCACAATGTGTACATACATCAAAAGAGTTGCAAAAAATTGGCGAATGATTAACAACGATTTTATGGTTAGGTCAAAAGATTCGATCAACAAATTTTCGTTATGTAATAGGGCCATCAGACATCTGTTTAAAGTATATGTCAGGAACCTTTCTTCGCAACTTTGTTCATCATTTGAAGTGGACGTGTCGCCCCTCCAGACCTGTTTGAGTAATTCCTAGAGTTTCTATATTCAATTCTGGAACAGCCTTAAAGCTCTGTAATGTGCTGCTCATCTATTCTTACTAAAAATGTATAACTAAATAGTCAACTAGGTGTTACCAGTGAGGGGCGTGTCTGACACCATCCAATCAGAGATGACAGTGCCAGACAGTGTAGGGACATGCCCCCAACTAGTAACAACCAAATGGATATTTAGTTCTACATTTTGTTAAATTATTAAGTATTAACTAATATGAGGCAGTCAGGAGAGGCTACAGGTCCAGTGTGAAAAGTAAGAAAGTATTCAGTATAAATCTTACTATTCAGTTTTGCTCCATTTTTCTTCGATGGCTGAAGAAGATTCCCACAACCTCTCAGAACAGTCTTCAGGGCTCTTAATCCCCAGTCATAATGTTGCTGGGGTGTCAATAATTCCCTGGAATGTAAAAAAAAAAAAAAAAAATCAGTACATTAAAAACTATGCAAGATTTATATATATTATCAGGATTTTTAGAGGTGTCTCTAAAGGGGCTGCCCAGGGTTAGCAAAAGGGCTTTCAATCTAGTCATTCAGATGCACCTTGTATTGCAACACAGTCCCATTATGTTGATTAAAGATGAACATCAAGTCCAGTCCCTTATATCTAATCGTAGGCAACACCTTTGTCTTCTCCTCTTAAAGAGCTACTGCATGCTATCCCTGCTCTGCCGACAAGGTTGTTAGCACAATGCAGCGGGTTTGGAATGCAGACCTGGGAGAGCACATAATCAGGGTAAGAAAACAGAGACATCAGGGCAGACCACAATGCCAGCGTTAGATCGGGTATAGTGGGTATACTGTGGTTATGCCACCATCCTAGCAGACTGCAGTGTTTTTTGTTTTTGTTTTTCAGAATATCTCTTTAAATTGTTTATTATTGCAAAGGTGTTCACTAGTTTCATGGTTATAATTGTTTCTTCATTTCTTTATATTTATATTTTTTTTTTAAAAAAAAGAAAACCATTAGGGAAGGTTTTTTTTAGGAATCTTCATCCATTTACCTGCAAGAATTGCTACAAGTCAATAAAAATATCAGCGTATAACCGGTGACTTTACAAGATGTTCTGGCTGCCATTTCTTCTTGTCACTTGAAAACAACTAGGTAACCCCTAAACAAATTTATAGAAATGGAGGAAAATGGGCTTATAGGTGATGATGATTATTTTTATTACTATTATTTCTGGTGGAAATTTAAAAGGAGAAGTTCGGCCAAAAGTAATTTTTAATATGTTATTACTTATGGAAAGTTAGACAAATTCCTAATGGGAAATGCACATATACTCCTATTTGCCTTAATTAAGTGGATCAGGAAGGGTTCAAATTCTCTAAACAAACGTGACTTCACGAATCAGTTGTAATTTCAATGTAGTATCCAGCAGGGGGGCACTATATATAGTAGTCTATGGGACTATATTGTGCCCATAGAAGTGTATGTAAAGTAGGTAATGTATGTACACTTTGCTTTATTGATTGAATACATTTATGGAACACTTTGGGGAGCAAGTGTCCTTGCTTCCCAAAGTATTCCATAAATGTATTCAATCAATACATTTGGAGGTCACCGAGCATGGAGGGAGAGAGGTGCCTATGCATCTAACTACCTCCCTACTCCCTTCCTGCTCGGTGCTGTGGGACACATATACACTGTACTACTCGTCCCATTATCTGCTCATAGTATGAGCAGATGATGGGGGAGTAGTACCAGGGCCATCCCCATCCCCAAACCGCACCAAGGACACTTGCTCCCCAAAGTATTTTATTAATGTGTTCAATCAATAAAGCAAAGTGTACATACATTACCTACTTTACATACACTTCTATGGGCACAATACAGTGCCATAGACTTCTACATATAGTGCTCTCCCTACTGGACACTCCATTGGAATTACAACTGATTTGTGACGTCACGTTGACGTGACGCCTGATCTACTAAATTAAAGGGGTTATCCAGCGCTACAAAAACATGGCCACTTTTCCCCCTACTGTTCAGATGCAGTTTGCAATTAAGCTCCATTCACTTTAATGGAACTGAGTTTTAAAACCCCACCCAAACTGGAGACAACAGTAGGGGCAAAGTGGCCATGTTTTTGTAGCGCTGGATAACCCATTTAAAGGGAAATAGCAGTATATGTGCATTTCCTATAATTAATGTACATTAGGAATTTGTCTAACTTTCCATAAGTTATAACATATTAAAAAATACTTTTGGCCGAATTTCTCCTTTAAGGACAACCCCTTTCCCATATGCTTTGTCATGGAGGATAGTCAAATACTGTGTAATCCAGCATCCCGCTCTCGGCCTCTCCCATCCCGCCACTGTGTCTTCAGGCTGCCTCGCCTCCTACGGTTGTCAATCATTCTCAAAGAGGTGGCGGCCTGAAGATACAGCAGCAGCTGGACGGGAGAGTGGGATGCCGGATCACACAGCAGCAAAGGCTAAAGGAGTGTTTCTAGCAACCCTCCTGGCCAATATTCGGCTTGTGTTAAAGGTACATAACACACAACTGATAAATGCACACAGTGCATATACAGTGTATAAAGGAGAGCGTCCATGATTAAGTCACAGTGAGTTCTAAGCCTTGGACAGCTTTTATCCATCTAGGATATCTTTTTATAGTTCAAAGATTTTATTGAGTTTTCACATAATATAACAATGGTATAGAAGAGAAGTATCAGTAGCAGTATAAATTCACGAATATACATTTCTAATAAAACATGGCCGACAACAATAACTAAATCTTACTCCACTTATACATAGAATGTAGATAGATGATATATGGTGCTATTTATCACAAGAATATAGAGTACAAATACAAAGCAAAGCTTACATCTAGGATATCTTTTTATTGTATGGCCACATACCTAGCTAAGTTAAAGATTGCCACTAGCTTCCGACCCAATGTCTTTGCCTCCTTAAAACCTTCAGAGTAAAGAATAACCTCGGCGATGAGCTCATTGTCAGGCCGGGACATGGCTACTGGACGGAACAGCTGCTTTAGGTTATCGGGCAGCTTCTGTCGCCCACCATAGCCCTTGCCGGCAGGATTCATGGTTATGAAGATGCCGGAATTGGGGTCCAACTCCACCTAAAAACAAAAGAAAGCAGTGTGAATTTCTATAAAACCACTGAAAAAAATAAAAAAGGTCTAAAACAAGACTGAATTCCTGCTTCACCTCTTTCCCAAGTAGCTCGCAGGTAGCTCTGTGGTTCTTTAGTGAATCCTGGATGGTTTGGATCTGCATGGACACAGCTGACAACACGGCCTCTTCAAGTCTATTAAATTCATCAAAACAACCCCAAGCTCCACACTTCACCAAGCCAACAAAAATTCTCCCCATAGATTTCACATCGATACCCTGTGGGAACAAGTACAGTACAGCTTTAGAACACATACAGTACACTGCAATGTCGGTATTGATCTGCGTGCTATGGCAACTGAAATGTATTTATGTACGTATGTATATATGTGGCTGTGGCCAGCATCCACTTATATGTATAGGGATCATTTACACAGCCTTCCCTCCAAAACCCTGGATAAGGTGCCTTAAGGTCATCCACTCCATTCACTAGGGGGACATCTGACAACAATTCTGGATCACCTATTGTTTTAGCCCTTTGATGTGCCATCCCTCTGTAATTATTACAATAAATGTACGACTCATAGCCAACTGGGTGTGGCCTTACAGAGTCTGTCCCCTTCAGCTCTGATTGGATAGTATCAGACAGTGTAGGGACACGCCCCCAGTTGGTAACACCCAGTTGGTTATTGGTCATACATTTCTAGTAAGATTAACAGAGAAACGACAAATCACAGAGCTATTAGAATAGATGTTCCAGAATTTCATGGGCACTGCTTGTATTTGCTAGACTGGACAAGCTATATTTAATGGTTCATTTTTGGTGAGAATAATTTAAAAAAATATTTTACAGTAGTAAATAATCAGTAGTGTTGAGCAGACTTCCTGAACTATTTAGATTCGGCAATGTTATCTGAACCCGAATGCTCTGCATTTGACTCCCAGTGCCTGGGGAAGTTGGATGCCGCCCTTGGGAGGCCTTTAAAATATTGATACATCCATAGAATGTATCCAAGATTTCCTGGCAGCCCCAAGGCGGCATCCTACTTTCCCAGACACTGGGAGTAAAATGCAGAGCATTCAGATTCGGAGAGTATTGCTAAACCCGAACAGTTCGGCAAGTCCACTTAACACTACTCATCAGCCCTCCATACATGTCTGTCCATATAAATACTCTACTCTTCAACTCTATTGTTCCTAATGTCAGACTGGCAGCTGGGTGTTACCATTACCTTTGTCAATAGATTAATTGTAATTAATTGTATGATATGCTCAGCAATGATTAGAAACAATCACACATTGTAGGAACACACCCAATAGACAAAGCATAGGTGTCAATAAAGTTATATAACTTCCAGAAGAACACACTTCTTATTTTGGTATCTGTAAGAATATATTAACCTGACAGATCAGAAAACAGATCACAAACTTTTAGTAAGAACAACAGAGGAAAGACAGAGATATAAGAATAGATGAACCAGAAATGTTTTTTCATGGGGAACACAAGGATTTACTAAAACAGACAGGACAGGAGCGGTGACGTGTTCCTTTTTATAGTGTGTGCATTAGCAATAAGAGTACAATAGTAATAATAATATCTATAGCATTACAATGTTCCATGAATTACCTAAGTATAACCATCATCTTTTTTGGAATAAAATTTTGCAACAAACATTCTCACCTCATCACAGTTGAAAACCAACACTTGTCGCCCAAGAAGTCCACCCAATGCCTTCACAGACTCTGTTTTACCAGTTCCAGCTGGACCATATGGATTTCCCCCCAAGCCCATCTTTATGGCCTGCGTCAGAGTGAGGTAACACTTGTCTGTAAGCGGGGTGTAAACCAACTTGGGAGCGTTGCCCTAAAAGCAGAAAAGATACATAAGCCAACAATTGTATAAAGATGGAGAACCCCTTTAATCATCCCCTGTACAAACAACTCACAACATCGCAGGGTTGTGCCACATTGAACAATATTTTAAAAGCAGCAAAGAACAACATGTTGGATCTGGTGTTCATCAATTCCACTTTCTACACAAAAAACATTTAGTAAGTGTATTAAATGGTAACTATCATTTTGAGACCAGGCAGGATACACTAGAAAAATCCTGCAGGAGGGTGATCGTCTTATGAGGCGAGCGGGGTATGGAACTCTCGGAAGTACAGCTGACTGCCTTGTAATACACCTACAATGCAGTTAATGGCGCTTTCAGGATTTCTGTCCTTTGCCCACAACAGAGGAGGCCCGGATTTCTTCAGCGTATCTTGCCCTGAAGTGATAGGTACACTAAGCTTGGTGAGATTCTGCCCCGTCCACTTGGCCTGCTGCAATGAGCCTGATCTGCACATTTTTTATGAACTTATACCTGTTAACACACTGATAAATCTGCCCCAGGGGGTTTAGTATACAGGGGTTCAATAGAAGCACCTCACTAACCCATCAGAGTTTGTAAAATATAGGTCTTACCACTGACCTTGCATTTTATATTATATAAAATAAATATAAGCATGCGGCTGGTTAAATGCAATCATACCAGGATTCTAACAGGGTTTCTAATGATATCTATGACAGGTTTGTATTGTCAGGCTACTAATGTTTCTAATTGGTTTTTAAAGTCTACAAAAATGTGTTCATTCCTGGGCCGGAGTATATTCTGATCTCGGAAGAATGTAAAAACATTGAGATGCATTGCATCCCCACAGCGCACACAGTAATTAATGGAAATACCTGATACTCATAAGTGTATTCTATCTCAGCATCAACCATCTGCACATAACACTTCTTATCTGGCTTCATGTAGAATCGCAGCTGCTTCTTCCATGCCCAGTCATCAACACTATGGATCTGAGCCTGGATCAGCTGCTTCACCACATCGATGTTATGAATGACATCCAGGATCAGCGCTTTTAGCTTCAGTTCCAATATTCCAGCATCATCTATGGTGAAAGAAATGCAGAAGACGCTTTACATCAGATTCCGATCTTTTCTTTCATATTTGTTTCCCCCCCCCCCTTCATATCTGGCGCAGAAGCTCTAAACTTTGTAAGCGCCCATTATATTTCACACATACATCAGCATATCAGCAGAATAATATGTCAACATATACCACAGCATACTCACGTTGGCCCATTGAGTTAGGGGAACCACTAGTGTACACTAGAGATGAGTGTAACTTGAGTCAGACTGTTTGGCATTCAATAACCGGTGGCTGAAGAAGTTGGATGCAGCCTTAAAACTGCCTGTAAACCTGTCTTCCCAGACTCTCTAGGGCTGCATCCAACTTCTTCTGCCTTTGAGAAACTATATAGTATGTTTTACCAATATCTGCAATTGCGCCACACTCTCCAGACACAACATGCATCCTCACCGTTACATATTGGGACACGCACTTTATTAGTAGAGGTGGGCAATAGAGGTACACTAAAAGGTACTATATCTATGGAGCGAGGTGCTTTCTCTTACACCTATACTTTCTCTGTGTGATGCACAATGCAAGCCCCAGCTGTTCCTAATGCATTGTGTACCTGCTGTGAGAGTGCCACAGTATACATCGGCATCCCTTTTGGTTGACATGCAGGCATATACCCAATCCGAATATGATGTAAACAGGTGCCTAAAATTTATTTGTTAAATATTGAAGATAATGTAGATATTATATGTCATTAACCCTTTAGTGATTTTGCTTTGCTACGATGCATACAAACCAGGCCCCTTACCTGCACCAGATGTATCATCGATTCCAGTGTATTGCTCAAGTTTAGCAGTCAGCTCTATCTCCACCTCATGGAGATTATAACCACGAATGGCATTTTCAACATCTTCTGTGAACTGAATCTGTTCAGCAAGGCAGAGGATCTGAAACACAATGAAAAGGTGTAAATACAATATAAAGAGCATTACTCTGAATGCAGACGATCCAGTTTATCCCACGAGTCTATAGCGGAAGGTAAAACGCCATGCTTGATATTATACTGCTCTTAGAGAGCACTGTATAATAGTTGCCTGAAAAAATGCAGCCAGAGTTTTGCACCAATCCAATGTTCCTATCTGGGTGCATTATTTTTATGTCCAATAAAACACAAAGTGGAAGACACTTAGCACTGTCTCTCGGTGTTGTGGTTGCTGAGGGGTTAAATCCTATATGCATATGTGAGCTACTATGTACTGCTCAGTGGTGTTATACTGTAGGTACAGTTCATGTATAAAGCCGGAGAAGCAAAGAATTAAGCAGTGGCCGCTCACTATCAAGTGCAGGTTTATTCTCAGAAACGCTGCGTTACCGATATATATTTGGCAGTTTACATTGCAGCTGTTTTGTGCCTGCGCACCTCTTCCGACCTACATTGTACTATATTGTACTACATTGCACCTGCATGGAAAAAGCGTGCAGGTGCGAAACTTCTGTAGCCTCTGTGGAACACACCTGCAATGTGAACTGCCAGCTATATGTACCAGCAACCTCGCATTACTCATAATAAACCTGCATTTGATGGCGAGATGAGTGTTTTTCCTTAAGTCCTTAAGGTCCTAACCTTAACCCATACATATATAATCTCTTAGCATGAAGCATACAGCTGTAGTCTGTTTGGTTGCAGAAATTAAATGCTCAGCAAAAAAATCTACCTGTGAAGGAAAGTGAAGAGGGTCTATAGTACCATGAGACTTCTTCCCAGCCGCCACACACTCTACTAGTAATGTCTGTAATGTGGACTTCATCTGGATGGCCAAATTGCTTAACCAGACCTGCAGAAAATAAGCAGTGTTATGCACAGGCAGGCATTGGAGGCAATGATCTCTGGTGCATGGATTCTGTGCTTCTTACCTCAACATCGGTTGAAACAAGAACCTTTGTTTTCAAGGGAACAACCTCCCCTTCCAGTGATTTCATGGCAATGATATGCTTGAACTCTTTATCAAACTCAACACTGTTCACTCCTAAAATACATATAATTTATCAGCAAATGCCATAAAGGTAACTGGGCTCTGGCGTGGACCATTATCAATAAGCAAATGACTAATGGATATGTACTCGTAATGTGTAAGTGAATTTTACAGGTCCCCCAGGAATCGATGTAAACCCTTAATATAACTATTGCTCCCTAAGGATTCAGTCATATCTGCATTGGAGCCTCCATTGCTGCTTCCAGTGTTTATGACATTAAAAACTGTGTAGCACGCAGCTCTATTTTTCCTGTCAAAATGAAGGAAACCTTTGCATAACCCAATGGATGCCATTATTTCAATTAGGTACTTTGGCTAACACAGGTGTCTGTGTTGCCCAGCAAGAGCTACAACACAAATGTGAACAGCACCTTAGACAGATGAGAACCAAGTAACAGTAAAAGTTGAATTATTTTACCAGCAAAAAGTTTCTTAAGGTGCGACTGTATCACAGCTGGATTGGTTGCCTGTCCCAGTATCTCCAGTAAGTCATCGTCTCCAATGAAGTAAAAGCGAGGGAAGGCCGAACGCTTTTCCTGTGACAACAAAAAAAGGTGTTATTCAAGACACCTTATTAAATGTACACAGGTAAGACTGTAACGCCGCATCGTACCTCCAGAAACTCGTTCAGAGACTTCTGGCATCTCTGAAGTTGATCGAGGATGGTGATCAACGAGTTTCTTATCCCGACCCGTGATGTCAGCATTGTCACTCTGTTGTCCCGTTTAATGTCGGACATTATCGATCTGTAAAGAAATATAATGAGAAAAAAAGTAAAATAAGAAGCTAAAAGTATAAGATATGGATACGTAGCTACTCATTATTATGAAGATGATTTAACAGTAATTGACAACTTTCTTTTCCAGCATCACATTATAAGATTACATTTTAAACAAAGCCCACATGAAATGGCCAATGGTCTCGTGTCTCATTTGCCCAAAACAACCAATCACAGTTCAGCTTTCATATTTTAATGAGCTCTGTTAAAACTAAAAATGAGCTGCTGCGATTGGCTGCTACAGGCAATTCAGTCCAGTATTGGTCTCACATTGATTATTCTGGGTCACTGATCAGCCCGGGGTCCAGGTGCTCAGACCCCCCCACCTATCACTAGGAACAGTGGGGGAAGTGAGACCGATTGCATAGCAAGCATAACAATATTAAAAGCATTAGGCAACGTTCTAGAAATTTGCAAAATGATGAATACAAACCAAAGAAAATAAAATAATAATAATAATAATAATAATAATCTACTTACCGGAAATCTTCATCCACTCTATTGAAACGAGCTTCCTCCCTAGGAAGGGCACCGCGACCAAAGATGGGCTCCAAATAAACCCATTTTCTCTGTATCTGGTTTAGGTTCTGCAGGTACTCATCCAGTTCGGCGAGCTTTCTCTCCCAGATAGACACCTTATCCTCAAACCCTTTGTAATAGGGAGAGTCTTTCAGAGACTGGAGGAGACACCGGTTATCTCCAACCTTATTGACAATGTCCTTCCAGTCTTTTATCAGCTTTATTGTCCGCTTTTGGCTATCCTCATAGTCTGTCAACGTAAACACGGCACCGGCCCCCCATATGTCCAGTTCTCTGAGAGCTTCTCGGATTGTTATTTCCCCTTGGGCGCGGCTGTTCAAATCCTAAAAAAAAATTAGAAAAAATGCAAAAGTAAAATACACACTTAAGCTGAGCACACACTGCATTATTAGAGACTGCCACTGGTATACGGCCGCATCATGTCACAAAAGAGATGCTGACTAATACCATCATGTAGTGCAGTAGGCCCATTCCGTTTCATTTACACACACTGGTTTGTGATAGATGTGAGAGATGATCTTAAAATATGGGTTGCAGTAGCAGCCTACACCACTAGATATCACTCTATCAATAAGAAACTACCCAAGATAAAGTTATATACATTAGAAAAAGACAATGGGCTTAGTTCATAAAAATACAAAGAATTTTTATTATATATAATAGGTACCAATACATAAACAAGCTTTTACAGTATTAAATGAAGTTAAAAAGTATGACCACAGTAAAAACACATATAAAACAGGTGTCAGCAGTAAGGTATTTTACCCATAACAATTTTTCCATATGGGAATATATCTATAAGGTGCACAGAATCTCGTACTGCCCTAGTACTGCCTCAGTTTCATTCAACATATAGGCAGCCAAAATCAAATTGCCATTATAACATTTAGAGCTTATTGCACCTACCCATGTTGTCCGACACCACACAAGCCGTTCCTACGTACGTTTCGCTATTGCACGCTTCCTCGTGCTTCCGTTTCATGACATAACTTTTTTTTCATGAAAAAATTCACTGCATTTTTATTCCAATCAACCCAAGACACATAAAAGAAAACTAAATTCTCAGTGATCTAGGAAGCAAGAGGAAAACTTACTTTTAGTTCTGAAGCTTTAGCTATGATGACATCAGCAACTTTCAGCAGATCTCCAAAGAGCAACTTTTCTAATGTCGTTCCCTTGGGAAGTCCAAGAAGCCTGAAGAGGTCCAGCCAGTGATCTTGAGAGAGATGCTCACCCCGTACATACTTAAGGACAGGTACAACCATCTAGAATAAATACACAGGCCTATAAATATCATATTCATCACAAAAACATTTTTCATGGCTTGCAATAGAAAAGAGTAGGCAGCGGCAAACCTGATGTATATTTTATTCAATGCTGGTAAAGCTTCATTTACATCAGTATGTTAGGAACCTCAGCGCTGAAGAGATTTTAGATAGATAGATAGATAGGAGATAGATAGGAGATAGATAGATAGATAGATAGATAGATAGATGATTGTAGCTGGTCCAACCACTGGGACCCCTGCAAATATTGACAATGTGACTCCCAGTGTTCCCATCTAAAATGAGCAGCAGTGCACTACATCTATACAGATAGGATTTTACAGATCAATTACTGCTGAGGGAAGGGAGAGGGCAGATAGAGACTAGAATAGACTCAGGTACTGTTGATCCATCCAGTGGATGCACTCACAATTAATTTACATGGATTTTTACAGAACACTAGAATTGATGGTATGTGGGGGAAGTAGGGTACTGATGTGCCGAGTTTGCAAGGTAATATGTAAACAAATAAAGGTAACAAAGAAGGGGTTATACTAAGCACTGAACTGTTGTTGTTGCTGCAGGTGATAATGATGATGGCAAGCCTGCATACTAAAATGAACGGGGGAGGAAGATTACATTCAGGAGGCAGCACTGTATACACAGAGTAGTACAAACATCAGTATTTACATGACAGCTTCTCAGAACAATATGGCTTGTCATATATGAAAACGAAGCATTGATTTACCTTTCAAACATAGTGTGGACCCTCTGAAAGAGAAGGAGCATAGGCTTACAGATATCAGATGCTCAGAACATTATGACAGCAGGGCTATTGTAGGTTGTAGATCAGAAGAGAGGTTTTTCTTCCACTACTCAAACCAAAAATTGTAAACGATTAAAAGCAGTCGTTTATTTTATCTAGGTTAAAAAAAGTTTTACTCCCCATGGGAGAATCACACCTACACGTTTCGTGCTTAATCATGGTATCGGTATTGTTTACAATCTTTGGTTGAAGTGCTGAAAGAAAAACCTCTCTTTTGACCTGTAATTGGACAACAGTGTCTAGCCCGCGCTTGGGAATCCGTGCACCCTCCCTCTCCAAACCTCAGGTCCATAGGAAAAGACAATCATATGAGGTGAGCAGTTCATATTCACTACTTTACATATATTGTAGGTTGTACCCTAGCCTGAAGAGAGGAATTTGAAAGTTGCTTTTAAAAGATGTGAAGATGGATGAAAACCAGATGTTTCAGGTAAGGAGTTCCAGAGTGTGGGGAAGCTCTTGGAGAAGATTGTGTGAGGGAGGGTATTGTGACATCAAGTCAGAGATGTATGGATTGCCTTGTATGTAGGTTATGGATGGCCTTGTATGTCATGCTTAGTAAATTAAACTGAATTTGTCAGGCAATGGGAAGCCATTAAGGGCATTGAGAGAGGCGAGAAGGAGGGAAGGAGTAAAGGGAGAGGTGGATTAGTCTAGCAGTTAGTTAAGGATGGATTAAAGGGGAGCAAAGAGGCCAGAGAGGGGGATGCTGCAGTAGCCCAGGTGGGAGATGATGAACATCTATCATCTGGAGGGCACAATAGATTAAAAAGGTATATTAATTAGGTTTGTCCACTAATTTTTTTTTAAACAGCTTTTGCTTATAAACCTCTACTTGTATGACAGTTTTACACACAAAATGTAAGGTTTCAAATTTAATTTCTAGTACAGAACACATTAAAGCCTTAGTGACGGGCTGCAGTAGGTTAGGAACATCATCCGCAGAGCTAAAAGAAGGTCCTCAGGGTACAGTGGCATTGGGGCAGAGCAGAGGGCCAGCGTTGGCGAGTATAAGTGAGTATAGTGAATTTTATTTCCTTCACAGCTATAGGAGGCTATAGTTTAGTAAATAAATCAGAGAACCTCTGTAAGGTTTATCCCCATCACCTTGTAGTCCATAATGTGAAGCATACATTTACAAATCATTAAACCATGTAAACTCATACCTTGTATCTGTCAATTTCAGTCTGAAGTTTCACCGACATTGTGGTATGTTCGTCCATTTTTCTCAGTCTGTCATGCCAGGATAGAAGAAACTCTTCAAAACTATAACATTTGCTCCTGTAATTGAGGGAATTTGGAAACAATATAGTTTAGAAATCAAAATAAACAGAATAAAGCTAGAAACAGAATATGGCTAGAATAATCCAGTATGTGGTACAGCTTAAAGGACAAGTGCCATGAAAAGCTTTTTCCCAGTAATTGAAGCACATTACAAAGTTATATAACTCTGTAATGTGCTTCAATCACCTATCTGCCTCCCTTCCCTGTCTTTTCACCCCTCCATCCCCCACCAGGAAGTGTCCTAACTCACACAGACCTAATGACTGCCGTCACCAGGCAGCTCCTTCTTGTGAGGATGAGTCATTAGCAGGAGGGCTGGTCCAGGTCCTGTTACAGCAGCCCCCCCCCCCACTTAGTGTAATAAAGACAACGATCAACCAAAGAGCCGATCATCGGCTGATGCCCATAGAGAATGACGGAGCATCGGACTCCCCATTCATTCTCTATGAGCGCCGGACTCTCCTGTCAGCGCGCGCCGCGTGACCCGACCTGATCCAAAAGCAGGACCAGGTGAGTATAGGGGGCTGTAACGGGGGGTCGGGAGCCTGTCACCCCGGCACGGGGGTGACAGGTCCTCTTTAATGTAAACAGTGATGCGCGGCTGGCGGCTGATGACAGCGTAAAGAAAAATAATAAACATTATACTTACCTATGCACGCTCCCCTGTGTCCTCCTGCCTGTACCAAGCCCACCGCAACCGCCACTGAAGCGGTCTCTCAAGTGAAAGACCACTCAGCCAATCACTGGCCGCAGTGCTGTCCCTGCACATAGCTTCAAAGGTGACTGCAGTAATCGGGGAACAGGCATGAGGGCACCGGGGAGCCTGGACAGGTAAGTATGTCCCTCACGCAACCTTCGATCCTCCAGTGACCTCCTTTTGCACTCTTCCCCTGTTCGTACCTCGCACAACCGCCTCCAAGACTTTGCCCAAGCTTCCCCCATACTCTGGAACTCACTACCCCGACACATCCGGCTCTCATCCACTATCAAGTCCTTCAAAAGTAACCTGAAAACCCATCTCTTCAAACTAGGCTACAACCTATAATAATTCTGCATCACACTTGACTGGCTGCACTTTACCTCTTGTTTCTCGCCCATTACCCTATAGATTGTAAGCCCTCGCGGGCAGGGTCCTCTTCCCCCATGTACCAGTCTGCCATTTGCCTTCATGTAATATGTTTTGATCATGTGTTGTTTCTGCTCGATACCCCTATCTATTGTATAGCGCTCTGGAATTAAGGGTGCTCTATAAATAAATAATAATAATATAATCTTAATTATTTTCTATGTAAAACCAAGGGCTGCACAGACATTGCTAACAAATATAAAGCCCTTGCTGCACAATAATAGGACTGTAAACAAGCACTGATCTATCAGATCGGCGCTCGCTTACTGTGTTAATTAAAGGTTTGACTGCAACCATATATCAATCCGGTTCTCATTCACGTTCATTAAAAGCTATTCAGGCAGTGTGATACAGCGGTCTTTGGTTCTGTAGGCAGTGCTGTGTTAATGATCTGCATAGATGATTAATACACAGATCTGTATAATATACAGGATTAGTTTTTGCATAGCTACTTTGTCTTAGACACATTAACGAGAAACATGAAGCAATGTGCACCTGAAGGAGATCCAGTCTTCCCTCGCCTTCTCATTAAATCCTTGATAAAACTCCTCATATAAAGACCAGGTTTTCGTGCAGCCCTCAATGTCAATGCGTATCTCATCGGCGAGGGTGAAATCTGGAGCCTCCAGGTCAAAATGTAGACAGTCCTCTCTGAAAAAAAACAAAAAAAAAACACAATATATTATTTTACCACAATGATTACTAACCAGAAGAGGGCATAAAACTGGGGCAGTCTGGAATAGTTACAGGTGGATTAGTGAGGGATCAGTAAGATAATGATACTTCCATAATCATTTTAGCAGCCTAAAAATACTGTATTAAAAAGAAAACGCCATTAAACCCATTTGTATTGACAGTATACAGTATCCAGATCAGTTTCTGCCTGCAATATAAGGTCTCATTGACACGTCCGTAGTGCAGCGCGCGACCCTGCACTGCACTACGAATGTGCATCAGAAGTGCTCCATGCTTCACAGAGCACTACATAGAAGATAGGGACCCATGCCGCAAATTTGGGTCCGCATAAGGACCTGTGTGTTTGGGGGTTCTTTTTGCGCCACAGATCATGGCAGTGTGATGGGCAGGGAAGAGACATTGCTTCCTCGCAGTGTAAATTCCAATTTTGTGGTAAATTTTGAGTGTAAAACCTGTACCTAAAATCCAATAGAAATTGCTTCAATCGATTGTATAGATTACTACTTACATCAGTTTTTTCTTTGTTGCCTCAAGCTCATCAAACTCCATTTTCTTTTCCTTTATGGACTGGGCACTGTTCTCTAATACGTCCTCTTTTCCAGTCTCAATGATATCGTCATTTGGTTTAAACTGGTCCCAACGGGCTTTGAACTTCTCCAGCTCTTGTAAATAAATGTTCACCCGGGTCTTCACATTTTCCTTCATTATTTCAATCTGAGAGAAAAAAAACAAAACAAAACACTCATTTTGAACGTAAATCTGTAAATTTTATTATTTTTGTATTTCCCTACTGGACACATTAGATGGCTCGAGTCGCTTAGTAAACAATTATGAACACAAATCTAAAATGGCAGAAATCAGGGCACCGCCTCCCACAACAGACATCGGACCCAGTGGTCGAGCCTTAATTATTAGTTATCACCGACGTACAAGGACCACTATAGGGCATATAAAATATAACTTTTAATGATTTATTAAAAAAAAAAAAAAAACACGGTCCACATACAACATAAAAAGACATAGACACCCTATCGTGTACTATATATACAGTGTACTTTCCTCATGGGCACCAATGGATGGGGGGAAACATATGGCCTAATGGCATACAACTAGGGATGCTGGTATAATGCAATGGGGAGTTGGTGAGGAGAAGGGGGGGGAGGGGTGATGGTGCTCCCTACTCTAGACCTAGATACCTACCCTCTTTCCCTGCCTTTTGGGGTGCCCACCTCCTTAACTGGGTGGCCCCAACCACGATGACAGTCCCTGTCCTATTACAGGTGCCCAGGAGAAAACAACAAACCAAGAGACAGAAGACAGAAAAGTGTGCAAAAAAGTGACAACTCAAACCACCTACAACACAATAAAATGCAGCAGTAGGATGTACAAATGTAACTATTAGGAGTACGTATTGGGTAAACCGCACTTGTTCCACGCTTAGTAAACAAGTGGCAATCTTGTATGTGGCTCTGTAATCATGTTGGACTTGGGGCCCGTTCACACTACAAATTCGTCACGGGAAGCCCTCCTGCTATGTCTTTGAATAGGAAGGATTGTGTGTGAGCCCTCCCATTCAAAGACATAGCAGGAGGGATTCGTCGCGGAGTCCGCAGACGGAGGTTCCCGGCGGAATCTCTCTGCCGAATCCGTAGTGTGAACGGGCCCTTAGTCAGCATTCACTAGACCAGTGGTGTAATCCTTTGCTTTAATCAGCCATTGGCCGCACATCCACTACTGCAAAGGGAAACGTGCGGCCAACAGCTAAGGATTCTTGAGCACGTCGGAACTGAGCGATCACCCGAGGAACAATCATTTACTCATTCATTGGCTGATCGCTTGGCTCATCCCGCAGGATGACAGCAGTCTGTTCTGACAGATGATCGGCTTGTGTAATGGGCATTACCGCTACACTTTCCTTATCACAGATTCAGGAAGAGATAAACATCACTATAAAGAGATTTTCCAGAAATATTTAGAAACTCAGCGCCAGGCTAGAACTATAGCTGTAGTACCAATCACAGTCATAAGCACACATGCGCCCCTTCCATACACAAAGAAATACACTGTCACGTACCTGCTCCTTCACCATTAGCTGATGACTCTCCATCATCAACTCAAATTTATCCCACTTTGCTCGGAGATTACCAATGGTATCTAAGCCGCCCCCTGCAACGGAGCGCAGCAATCTGTTCTTATCTTCAGCTTCCTTGAATAACGGCAGAATCTGTAAAATACACAATACATACAAAAAAATAAATGGCTTATAAAATAACTAAATAGGTAGAACAGCAACATTCACTGACCATAAAACCAATGGAGGGTCTTTATCCTTTACTTTTAGTTTCTTTTTTTTTTTTTCTTTTAAATGTCATACACAGAATTTCCAACATGCTAGGACATGGGTCTCCAAACTGCAGACCTCCAGCTGTAGCGAAACCACAACTCCCATTATGCCTGGACAGCTAAGCTTCGGATTTGGCTATCCAGTCATGATGGGAAATTTTTAGTTTTGCAACAGCCGAAGGGCCGCAGTATGGAGACCCATGCGCTAGGAAATGGCAGAGCCTGGTTCTTCCTTTTGTTATAGACTGGGGGGGGTCATACAGTGGAATAAAGCATTATATGACATCTAAGTTGTTGTTCAGGTAGTAGAAGACAGCAAAAGCATTCTGCTTCCCAGAACTAAGACTTTTTTTTACCTCCCACTGTTAGTGAACTGGGAAGGAGAGGTCTACAGAACAGATAGGTATCTAGGACATACAGTATACAGGGATAAGAATTTTCATACCAAAAAAAGTATAATTTTAAGAGGTATTGTGTATCTAAGACTTTTCTTAAAGACATCGGGGGAGATTTATCAAACGTGGTGTAAAGTGAAACTGGCTCAGTTACCCCTAGCAACCAATCAGATTCCACCTTTCATTTTCCATAGAGTCTGTGAGGAATAAAAGGTGGAATCTGATTGGTTGCTAGGGGCAAATGAGCCAGTTTCACTTTACACCATGTTTGATAAATCTCCCCCATCATCTTTATTCGTATTTTACAAAGCCCCACAATTTGGTGCAAAACTACATGAAGGCATCCTTGGATATAAAGTGCTGGATGGTATTTTCCAATGTGCCAGGTGTCTACCCTAAAAATATATGTGGGTATGGGATTGCAATATTTTTTATATTTTTTATTTTTTTTTGAGGCCAGTAAGATCATATGAAACCTCAGAGAATGGGAAAACTATCCCCAACTCCAATCATACATTACAAATGATTCACAGCTTAATAAGTATAAAGTGATCCGCACCTCTGGTTTTCTCAGTTTTAGTTCTCCATGTTTCATATTGGCTTCTCCAATCTCTTCCACGCTCTGAGGGCGGCTGGACAAGGTCTCCATCCCATCTGACACAAAGGTGTCTATCTCATGGAGGTGAGCTGAGGGGAGACGGACAAGGAAATGGATTTATTCACTAACCACAAACAAATGGGAACAATTCACTACTGTGTAAGAACAGTGCACCCAACAAATAGGAACACCTCGGCTATCACCCTCTGTCCACTGGTTAGCAATCTGTTTCAGCCATCTCTGAGTTACATCCATGGGCGGCCAATACTACCACCACTACAGTCTCCACAGCGTTTACAACTTGCACATGGATAGAACGGCGAGGTGAAGCCGGAGCCGCGGTCTTTTTTTTTTGAACGGCGGCTCGGTTCCAGTGATTCTAATGGAGCCGCATCATAGAGGGGCGAGGGGTTCCTCCCACGGGGGCGGGCCTGCCTCCAGTGATTCAGCCCGGGCCAGAGCCTGGGAATAGAATGGCAGCCTACGCTGGAACCAGGCAACGGTTCAAAAAAAGGACTGTGGCACTGGCTTCCCCGCGCCGGCGCCGTTCTATCCATATGCAAAACTTAAAGCGAATATACTGATGGTACATTCGCTTTAAACTTTTAGCAGCGAAATAACTGGATCGAATGTGTATTCTAAGCAGGAAAAGCTGGGAAGGATAAAGGAGTCCAGGAGAGCGGACTTTCCTCAGAAGCACATAGTGCGGTAAGGTTTGTTTTGCCTCCTTTAGGTTCCCTTACCTTGGATAGATTTCTTCAGTGATATCAGTAAAGCATCAAAGAGCTTCTGAATGAGATCATCAATAACCGCCTTAACCGGACTGCAGTTAATAGTCAAACAGTCGATCTTTATAACACTACATAACAATAAGAAGAATGCAGAAATATTAAATTATTATAATGTGCTCACACTTTTCTGTACTTTTCTTTGTATTTTAGAGTAGAAAGGAGGACATTTAAGGGTATATTTACATGAACGGGTTCGCAGCGAGATTCTCGCTGCGAGCCCGGCAGGTCCTGGCAGTTCCCATACACTACATACTTGCTGCGGTCTAAACGACCGCAGCGAGTATGTAATTATACCGCCCTTAACCCCTTCTGCTCCCCCGCTGTAAGCATACTTTACCTGTCCTAGCTGCACGGGTCCGGCGTCCTGCTCTCCCGTCCGGCCAATCAGTGGCTGCGGCTGGGAAACACACTAATTGGCCGGACGGGAGAGCAGGACGCCGGGCCCGTGCAGCGAGGACAGGTAATGTATTCTTACAGCGGGGGAGCCGGGCGGGAGCAGAAGGGGTTAAGGGCAGCAGAATTACATACTCGCTGCGGTCGTTTAGACCGCAGCAAGTATGTAGTGTGTGGGAACTGCCAGGACCTGCCGGACTCGCAGCGAGAATCTCGCTGCGAGCCCGTTCGTGTGAATATACCCTAAAGGTAAACTATCAGCAGGTTAGAAGAATGTAACCTACTGATATGTCCTTATAGGGCAGGGGGAGCTGAGCATAAAAGAAAGTTTCTTACCCTCATCCTCGGTACTGTTTCAAAAGTATTAGGTTTTTAATCACTACGCAAATGTGTTGTTTTGATGTATTGGGGGTGGGGTTACTCCCCCCTCCTCCCCAGCGCACTGATCCACCCCTTCAAATAAATAACAGCAGAGGGAGCTAGCCTTATGGGCTATCCAGGTGCAGATTAGGGCACTGGGGGAGGCAGCCCCGCACCCAGTAAACCAAAACCATATATTTAGAAAATGATTAAACTCCTAATATTGTGGAAACAGCGCTGAGGACAAAGGTAAGAAACTTACCATTCGTCCTCAGTGCCCCATGCACTGTAGGGACACATCAGCAGGATAGATAGTTCTAACCTGCTGGTAGTTTCTCTTTAACATCTTTTTTTTACAATTAATATGTTGGTCACAAATAGATACAAGATTTCCGAGCAGTCCCCAATTTAGCATCTGCATGAAGCTTCTATGACAGAGACTGTAGTCTTTACTCTCACTATGTAAAGTGATCACCTGCAGTACAAATAACCTGCCTGCAGAATTACAGGAGATCCTCTAACCTGTCAGAAAACTATAGACAATTTCCAATTACAAGCAACTGTGAACTGCAGCGATGGGCTATGATATATGCTGTAAGGCAGGGGTGGGGAACCTTTTCCATGTCGAGGGCCGGTCGGGCCTTAATAAAATCATTCGAGGGCCGCACTCAATGTTATACCGTGCGCGGCAGTTAGTAGCGGGGGTTTGCAGCACCCGAACAAGGCAAAGTATTGTTCCCCTAATGCCCCTGCTATTGTAGTTAACCCTCTGTGATGCCCCTTGTACCTGATTTGAATCCTTAGTGATGCCCCTGGTAGCCTAGTTAACCCCCCAGCCATGTCCCTGGTGGCCTAGTTAACCCCCCCAGTCATGTCCCTGGTAGCCTAGTTAACTCCTCAGTCATGTCCCTGGTAGCCTAGTTAACTCCTCAGTCATGTCCCTGGTGGCCTAGTTAACTCCTCAGTCATGTCCCTGGTGGCCTAGTTAACTCCTCAGTCATGTCCCTGGTAGCCTAGTTAACCCCTCAGTCATGTCCCTGGTAGCCTAGTTAACTCCTCAGTCATGTCCCTGGTGGCCTAGTTAACTCCTCAGTCATGTCCCTGGTAGCCTAGTTAACTCCTCAGTCATGTCCCTGGTAGCCTAGTTAACTCCTCAGTCATGTCCCTGGTGGCCTAGTTAACTCCTCAGTCATGTCCCTGGTAGCCTAGTTAACTCCTCAGTCATGTCCCTGGTGGCCTAGTTAACTCCTCAGTCATGTCCCTGGTGGCCTAGTTAACTCCTCAGTCATGTCCCTGGTGGCCTAGTTAACTCCTCAGTCATGTCCCTGGTAGCCTAGTTAACTCCTCAGTCATGTCCCTGGTGGCCTAGTTAACCCCCCCAGTCATGTCCCTGGTAGCCTAGTTAACCCCCCAGTCATGTCCCTGGTGGCCTAGTTAACCCCCCAGTCATGTCCCTGGTAGCCTAGTTAACCCCCCCCCCCCCCCCAGTCATGTCCCTTGTGGCCTAGTTAACCCCCCAGTCATGTCCCTGGTAGCCTAGTTAACCCCCCCCCCAGTCATGTCCCTGGTAGCCTAGTTAACCCCCCCCCCCCCCAGTCATGTCCCTGGTGGCCTAGTTAACCCCCAGTGTCTGCCCCAAATGAAAAAAATAAACATCCCACTCACCTTTCCTCCGCTCCCACGCTGTCCAGGTCCTCTTCTCCCTCCTCTCTTCTGTGCCGGTCTTCTCCTGCAGGCGGCGCGCGATGAAATGACGTCATCGCGCGCGGCCCGCAGGAGTCAGAAGACGTGCGCCGTCTGCGCCGCGCTGGTGAGGCAGGAGCCGGCATACAACACATCTTCCTGTGTCTGTGCCAGCTCCTGCCTCACCAGCGTGGCGCACGTCACAGGAGGGCAGGAGTCAGAAGATGTGCACCGCTCTGAGGGGAAGGAGCCGGCACTCACAGCATCCTCCTGGCAGCTGTCACAGACACAGGAGGATGCCGTGTGTGTCGGCTCCTTCTCCTCCAGAACGGCGCATGTCACAGGGGAGCCGCGGGCCACATCCGGAGGTGTCAGGGGCCGGATGCGGCCCGCGGGCCGCAGGTTCCCCACCCCTGCTGTAAGGCTTTGTTCACATTGGAGAAAATAAGATTTTGTCAGATATATACATATATTTCTGATAAACAGAATAGTATAATCTGGTACTTATCAGCTGCTGTATGTCCTGCAGGAAGTGGTGTATTTTTTCCATCCTGACACAGTGCTCTCTGCTGCCACCTCTGTCCAATTCCTGACATGGACAGAGGTGTCAGCAGAGAGCACTGTGTAAGACTGAAAAAATTGCCACCACTTCTTTCACGAAATTCAGCAGCTGATTAGAACTGGAAGATTTGAGATTTTGAGTTGCGAATTTGGTATGACCAGTTTTAGAAACTTTAGAGGGATCTCCTCT
Organism: Dendropsophus ebraccatus; assembly: GCF_027789765.1. Classification (NCBI taxonomy): domain Eukaryota; kingdom Metazoa; phylum Chordata; class Amphibia; order Anura; family Hylidae; genus Dendropsophus; species Dendropsophus ebraccatus. The sequence continues at coordinate 28,263,911 of NC_091458.1, read as the reverse complement.
TTAGTTATATATAACCAATTTTTTTTAGTAAATATTTGTTCCATAATAAAAGTGAGTCAGTTATTCTGGCCTTCTTATAGGCCTTTGTTATATAAATTGTCAAAACTCAATAAAAATTTTAATAAAAAATAAAAATAAAAAAAATATTTCAATATACATTTAAAGTGTTCAGAAAGGCCCTAACATGCCCAATTGCAGTCACACAGAGCCACAATAACAATGAAAACAATGATTGGTATGGTGGGGGAATCAGATCCATAAGGAGACTGATATTAGACATAAGCTGGGTTTTTAGATTTAGCCTTATAAATCAAAGTTACGTTTTACATATAGCAGAGGTGAACAGGAAACAGGGTAGTTTTCCATATGGCATTTTGCGAGTAAGATACAGAATTACAACTCTGCCCTTTAATATAAACCGGACTTATCTGGAATACCACACATAACCTGTAGACAGGTGTAGCACTATTGTGGAATAAAGGGGGCCACGTTTTTCTTATCTTGTACGACATCCTCGACTACTGTACTGTATCGTTATTTGCAGGTAATCTGCAGGAAAATACCTTGGGAGACGCTCCACTTCTTTACCACGGACCTTCAGTGCCTTAAAATTTTTCTCCCAGTCGTGTACATCGTGTAAGTGTTTCTCAATCAGGGCATCCACGTCAACCTGACCAAGCACTACCCACTCCTGGAAAAGTAATAAGAAAGAGCTGATCCAAAAAATACACAGCTACATGTGAGGTGGAAGTAAAAGAGAAATGGAAGACTCAAGCTAACAAAACACTAAAGGGACACAAAGTCTTAACCATTGCTAAATTTTGCATAAAAATGGTGTGAAATATAAATTGCCAGCAACCCGGTTAAAACGGCTGATCCGTGGACTGTGTTATTTTACAGCCTTAAATAACAGATAAAGCCCATTGAAATGCAGAGTGCACCTTAAATCGATCCATGACAGCAGATAACCTTCTGAACAAATCCTCTGCTTTACTGAACACCGTGATGAAGCCATTTGCATTCCTCTCAGGCATCACAGAAAAGATTGGCTCTGCACCCGGCTCGCTCAGTCCCCTGAACTGGTGGGGAATAGAAATGAACCTCTTCATATCCCGGTAATACTTGGCCCGGATTTCTTCATAAGGGGGTTTGTACTGTAACCTTCCCTGTCTGGAAGAGATTACCATGGATAAATGGCATATGCTATTTATATTAGAAAGCCCCCTGTCCCAACACTGAAAATGGCTCTTACTTAAATGTTAGATCAATGCTGATTTCAGGGAGGTTTTCATTGAGAGCCTCCAGGCCCATCTGATACTGATGTTCCAGCGCCTTGTATAGCTGATGATCCCAGTGCTGGCGCCAAGCCTTTATGTCACTGGACCGGATTCCCTAAAATCAAATAAGAACCTCATGAATCAGGGCTAAACTTACACACACACAGACAAATTCTGCATCCAGTGGCACAACCACACAAAGGGGCAAACAGAAAGTCAGAGAATGGGAAATCCCCCAGATGTCCAAGCCTAACAAGTATACATACATGTAGCTAATAGAGATGAGCGAACCTTGGACACGTTCAGGTTAGTCCAAAGCCGAACATGTGGCCCTAGGGGGTTCTGGAAAACATGGGTACAGCCATAGGCCATAGGTTGTATCCATGATTTCCAGGCAGCCTTAAGGCTGCATTAAATTTCTTCAGCCACCAGTGATCAAATGCAGAGCATTAAGATGTGGACTAACCAGAGTGTGCTTAAGGTTCGCTCATCTCCAGTAGTTACATTTCTATAATTATTACCTGCCACTAATTTTCTTTACTGTTGATTGTTATTTCTTTTCACTTATGCTTCATTAAGGGTGCGTTCACACGTACAGGATCCGCAGCAAAAAATCTGCAGCTTTGATGCTGTGTTCAGTTATTTAGAGGAAATCTACTGCAGATCTGCTTCAGATCCACATTATCAAATCCGCTGCGATACGATACGTTTAAAGCTACCCTAAAGGTTGTTTTTTTTTTGGGGGGGGGGGGGGGGTAAAACTGTCTGATTTGCTATAGACAGGATAGCAGTTTTATCCATTTACTTTGTAGTTGCCAGATCTGGTTACTGCAGCTCAGCTGTCGTTCTCTTTGATTTGGCTAAAAAAAATAAAAAAAAAAACACTTAAAGGGGTTATCCAGTGCTACAAAAACATGGCCCCTTTCTTTCAGAGACAACACCCCTCTTGTCTCCAGTTCAGGTGTGGCTTGCAATTAAGCTCCCCATTCCCTTCAATAGAACTTAGCAGCAAAACCCCCCACCCAAGTTGGAAACAAGAGTGGTGGTGTCTCTGGAAGAAAGTGGCCATGTTTTTCTAGCGCTGAATAACCCCTTTAACCACTTTAAGGGTTCATTCACATGTACAGGATCTGCAGTGGATTTGATGTGGCAGATTTTATGCTACAGATCTCAATGAAACTAAATGGTGGAATATAGTACAAAATCTTCAACAGAATTGTTCGTGTGAACGGACCCTTAAGGCTGAGTTCCCACTGCGTGAGGCAATGTCCAGCTTGGTCCATTTAATGTAAGCACTAGGATAGGTTTTGGTACATGTGTTACATGCATTCAAATGCATCCACCCCCATTTACCCAATTAAGCATGTAATTTTGTTCCAAGGGTTAATGGATGGAACAGAACAGACGTCTGCACTATTCCACTCAGCTGTATTAATATAAAACCTATACCAAACTTTTTTTTTAACCATTTATTACCATAATGTCGTCTCACTAAAATAGATCACCATCCATCCCTTCGCAGTCTTTCCACTGTTTATGGGGAACTTTAAAGGGGTTATCCAGTGCTACAAAAACATGGCCACTTTTCCCCGTCTCTTGTCTCCAGATTGGGTTTGGTATCAAACTCCATTGAAGTAAATGGAGCTTAATTGCAAACCAAACCTGAACTGGAGACAAGAGAGGGGGAAAAGTGGCCATGTTTTTGTAGCGCTGGATAACCCCTTTAAAGAGGCTGTCCTGACAGCTGAAGCCTTCTGCTTCTCAGTGCTCACTTTCTGCAAACCCATAACTTTGAGGTAAGCCTTTCCAAACATGGAGGGGGCAGGTGTATATCCTGATCATGGCGTGTGGGCAAAACTGTAGCCAAATGTAATATCTGTGCACAATGTCACCAATGTCACTACAAATCTTACACATTTGCACATGTAAAGTGTTAATTTGGAGAATGTCAACAGACATGTTACTTTCCTCTCTGTGATGCCATGTGATGGCTAACTTACACCAATAGTCTGCACCAAACCAAATGGTTCGCAGTGTTCATATATATGACAATTTTAACATTTTCAAGGGGGAGTGGAAAAATTGTTACAATGCAATACATTAATGGTACACGTCATCTTTTTGGTGCCATCAGTTTACATCACACGTCTCCCATCTTCTCTATATACTTTCATGTTTAGACACATATAAATCATCTAGTTACCATGGATAGAAAACACTGCTGGGAGGAATACCTGATATTCAAGACTGGAAATCACACTGCGCATCTCCAATAGTCCATCTTTCCATCGTTGTTGTTGGCGAAGCAAATCAATGCCCATGAGAGCAACAACCTGCAAAAAGCATATAATTTCTATATACTATATTATATACTTATATCGTATATCTGAAGGAGTCACATTTAGACACAGGTATGAAAGGTGCTTTATCCACATTTTATTGCCTCCACCTAATTCAATTAAAAAAAAAGAAATAAGTAAAAAGACAAAAAAAAAAAAAAAAACACTGAGGGTAAATATAGTATTACATTGGGGCCATTCAGATGAACCCAAAATGGGGGGTCATGAGTACTGGACCCAATGAATCCCACTTTGGTGAAATATAGGGAACAATAATTTATTAATGATATTAGAATAAATGTTGGAAGCATTTTTCTTGGCAAAATTGTATAAATGTAATCTCCCATTCATAAGTTTCACCTAAAACTCTTCTACTGTCATGAAGAGCTCATCCTAGATTGTGACTTTCTGGGAGGATAAAAGTGACATTACCAAACCAAGAATATCCATGCGTCCGTGTTTCCTCCTAACAGTCTGTAAGCTCATGCATGCGAGCAGGGCCCTCACTCCTCATGTATGGATAATTATATGTAGATCTCTGTAATGTCTCATTTATGTCTATGTATGTACCCCCAGAAATGTAAAGTGCTGCAGAATCTGTTGGTGCTATATAAATAATAATAAATAATAATAATAATAACAACAATAACAATAATAATAATAATTTCTATTATTATTATTTAACCAGTTTCCTTGTTGTTCACATAGAGCCAGTGCTCTGGAGGCTTGTACATGGATAGGAATACTCCAGTATATTTTACCTTTTCACAGAAGTCGGTATGTTTCTTCCGCAGTTTCCTGTTCTCAGTAGAAAGCTGCTCTGCTGCGCTCTGTAGTTTCTCAATATAACTCTGAAGTTCTTTAGGATTGTCCCATGTTATACGTGTTTTTTGGCCAGATTCACCAGAGCTTGTCCTGGAACTCTAGCAAAGTATTTAAAAGATTGTATTTTGGGAGAAGCATGCAGACAAATACAGTGAAGCTGGCCATATAGATGAATGTCAGCAGGTACAATCAAGAGTCTAATGGGCTATGACTGACCCTGGTCATAACATAACATAACCTGCAGTTATAAAATGGCTTATTCCGCTCCTCCTTTTGAAATGATAATGCAGGCTTAGCAGTATAGGCAAATTTATGGGAAATATGGGGAGGACAGCTGTCAGGTGTGCATGGCCATTCTAATGCAGCATTGACCACACACAAGGAAGGTCAGGGTTCACAGGACGCCATAGGTCTGGGACCCAGCGATTGGAGACACATAGATCAGACATTTATAACATATTCTGTGGATGGAAGGTGAGAAGGCCGCTATAGAAATGTTTATTGTGCAAAATATAGGTACGTGCACGCTACAGAATGGTGATGGGAAACCTGTCAAACATTCCGCAGCTCGCACCTGCTCACAGACTGTGGCCGGCGCGTGCGGATTCCGTCATCCGTCCATCCACCCGTGCACAGAATGGAGTCTATGACACGGGCGCACAGTCCGCAAGCAGGTGCGAGCTGCGGAATGCACAACAGGTTTTTCGTCCCCATTCCGTAAAGTGCACGGACCCCATGGTTATGTTCGCACACCATCAAAATGACGGCTGTTTTTATTTAACCACCATCATTCAATAGAAAATAAGAGCTGTTATTTTAAAAATAATGACCACTATTCGTCTAATATTAGCCGTTATTAGTTGTCAAATGACGGCCGTCAAATGAACACGGCCATCATTTTGTTGGTGTGTGAACGTAGCCTACATACAAGACACTTACCTTTATAATCTGCTCAAATGCTAATGCAGACTTTAACATCATTGGTCTCTGACTCTGAATCATTTGCTGGTCTATTGTGTTGTAGAAATGGGCAACCTAAAGGCAATAGGAACAAGAGAAGAGATATTGATGAACAGCACAGTTCAAAAATAGGAGTTTCCTTTATATTTCTTCCTTTCAAAACCCTCTTATACATACAAGTATTCACCTATGTATTTTTATTCCACCTACACATTTGGGGGGGATTTATCAATGGTTTCACCAGATTTTTATTTTTGTACAATATTCTCAATCTTTGTGCAAAAAAAACAAAAACAAAAAATGCCAAAACTTCCACAAAAAAAAACATTGAAAAATTCCCCCTAGGGGTTTTAGCAAAACCATAAATGTTCAGATAAAGAGTTTACAATGGTCAGTGGATCTTGCAAACGGGACATGTTTTAAAGGGGTTGGTCACTTTATAGTAAAATCTCGAAAGCAAAAAAGAAAAGTTCTGGGATTAAGGCCACATTCACACGTCCGTAATTTTGTAAAAATGTTTGAATCTCTGCGGCACTGTAGTGACGTGCGGCTGTGTCATTACAGTGCCGCGGAGATTCAAATTGTTCCATGGCTCCTGTATGATATTGATAAATCATGCTGGGCTGGGCAACGCTCCATTACAGGCCTTCCCCGCCCGTATGGTCAGCAAAATTACGGACGTGTGAATGTGATCTAAATGATCCTGACGATACCATAAAGCACGCTTCATAGCAGACCTGCTTAAGAATCATGGCTTGCTTGTAGAAGGTTTGGGCTGTTTTGGTGGCTTGCTGGATTTTAGCAGGGATTACTAATCCAAGTGCCGACAGCTGACGGACCTCACGCAGCAGAGTAACCAACCGGTCAGAATAGTGGATCTTCAGGGCTCCATTAGAGTGGTCTAGTTCCATCACCTGACTGTTTGGTTGTACACTGAGTAGATTGAACAAAAGAAATGAAAGTATTTAGGATTGCATTTCAGCACAGTTCACGTTCTTTCTTACGCTCACAGCATAAGCATGGTAAGGGTAAATGGCCGCCTTTCAGACTACACTTTGTCTTGCAAACAAGTTTTTTTAAAAGTATATGTTTGGAACAAACATAAAACAAAGCCACTAGTACTGGTGAAGTACCCCAAAATCATAGCTGAATGAGGGCTTAGGGTAAAATATATAATTCTACTGAATGCCTTCAAGGAAATAGCTGAAAAATGAAATAATTAAAGTGACTGTATCACCAGGCCCAGGCTGAAGCACTGGAGGCGGGCCGACCCACCCCCAGTGGGAAGAAACCCCAGCCCCTTCATGATGTGACTCCATTAGAATCAATGGAACCCTATCATAGAGGGGCTGGGGTTTCCTCCCACTAAGGGTGGGTCAGCCCGCCTCCAGTGCTTCAGCCTGGGCCTGGTGGTACAGTCACTTTAAACACTTAAACCACCACAGTGCTGCCATGGTTTCATTAAAGGTGCATGGGATGGGCTTGAGAGCTGAGCGTGCTCCACACCCATCAGCTACTTGTTGCATTCATTGATCTGTGTTATGGTGCGTTAACACAGGCAGATATATCTGACAGATTTTGGGAGCCAAAGCCAGGAATGGATTTGAAAAGAGGAGAAATCTCAGGCTTTCCTTTATGACCCATTCCCTGTTTATAGTCTAATCCTGGCTTTGGCTTAAAAAATCTGTCAGATAAATCTGTCTGTGTAAACGCACCATTACTAACTGATTCAATAACACTGTAAGGCTATGTTCACACAACATAAGAGACCGGCCGTTCCGTGACCTTGGCCGGGTCACGGAACAGCCGGTCTCTGCACAGATCATCCCGCCCGGTACTTAAGTACCGGCCAGATGATCTTTTCGGTCGCGGAGCTCTGATGCGGGCGCATCAGCGCGCGCTTGCATCAGAGCTTCCCATAGCACACAGTGAAGCGAGCGGCCGGAGCCGCTCGCTTCACTGTGTGAACTGACAGGTCTTTCTGCGGCCGGAATTCAGTGAATGTCAGACCTGTCAGTTATTTGCGGCGGCATATGGGAATCCTGGCCAGAGTGCATACGATGTGTGTACGCTCCGGCCAGGATCCCATTGAAAGTAAGGCATTGTTCCACCGCTGTAAAAGTACGGCCGTTGTTGCCATTGGCAACAACGGCCGTAGTTTTACGTAGTGTGAACATAGCCTTATGGTGCGTTACAAAGAGAGATTTATCTGACAGATTTTTGAAGCCAAAGCCAGGAACAGACTATAAACAGGGTGCAGGTCATAAAGTAAAGACTGAGATTCCCTGTCTTTTCAAGTCCATTCCTGACTTTGGCTTCCAAAATTGGTCAGCTAAATCGCACCATTAAACATTTTAAATGTTATTAAATGCACATTGGTGGTGGCATAATCTGCCGTCATGGCAGCCAGAAGCCTGTACTAGACCTCCATAGTGGATTGGCTCCATATAATCTGCCATCATGGCAGCCAGAGGCCTGTACTAGACCACCATGGCAGCCATGACTGATCGAATGCTGGCCTGCCATGAGTAGGCAACAGCAAAAGAGTGCTGATGGATCAATGTACCACTGTAGTGTTACATTGATCGCTATGAGCAATCAACCAGATGGCTGTAGAAATCCCTATGGTGGGTACAAAACTAAAGTTACTGATTCTGTACAGTGAACAGTATATACAGGAAAAAATTACCAAATGCCAGAATTGCTGTTTTGTCACTTCAGATAACAGAAAAAAAAAAAAAAAAAAAACGCAGTTAAAAGTCCCATCTACATTAATATGGTAAAAATAAATAGGACTTTTAAAAACTCTTGACATACTCAGCCCAGCTATACCGACTAATCCAGCAAGAAGTAAAGAACACTTACCAATACCCTGATTTAGGGTCTGATATACCGGACTGAATTTCTCTCGACCACTCACTAAATTGTTCTTGTTCGTATTCTCTGAACTGCTCCAGTTGTTCGCCAGCATCTTTGTGAAAGGCCTGAAACCCTGACAGATCTGACAGAAGAGTTTCCGCTATCTTCACAGAATCCTCCACCTTTAGGTCAGCAGAAAAAACACAGAAGACAGTGAGGTCCTCATCTTACAGGATACGCTAATACGTGTGCTGTGTAATGTCATGTAAAGAAAGACTCCTGTCAAAACTGATACCACGTGTAATACCTAGTGCAGGGCCTGGGGGACAGAACGTGACAATGGGATTCTCTATGAATCGTACCCCTCAGGCCATGCACCAAGCATAAGACAATATACTAGTTTTGCCTGAAGTGTTGCCATAAATTATACTCTAATGGCTTGTAAAATCCTGCACTGCAACACTGCAAAATCCTATCACAGCTAGCCTATAATACACAAGATCTAATACAGTGAGATACTGTACATGGCTGGATAATTCTTTGGACATTGCCGAGACCTCTGCAATTTAAAGGGGGTTTTGTTTTTTTAAACAATATAGTATTGGTTTTCCTGCATAACATCCAGTAACAATGAGCATGTCAATGTACAAAGGTAACGGTAAGACATATTTGTAGAGAAAATTGCAAAAATAATCTTGCTAAATTCTAGTTTAAATGAACAAAGTTAATCTTGGGATTGAGAGGTCACTCAAAATGGATAGTCACAAGGACAAGGATGGTACAGTTCAAAGACGCTAACATAGGGTCCTATTTCACGGGCAGAGCAGGGCCCGATAATTGATGTAAACGAGCGACGATAGTGCTATTCTACGGCCCGACAATCGTTGGCGAGGGCTGCAGGGACATCGTTACCGATGTCCTTGCAGCCCTTGTTTCATACATTACCTGTCCAGGCGCAGGTGTTCTCCTTCTCCCGGTCCCGCGTGGCAGCATCAGCTTTGGAGCGGCCTGACTGAACTGACAGAACGCTCAACCAATCACTGGCCCCGGCGGTCCTGGCCAGTGATTGGCTGAGCGCTCTGTCAGCTCAGACAGGCCACTCCGAAGCTGATGCTGCGGCGCCCGCGCCCACTATTTCACGTAGCGATGCGCGCGTGGCAACCGATGATTTTAGGTTTGAATCTAAATGAACGATCAGCCGATGACATGATCATCGGCTAATCGTTCTCTCTATTCCACGGAGCGATAATCGCTCCGTGGGATAGGCCCCTTAGTGAGGGAACAATTAACGAAATCAGAGCAGGATCCTTCTAAAGAAAAGTAAAAAAACTGGCAAGTAGGATACCCTAAGTCCTGATAAATGTTATATGGGTAGGTGAGTAAGGCCATATTCACAACGTGAAACACCAGCCGTTCTGTGACCCAGTCCAGTTCCAGTGAAGATAATCCCGGCCAGTACTGCAGTACCGACCGAATGATCTTCATTTGTGCTTAATTGGGATGCAGGTCGCACTCTCCATTGTGTGACCTGTCAGGCTTGTGCAGCCGCTACTCAATGAACAGCAGCCGCACAAAACGGACAGTGTCAGTTTTCCATGCGGCCACTATGGATCCCTGCCGGAGTATATACTATGGGGGACATTTATGAAGTCCGACGTTTTTTACGCCGGACTTATAAATGTCCCCGCATCTCCGGCGCTACGGAGATTTATGTAGAGGTGGACCGCCTCTACATAAATCCCGTGCGCACAGCCGAAAACCTACGCCACCTGAAAGGTGGAGTAGGTTTTCAGCGCATCATTGCGCCGAAAAAATGATAAATCGCGGACTCTTGAGTCTGCGCCCCCCGTAACGCCCCCTCCCCGCCCCCCCCCCCCCCCCCCCCCCGGTGTACTCGGCGTGAAGTGCTGATATGCGAATATTTTATTCGCAAATCGGCCATTTGTGAATAAAAAAAATACGCAAATCGGCACTTTCCGCCGAAAACCATCCGTACGCCGGATGATACATGTCGCCCTATGTGTATACACTCCGGCCGGGATTCCCTCAGAATGAAGTGCATGTAAGTTTTGTATTAATCACGGCCGTGTTGCAAATCGGCAACAACGGCTGTGATTAATATAAAACTTACGTTGTGTGAACATGGCCTAAAAAGTGTAACAATTAAAAATAAACCATAAATAAACCATTCCGTTAAAACTTGGGGTAAAAAATGGTTTTTAAATCAACTGGTGTCAGAAAGTTATATACTGTAGATTTGTAAATTACTTCTCTAGTCTTTCAGAACTTATCAGACGCTGTATTTCCTGCAGGAAGTGGTGTATTCTCTCCAGTCTGACACAGTGCTCTCTGCTGCCACCTCTGTCCATGTCAGGAACTGTCCAGAGCAGAAGCAAATCCCCATAGAAAACCTCTTCTGCTCTGCACAGTTCCTGACATGGACAGAGGTGGCAGCAAAGAGCACTGTGTCAGAATGAAAACACTCCACCACTTCCTGTAAAATATACTGTTATACCATGGTAAGTATGAAAATATACATGTGGAGGTACATTACCAATACTACAACACCACTGAGGTTACCATAAAGTGGTAAAGTAAAATATACCCAATATATATTATATCTAGATATCCCAGCACATGAATAAACCGACAACATGTGGCCAATAAAATAACCATGAAAAAGTGCATAAAAAAAAAAAAAAAACATGTAAAGGGACAACACCCTAAAAATAAAGGAGGGAGAGGGGAAAACCACAAACATCAAAAATATCTACACCAGGGTAATGAAGTCCATTGTACCTCCAGTGAATGGAATGGCAGAGGTGCGTTCTGAAGTCCCCCAAGGAGTGAACAAAGCGGTGGCGGCTTTATTCATTTCTTTAGTTACTACTTACCTTGAGCTGGAGTTGGCGCACCCACACAATATTATTGACAACCTCAGGTAGGTTCTTGCCAGTAAGGGGTCCAGAAGAATCCCCAGGAGAGCCATGGCAGCGTGCTTCAAAGTCCGATCGGATGTCTAATAATGGCAGAAAATGAAGGGATGCTCATTAAAAGGGGTTTCCAATGATCAAACCTGATCTATCCACACAATGTAATTTGTCAGACACCCGCTGATCATGAGGACGGGGGTCTCATTTCCATTTAATGTGACAATGAGCGAGTACTTAACCTCAATGGGGCTGCTGGAGATGGCCAAGTGCTGGGTTTAGTAAGAAGGATTCGTGTAATGTGGACACTGGAGCTAATACGCAGAGGCTGGGTGAGCTGTCTTATGTGTTTCTATGTGTATAGACCTCTACAACAGCTAATGCCATTGTTACCTTTAATATAGTCCACTAGTCTGGCCAGCAAGGTTTCCCGTTCTAGAATTAGACGTTTCCTTATATTTGGTCTTTTCACCAGCTCTTTGTGTCTCTGAAAAGCCTGTAGAAGCTGGAATATAAGACAATACTATGAATAATAGCAAGCAGCAATGCAGATGCAAGAATCAAGAGTCAGACCAGGTCCAAACACTGATATAGGAATGACACATATAACAGTAATAATGACCCTATAGTATCTCTGTTGCCATGAACACAACCCTACACATACTGGCCCTAACCATGAAACTATGGTTCTGCACATGGTGCATTGTTATTATATCCTAAAATATTTCCTTATGTATGTTTAGTAGGCTTATAGCGGCTTACTTCACCCATAAAGGTCAAAAGGACATGGAGCCTTATGGATACTTGGATGTATATACACTGGGAGCTTTCTCTAGCAAATATGTCAAGCTTAAGGGTAGCTTTACATGTATTGGATCCGCAGCGGGTTTCACACTACGGGTATGTGACCCCATAGAACTTCACTATGTGACCAGGTCCCCTTAAACCCCAGCCGCCCGCAGCCCACAGCCCCGGCCCCAGCATACATTACCTGCTCAGCGCCGGGGCTGTGTGAGGCTCCCGGCTCCCCTCTCTCCTCATCAGCCAATCAGTGCTGCCGTACCCTGATTGGCTGATGAGGAGCGAGGGGAGCCGGGAGCTTCACACAGCCGCGGTGCCGAGCAGGTAATGTATGCCGGGGCCGGGGTCACATATCCGCAGCGGATAAAAAAATTCCGCTGCGGGTAAGTGACCCCACAGAACTTCTGTATACCAGGATTCGCAGCGGATTTCGCTGCAAACTCGCAGTGTGAAATCCGCTGCAGATCCGGTACCTGCGAAGGCACCCTTAAAGTAACTGTCATTTAAAACAACTTTGCAAAAATCAATAGCACAAGCGATTTTAAGAATCTCGGTAAAAAGGTTTTATTCTGCACTCAAAAAGCTGTTTTCCGGCCTCCTCCCCCACCCGCAATTCTTATCTGCTCATTATCAGGCAGAGTCTTCTACATTACAGAGAAGCAAAGTGAGGGCTCTGCTTTCTCCATTAAAACCTATGGAGGAGGAAGGGTCGGAGGGGTATGAGTGAGCAGGAGGAGAGCACCAGCCTGTGCAGTTTGGAGACTGTCTTGGCACAGAAAATCCTGGATTTACAGGTCAGACTGCTCAGTGCATCTCTGCAACAGATAAGAAGTGGGGTTGCGCAGGAACACAGGTTTTTGAGTACAGAAGCAAGCTCTTTTGCCTATAAAACCTATTATCAAGTTTCTTAAAATCTCTTGTACTATTGCAAAGTTGTTTTTTAATGTTATGACAACGTGTCATAGAACCTATGGTCAGGGTCTGAGTTTTCAGGTACCCCCAATTGTTAGAAGGTAGCAGGAGAAGCACTTGGCTAAGTTCTTCTTTTCATGTCTCACTCCTTACTACTTAAAGGAGTTGTCAAGTAAAAAATGTTTTCTTTCAAATCCACTGATATCAGAAAGTTATATAGATTTGTAATTTACTTCTATTAAAAAATCTCAAGTCTTACCATACTTATTAGCTGCTGTATGTCATGCAGGAAATGAGTCCCCATAGAAAACCTCTCCTGCTCTGGACAGCTCCTGTCTTGACCAGAGAGGTCAGCAGAGAGCACTGTGTCAGACTGAAAATAAAATAACATTCTCTGCACGACATACAGCAGCTAATAAGTATGGGAAGACTTGAGTAAATTACAAATCTATATAACTTTCTGACACCAGTTGATTTGAAAGAAAACGATTTTCGCTAGACAACCCCTTTAATGGAGCCCAGCTTGTGCAATCTTGTGCACAGACCCTGACCGATCTTGGCCTTTTTTTTTCTAAATTTTTTCAAGTGACAATGGCACTTTAAATGTAGACACTGGTGTACACAGAATAAGGATAAGATTACTGGGGTTCAACTGCTGTAACTCCCTAGAAACTGGAGATCTGGACCCCTAAAGCACCTGTCTTAAGTAGTGCACACATATATATAACGGTCTCTCCATTCATTGTCTATAGGAGTGCCAAAGATGACTGATCTCTGTACTTGACTGATTTTGCCACTCCTAAAAACAATGAAAGGAACGGTGATTGCGTATGCTTACTGCCGATCTGTTCAAAAGGGAGTTAGTTTTAAGGGGTTATCCAGCGTTAGAAAAACATGGCCACTTTCTTCCAGAAACAGCACCACTCTTGTCTCTAGTTTAGGTGTGGTTTGCAATAAAGCTCCATTCACTTCAATGGAACTGAATTGTAAAACCTGCACCCAAACTGGAGACAGGAGTGGTGCTGTGTGTGGAAGAAAGAGGCCATGTTTTTCTAACGCTGGATAACCCCTTTAAGCAGTCAAGTTCTGAGGATCACAGAAGGGCCCAGGATGGTAAACAAAGATGGCGGGGAACCAGGAGCCAACAGGGCATTCAGAAAGTGAGTATTACTTCTTTTGTTATTTTGTACTATTGGTAAAAGATTTTTTGTAAAACATTTAATGGGGCTGAAAAACCCCTTTAAGCAATCTGATTTATTCACATACCTGTTGTGGACTGTCCTGTATATCGGAAAAATAAGATTTCAGCTTGCTTGCTATTTTTTCTTCTGCTGGCTCAATTATCCTTTCATATTGGGAAACTGCAGCTCTCCATAAAGGCTGGAAGACATGGACATTACCATGAGTATCCCCTTAGTGATAATGGAGTGCAGCCCTCAGACTCAGCCACACTAGCAGACATACTACCTCTGTATATGGGTTGTAGTGCACAGGGTTCAATCCAGCAAAAGGTTCAAACAACTTTTTAGATCGCTGAGTTTGATCATCACCAGAAGGCAGAAAGGAAGCCAACTTCTCATGCATCATCCTTATGGTGAACACCTACAGGGGTCAGAGAAAACTTTGTATTGGTCGCACAATTAATACACAATGTAGCCTGGGCCAAGTATACAGTAATGGCCAATTATACTCAGCACACCCATGACGGAATCCACGGAGTATGGGTACCGAGACCCCACTGATGACTGAAAAGAAGGACTCTTGTACTCTGGACAATAAGACTTTTTTTCACTATGGCTGGGGAGGGGGTGGATGAAGGCAACGACGTCCACTTACCTCCCCGGTTCCAGCACCACACTGATCCAGTCTGCGGTGCCGACCGCTTCCTGGTCTGTGACGCTGCTTGAGATCACCTTCAATGTCGACACTCCGCCACGTGGTGCACGCGGACAATCTTTCGATACATACACAGGAATTCCCGGCACACACATCGGTAAACTTGCAAGGTGCGTTTATTGACAAGACGAGGTGCACACAATACAGTCGGGCAGAATGCGTTTCGGCACAATTGCCTTTATTAACTGCCAACTGCTGCTTGAGATGTGACGTTCCCAGCCCAGTCAGTCATTCAGCGGCAGAGGCAGGATCCTCTAAGCGGGCTGGAAACGTCACCTTTCAAGCAGCATCAGAGACCAGGAAGCAGCAAGGCACCGCAGACTGGATCAATGTGATGCTGGAACCGGGTAGGTAAGAGGATGTCGTTGCCTTCATCCATCCCCTCCCTGGCCATAACGAAAAAAGCCCTCCCTTTTAACTTTCTTTTAATACATGCACCTTTAAAGTGTCACTGTCGTTTCTTTTTTTTTTTTTTTTTTTTTTGTAGAAATCAATAGTACAGGTGATTTTAAGAAATGTTGTAATTGGATTTGATAGCCGAAAAATGCATTTTTATCATGAAAAAGCAGTTTGAAGCCCCCCCCCCTGTCTTCATGGTTCTCTTATGGATAAGGGAGGGGTGGAGGGAGATGAGGCACCAAAACAGGACAACAAAGAGTTAATTTACAGCTACATCACCGGCTATCTCCTCTGACAGTCAGCACTGACCTCTCTGACCTCTGAATGCAGCTTTCACACAGGTCCACTGTGTAATCCTTTGTTCTCTGTTCTCTGCTGGCGGCTAATCTCCCTCCTCCCTTATCCCCCCTCCCCTCTCCATAGAACAGACAGGGGCCGAGATTTCCTGATAATGAGCAGTGGATGAGAGAGAGGAAGGGGGGGGCCTGGGGAAAGGCTTTCTGAATGCAGATAATGGCATATTTACATAATAAATCCAATTACAAAGTTTCTTAAAATCGCCTGTACTATCGATTTCTGCAAAAAAAATTAAACAGTGACACTAAACACTGCAGCACTGATCCTACAATCTCATACCTCTTCAAGACGTCTGCCAAGGTTCTGAAGAGATTCTGGGGAGTATTTCTCATTTTTCCACTGGTGAGGAGTGTATCGTCTCCACAGCTGCCCGGTCAGATGTTCACAGGCTGCTGTCCACTGCTCACACACAGTAACACCGGCTCTAAGGTTTTCCTTCACTGCAGGAAATGGGTCTGTCCACAGGTTCATCTCCCCAAGGCTCTTCTGAACACAGCGTCCCAGCGCATTGCCTAAATAACACAGGGACAGAGGTTGTATACATACACTACAATACTGCAGATATTGAGAATATCTATGATTATCACAAGACAAATGGTTATCCTTCTAGCAGGCTCTGGCTGTCCAGGCATGATGGGAATTGTAGTTTTGCAACAGCTGAAGGGCTGCGAGTTTGACACCTGTGCCCCATAACTAGCTGATAAAGTAAAGGTGAGCAGAAATCACTGTCTCCAATGAAGCGATATATAAAAAGTTACATAGGTAGGAATTCTACTTTAAATGGGCAGTGTTGTTTCAGATTGCTGGGAAAGGGGAGGATGAAAGTAGTAACATGGACTCACCTCCCCCGCTCCAGCACGGATGCCGTATCCCACAGCTCTAGTTCCCCGGTCTGCAGCTGCTTCCTGGTAAAAGAAGGTACGTGGGACGTAACATGATGTTCCAAGCCTACTCAGCCAGTCAGCAGCCGTGGCGAGACCCCGCTACAGCCACTGACAGGCTGAGCACATTCCAGGTGCCCTCTCTAACCAGGAAGCGGCTGGGGACCGGGGAACCAGAGCTGCGGGATACCGGCATCAGTGCTGGAGCGGGAAGGCGAGTCCATGTTACATCTTTCTTCCTCCACCTTCCCGGCACTCTGCCAAAAATCACCCCGGCGCAGAACTCTCCTTTAAGATGGTCCAGATTTGTTACAAGGGTGACATATAAGTCTAACAACAACAGGTATCAGTCAAAAAGTTCAGGGATGCGCTGAGAACAATGAAGAACAAAGATTTGCCGTGAGTGCGTGTAACCTGGGCTGACGTTTTCCTACAGACATTAGATATACTGTAATGATGAACGTATGTCGCCCCGATTCATCCTACCAATGATCTCCAGCAAATGCTTCATGCGGATCTCAGGATAAGGGTCATGCTCCGTCTGCCTCCACACATCATCTACCGCTTCCCTCGTAGTTTCCACAAGTTCCACAATTTCAGCCAGGGGCAGAGTGTCCAGGCTGCTGTAATACTGTAAAGGCACCAGGAGTGTTACAGACATGCAGCTAATGGATATCATACTAACATTACAGGATCAACAAGGAAATCAGGATTCCATATTGTAACAAAATCAATGAAACACACAAACAGTCCAACAGATAATGCTGTTATGGAGTAACATGTAAGAAGATGTGGCAGCACAAAAGCCTTTATACAGAGGGTGGAGGGAGGACTTTTCTGAACACTGCAGAGGTAAAAAAAAATAAAAAATAAAATAAATAATAATACATTGTAAGGGTGCGTTCACACCTACAGGATCTGCAGCAGATCTGCAGCAGATTTGATGCCGTGTTCAGTTATTTAAATGAAATCTGCTGCAGAAAATCAGCTGCAAATCCTGTAGGTGTGAACGCACCATAAAGCACCTAGAAGGTTTTGCCTTATCAGAGGCTTTTTATAAAGTGGTATTCCAGTGTGGCTTTTTAAAAAAAAATAAAACAAAGCATATTAACCTGCCCTGATCTTCTACAGTCACTATTCAGATAGCAACCAGTCACCGATG
The DNA here is from genome assembly GCF_027789765.1 of Dendropsophus ebraccatus. Lineage (NCBI taxonomy): Eukaryota > Metazoa > Chordata > Amphibia > Anura > Hylidae > Dendropsophus > Dendropsophus ebraccatus. The sequence goes on along the minus strand of NC_091458.1, from coordinate 28,246,313 downwards.
CTCAGCGCTTCCTCTGACATGTCGGTCCTGACATCACTGGTTGAGGCAGATCACCACTGTGGCCAGTGACTGACTAAGCTGGCATTTCCTGCAGGATTCAACATGTTAGAGGAAGCAGGTGCAATGTGGACCAGGAGCAGTCAGAATATGGACGCTACAGATCAGGGCAGGGGAGTATGCATTTTTTCTTTTATATTTTTAAAGCCACATCGCTCTATATAAGAATATCCCATAGTGGAATACCCTTTTTTTTAAAAAAAAGGAAGAACATGTGATAAGGAAGACTGTGACAAGACAGGGGTTTTTCAAAGCAAAATTTATTGATGACCTATCCTCAAAATAGGCCATAGTTATTAGATTAGAATAGAAAGCACTTTTGTGTTTGTTAAAAAAAACTTTTCTTCAATAAGAAAAAATCTGATTAAAAAAAATATAAGAAAGCCTTCTTACCTTGACCACGTTCACACACTGTATTTTTGCAATAAACAATGGCTGTTGTTAATCGACAGCGTGCGATTACATTAAAGTGTATGGAACAACGGCCATAGTGTATACACCCTGTACACACACTGACATGTCTAGTTTGTACAGCCGCTATTCAGGGAACAGCCGCCATACAAATAGGCTATGCCCACAGTGTAAAGTACGTCTCCCAGCCAGGGGCGGATTAAAATTACCATAGGCCCCGGGCTGTTCACAAAGCCTGGGCCCCCCCACCCCACTGTAACTATGGAAGCACTAGCCTGGCGTTCATAGTACAGTATAGATAATGTCATGATGTCCTGATTTGTGCAAAATTGCCATAAAAAAACAGTGATTTTTTGAAAATCATGGCGGAAGTGTAGCCAGGAGACAGTACACCACTGAAAGTATAAGTCTTTTTTAGTAGTCATGGGCCCCCCAGGAGCTCAGGGCCCCGGGCTGCCGCCCGAAACGCCCCTATTGTAGTCCGCTACTGCTCCCAGCTATATTTTACACTGGGGTCTATGGCTAATTGGAGTGAGGGCACACCTGAATGTGTGGCATTCTAATTAAAATCAAGTGATGTTCATCTGGCCAATACTGCAGTATTGGCCAAGTAAACGTCAGACATCGGCCGTTGTTTGACACGGCCATGTCAAACAAGGGCCGATGTTCATACCCAGTATAAATATGGCCTTAAAGTGGACCCGTCATCAAAAATACTTTTGACATGTCACAGGAACACGTCAACGTGTTTATCAGAAAAACAAGCAGGAAGCTTCCCAGCTGTCAATCATCTCCATCCAGGCAGCCCCATAGACTTATAATAGAGATCCCCATGACATGTCAAAAGCTTTTTATTTTTTAATGACAGAGCTCATTGTAGGTAGTCCCTACAAAATTAGAAGATTGAAAAACCCCACTGCAAATCCACCGCATGTGGCCGTACTCTTAAGTGGCAGGCACATGTTTTTATGGATGTATGTGTTATTTCCGTCATTCTTATATTGAGAAATGATTAAATGATAGTACAGCAGCGTGCACAAAAACAGATTAGCAGATTCTCTCTATATATATTAGCACATAACGGCCATATAGTACTGCAGGTTGCTCGTATCTATGCACCAGGAGACAGGGTATCCCGTTTTTATTTGGCATTTGTTACCAGTTTTCTCCATTTCTAGTTTTTGGTTATCCTTGAGCTAGTGGGTATAGATTTCATCAATTTGCAGCACACACACTCAGAAGCAGCAGCACTGAGGACATTACAGAGCAGTACTGAGAAGTGTATGATGTGAATCCACCTTTGGGAAAAGATTTAATACTTATAGTAAGCTGGAGTACAGTCTATTTGTAGTCTCTTATCAGTTTCTGTCTCTCTCTCTCCAGCCAATTCCACTTCTTCTTCCTCTTTTTTTCCCAAAAGACTGTAACCCAATCCCTCGGTGAGGAGTAATTTTTCAGACTGAACAAAAGTTTTGGAAGAAGCAGAACTTACAGGAAAGTCTCTTTGAACAGACCACCCAAAATTTCAAAAGTGGGCTCTCCCCTAATCCTGAATGTCAGTATAATGGAGGTCACCCAGCTCTCCCCTAATCCTGAATGTCAGTATAATGGAGGTCACCCAGCTCTCCCCTAATCCTGAATGTCAGTATAATGGAGGTCACCCAGCTCTCCCATCATCCTGTATGTCAGTGTATAATGGAGGTCACCCAGCTCTCCCCTAATCCTGTATGTCAGTGTAATGGAGGTCACCCAGCTCTCCCCTAATCCTGTATGTCAGTGTATAATGGAGGTCACCCAGCTCTCCCCTAATCCTGTATGTCAGCATAATGGTGGTCACCCAGCTCTCCCCTAATCCTGTATGTCAGTGTAATGGAGGTCACCCAGCTCTCCCCTAATCCTGTATGTCAGTGTATAATGGAGGTCATCCAGCTCTCCCCTAATCCTGAATGTCAGTATAATGGAGATCACCCAGCTCTCCCCTAATCCTGTATGTCAGTGTATAATGGAGGTCACCCAGCTCTCCCCTAATCCTGTATGTCAGTGTATAATGGAGGTCATCCAGCTCTCCCCTAATCCTGAATGTCAGTATAATGGAGGTCACCCAGCTCTCCCCTAATCCTGTATGTCAGTATAATGGAGGTCACCTAGCTCTCCCCTAATCCTGTATGTCAGTATAATGGTGGTCACCCAGCTCTCCCCTAATCCTGTATGTCAGTGTGATGGAGGTCACCCAGCTTTCCCAGTATCCTGTATGTCAGTGTATAATGGAGGTCACACAGCTTTCCCAGCATCCTGTATGTCAGTATAATGGAGGTCACCTAGCGCTCCCCTAATCCTGTATGTCAGTGTATAATGGAGGTCACCCAGCTCTCCCCTAATTCTGTATGTCAGTGTAATAGAGGTCATCCAGCTCTCCCAGCATCCTGTATGTCAGTGTAATGGAGGTCACCCAGCTTTCCAAGCATCCTGTATGTCAGTATAATGGTGGTCACCCAGCTCTCCCCTAATCCTGTATGTCAGTGTGATGGAGGTCACCCAGCTTTCCCAGTATCCTGTATGTCAGTGTATAATGGAAGTCACCCAGCTTTCCCAGCATCCTGTATGTCAGTATAATGGAGGTCACCCAGCTCTCCCCTAATCCTGTATGTCAGTGTAATAGAGGTCATCCAGCTCTCCCAGCATCCTGTATGTCAGTGTAATGGAGGTCACCCAGCTTTCCAAGCATCCTGTATGTCAGTATAATGGTGGTCACCCAGCTCTCCCCTAATCCTGTATGTCAGTGTAATGGAGGTCACCCAGCTTTCCCAGCATCCTGTATGTCAGTATAATGGTGGTCACCCAGCTCTCCCCTAATCCTGTATGTCAGTGTATAATGGAGGTCACCCAGCTCTCCCCTAATCCTGTATGTCAGTATAATGGTGGTCACCCAGCTCTCCCCTAATCCTGTATGTCAGTGTGATGGAGGTCACCCAGCTTTCCCAGTATCCTGTATGTCAGTGTATAATGGAGGTCACCCAGCTCTCCCCTAATCCTGTATGTCAGTGTAATAGAGGTCATCCAGCTGCAATACACACACTGCTTCTCCCTAGTATCCTGAATAGTATACAGATGTATACATATCTGTGCTGCCTGTGCAGTTTTCAGGGTTGCACGAACAATACAAGGATTCTTCATGCAGCCCATCTGCTCGATTTCTTGTGCCATGTCAAGGTCCTCACAGATCAGTGCTTGTATGCGGCCGAGAATTCTCACGTAAAGAAACCCTCAGTCTGTCTCCCAATGCACAGATACTACAGAAACTACTGTGCACATTCCTGCACTATAAGCAATTCTCTAAGATAACTGATCATGATGGATCCTATTCATTGTGATGGGACTTAAACTCATGTGAAACAGACATCAATCCTGTCAAAACACTTTATGTATGGTTTTTATTTATTTATGTATATGAAGTATAATGATTTCTTGTTATTGCTTTTCAACTCTCAGAGGCAACTGGAGAAGAACTAAAAAATTGAAAATAGGTAATAACTTATATAATCATTATACAGACACTGGTAACATGTTTGGTCTCTATGGGGGGGGGGGGGGGAGATTTATGAAAACTGCCCACAGCAACCAATCACAGCTCCTCTTATATTTTACCAGAGATAAAAGCTGAGCTGTGAGTGGTTGCTGTGAGCAGTTCACACCAGGTGTATATTTACACCCTTTCATAAATCTCCCCCTATGCCTGTGCGTGGTCTTTTTCTTCTGATGCATGACTGATGTATTATTGGCTCTCCATGTGATTTCATGCATCCGGTGTTATAAAGAAGTAAGTATGCTCACTTTTTCAATAGCTTGAAACAAACTCGAGAAATGAGCCGCTCTCTCTCTGACTCCTTGCTTACTCCGGCTGTCGGCAACTTCAGCCCAGAACTGGAATTCATCAGAAGGAGTTAAGATTCCTGCAATATAAAATATTTGTATTCTTTATGTATCCGATTTTAAAAGGGAAAAAAAAAACAATCGCATTCCCAATCACTTTTTAATAATTGCACAATAGTCTATACAAATACACACCTTGCAAGTCATCCTCTGCTCCAGTCTTAGAGCCCCCCCTGCTGGCCGCAGTCCTCCGCAGCACACTGCCCAGACCAGCCTCCAGGTCACTAAGCAATGTTTGTAGTTTAGGGTCAAACTCCTTGCTCCATTTCTCATCCTTAATAGAACAGAAAGCAAGTCATTGGTAACATTACATTATCCATTATTTCGGAATTCTTGCAGAATTGCTAGCCAAAGGTTGTCTTGTGATAGCCATAAATAAAAGACATTCATAGGCCTGGTTCACATCACGATTTTGCTATCCCTTTAATGTTTTATGAAAACAAATGGCTGCAGCTGTATGCCATCTGTTTCGATAGGTTTTGCATTGACTTACATTATGAAAAAGACAGAACAAAACTGATTTGTTTTTTTCTTACATTATCTGTACGCTTAAATGAAACACTCCAAAAATGGATCCAAAAAAACATACATGAGGGCAATGGGACAAAAGTGCACAAAGAACTGCACAAACCCCCATCCCACCCCAGCGCATGAGCTGTGAACTAGCGCCTATCTGTGAGCTCATGTACACAGAACATCAGGACGTGTATAGGGCTTCAACATTAGAAAGTGAAGAATAATTCAGCCAGAGCACACTAAGGCTATAAGGCAATGTTCACACAGAACATTTTGAGGGTCAAAAAAAAATACACCTGTATTTGGGGGGGGGGATTGATATATATATATATATATATATATATATATATATATATATATATATATAAACATTTTTTAGCAAATTTAACCCTTTAAAGACTGGGCCAATTTTCATTTTGCGCTTTTGTTTATTCCTCCTCGTATTTAAAAAACCATAGCACTTGCATTTTTTCACCTACAGACCCACATGAGCCCTTATTATTTGTGACACCAATTGTACTTTGCAATGAGAGACTTAATTTTTCCATAAAAAAATTGCAAAACTGGGGGGAAAAATTATTTCTGCTTTGAAATTTGTCACTTTTTTTATTTCAAAAGGTTTCATATTTACGGCTTTCGTCCTATAATAAAAATGACATGCTGCGTATGTTTCTCAAGTCAGTACAATTATAATGATAGGCAACTTATATAACTTTTATTTCATTTAATGGCTTTTAAAAAAAAATAAAACCTTTAAAAAAAAAAATGTTCCTCAAATTGCTCTATTACCACCCTTATAAAGCTTTTGTTGTTTAGTTTATGGTTTTATTTGAGGTGTAATTTTTTGCGCTGTGTAAAACATAGTTATTGTCCAAAATAAGGACGTCACTTTTTATAGCTATACTCATTACAACATGTGAACTGTAAAATATTTTCCATTGAACACAGATAATTCTCCCTGTCAATCAAGCCGGTCTGGGCAGGAGGCAGCAAGGCTGGTAAATAGTGACTTTAGGTGAAGCACCCTTGCGGTCAGCTGAAGGACTATATTATCTCTGTGCCTGCTATTCTGTATACAGATCATAGTCAGGTCATAATGACTGCAGTGTATGAGCGTCCAGATTGCAGGAATGGTCCATCAGAATATAGTTAAAGGACCCGTATAGTAGAGGCCATGTAGGTGAGCATTTCATTTTGGGTTTCTAGTTTCTACTCTGTCAGTAGTAATTCAGCATCATTAGATTTCTTCCTTACCTTCAGTAACAATGGAGCAAATATCTGCCTGACCGCCTGGTACAGAGTATTGATAGGAGAGTCTAACATGGAGGAGACCAGGACGTTCTCATGGAGGTTTTCCTCAGTGATGACTTCTGGGCGGATTTTAAAGAACACAAGAACCTTCTCCTTAGTATCTCCAGGTTCAACCTACAAGGACAGAAATCAAAATCACAATGTCAAAGGATGCCAAAAGCCTTCTGACAGGGTAGAGTCCTATACCTTACAAAAGAGTAGTACCCTGGCCCCTATACTTTATTATACAGCAGCATCGGGGCCTCCGAACCCTGCAGTACCTTATAGGAGAGCAGTTCCGGGGGCCCTACACCCAGTATACCCTATACCTTATACAGCAGTACCAGGCCCTGCACCCTGTATATGCTATACCTTATTGTACAGCAGTACCCAGGCCCTGCACCCTGTATATGCTATACCTTATTATACAGCAGTACCCAGGCCCTGCACCCTGTATATGCTATACCTTATTATACAGCAGTACCCAGGCCCTGCACCCTGTATATACTATACCTTATTATACAGCAGTACCCAGGCCCTGCACCCTGTATATCCTACACCTAATTATACAGCAGTACCCGTGCCCTGCACCCTGTATATACTATACCTTATTATACAGCAGTACCCAGGCCCTGCACCCTGTATATCCTACACCTAATTATACAGCAGTACCCGTGCCCTGCACCCTGTATATGCTATACCTTATTGTACAGCAGTACCCAGGCCCTGCACCCTGTATATGCTATACCTTATTATACAGCAGTACCCAGGCCCTGCACCCTGTATATACTATACCTTATTATACAGCAGTACCCAGGCCCTGCACCCTGTATATCCTACACCTAATTATACAGCAGTACCCGTGCCCTGCATCCTGTATATACTATACCTTATTATACAGCAGTACCCAGGCCCTGCACCCTGTATATCCTACATCTAATCATACAGCAGTACCTGGTCACCAGTTTTACAATAAAGAGGAGGAGAATGAAATGCTGGAACCTGAGGATCCCTGGATGGTATGGAAGAGGTGTCAAACTCAAATACACTGGGGGCCAAAATTAAAAACTTAGACAAAGTTGCAGGCGAACCTTAATATTTATTGAAGTGTCTGGATCACTCTATGGGAGGAAGAACTTGCCCGCATGTCATATCTATAGTTCATCTTAGGCGCTGCATTTTTAAAACACCTCCTACCCTCCTATATACAAACTGCCCAAAATGTAAAAAATGTCCCCTTCTGTAGCCCATGAGGTATCATGTCCCACAACAGTACTCCCTAATACTGCCCCATAGAAAATTTGCCCCAACACTTTAATTACCCCACACTTTACCCCCAAAACAGCACCCCCCCCCCCCCCCCCCCCCCCCCCCCGTCCTCAGGTTGTGTGAGGTATTACAACTCAACTACCTTCATTTTAGTGGACCTGAGATACAAAAACCACATTCAAACTGAGGACAGGAGCGGTGCTGTCTCTGGCAGAAAACAGACACGTTTTTATAAGCCAGTATAACCCCTTTAAATACAGGGTAGTATGCCGATGAGGGGTGGGGGACCCGGCTCCCATTTCCACCCCTGAGCATCTTCTCATGTACACAGCAGCCTACACCATATACAGCATTCACATTGCCTGATCTCAGGTGTCCACAGCCCCTTATGACAGATTTTTCCTTCTTGCAGGATTTTTTTAGCAGACCCTATTGATGACCCATATGTCCCACCTGGTCACAGACGGACACGGGAGCGCTGCATTGGAGTAAAGCCCCTATTCCACGGAACGATTATCGTCTGTATTCGGACGATATCAGCCGCTACGGACGATAATCGTCCCATGGAATAGAGTGCAACGATCAGCTGACATCGTTCATGTCGGCTGATCGTTGCAGTCGCTTGTTTTTCAACATGTTGAAAAACAAGCGACTGATATAGCAGCGATCTGCTGCCGTCGTTCCGTTGAATAGGAGCATCGGCAGCAGACGCTGCTATATCCTATGGGCTGCCCGGACGATCAGCGATCCCCCGGGCAGCCCCCCCGCAGCTCCCCGCCGCCCCTCCCGCACTCACGAGGACGAGGAGCAAACGAGCGATGAGAGCGCTCATTTGCTCCTCTTAACGACCCGTATAATAGGCCTTTAAGTTAAGTTGTATATTTTATTTTAGATGCCTTTGCTTCTCTTTGCGATACATTCTACGTAAATTATTAGATCCTCTTTTAACCCTTGAAGCAACTGTGCAAGACCCTGTGAGAGCAGCCGATGTGCCCCATCCAATACCGCTGCCTGAAATCACAGCAACTGCGCAAGACCCTGTGAGAGCAGCCAATGTGCCCCAACCAATACCGCTGCCTGGAATCACAGCAACTGCGCAGGACCCTGTGAGAGCAGGTGATGTGCCCCAAACAATACCGCTGCCTGGAATCACAGCAACTGCGCAAGACCCTGTGAAAGCAGCCGATGTGCCCCAACCAATACCGCTGCCTGAAATCACAGCAACTGCGCAAGACCCTGTGAAAGCAGCCGATGTGCCCCAACCAATACCGCTGCCTGAAATCACAGCAACTGCGCAAGACCCTGTGAGAGCAGCCGATGTGCCCCAACCAATACCGCTGCCTGAAATCACAGCAACTGCGCAGGACCTTGTGAGAGCAGGCAATGTGCCCCAACCAATACCGCTGCCTGGAATCACAGCAACTGCGCAGGACCTTGTGAGAGCAGGCAATGTGCCCCAACCAATACCGCTGCCTGGAATCACAGCAACTGCGCAAGACCCTGTGAGATCAGGCAATGTGCCCCAACCAATACCGCTGCCTGAAATCACAGCAACTGCACAAGACCCTGTGAGATCAGGCAATGTGCCCCAACCAATACTGATGCCTGAAATCAAAACAGCCGAAGAAGAACAAAAGGCTGAGAGTCTGAAGGTTCCTGTAGAAACAAAGACCACCAACAGGTCCGTGCTCAAGGCACCCCCTGTCATAGGCGCTAAAAAAAAAAAAAAAAAATTTCGGGGGGCGTGACCAACTATGGCCGTGTGAGGACGCTTCAGCCTGAGCTCCTCCAAACCCAGACTACAATCTGCTGGCATCGGCCCTCTTCACCATGGGGAAGACCGCTAAAAAGAACAGGGGACACTCCTTAACCCGCTCTACACCCCCTCAGGGGGATATCGGGGCATATTTTGCCCGCCCGGAGACACCGGCACCCAAATCAGGCACAGAGCTGCAGGACGCAGAAGATGGCCGCCACCATGCGGACGAGGCGCCCGACCACCCCACAGCAGCCCGCACAAGGTCATCTGTGGCCGCACTGGAGCCCCGCCACCTACCGAGGTCCTCCGCTGGCACCGACGCATCCCTGCGGCTTCCGGAGACGACTGCCGCGGCCTCCTTGCAGCTGCACACGCGGCCCGGCGGGACCTCCGTCGGCCATCTTGATTCTGAGCCGAGCGGCGTGCAGCGGACCCGGAACGAGCCGGAGGAGCGGCGGCAGCAGGAGGACACTGACCAGAGTGCCCGGCAGGTACCCCCTCCCGCATCAGAGGCCCCGCACTGTGCCCCCCTATCTGTGGCACTACCGCAGCGCCGCTCCCAGGCCGACCCCCCCATCGGGCCTACTACTACTACTGCGGCCTTGCCGCCTACGGCCACACCAGGCCTCAACCCCCTGACAGCACCATGGGACGGCGGTGCGGTGCATAACCCATGGTTTGCACCCCCAACACCTGCCCAAGTCCAGATGGGGGACCCCCTGCTCTTACCCCAACCTGTGCAAGGGGGGCTTTCTCCGGCCTCCTCATCCCACTGGTCCACAGGATCCTCCTGGGGCAGCTCGCCTCCCCATACCACGGCAGCTGTAACCCACACGGTGGCCCTTATCCATGCACCGGCCACTGCTGTCTCACCTCACGGGCGAATGTTATCACCTAGGAGGCTACCGGACATTCCTTCCTCCCTAGAGGGCACCCCCCCTATTTTCAGGGTTTGCTCCCCATCTGCGACCTCTGGGGCCCCAGACTTGCCATTTCCACTGACTGCCAGCCGCCCCTCAGTATTGGATGACAATAGGCCGGTATCCCTGGCGGATCTCAGGGCTCTTACCCAGTCCCTTCCTACTAAAACCGACATTTCCACTCTGGCCAAGCAACTGCTAGATGAATGTAAACATGAATTTGCGCAATTTCGTGCTGAACTTACAACGGTCTCATCTAAAGTAGATGTATTGGAAACTGCGCAGGAGACTACCTCCACGACTCTGCTAGCCCTTCAACACGATGTGCAAGTACACTCTGATCAGCTGTTTGTCCTGCAACAACACATGGACGATATTGAGAACCGCAATAGGCGCAATAATCTCAGGATACGCGGCCTCCCAGAATCTGTGCCTTCCTCTGATTTATTTGCAGTGCTGTCTACCATCTTTAATGACCTCCTGGAACAACCACCTAATACGCACATCGAGATAGACAGGGCGCATAGGGCACTACGGCCCCCTAGCCGAGACAGTCAAAGACCTAGGGACGTCATATGCCGCATCCACTTTTACTCTACTAAAGAAGAGATCCTCCTGAGAGCCCGACGCCGACGCAATGTTTCCTACAGAGGTGTGCAACTGCTTATCCTACAGGACCTCTCCCGACACACCTTGGCCCAAAGGGCCGCTCTCCGCCCGGTGTTGGACATCCTACGTGACCGTAATATTCCCTTCCGCTGGGGATTCCCCTTCGCCCTCATTGTACGCTTGAATGGTCGGTCCCTCACCCTGCGCGCACCAGAAGACATCCCGGGATTTCTAAGAGATTTAAACATCACAAACATCTCTATACCTGAGTGGCCTTCACTACTGACCTCCTCTAGGAGCACCAAAAGGCCTTTCTCGCCCCGATCTCCCAACTCGACGCCCGTGGGGCCCCGATCCGCCAGGCGAGATGGCCCTCGACCTGCCCCGGCTTCTCCCGCGCACTCCCCAGCCCACGCTGACTCTCGAGCCCGCCTTCCCTGGGCCATGGACAGCATCTCGTCTCTAGCCCTGTAGCTACCCCCGTTATTGTTTAATCAGTTTCTATGATTTTCAGCCGAGTTATGCCTGTAATTTGTTTGCATTTCATCATCTGGGTCTAGGAGGGAGCCTTAGGTCTATGTCTTTACATGCTTAGCTGTCTCTTCCCCCCAATAGGTAGGAAACCCAGCCTGGATAGTTCCGGGTCTGGTAGTACTCAGTTTGAGGTTCTTAGAGTATACGCTGCAGTTTTGCCTTTACTGCTGTTGTTGTCTTTGTGTGCACCCCTGTTTGTCTGTGTCTCCCCCTCCCTAATTTTCTCTGTCTCATTTCACGTCCCAGTCCCGGACATTCCCAGGAGATCTTCGGCTGTGCCTACCTGCATCTTTCCTGAATGGCGGATTTACATGTAGCAACCTACAACGCGAGGGGATTGAACACGCCCCAGAAAAGATCACAGGTTCTCCACCATTTCCACCGCCGGAAGGTACATATACTCTGCTTACAGGAGACACACTTCAAAACAGGCCATGCACCCACGATCCGCGATAGACATTATACACAATGGTTCTTCGCCAATAACCCTGACTCTAGAACCAAGGGTGTGGCCATAGCTATACACAAGTCCCTGCCATGTCAAATATTATCCTGCACGACGGACCCAGCGGCGCGATATCTAATACTTACCCTATCCATTAGTGGCCATATCTTTACCATAATTAACACTTATGCCCCGAACCAAGACCAAATTGCTTTCCTCCTGAATCTAATTGATCTATCCCTCCCCTTGGTTAGGGGGACCGTACTTTTTTGCGGAGACCTGAATCTCACGTTAGACCCATCCTTGGACAATTCCACAGGCCGCTCTAGTTTCTCGTACCCAGCGATTAAAAAAGTTAAGAAAGCCCTGCTCCAACTACAACTTTATGATGCCTGGCGCTTGATGCATGCTGCGGACCGAGACTACACCTTTTTTTCTAATCCACATGGGACATACAGCCGTATCGACCATATCCTCATCCAACATAGTGCATTGCCGTGGTTGGCGACTGCCTCCATAGGCAACATACTATGGTCGGATCACGCCCCTGTCTTCTGCTCCCTTACCCTACCGTTCCTATCGAAGACTGCGGGGTCCTGGCGTTTAAATGAGTCTTTGCTTCTGGATACAGTATGTTTAGCTGACCTGAAGCAAACTATAGTGCATTTTCGCACGGACCATGCTGCAGACACAACCTCCCCCATTATTCAATGGGAGGCGCTTAAATGTGTGCTCCGGGGAGTGCTTATAAAGCACGGCTCCAGGCTTAAAAAAGCGAAGGCCATCTCCCTGCAAAAAGCACTTGCCAAGGTTTCTTCCCTGGAACTGGCCCATAAGCGTGCCCTGTCCCTACCCATATTGCGGGACTTGCAGGTTGCCCGCTCGGAAGTTAGACGCCTCCTTGAGGCGTCCTGGGGGCGACTTCTCCAAACTTGCCGTAGCAAATTTTATGAGTACGGCAATAAGTGTGGACGCATGTTGGCCAGAGCCTTGAAGAATCGGATGGCACAAATGCACATCGGATGCATCAGGAATTCCGCACACCACCTCACACATCATAGCGCGGAAATAGCATCCACCTTCCATGCATATTATTCCTCCCTGTATCACCTTCCGACCACTCGGGTCACGACTCCTGGGCCCTTCTCTCCTCCACCCCTCGCAACGCGTCTCCCCGCCGAGACCATTGGAAACTTGGAGGAACCGTTTACTGCGCATGAACTCGCCTATGTGATTTCACAATTACCCGGAGGGAAGAGCCCAGGACCGGATGGCCTGACTGCTCAGTTCTATAAAGCCCTCTCGGAATTCCTCTCCCCTATACTGCTCCTGGCCTTTAATTCTATCTCGGATTCTGTCCCCTTCCCGCCCCATGCCACCACCGCACACATCACTCTTATCCCAAAACCGGGCAAAGACCCCCAGCTCTGTGGCAGCTATCGCCCAATTTCCCTGCTGAACGTGGACTTAAAAATTTATTCCAAGCTACTAGCCAACAGATTGAATGCCCACTTACCCTCCCTCATCCACCCTGACCAAGTGGGCTTTGTGCCAGGGCGGGAGGCCCGCGACAACACCCTTAAAACTCTGGATATTATCCACTATGCGCGAACGCGCCACATTCCTCTAATGATCCTTTCCCTAGATGCCGAAAAGGCTTTCGATAGGATTTCGTGGCCCTCCCTGACACAAACCCTGCAACAGATTGGAATCGGCCCCTCCTTCCTTACTAAAATATTGGCCTTATACCAGAACCCCTCGGCTCAATTGAAGGTGAATGGGATGTTTTCAGCCCCCTTCTCCATTTTTAATGGCACCAGGCAAGGATGTCCTTTATCCCCCCTCCTGTACGCCTTAATCATGGAGAATTTACTAACCTTGATCAGTTCCGACCCAGATATCACGGGTATCTGCATCGGGAACCGGGAGTATAAATGCTCAGCCTTTGCGGATGACCTTCTTGTCTATATTACTAATCCGCATGTAGCCCTCCCCGCCCTGATGGCTCGGTTGGAACAGTTTGGAACCTGGTCCAATTTTAAAATCAATCTCTCCAAATCAGAAGCCCTGAACGTGTCCCTGGACCCCGCATTGGTGGGTACCATTCAATCCAACTTCCCATTTGCGTGGCCTAAATCTGGCATCACATGCCTGGGTATCCGCATTCCCCCCACTCTCTCTCAACTGTTTGAGGCAAATTTCCTCCCTTTGCTAACCCGCTTTACCAAGGATCTTGACACCTGGAACAAGAAAGAGTTTTCTTGGTTCGGGAGAATCAATATCTTGAAAATGACTCTAATGCCTCGGCTTCTGTACTTGCTGCAGACCATCCCCATCCACATCCCCATTTCCTTCTGGAAACGAGTTCAACGTTGCTTCACCTCTTTCGTGTGGTCCGGAGGACGGCCCAGGATTAGGCGAGAGACCTTATCTCGCTCTAAGGATGCGGGTGGGGTTGGTCTGCCGGATTGCCGCTTATATTACCTGGCCTGTGTACATGCTCGTATACTGGACATGGTCCATCATTCCAATTCTAAATTATGGGTTCAACTAGCGCAGGCACAGTGCCCCAGACCTCTCTCCACCCTCCCTTGGACTTGGTCACCTTCCCTGCGAGATGACACTGCCTTATCCTACGTTACTCGACATACGTTGGCCTCTCTACATTTGGCGGGCAAATCCCACCCCCTGCTCCGGAGACTCGGACCGTTGACCCCTATAACACACAACCCACAGTTTGCACCGGGACTTTCCTCATCCTTCTTAGGGCTCCCAGCCGACAAGGTCCTCCATTTTCACCAGGTACTTAAACAAGGCGCCTTATTAGCCCTATCAGTAATCCTGGACACGACCCCACCTACAGTAAAGCACTCGTTTGAATATGCTCAATTGCAACATTTTTACTCCACTACTAAACGTACCCACACTTTGCACCAGGAGCTGACAGATTTCGAACAATTATATATGTCCCCTTCCTGCCCTCCACACATCATCTCCGTGGTATACCAGCAGTTATTATCCTCCAGTTCTCGGCACTTACCGTCTTTCTGCTCGGCCTGGGAGACAGAGTTGGGAAAAAGCTTCACGCCACAGCAATGGTCCAAGGCCTTTTTCCTATCCCACAAGGCAGTACTGGCGTGCAAATCACAAGAAACTAGTTACAAAATAATCTCCCGATGGTATCGTGTCCCCTCTCTTCTCCATAAGTGGTATCCCACGGTACCTGATGTGTGTTGGCGATGTGAAGGGGCCGGGGGGACCATGTCGCACATATGGTATACATGCCCGCGGCTACGGGGATACTGGTCGACTATCCTACGTACCATACACACTGTCACAGGGTCCTC
Organism: Dendropsophus ebraccatus; assembly: GCF_027789765.1. Lineage (NCBI taxonomy): Eukaryota > Metazoa > Chordata > Amphibia > Anura > Hylidae > Dendropsophus > Dendropsophus ebraccatus. The sequence goes on along the minus strand of NC_091458.1, from coordinate 28,231,226 downwards.
ATCCCCAACACTCCGGAAGCTGTACTGTTATATATGTTTCCCACTGCCCAATCCCGTTTCAAGAAGTCTTTAGCTAGACATCTCCTGCAGGCAGCGAAAACAGTGCTACCCCGACGGTGGAGATCCCCGGAGCCCCCTACATTAGATGATTGGTTCGCTGAAATTGCCCAAATACATGATATGGAGAATCTTATTGCGGTCACCCCGTCAGCTGTAAAGAAATACACAGCCACTTGGAGCCCGTGGTTGCTCTTTCGTTCTACCGATTCTTATAGAACCGCGGCTGTCTGAACAATTCTGCCCTTTTCACCATGGGAGTTGTCCTCCCCCTCGCGTGGTCCATTTTCACCGCCCTATTGGTAGGCACGACCGAAAGGCTTGACATAATGAACGTCATTATAGACACCAGCCGTTCAACTAACACCACCCCCTTCCCCCCCCCCCCCCCCTAGTGTTTGTGTCTTCTTGTCCGTGTCTTTTATGTCACTAAGTCTCAACATTTATTGCTAAATTCATGCAATTGTCACTCTGTAGCCAGATTTTATGGCCCTGCCAGGTATCAATCATACTTGTTTGCCCACATGCTTTGCTTTGTACTGCCTGTATATTGCCTGGTTACTGTGTTTCTTTGTGCCTTATGTCTTAAGTGGGACTCAACGTCCTTTGTTTGTTGTTCTTATTGAAAATAAAATAAAAAACTTTAAATTTAAAAAAAAAAAAAAAAAAAATTCATGCCTCGCAAACAGCTGTCATTCAATAAGGTGGTGCATGTCCGGCTAATGCCTCCTGACCACCATGATTGTAAGGCTCGAATCTCTGAAGAACATCAAGAAAGAGAAATCAAATATGACCCCATGTCTGTAACCTATGACCTACCACCCCGACAGGACACTGTGACAGAAACCGATCTACAGACACGACCACCCCACTAGTCACCGGCCTGTCACATCGCCAGACGCTTTATACAATTCCTGCGGGTTATCTGGTGTGGCGCAAGGTATGGGGAAACTAATATAAGAGACGCGCTTTATCACATTACAATTAACATGTTAATAAGAATAAATTAAAAAATGATACGACGTCTAAGTGTGTGATTTAAAGGGTTTTAAAGAGAAACAGTTAATCTCTAGATGGCGGCCATCACATTTTCAGCTTGGTGTACCAAAATTCGGCAAAAAAAACTAACATAACTCGGGTGGTGTGTCACTTCAAAAACAAAACATAATTTTGCAATATTTATAGTTTAACCCTTTAGTGACCACCAGTATGCCCCTTCACAGCAGTCACTAACAGCATTTGTTTCGATACATACCTCTTTTTATGGCATTGCGGGGGATCAGCTGTCAGTATGACCGCTGATCTCTCTCTGTAACTACCCAGAGCGGAGAACCCTCTGCTGCAGGTAGTTTAACCCATTAAATTCCTGGGTCACCAGTTTTACAATGGAGAGGATGAGACACCTGAGGATCTCTGGACGGTAGGGAACAGGGGTGTCAAACTCACAGTGGGCCAAAGTTAAAAACTTGGACAAAGTCGCAGGCCAACCATAATATTTATTGATGCGTGCGTACAGCAGTAAGGGAGGTGCCGCCGCTTATGCACGTGCTGGTTTCCTATGGGGTATAGCTTGGCTGCAGCTTCCCTATGGCAGGAAGCATGCAGTGTCCTGGGCGGTACGTCTGACAGTGACATTGATGCCAGTGGCATATTCACTCTAGCATGGGCCCCAGACTGTTCACAGATCCGACTTCCCATTCCATAACTATAGTTCACCTTGCACTTTTACAACACCTCCTGCCCACCCACCCATGTACAAGCTCCCCATCCACACTGCCCGAAATGCAGTATTATGTACCTCAATAGTAACCCCCCCTCCAAATACTGCCCCATAGAGTAGCTGGCCCAACACAGTAGTTACCCCACTATTTCCACTACCCAGTAGGAAATCCCATAATAGTGTCTCATATAGTAGTCAGCCCCCCTCAATAGTGTCTCATATAGTAGTCAGCCCCCCTCAATAGTGTCTCATATAGTAGTCAGCCCCGCTCAATAGTGTCTCATATAGTAGTCAGCCCCCCTCAGTAGTGTCTCTGATAGTAATCATCTCTCCCTAGTGGGCAGCAGTACCTGGGCCCCACACCCTGTATATACTATTATACCTTATTGGACAGCAGTACCTGGGCCCTGCACCCTGTGTAAAATATTATACCTTACTGGACAGCAGAACCTGGGCCCCGAACCCTGTATATACTATTATACAATATTGGACAGCAGTACGCAGGCCCTGTACCCAGTATATCCTATAACTTATTGGACAGAAGTACCTGAGCCCCGCACACTGTATATACTATTATACCTTATTGGACAGCAGTACCCGGGCCCCGCACCCTGTATATCCTATACCTTGTTGAACCGCAGTACCCGGGCCCAGCACCCTGATATCCTATACCTTATTGGACAGCAGTACCCAGGCCCCGCACCCTGTATATAGTATTATATCTTATTGGACAGCAGTACCCGGGCCCCGCAGCCTTTATATCCTATACCTTATTGGACAGCAGTACCCGGGCCCCGCAGCCTTTATATCCTATACCTTGTTGGACAGCAGTACCCAGGCCCAGCACCCTGTATACACTATTATACCTTATTGGACAGCAGTATCCGGGCCCCGCAGCCTGTATATCCTATACCTTGTTGGACAGCAGTACCCGGGCCCCGCAGCCTTTATATCCTATACCTTGTTGGACAGCAGTACCCGGGCCCCGCACCCTGTATATCCTATACCTTGTTGGACAGCAGTACCCGGGCCCAGCACCCGTAACTATACTATACCTTATTGGACAGCAGTACCCGGGCCCCGCACCCTGTATATACTATACTATACCTTATTGGACAGCAGTACCCGGGCCCCGCACCCTGTATATCCTATACTTTATTGGACAGCAGTACCCGGGCCCCGCAGCCTTTATATCCTATACCTTGTTGGACAGCAGTACCCGGGCCCCGCACCCTGTATATCCTATACCTTGTTGGACAGCAGTACCCGGGCCCAGCACCCGTAACTATACTATACCTTATTGGACAGCAGTACCCGGGCCCCGCACCCTGTATATACTATACTATACCTTATTGGACAGCAGTACCCGGGCCCCGCACCCTGTATATCCTATACCTTATTGGACAGCAGTACCCGGACCAGCACCCTGTATATCCTATACCTTATTGGACAGCAGTACCCGGGCCCCGCACCCTGTATATACTATACTATACCTTATTGGACAGCAGTACCCGGGCCCCGCACCCTGTATATACTATACTATACCTTATTGGACAGCAGTACCCGGGCCCCGCACCCTGTATATCCTATACTTTATTGGACAGCAGTACCCGGGCCCCGCACCCTGTATATACTATACTATACCTTATTGGACAGCAGTACCCGGGCCCCGCACCCTGTATATCCTATACCTTATTGGACAGCAGAACCTGGGCCCCGCACCCTGTATATACTATACTATACCTTATTGGACAGCAGTACCCGGGCCCCGCACCCTGTATATCCTATACCTTATTGGACAGCAGTACCCGGGCCCCGCACCCTGTATATCCTATACCTTATTGGACAGCAGTACCCGGGCCCCGAACCTAGTATATACTATACTATACTATACTATACCTTATTGGACAGCAGTACCCGGGCCCCGCACCCTGTATATACTATACTATACCTTATTGGACAGCAGTACCCGGGCCCCGCACCCTGTATATACTATACTATACCTTATTGGACAGCAGAACCCGGGCCCCGCACCCTGTATATACTATACTATACCTTATTGGACAGCAGTACCCGGGCCCCGCACCCTGTATATACTATACCTTATTGGACAGCAGTACCCGGGCCCCGCACCCTGTATATCCTATACCTTATTGGACAGCAGTACCCGGGCCCCGCACCCTGTATATACTATACTATACCTTATTGGACAGCAGTACCCGGGCCCCGCACCCTGTATATACTATACTATACCTTATTGGACAGCAGTACCCGGGCCCCGCACCCTGTATATACTATACTATACCTTATTGGACAGCAGAACCCGGGCCCCGCACCCTGTATATACTATACTATACCTTATTGGACAGCAGTACCCGGGCCCCGCACCCTGTATATACTATACCTTATTGGACAGCAGTACCCGGGCCCCGCACCCTGTATATCCTATACCTTATTGGACAGCAGTACCCGGGCCCCGCACCCTGTATATACTATACTATACCTTATTGGACAGCAGTACCCGGGCCCCGCACCCTGTATATACTATACTATACCTTATTGGACAGCAGTACCCGGGCCCCGCACCCTGTATATACTATACTATACCTTATTGGACAGCAGTACCCGGGCCCCGCACCCTGTATATACTATACTATACCTTATTGGACAGCAGTACCCGGGCCCCACACCCTGTATATCCTATACCTTATTGGACAGCAGTACCCGGGCCCCGCACCCTGTATATACTATACTATACCTTATTGGACAGCAGTACCCGGGCCCCGCACCCTGTATATCCTATACCTTATTGGACAGCAGTACCCGGGCCCCGCACCCTGTATATCCTATACCTTATTGGACAGCAGTACCCGGGCCCCGCACCCTGTATATGCTATACCTTATTGGACAGCAGTACCCGGGCCCCGCACCCTGTATATACTATACCTTATTGGACAGCAGTACCCGGGCCCCCGCTCTTCTCCCGGACAGGAGGAACTCGTTGCCATCATCCAGAAAGCGGTCTAGCTCCGCGCAGTCACTGAGCCGCTCCCCGGCCGGCAGCCCGAAGTAGTTGTGCACGGTGCTGAGGATGAAGTCCTTCCTCCGGTCCTCTCCCGCCGGCATCTTCCCCGCTCCACAATCAGGCGTCCTGACACTTCTATGGGGCCGGAGGAGGTTGTTGAAGAGCCGCTACCATAGCAACGCGGGATCAGCCGCAACTGCCTCTCCAAACATGGCGGCGACGTACAGACGCGCGCGTGCGCAGAGGAGACGCCGGGTCCGACACGCAGAGCGCGCGCGTGGGACGAGGCCGGAGTGTAGCGGACGCCCCGCATTCACATCACTGCGATTCTATCACGTCTATCTGTATCTAGGAAAGCTGAGTGTCACCTAATATGGCTGCCAGTCCTGTACTGTTATAGTCAGAAAGAAGAGAGGAAGCCAAGTGCATAAGATCAAAGGGGCTGTGTGACCCCTCAAAATAAATAAAAATTGGAAAAAAAAATTCTGTGCCTTAAATTAAATTATTCATTGTTGCATTATAAGCGCTATTGTTTTTTGCTTTTTCTAGACACGTTGACAGGGGTTGATATAACTTTTTTTTTATTATGAGTTTTTTTAAATTCTTCAAATAAGAAAACATACAACAAGTGCCCAATAGTCGCTGACCAAAACACAGTGATCATAACAGATGAGGTGTGGCAAAAACCTATCCAAGGTATACTGATGAAATAACATAGGGCTAGCGTAAAGCATGGAATCAGGGGGGAGAAAAAGACAGTTAACACACGGTATTTGGTTGTACAACAATGGCCGTTGTAGGAGGTCGCAACAACGGCCATTGCTTATTAGCTCTGCTTAATTGCATAGCAGTAAATGGATCAACGGCCATAGTGCGTACACAGGTTAGGAGGGTTTGGGGGGGTTCATATAACTTTTACTCATCTTTGTGAGGGTGGTATAGCGGTATAAATGTGTCAGTCCTTTTTATCGTTTTATTGTCTGGGTCACAAAGACTTCAGTGCCATATGGTTGTAATTAGAGATGAGTGACTTTACAGTACAGTGGTACCTTGGTTTAAGAGTAACTTGGTTTAAGAGTGTTTTGGTTTAAGAGCTCACAGTTTTTCAAAATTGTAACTTGGTTTAAGAGCATTTCTTTGGATTAAGAGCTCCCTGTGCTAGGAGGCAGGGCGAGTGGAGGAGGGGCATGGTCTGCATAGCAGGGTCTACAGCCCTGTACTCCGACCAGGAAGTCTCCCTCACCTACCAAATCATAGCAGATCCACTTCAGGCTGGGGCTTGCATCAGGGGACAGGACGGTGGAGGTAATCTCTCCATAGCTGTAACCCCTCTATCCCCAGACAGAGAGCGCTGCTATACTGTGCCCACATCTGTCCTGCTCATTCCTTCATGCTCCCTGAATTCTCAGCAGTCTCTAGCGTGTGCTCAGCATGCAGGGCCATTCTGTGGCCTCCCTTTTCTGCTTGTGCACGCTTTGTGGGGTTAGCGGTCGCTGACCGACACAGTGGTGATTTAGTGTAGAGGCTCATGTGGGCCAGGGGACCTGCACACGGTACATGGGGCAATATGGTTTGATCAAATTATATACCAACATCCTGGCGTTGGTTTTTCAAATATAGCTGAGAGGAATTAGTGTCAGCCATAGGTGTGAGGGGCAGCAGCTCCTTTCTCTCCATGTCCAGAACGAATTATGCTCGTAATCCAAGACACCACTGTACAAGTGAATCACTTTGTTAGCCCGGCAATCGTCTTATCAGCCTGAAGTCTGTGCCGCTCCACCCTAGGTGGCTGGAAAAGCTGCATCCAGTCTAGGGAGAGATTTCCCAGAACTGGACCCAGCTTTTCCAGGCATCCGCTGTGGAGCGGCACGGACTTCAAAAGCAGCAGGCTGATAAGCTGATTGCCGGGCTAACAAAGCGATTAGTTTGTACTGTAAGTTCACTCATCTCTAATTGTAATGCTAGTAAATATGTGTAGCTTTTATTAATTTGTTTTCAGTGTTTTTAAGCTATGTAACCAATAATAATAATAATAATAATCCCAGCACTAATGGGTAAGAACAGGTGGCGCAATTGGAATCACGATCCCAATTCATATATGGAAACCCAGCCTTAGGCCAGAGTCACACATCTGTAATACGCAGTGTGTATAACCGTTGTATATTCCAGACTGATTCACTTTTTCCCATTCACAGGATAGGGGTAAAGTAGGAGATTGCGGGAGTCCGACCACCACACCCCCCGCCGACCCATGGAGTGACAGAAAGAGCCGAGTATCCCGGAAGAGCAATGTACTCGGCTCCATAGGAATGAATAGAGCCACAGGTCACACATTGTACACTTATCCTGTGGATAGAGGAAAAGTGATTTTTTTCCTGGAATACCCCTTTAACCCCTTAAGGTCAATGCCAATTTTCATTCTTGAGCTTTTGCTTTTTCCACTTTATGTTTAAAAGGCCATAGCACTTGCATTTTTCCACCTAGAAAACCACATGAGCCCTTATTTTTTGCGTCACTAATTGTACTTTGCAATGACAGGCTGAATTTTTGCATAAAGTACACTGGGAAACCAGAAAAAAATTCAATGTGTGGTGAAATTGAAAAAAAAAAAGGCATTTCATTTTATTTCTTTTATACCCTGGGGTAAAACTGACTTGTTATGCATGTTCCTCAAGTTGTTACGATTACAACGATATATAACATGTATAACTTATATTGTATCTAATGGCTTGCAAAAAAATCAAACCATTGTTAACAAATATATGTTCCTTAAAATCGCTCCATTCCCAGGCTTATAGCGCTTTTATCCTTTGGTCTATGGGGCTTTGTGAGGTGTCATTTTTTGCGTCATGACATGTACTTTCTATCGGTACCTTAATTGCGCTTATGCGACTTTTTGATCACTTTTTATTAAATTTTTTCTGGATTTGATGCAACCAAAAATGCGCAATTTTGCACTTTGGAATTTATTTGCGCTTACGCCGTTTACTGTGCGAGATCAGGAATGTGATTAATTAATAGTTCGGGCGATTACGCACGCGGCGATACCAAACATGTTCATTTATTTGTTTGTTTATTTATATTTATAAAATGGGAAAAGGGGGGTGATTTGGACTTTTATTAGGGGAGGGGATTTTTTATTAATAAAAACACTTTTTTACTTTTTTTTTTTTACAAGTCCGCTGGGGGACTTGTATATACACAGCACTGATCTCTCATAGAGAGATCATGATGCTGAGGCCCGGAACGGGCAGAAGAACGGATCTCCCCCCTGCCATTGCATCGCGGGGGGAGATCCGACCCACTAGACACCAGGGAGATTATGAATGAAGCACTTCGGTGCAGCTGTCAGGTTTGACAGCTGCATTGAAGTGCTTAATTAGAGGCACTGCCCTACCCGGCGGGACCCCTCTCTGAACACCCCCACGGCACCATGATGTACCAGGTACGTCATGGGTCGCTAAGGGGTTAAACACTAAACTATTAGGCTATCTTCACATGCTGTACAAACAATAGCCATTCTGCCGTGAATGGCTGTTAAGTCACACAACTTAAAGAAGCAGTTCACTTTTTTTTTTTTTTCGCCCCCCCTCGGGTAGCCGCTGTCAAGTATACTTACAGAAGATGATCGGTGTACTGGGGCGTAGCTCCGGTCCCGTCCCGCGGTGCCGTTCAAATCGGGCGCGCGCTCACTTCCGCCGGCGCTGTGACTCCTCTTCTCGGCCTTGTAATTTGAACGCCGAAAGTCACGCGCTTCCATAGAGAATGCAAGGAAGCGAGTGACTTCTGGCGTATAGTCACTGGTCAGAGAAGAGGACTCACAGCGCCGGCGGAAGTGCGCGCGCCCAATTTGAATGGCACCGCGGGACGGGAACTGACCTACGGGAACGGGACACCGATCATCTTCTGTAAGTATACATGACAGCGGCTACCCGGGGGGGCGAAAAAAAAAAAAAAGTGAACTGCTTCTTTAAGGCCAACATTAATGGTCATAGCGGAACAGTCGTTGTTTGTACAGCATGTGAACATAGCCTTAAACTGACAGAGCCATGTGGGTTCCGTATTGTAAAGCTGTAGCCTCATAATGATCTATATGATATATATATATATATATATATATATATATATATATATACACACACAGTGGTACCTTGGTTTAAGAGTAATTTGGTTTAAGAGGTCACAGTTTTTCAAAATTGTGACTTGGTTTAAGAGCAGTGCTGGGTGGGAGAGGGAGTGGGGGAGGGGGCATGGCCTGCATAGCGGGGTCTACAGCACTGTACTCCGACCCAGGAAGTCTCCCTCACCTTCCAAATCATAGCAGATCCACTTCAGGCTGGGGCTTACATCAGGGGACAGGACTGTGGAGGTAATCTCTCCATAGCTGTAACCCCTCTCTCTCCGGACAGTGCTGCATGTATGTGCCCCCATCTGTCCTGCTCATTCCTTCATACTCCCTGCAGTCCTTGTGTTTCCCATCCTCTCCATTACTGTACAGTAACTTATATAATCACATATTCTGCTGTTTCTGAATGTTTGTTTCATCTGTTCTACATGTTATCCTGCACTTTATATGTTTACCCCTGCACTTTATATGTTTACCCCTGCACTTTATATGTTTACCTGCATCAGACATTGGCGTTGTTACTGGCTCATCCTGTAATTCTAATTATGTACAATGGCTGGACCATGGACAAATAAAGCATTTATGCCTGGTGTCTATGAAAATTAGTCTGTAAGCTCCAACGAGCAGGTCTCGTCTATACTCTGTATTTTGTATTTTTTGTTATTTTTATTAACTATGTAATTATTTATTCCAATTTTACTGCGTATTATGTACCTCTGTACTGTATGCATAGAAAAAAAAGCGCTGCGGAATCTGTTGGCGCTATACAAATAAATTTATTATTATTATTATTATTATTATTATTATTATTATTCAGAATAATAAATCATTAGATTGGAATGTGGAACCAATTGTCTGCATTATTTCTTATGGGAAAATTTGCTTTGGATTACAAGCGCGGTCCCAGAACGAATTATGCTCGTACTGACCGCATATTACACAACTCCTGGCCAATGTGTGTGTGTTTGTACTGCACTTTCATGCTTACACAGACAATAGTGCTGATCTATTGATCGATTGGTCAGAACAAGCTTCTTAATATGTATACAGCTGAGCTGTTTATAGTCTGTGAGGTTGGATACTGCTTCTTGCTTTTTATGTATCTGTTTAAAGAAAGCGACAATCTTACACTGTAGTATAAAGAGATCAATGAACTAGTACAGAGAAATTGTACTGTGGCAACCTAGCCACTAGATGGCAGTCTACAGACTACAGACTTCAGACTACACACAACTACTGTTATTGATATGCTACCTATTAGATTAGTTGTAAAATGGTATTGTATAGCTCAGGTAGAAAGAATGTATTTTTTATCAAATAATATGCTTCTATTAAAACTGGTGTAACTTATTAGGCAATGTTCACACACAGTAAAAGAAAAGCAAAATAAGGCCATATTTTTTATGTAATATTGCACACCATTGAGGTCAGTGGGGAAATTGATGGCAGTGCATACAACGTATAAAGGAGGGGTGGGGATCCTTCGCCCCTCCAGCTGTTGCAAAACTACAACTCCCATCATGCCTGAACAGCCAAAGCTTTCTTAAGAGCTGTATGTTAACCCCTTATTATATATACAGTGCGCTGGGATCAAGGGAGCTTTAAAAATAAATAATAATTGTATACGTAACTATACTACAGTACTCTATTCTCATGTGTCAGCAGAGAGGACATCGTGGATAGTGTCAGCACTTTCTAATATAACTTCATTGAAATAAACATCATTTTGTAATTATTCACCATTTTATTTTGAGTGATAACAGGGGCGATAGGAGCCCCTCTGAGTCTCCAATGTTTGTGTCAGGAACTGCAGGGCTGTCCAAGCCTTGGTCCTCAGTTACTCCACCAGCAGAATAGTGAGTGCAGCTCTGGAGTATAATACAGGATGTAACTCAGGATCAGTACAGGATACGTAATGTAATGTATGTACACTGTGACCCCACCAGCAGAATAGTGAGTGCAGCTCTGGAGTATAATACAGGATGTAACTCAGGATCAGTACAGGATACGTAATGTAATGTATGTACACAGTGACCCCACCAGCAGAATACTGAGTGCAGCTCTGGAGTGGTGATCCAATTAGTTTTGGGTGTGGTCCTGCTGTGTGAGGCTGTGCGAGGCTGCTGCTCCTGAGCTCCAGGCAAGGAAGATCTGCCCCTGGGCCTGCTCTCTCCTCCCCAGGGAGGGAGCAGGTTTTCAGGCATGAGCGAGCCAAGGAGAGTCCCAACTCCTGCCCCCCGAACCAGGTCCGTGGGGGGCAGAGGAATCCAGCGACCAACAGAGGGAATACCATCAGAGGTCCCAGGGCTGAGGCGTTCTACTAGGAGGTGCAGCGATGCTTCTCCAGCCGCCCCTGAACCTGAGGTAACAAAGGGTAGCCGCAAGGCTACAGCAAGTTGTGGAACTACAAGTGCCAGAAGTTCTGGAATAACTGTGGAAACCAGCCAGGAAAATCTGTGCAGTGACACTCCTCCTGGAGCAAGGCTGTCTGCCCATGAAGGTGTGGAGGAAGATTGGGGGGTGCAGCGGTCCCAAGAGACGGGGCAGACCTATGGCCTCCGGATTGCTGCAAGCCTCTGTGGGTATGAGGAAGCCAGAAACCAGCTGTACAAGCTCCAGGAGGAGGTATGTGCTGTAAAAGCATTGATGGACACTGCTGCTAAGCAGCAAAAGGCTGAGCTAACAGCGAAAATGAAATGTCTGAAAGTTGACATCAAAAAGATTGTGAAAAAGAGAACTTTTATTTTGGAGAACAGTGGGCCGTTTAAAGAGAAACTTCAGAATGATGATCGTTTTGCTCAAACAGAGAGAGAAAGGCAGAGAAGGCTGAGAGGGCTCCAGCCAGAGAGCCGGGTGGAGGAGGAAGGAGACGCTGCGGAGGTACGTGATGTTGAGCCGAATCCACCCGGGGGTCCCCAACAACAGACCACCAAGCTTCAGGAGCAGGTAACATTTGTATATTCCCCCCTCCCTGTGCCCCCCGAACTGGCCTCAGGGTCAGCTCACTGTGTGAACCCCATATCTCAGCCCAGCCTGAGTTCTGTTGTGGACTCAGTGCAGGAGAATGGGGAGAGTATGGAGTCTAGTATGGCGGTAAGCTCCATCTCTGTTTGCAGTAGCAGAGGTGGAGCAGGTGAGGAACCGGCCGTAAGGTCGGACAGTGATATTGGCCCAGTGGCGGGCAGTGGCAGGAGAGGTGGCCCAGCGGTGGGCAGTGACGTTAAAGGCACTGGTACATCAGCTCGCTCCCTGACGGGAGGGGGGAGCGGGTGTGTGCCGGTGTCAGCTGCGGGAGCTCCGGTGGCGCTTGGCGCTGGCGCTGCTGTTCCTTTGGGGCAGCGGTGTCATCGTCGGGATGCTGCCGGGGCTAAGATGCCTTCGCCTCCCAAGAGAAAGACTGGACTTAAACCTTTATTTTGTATTGGTGTTGCTGGACCAGATCGTGCGGAGGAGTCTAGTACTGATGAGGCAGAGGGTACCAGCAGAAATAGGGCAGGGGCTGCCTCTAAACAGTCCAGGCAGGCTGTTCGGTCCTTTCTAAAGGGACCAGTGGCCTGTCCTGTGGAGGTGGCTCCGGTCCTGGTACCCAATGACGCTGATGGTACAAAATCTCTTTCTGTCCCAGAACACACCGGTCCACCCAGTGTGAATGGGGGAATTAATGTTGGGGGGAAGGCAGGAGTGAATGTGGGGAGGAATCTGTCTGGGGCTTTGGAGGGTGGTCGGGGCAGTGTGACATGTGGTATTGGTGTAGGTATGGATTATGTGGAGGAGGGTGGTGAAGGGGCACAGACTAGTGGTGGGAGCATAGGGCCTGGTCCAGTTGCACCCCCAGCGGCTGCAGCACCTGTACGCAGCTATGCAAATGTTGCCGCTGGGGGAAGTGGGGTGCTTTCCTCGTCCTCGGGCCCTGGGGATGGTGATTTGCATCGACGTGTTCTGCAGGCCTTAAAGAGAGGGGAGAGAACAATCAATGTAGAGGGTAGGGAGGTTGATCTGTCTTTCTTGATAGAAAGGCATGGCCTTGCAGCCTTCCGAGAGGAAAGGGGTAGGGAAACTGTGTGGTCTCTCCCAACAGCCGGGCCGGGTGGTGTCCGAAGGAATGTGGTCCGTCTGAGGTGGAGAGGCAGTGATACATGTCCCCCAAGATCTAAAGTTGTTGAGCTCCTGCTGAGGATGAGCTTCAAGGCAGCCGACATCTTTGCCTTGATACATCCCTTTGGTACCCCTGAATTCGATATCAGCTTTGTTCGGCCGGAGGGGCTTGAGCTTTTTTGGTCGAACTATGAGCTGGTAAAGGATGAGCCCGGCTGGCGAGACTTTGCCATTCAGGTGGTGTCTCGCCAAAATAACGTCAAGAGAGTGACCGTTTTAACCCGTAACGAATCACTCTCTTGTATTGACATCATGACGTGGCTTGGCCGGTATGGAGAGGTGGTGGAAGTCCCAAAAAAGAACAGGGACGAATATGGCATCTGGTCAGGGGCTTGGACCTTTATGGTCAAACTTAGGTATTCAGGAAACACCGTTACCCATATACCATTTGCCACCTTCCTAGGAAGGGATCGAATCCAGGTCTTCTACCAGGGTCAGCCTAAGCTCTGTCACAGGTGCGGTGACCCCACACATTTCAGTGCTAGGTGTACAGTGATGAAGTGCTCATTGTGTGGGGAAATAGGCCATCTCGCTGCATCCTGTGTGGAGATTAGGTGTCACCTGTGTGGTGACTTAGGTCACCCATTCAGTCGCTGCCCTCGTTCCTTTGCCAACGCAGTTGTTACCCCGGTGGAGAAAGGTCGTGAGGAGGAATCTACTGGGGGGGCAGCTGGCGGGGGTGAAGGAGTAAAAGAGCCAGGGAGGAAAAGTAAGCAAAAGACGCCAGCCCAACTGAGGCGTCGGGATAAGCGCCAAAGGGAGAGGGAGATGGGGGAGTCTCAGGAGCCTTGCGCAACTGTGGTGACCTCTGATCTCATCCCTGAGGCCAATCTTACTGCTGAGGCTCTGAGGGACAGTGATCTGGATGAGGAGATTTGGAGGATTCGGAAAGAAGAAGGTGCCATCTCTTCACTGTCCTCCCATGGTGAGAGCGCGGATGAGGATAGTGGGAGATGGGTGGAGCACAAGCGGGGTACTAAAAAGAATAAGAAAAGGGGGGATGTAAGATCTTCTCCCACCCCCCAGATGCCAAAGGAAGGTACAACCATCCTCCCTCTGATTGGTCTCTCAAACCGGTTCCAAACCCTCCAAGATGTTTCCTCCTCAGAGGTGCAGGAGGCACAGGGTGAGGTTCTGGTTGTTGCAGTGACGGAGGGGCCTGCAGGGGACGTCGAATCCTCTCTCCCTGGGGAACGTATTTCCTTTGGGGGGAGGATCTGCCCAGAGTCGGGGGACGAGGAAAATGTAAATAAAGGGGACATGGATACATCTGTTTCACTAAAGAGAGGTAAACCATCATCAGATGAGGAAGGTGGCGGGCAGGATGGAAAGGATAGTGGGAAAAAGAAAGCCGTCTAACTCAATCACCCATGATGGCGGCACCCTCTCCGTTGACGCTGGCTTCCATTAATGTAGCCAGCATTAAGTCAGATACGGCTAGATTTGCGGCCTATGATTATTTTGCCCACATTAATGCTGATATTTTCTTTTTGCAGGAGACCAGGCTAACAGACCTGTCATCTATATTTAAAGCCAGAAGGGAATGGAGGAATGGGCCCTCCTACTGGTCTCTTGCGGCCGAGCCGTATAGCGGGGTGGCGGTACTTTTTGCCGCACCGGTAGAATGCCGACGGGTTATTGAGTTAGAAATGGGGAGGTGCCTGATTCTAGATGTCCTCATGAAGGGACAAGAACTTCGCCTTATTAACATCTATGGTCCACAGTCCAAGTGGGATCGGAAGTGTCTCTTTATGAGGATCAAGCCCTATCTTTTTACAAGTCGGCAGGTGGTCTTTGGAGGGGACTTCAATGCTGTCACGAGGCCCCAGGATAGGGGAGGTTCCAGAGACAAGCTGACTTATGATAGCGTCGCCCTGAATAGTATAGCTAGTGAGGCTCGCCTGGTGGATGTTCACATCCGGCATACACCAGGCCACGCGGGATTCACCTATCATAGGGGTAGTTGTAGGTCCAGGATAGACAGGTTTTATTTAAAGGAGGAAGCCGTCTCTTCAGCGGTGTCCGTTGTTGAGGTGGAGTTCTCCGACCACTGTTTAATTTTGTTTTCTCTGAATGTTACAGAGACCCCCCGGATGGGTAGAGGCTACTGGAAGCTCAATTCATCTCTCTTGGAAGAAGCGGAAATAAGACAGTCCTTTGAGGATTTTCTTCAGAGCCAGGTACCATTGCTGGGCCTTTGTAGCAGTAAGTCAGAGTGGTGGGAGATGTTCAAAAAAAGGGTTGCGAGATTCTTCCGCCAGCTCTCGAGCCTCAGGAGTCTGGACAGGTATCGCCTGTACCAGGGCCTGAGGAAGAAACTTGAACGTCTTGTCTCGACTGGAGGTAGTCGTGATGATATCTCCAGAGTGAAAGCCTTGCTACTGAGGTGCCAGTACGATAGACACGCATCTTTGGTTTTTGAGAGGGACTACGGGAAGTACCGCTCGCCCGACCCTTACAGAAACTGCAAGATGTCAGTGAATAGTAAAATCGTCTCAGGACTGATTGATAGTACAGGATCCCTGAAAAGGTCCAGATCAGGGATCCTGGAGGTCGTCAGATCCTTTTACTCGCACCTCTTGGGGAGGAAGGATCTAGATCGGGATAAGGCCTCAGCTTTCTTGACTGAAACCGTCCCTGAACCAGGGGTAGACCCCTCTCTTGACGTTTTGACAGAGATGATCCAAGAAGAGGAAGTCAGGGTGGCTATTGATGGTCTTGCCCTCAAGAAGTCACCCGGTCCAGATGGCTTAACATCTGAGTTTTATAAGACCTTTAAGGACACTTTGGTACCCCTCTTGACTGAGGTATTTAATGAGTGTCTCTCCTCGGGCACTCTGCCGAGGTCAATGAGGAGGTCAGCCTTGATCATCTTGTCAAAGGGTAAAGACCCGACCCGCATTGAGAATTGGCGTCCCATAGCGCTTCTCAGTGTGGACAGAAAGATTCTGGCAAAAGTGCTGTTTAATCGGCTGGTGAAGTTTGCGCCCCAGCTCCTTTCGGGGGCCCAGCATTGCTCTGTTCCAGGCCGCAGTACCTTTAGTGCTGTGCTCGGTGTCCGGGAGGCTGTGGAGCAGGGTAGGGCAGGTCACTGGAAGGGGTACTTGCTGTCCTTGGATCAGGCAAAAGCGTTTGATCGGGTTAACCACGAGTACCTCTGGTCTGTTCTTCTGAGATATGGCCTGCCGGGGGGGTTTGTTGATTGGCTTAAGACCTTGTATGCAGGGGCAGAGAGTTTCCCGCTTGTGAATGGTTGGATTGGCCGCTCTTTTGAGGTTGGGTCTGGTGTCCGTCAGGGTTGCCCTTTGAGCCCACTGTTGTATGTGTTTGCAATTGATCCTTTCCTTAGGAGGATTGATTGTGGACCGTTGGCAGGGGTGAGAATGGACCCTGCGGTGCCGGATTCCACTCTGAGGGTGGTAGCGTACGCCGATGATGTCACCATATTCGTCTCCTCGCAAGAGGAGGTGCAGTGTGTGATGTCAGAGGTGGAGCGCTACTCAGAGGCATCTGGGTCCAAGATCAACCAGGGAAAGTGTGAGAGTCTCTGGCTGGGAGGTGGAGATCCTGGATTTGATCTCCCGGACACCCTTCCAGAGCCCCAGGAGTTTGCAAAAGTTCTCGGCATTGAATTTGGCCAAGGGGATTACCCCAAACAAAACTGGGACAGCAGGCTTAAGATCGCCGCTCAGAAGGTGGATCAGTGGAAGGGTTGGTCTTTGACCCTCAGGGAAAGGGTTAACCTGATCAAAACATTCCTGCTCCCTTTGCTGATATATCTGGGCAGTGTTTGCATTTTGCCAGAGCCTCTCTGGACTCGGGTCTACAGTGTGTTCTTCCAGCTGTTATGGGGGAATAGACTGAACCTAGTCAAGAGGGAGGTTACTTACCGTACGAGGAGACAAGGGGGGTTGTGTATGGTCAACCCCGTGGTGTTCCTGGTGAATACCTTTCTTAAGACCAACATTGCAAACCTCTGGAAAGAGAGGGCTCCTCCGTGGGTATTCTCCTGTAGGGGATGGTTTCGGCCTTTCTTCCAGGAATGGGAGACAGGAGGGCAAGTGAAGGATCTCCGCACACCACACGGGCATCTTCCGGCTTATGCTACCCTGGTTCTGAAGGTCATTCGTCGGTGGGGTTTGGGGATGTGGGAGATTAGGACACTGTCGAGGAAACTCCTTGACAATAGAGTCCTGTCATCCCATTTCCGAAAACCGCTGGCGCTCAAGGATTGCCCAAGCCGGGATCTGGAGGTTGGTTTGGGCCTATTGAATTCCATCAGGATCCCCTTGAAGTTTTGGGACTTGGCTTGGCGCTGCTTCCATGGGAAACTGTATGTGAGGGACAATCTGAAGTGCAGGAGCTCTGAGGATCGGGGATGTCCCCGGGAGGAGTGTGGAGGCATGCTGGAAAGCATGGAGCATTTTCTGCTTCATTGTCCCTTTAATACAGAGGTTTACAACAGGGTGGGCGCTTCCATCGGGTGGCCCAGGTTGGCCCGCCTCTCCTATGCGGAATGGGCCTATGGAGCATTCAGAAACCTTGGTGGCTGGGACCGGAGCACTTTATTCCTAGTCAGCATAGTGGTCAGGTACCACACGTGGAGTGCACGGTGTTTAGTGTCGACGCAGCGTAAAATCCTCCCTGTGGATGAGGTGGTTAGGGGCACACTCGGTGACCTGGTGAAGGTGCGCTCTCTGGAGTACGAGAGGCTGGGGGCTGGTAGGGCCTCTTGTCTTTGGAGGGGCTTTGCCTATAAGGTTCCTTAGCCTGCGTCTCCTCTCCTGGTGGTGGGCTGATGCTGGCACCGTAGTCTTTTGTTTTGTGCTGTAGAGATACTGGAGTATAGGGCTTGCAGGCGCTGAACTTGGGTTTTCGGGCTGTGTGTGGGGCTGAGAAGTCTCATTATTGTTGGGTTTAGTAAGTTATATATATTTTTTCAAAAGTTTGCGTATTTGTGTCTATTATATGTTTGTATAAATTGTATATACTGTATATATTATATATGTTTTGTTTGCACCTGGGGTTCGGGTTTAGTGATAGGTTGGGTGGTGGGTAAAAGGGGGGAGGGGGCTTCTGTGGGACTTTGTGGGGACTTTTATATATATAAAAAATCCTGGGCTGGTTCATGGACGTCCGTGATCATGTACTGGGGGCATGGGATGCGGGACCAGCTCAGGGCCAAAAAAAAAAAAAAAAAAAAAAAAATTATATGTATTGTTTAGTTGTAGGTTATTATTTTGTATCGTGTCTTGTTTAGTTTTAGTTTATTTGTGTAATGATGTCTTGTTTAGTTGGTGTTGGGTTGAGTAGAATTGTGTCTGTGGTATTAGGTTGTGCACAATGCAACTGGGCCAGGGGGTTCACATTTAGTTATTTATATAGGTGTATTGTATATAGTAGTGTATATAGGTGTGTTTATAGGTATAGTATATAGTGGTGTATTGTATATAGATGTGTTTATAAGTGTATTGTATATAGTAGTATATATAGGTTTGTAGTGTATATAGTTTATTAATATGTTTAGCTAAATAGTTTATATTGTGTATATATTGTATATAGGTATATAGGTTGTATGTGTGGAAGAATGAGTGTGGGGATGGACCGGTGCTTTATGTTATGGTTTCATTTTCTATTGTTTTGTTCTGGTCAGATATGGTGTGTTATTTCTGTATTTATTTATTGTTATGTTTAAAATTTTAATAAAAGAAATACAGGATGTAACTCAGGATCAGTACAGGATACGTAATGTAATGTATGTACACTGTGACCCCACCAGCAGAATACTGAGTGCAGCTCTGAAGGGTGTGGTTACTGGGTGTGTCTGTGTTTGCTCCTGAGTTCCACACTTCCAGACTTCCAGGAGGAGAGAGGCTGATTTACCACCTGCTTCCCCAGGAAGGTGGCAGCTTCCTGGGAGAGTCTTCAGCATGGATCCCCTGACCTCCACCTCCCGGTCAAGGCCGGCGGGGGGTGTAGAGCGTAAGCTACCGGCCAGCGCTCCGGCTGGAGGGGTAAGAAGATCTAGTAGGGTTCGCAGCAATGTGGACCCAGCCCTTCCAGCGACGGGTGGAAGCCGCAAGGTTGCTGATGCAGATACAGAGCCTACAAGCAAGGTGAGCGCAAGAAGGGGTGCAGGTGCAGCTGCACGGAGGGGCTCCCAGGAGAGTCAGGTGGTGGAGCAGTGGGGTCTCAGGGGGCCCAGGGAGTCTGCAGCCACCTATGGCACCAGGATAGCTGCAAAGCTAGCTGAATATGAGCAGCTGGGAAAGAGACTGAAGGGGTTAAGAGAAGACCTGAAGTTTGCAAAACACAGAGCCAGCTCAGCCCCAAAAAAGCAAAAACCTGGACTCACAGCCAAGGTGAAGTCTCTGCAGCAGGAGGTGAGAGAGCTGGAGCTGCAGAGGATGACCATCCTGGAGGGCAGCGATGTCTTCAGGGAAAAACTACTGAATGAGGACAGATTTACTAAAATGAAGTCCCCAAAAAAAGAGGAGGATGAGAGTGATTGCTCAGCGGATGAAGAGAGCAGTGGTGATGATGATGATGATGAGCAAGACATGGAAGCTGAATCAGCTGAAGTCTCTGTGGCAGCAAGTGGGGAAGCTGTGGAAGCTGAATCACAGCCAATACAGAGTGTGCAGAGTGTGAACATGTCCCAAGCCAGCATTCCTGCAGCACAGGTGGCACTACCATCATCAGATGAAAGTGCTGGTGAGGAGGAGGATGGCGGAGGTGCGCTGATGGCCCAAATTGTCAGCATGGAGTCACCGGTGCACTTGGATAATTTCAGCTTTGGAGACGACTTGGGAGAAGACAAAGTTGCTAAGAAGAAAAGACCAAGAAAACCATCACAGCAACTAAATCTTGTTTATGTCCCTTTTGTGCCCTCTGAGCCGACTGCAAAGTCAGTTCAGGGAGCAGCCCCCGGTGGTCTGCCCGTCCCTGCTTCTACAAATGTGGAGCGGGGCCAGAACACTGGGAAGAAAACAGTAAAGATGGCGGAGAGCGCCAGCCCCACTTGTCAAGGTAGTGAGGCTGGTGCAAGTGCAGGGACGGCCGAAAGGCCGGACAAGGTTGCGGACAAGGTGGCATGCCTCCAACCAGGGGGCTTTGGTGGTGTACGGCACTCCTCTGCAGGCAAGGGGGAGAGTGCCCAGGCACCAAGGGCTGGTGTGGAGCTCGGGCGGCCGGGCAGCAGTGGAGACAAAGGAGCGGGCGGCTCCCATAGCGGGTCTGGTGCTGAGAGATGCTCCTCTGCAGGCGGAGGGGGGAGTGTCCAGGCGTCTGGTGCGACACTCTCAGAAGCTTCATCCGCGGTGCCTGTCCCTGCTCAGTTGCAGCGCTGCGGTGGGGCTGTTGGGGGCGGAGCTAAAAACAAAGTAAAAACTGTTGGTGTTTCACAAGAAAACACCTCGGCAGCTACCAGACCGGTACAGCAGGAGCAGGGACTTGACAATAGTGCGGATGATACCAACCTAGCAATGCTGCTGGCTGTTAAAGAAATTGAAGCGGGGGTATTGGCTGAGGCTGAGGGCAAACACAGTGGCAAAGTAGCTTCCTCCCAAATTCCCAAAGGGAGGACTGCTGCAAAGTCCCATGAGCCCAAGGATGCCAGGGATGCCAGCGTGACAGCCAGCAGCAGCAGAAACATACTAAAACCAGCCAGATTACACCCGGGTCAGTCCAGTATAGCTAGTCAGGAGGAGATCACTTCTTATGTGTTTACTGATGGTTCTGATTCTGTAAATGTAAATATTATTTCTGCTAATGTTGCTGTGGGGGGTGGGAGTGGTCCGGCTGCCCCCCCAGCGGTGGCCGCTCCTTCCAGGAGCTATGCAAATGTCACTGCTGGGGGTCCTAGGGGATCCTCATCTCTAAACCTCGGGGAAGGTAACTTACGACGCCTCCTGGAGGCTTTGCGTAAAAGGGATAGAACGCTCCAAGTAGAGGGGCGGGAGGTCGACTTGTCCTTCTATATAGAAAGACATGGGCTTGGGGCTTTCCGAAAGCAAAATGGGGAGGTAACCTGGTCCCTCCCTACAAATGGGCAGGAGGTGGGCCGTAGGAATGTGGTCCGTCTGGTATGGAGAGGCAGTGATGCGTGCCCATCCAGGGCAAAGGTGGTGGAGCTTCTCTTCCAGATGAGATTCAGGGCGAATGACATCTTTGCCCTGATCCACCCCTACGGTACCTCTGAATTCGACATCAGCTTTGTGAAGCCAGAGGGACTTGAGCTCTTCTGGTCTAATCATGAGTTGGTGAAGGATGAGCCCATGTGGCGGGATTTCGCTGTAAAGGCGGTATCCCGTCAGAGTTCTGTCAAGAAGGTGACCGTTCTGACACGTAACGAGTCACTTTCTTGCTATGACATCATGACCTGGCTAGGCAGGTTTGGGGAAGTGACGGATGTCCCCAAGAAAAATCTGGATGAGCATGGCATATGGTCTGGGGCCTGGACGTTTTCCGTCCGTCTCCGACGTTCAGGGAACACTGTCACACACATACCATCGGCTGCTTTCTTGGGTCGCGACAGAATCCAAGTCTTTTACCAGGGGCAGCCGAAGCTGTGCCACAGGTGTGGTGATCCCACCCACTTTAGCGCAAATTGTACTAAACTGATTTGTGCATTGTGCGGAGGGTCATCTGGCTGCCAGCTGTGGCCGGATTCGCTGTAACCTGTGTGGTGACCTTGGTCACCCGTTTAGCCGGTGTCCCCGCTCATTTTCCAATGCTGTGGCCGCCCAGGATGGGGAGAGCCTTGAGATTGCCTCACCTGGGGAGGGAACCAGCAAAGGAGAAGGGGCACCAGGGCCAGTGAAGAAGGTGAAAAACAAAAGCCCCTCTAAGCTCAAACGAGAAGAGAAGCGCAGAAGGAGCAGGGACCTTGGAAGTTCCCTGGTGGCAGGAGTAGTCAGTGGTCCTGCTCCTGGCACTGGCTCAGAGAGAACAGCTGAGGCTCTGGGGGATACCGAGTTAGGCGAAGAGATGAGGAGACTTCGTAAGGAAGAAGCCAAGAGGGCCATTTCCTCAAGTTCCTCCCAATATGAAAGTTTGGATGAGGATGGTGGGAAAGGGCAAGATGAAAGACCTAAGTGTGACAAAAGAAGGCAGGGTCAAGGGAAGTCTGGTGCTTCCTCTAAATCCTCCTCTGGTGTTATGGGCCATGTGTCTAAGGAAGACCCGACTAACCCCCCTCTGATCGTTCTATCCAATAGGTACCAGACCCTTGGAGAAGGGGGTACGGAGTTGGAGGTGGAGGAGCTTCCAGGGGGCGCCGAGCCTGCTTCTCCAGAGGCAGCTTCCTCGGGAGGTCAGGTGGCCCCAGGGTCTGGAGATGAGGATCCAGGGATGGATTTGTCTACATCCTTAAAAAGGATTAAAGAAAAGTCTAAAGGGTCATCCTCTGATGGAGAGGGGGGTAAGAAGAAAGGGAAAAAGTAAATAAGTAAGGCTGTTTAACTCAATCACTCATGATGGCGGCACTCACCCCATTGACTCTGGCATCCATTAACTGTGCAAGCATTAAGTCGGATACGGCTAGATTTGCAGCCTTTGATTTTCTCGGTCGTATTAACGCCGACATTTTGTTTTTGCAGGAGACCAGGTTGACAAATCAAGTCTTGCTAGTAAAAGCCAAGCGAGAGTGGAGGCATGGGCCTTCACACTGGTCTCTTGCGGCTGAGCCGTATAGTGGGGTGGCGGTCCTTTTTACCGCTCCTGTAGAATGCAGACGGGTTATTGAGTTAGAAATGGGGAGGTGCCTGATCTTGGATGTCCTCATGAAGGGGCAAGAGCTCAGGCTCATTAACATCTATGCCCCACAAACTAAGTGGGACCGTAAAAGCCTCTTCATGAGGATTAAGCCCTTTCTTTCGGCAGGTGATCTTTGGTGGAGACTTCAACACTATCACGAGGTCTCAGGACAGGAGGGGCACCAAAGACAAGCTGGCTTATGATAGCATGGCCCTGATTAGTATAGTTAGGGAAGCTCACCTAGAGGATGCCCACATCCGGACCCCCTCAGGCCACGCGGGTTTCACCTATCATCGAGGTAGCTGCAGGTCTAGATTAGACAGGTTTTATTTAAAGGAGGAAGCCGTCTCTTCCGCAGTGTCCGTGGTTGAGGTGGAGTTCTCCGATCACTGTCTAATTTTGTTTTACCTGAATGTTTCAGAGACCCCCCCGGATGGGTAGAGGCTACTGGAGGCTGAATTCGTCCCTCCTGGAAGAAGCAAAGGTAAGACAATCCTTTGAGGATTTTCTTCAGAGTCAGGTACCTCTACTGGGCCTATGTAGTAGTAAGTCAGAGTGGTGGGAGATATTCAAGAAGCGGGTTGCGAGGTTCTTCCGCCAGCTCTCGAGCCTCAGGTCCCTGAATAGGTATCGTGTGTATCAGGGCCTGAGGAGGAAACTCGAGCATCTTGTCTCGACTGGAGGTAGTAGAGAGGAGATTTCCAGAGTGAAAGCCTTGCTCATGAGGTGTCAGTATGATAGGCACGCATCTTTAGTTTTTGAGAGGGATTTCGGGAGGTACCGCTCGCCCGACCCCTACAGAAACTGTAAGATGTCAGTGAGTAGTAAGATCGTGACTGGACTGGTTGATAGTACAGGATCTCTGAACCGGTCCAGATCAGGGATCCTGGAGGTCGTCAGATCCTTTTACTCACACCTCTTGGGGAGGAAGGATCTAGATCGAGATGTAGTGTCGGGTTTCCTGGCTGAAACCATTCCTGAGGCAGGGGTAGACCCCTCTCTTGATGTTTTGGCAGAAGAAATCAGGGAAGAGGAAGTTAGACTGGCGATTGAAGGGCTTGCCCTGAAGAAGTCGCCAGGTCCAGATGGCTTAACATCTGAGTGGTATAAGACCTTCAGGGACCTCTTGGATCCCCTCTTGACCGAGGTCTTCAATGAGTGTCTTTCCTCGGGCACTCTGCCGAGGTCAATGAGGAGGTCAGCCCTGATTCTTCTCTCAAAAGGAAAAGATTCGAGCCGTATTGAGAATTGGAGGCCCATAGCTCTTCTCAATGCGGACAGGAAGATTCTGGCCAAGATACTGTTTAATAGGCTGGTGAAGTTTGCACCCCGGCTCCTTTCTGGGGCTCAGCACTGCTCTGTTCCAGGCCGAAGCACCTTAAGTGCTGTGCTTAGTGTCAGGGAGGCAGTGGAGCGGAGTAGTGTGGGTCTTTGGAAGGGGTACTTGCTGTCCTTGGATCAGGCCAAAGCATTTGATCGGGTGAACCACGAGTACCTCTGGTCTGTCCTTCGGAGATATGGCCTACCAGCTACTTTTGTCAATTGGCTTAAGATCTTGTTTGCAGGGGCAGAGAGTTTCCCGCTGGTGAACGGTTGGTCTGGCCGCTCTTTTGAGGTTGGGTCTGGTGTTCGCCAGGGCTGTCCTTTGAGCCCACTGTTGTATGTGTTCGCGATCGACCCTTTCCTTAGGAGGGTTGGTTGTGGACCGTTGGCAGGGGTCGGGATGAGCCTGGAGGAACCAGAAGCCACCCTGAGAGTGGTGGCGTACGCTGATGATGTCACTGTTTTTGTATCCTCGAGAGGGGAGGCAGATATGGTGATGTCTGAAGTGGAGCGCTACTCGGAGGCGTCCGGGTCCAAGATCAACCAGGATAAGTGTGAGAGTCTCTGCCTGGGAGGGGGAGATCCCAGGTTTGATCTCCCGGACACCCTTCCAGAGCCCCAAGAGTCAGCAAAAGTATTGGGCATCACATTTGGCCAGGGTGATTACCCCACTAAAAACTGGGATGGTAGGCTCCTGGATGCCACTCGGAAGGTGGACCAGTGGAAAGGTTGGTCTTTAACCTTAAGGGAAAGGGTACACCTGTATAGTGTATGTGTGTGTTGTTGGATGGGAGTTATGTATCTGGAAGTGGGGCGCTTGGTGGGTGACTTATGCTGGGGTGTATGTGTGTGAGTGGGGGGGGGCTTTGTGTGTTGGGTTTGCAGGGTATGGTGTGTGTGTGTGTGTGTGTGTGTGTGTGTGTGTGCGCGCATTATAATTTAAAAAAAAATAATAATAATTTTTGGTTTTGGTCTAGACAGAGTGTCTTTACTATATTATTTCTGTGTGCTGTGGGGTGTGAGTGTGGGGTAGGTAGTAGCGGTGGTGGGGTAGTAATAGTAGTAGTAAGGGTAAGTTGGGGGGGTAGTGTTTTATTATGAAGCTGGACTGGCCGGGTGAGGCAGGTGTGAGGGATGTTTCCCTTATAGAAAATATGATTATTATTTCAGAATTTATTGATTTGTTGGTTTTGTTATAAGCAGAAAGCTTTGTATTTGTTTTTGTTCTGGCCGATGGAGCCGCGTTTATGTTTATGTAGTTATACCTGTTAAGTTTTATATTTTTCTAATAAAAAGAATTACAGGATAAGTGATGTAAAACAGTGCATATTGGAATCAAGTATGAAATAGGTGAAAATTGTGAAATATATAATATAGTATAGAAGTTCTTCTTGTTAAGACTTGGCTAAAATGGTCACTTTACCAGCGATACAAATCTCAGGAATGCCTAGAAATGTCCTTTAAGAATGTCTGGTATTTTATAACAATGGGTGTTGCGTCCCCACCCACCTCTACTCCACACATCCATCTGTGCATATCAGCTCTCAGGTATTATATCTCTGCACTTGTTATAGCAACCGATCAGATGTCCACCCTCAGTGTCACGGTGTATTTTTGTCTTGGGATTCACCTGCTTGTTACACGAGAGCATGGAAATCCTTCAAACCTACCTTGTACTCGTGTCACACAGCAGGGTGGGGTGATGGGCTGGACTGACACAAGAAGACAAATATACCTGGAGCCTTCAGCCATGGAGAAGATGCATTGCTGAGCCCCATATGTGTCTGTGACAGATCCAGCTATCATTCCCATACACCAGGGCAATAGTTCTGTCATTATTGCAACCCAGGATCAGTACAGGATAAGTAATGTAATGTATGTACACAGTGACCCCACCAGCAGAATAGTGAGTGCCGCTCTGGAGTATAATACAGGATGTAACTCAGGATCAGTACAGGATAAGTAATGTAATGTATGTACACAGTGACCTCACCTGCAGAATAGTGAGTGCAGCTCTGGAGTATAATACAGGATGTAACTCAGGATCAGTACAGGATAAGTAATGTAATGTATGTACACAGTGACCCCACCAGCAGAATAGTAAGTGCAGCTCTGGAGTATAATACGGGATGTAACTCAGGATCAGTACAGGATAAGTAATGTAATGTATGTACACAGTGACCTCACCTGCAGAATAGTGAGTGCAGCTCTGGAGTATAATACAGGATGTAACTCAGGATCAGTACAGGATAAGTAATGTAATGTATGTACACAGTGACCTCACCAGCAGAATAGTGAGTGCAGCTCTGGAGTATAATACAGGATGTAACTCAGGATCAGTACAGGATAAGTAATGTAATGTATGTACACAGTGACCCCACCAGCAGAATAGTGAGTGCAGCTCTGGAGTATAATACGGGAAGTAACTCAGGATCAGTACAGGATAAGTAATGTAATGTATGTACACAGTGACCCCACCAGCAGAATAGTGAGTGCAGCTCTGGAGTGTAATACAGGATGTAACTCAGGATCAGTACAGGATAAGTAATGTAATGTATGTACACAGTGACCCCACCAGCAGAATAGTGAGTGCAGCTCTGGAGTATTTCACAATAGGCAACCTAAGAGCAAAAGAGAAGATTTGTCTGAGCTTTAAAAATGTCTAAAGATATTTATTTTAAATTGTCTAAAATATCAGAATTTTTTTTGCAAATCACTGTTGGCTTTTCCGTATGACATAACCTCTAAAATTAGACGTGGCTATCTGTGTATACGTGTGCAGAGGTGCGATGGGCCCGGCCCTCCTTGTAAACACTGCAGATTCCTGAGACATTACAAGCTGACGTGACATCTTATCACTAAGAGGCTCCCTATGAAAATACCTGCGAAGACCCGCAATATGAATACTCCAAGAACAGAGAGTCCCGAACTGGTGAGTCAAAGTTAATGTTTCATTATGACACATCTAAAGGGTGTCAGAGGTCAGCAGGGACCTGGATAGACAGCAGCACATTACAGCAGAACATGCTGCTATAACCTGGGTCTATATATACAGCTGGTATAAGTTATACATCTCCTGTATATAGTGATATAAAGCATGTCTGTATAACCTGGGTATCTCCTGTATATAGTTATATATGTACAGCTGGTATAACCTGGGTATCTCCTGTATATAGTTATATATGTACCGCTGGTATAACCTGGGTATCTCCTGTATATAATTATATATGTACAGCTGGTATAACCTGGGTATCTCCTGTATATAGTTATATATGTACCGCTGGTATAACCTGGGTATCTCCTGTATATAGTTATATATGTACCGCTGGTATAACCTGGGTATCTCCTGTATATAGTTATATATGTACCGCTGGTATAACCTGGGTATCTCCTGTATATAGTTATATATGTACCGCTGGTATAACCTGGGTATCTCCTGTATATAATTATATAGGTACAGCTGGTATAACCTGGGTATCTCCTGTATATAATTATATAGGTACCGCTGGTATAACCTGGGTATCTCCTGTATATAATTATATAGGTACAGCTGGTATAACCTGGGTATCTCCTGTATATAATTATATAGGTACAGCTGGTATAACCTGGGTATCTCCTGTATATAATTATATATGTACAGCTGGTATAACCTGGGTATCTCCTGTATATAATTATATAGGTACAGCTGGTATAACCTGGGTATCTCCTGTATATAATTATATAGGTACAGCTGGTATAACCTGGGTATCTCCTGTATATAATTATATAGGTACAGCTGGTATAACCTGGGTGTCTCCTGTATATAATTATATAGGTACAGCTGGTATAACCTGGGTATCTCCTGTATATAATTATATAGGTACAGCTGGTATAACCTGGGTATCTCCTGTATATAATTATATAGGTACAGCTGGTATAACCTGGGTATCTCCTGTATATAATTATATAGGTACAGCTGGTATAACCTGGGTATCTCCTGTATATAATTATATAGGTACAGCTGGTATAACCTGGGTATCTCCTGTATATAATTATATAGGTACAGCTGGTATAACCTGGGTATCTCCTGTATATAATTATATAGGTACAGCTGGTATAACCTGGGTATCTCCTGTATATAATTATATAGGTACAGCTGGTATAACCTGGGTATCTCCTGTATATAATTATATAGGTACAGCTGGTATAACCTGGGTATCTCCTGTATATAATTATATAGGTACAGCTGGTATAACCTGGGTATCTCCTGTATATAATTATATATGTACAGCTGGTATAACCTGGGTATCTCCTGTATATAATTATATATGTACAGCTGGTATAACCTGGGTATCTCCTGTATATAATTATATATGTACAGCTGGTATAACCTAGGTATCTCCTGTATATAATTATATTATGTACAGCTGGTATATATCTCCTGTATATAGTAAAAAGGGCCATGTTGGTACCGTGATAAAAACATGACAACTGAAAAAGTCACTTATTGTATTGCTGAAATAATGTATCTTTTCCATTTATAAGAACATTTGGACAGTGACAGTGGGTTGGCAGCACCAAGGGCTAGCCAAAGTATTGCAACCCCCTCTCCCCACATACACACACCCCCAGCCACGAATGTAAGAGTTGCCATGCATACAGTGAGTGATTACAGCTTACTAGAGGCAAACACAGCATTTTCTAAAGTTTTGGGACTTTAAAATATTACCTCCGCACCAGAACAAGATATTACACTACTGCAGTAATGGGATAATACCACCATCGTGATACTGAACAAAATCTACCCTACACAGACCAATATCCCTTCTATACAATGTACATGTAGTGGTGATCGCAACTACACTGCAGTTACATCCAGTGACTCACAGGGGGGCGTCTTCTTAGAGTCATTTTCTTTTCTTCTCTATCACGGATCAAATGTTTAAATTTTTTTTAATTAAAGGAGAAGTCCGTTGTTTGCTAAAAGCCGGCAGCCTGCAGGGGTGTGTGTGTGTGTGGGGGGAATTGATGTCGAGTAACAACTTACCTCTTCCTGTGCCTGCCGGGGTGTCCATGTCACAACATGGCAGATGGACTGGCCACTCAGTCAGTCAGTGACTAGGGCGGGATGCAGCTTCAGTCACTGATTGGCTGAGCAGCCAGTCCATCAGCCAGGACAAGCATTATGAGGATGTCACAACTCAGGGGAAAATGACTTCCAGTGAGGGTCCTGCGGCTGCTCCAGGTGCTCACCTCAGGCACAGGAAAAGGTAAGTGCGTACTTTAAATCAATTTCCCCCCTCCCCCTGCAGGCTCCCCGGCCAAAAATTGCCCAGTACCACTGTGGCAGTGGATATTGGGGTAGTAAGAGGGGGAGTTAGCCACAAGTTAGAAATAAAATCCCTCATTAACCCTTTTATATATATAGAAAAATCTTTTTGATTGTTTTCTTTAAGTCCACATCATCTTGATAAAAGAAATAATATTCTTTTACTTCCCCGGCTCCAGCGCTGATGGCAGGTTACCGCCAATCTGGTCCCCGGGTCGGGAACGAAGCAGGTCCACGCTACGGCCACTGACTAGCTGTGCGGACCTGACACATCACGTCCCAGGTCCCCATGTCAGTTAACACAATGAAGCGAGCGGCTCGGGCCACTTGCTTCATTGTGTCCTATGGGGAATTCTGATGCGGGCGCGCGCTGATGCGCCCGCATCAGAACACTACGGCCATAAAGATCATCCGGCCGGTCTCTTACAAAGTGTGAACATTGACTACTAGCCTTATTTGGACATAGTCAGTAGTCAATGTGAATAATCATTTTTACACAAGTGTGACACTTGACTCTGAGTATTGACAACTAAGTTCTAAGAACTGACTTCTGACCTTGACTACTGACTGACTACTGACAACTGACCATTGACAACTGACTTTTGACTCCCTACTTCTGACTACTTATACCTGACTTCTGATGAATAATGTGTAATATCTGATCTCTGAAATGTCAGTAGTTAGGTATTACAAGTCCCCATTCAGTTTGAGTTCCATTTTCACTTCAATAGCCAGGCAGCCCCTAGCTTGCTTCAAATAACAAAAGTGAAGTGATATCTGATCTCTGACTTGTCAGGAGTGAGAAGTCAGACATTCTGTCTCCCTTGTTGATTACATAAAGAAATGAGTTTTGAAACATTGTATTTGTTTCAGTTTTGCACACAGCTAAGGCCACATTCACACACCCATAGTGCAGTCCGTTGCCGCGGACCGCACTACCGAATGTGCATCCGTAGTGCTCCGTTCTTCACGGAGCACTACGTTCACACATCATTACCCCAGCAATCCGTGCCGCAAGAAAACGGCCCACATTACATACGGACGTGTGAACGGGGCCATAGGATAACATTTGTTTCATGTTCTGTCCGCAATTGCGTGCACAACAATGGATGTGTGAATTAGGCCTTACACTGTATATAATTAGGGATGGTCTGAACCTGGTTCGGACGGGGTTCATACGAACCCGAACCCTTCGCAATGATTACCGATGTCTGCCCGCTCCGTGCAGCGGGCGAATCCAGCGGGAGGAACGCCTGGAAAACTGGGATACAGCCATAGCCATAGGCTGTATCCCAGTTTTCCAGGCAGTCCTCCCGCTGTATCCGCCCGCTGCACGGAGCGGGCAGACAGCGGGAATCCGATGCCGAGCGTTCGGGTTCAGCCGAACCCAAACCTCGACGGGTTCGGACCATCCCTATATATAATCAACAAGGGAGTAAGGGGGGGCATTTATCAAAGATTCCCCCCTTTTCACTGGCGTACGCCCGCTGTACGCCCACTCGCCCGATGGGCGGGCTGGGGGAGCTTGGGGGGGCATGACGAGACGGGGAGAAAGTGTGGGGTCCTCTCGCGCCTCATTAATCATGATTTACGCCAGCTCTGAGCAGGTGTAGATTTCGTATGCCTGGCGCAGATTCGGGCAGCCTGCCGGATTCACCAAGAGGCATGCGCCTCCTAGTGAATCCTGCCGGGGGAAAGGGGGCGGGGCCTAATATTAGAGCGGCGTTCTTGTACACCGGTCTTCGTAACCCACACACACACACACACACACACGATGTCTGACTTCTCACTCCTGACAAGTCAGGGATCAGATATCACTTCACTTTTGTTACCTGAATGATGCAAGCTAGGGGCTGCCTGGCAATTGAAGTGAAAGTGAAACTCAAACTGAATGGGGACTTGTAATACCTAACTACTGACATTTCAGAGATCAGATATCACACATTATTTTATCGGAAGTATAAGTAGTCAGAAGTAAGGAGTCAAAAGTCAGTTGTCAGGTGTCAATGGTCAGTAGTCAGTAATCAGTAGTCAAAGTCAGTAGTCAAAGTCGGTAATCAGTAGTCAAAGTCAGTAGTCAGTTATCAGAAGTTAGTTGTCAATACTCAGAGTCAATTGTCACACTTGTCTTAAAATGATTCTTCACTCTGACTTTTAATATGGACACTGTATAAATGGAAACACTCAAACAGATGCCAGAACAACACTCTCATGCCTCTGTCGGGTGATGGGGAATATAGATAGGTAGTGAACCACTGCTGTATGAATAGGGAAATTTGATGCATATGGAAACCTATGTGGTGTGCAAACAACCCTACACCGACATTCTCCATGCTGCCACAAGTATGGTGTCCTGCATTAGTTATACATACTACAGAGTAACACACATACTTTATACACTCCATTTCTTATATACACTAGAGAAAACAGCACATAAACTCTATATACTCCAGTATACACTACAGTGCAGCACATATACTCTATATACCCCAGTATACACTACAGTGCAGCACATATACTCTATATACTCCAGTATACACTACAGTGCAGCACATATACTCTATATACTCCATTATACACTACAGTGCAGCACATATACTCTATATACTCCAGTATACACTACAGTGCAGCACATATACTCTATATACTCCAGTATACACTACAGTGTAGCACATATACTCTATATACTCCAGTATACACTACAGTGCAGCACATATACTCTATATACTCCAGTATACACTACAGTGCAGCACATATACTCTATATACTCCAGTATACACTACAGTGCAGCACATATACTCTATATACTTCATGATACACTACAGTGCAGCACATATACTCCAGTATACACTACAGTGCAGTACATATACTCTATATACTACATGATACACTACAGTGCAGCACATATACTCTATATACTCCAGTATACACTACAGTGCAGCACATATACTCTATATACTCCAGTATACACTACAGTGCAGCACATATACTCTATATACTTCATGATACACTACAGTGCAGCACATATACTCCATTATACACTACAGTGCAGCACATATACTCTATATACTCCAGTATACACTACAGTGCAGCACATATACTCTATATACTCCAGTATACACTACAGTGCAGCACATATACTCTATATACTCCAGTATACACTACAGTGCAGCACATATACTCTATATACTCCAGTATACACTACAGTGCAGCACATATACTCTATATACTCCATGATACACTACAGTGCAGCACATATACTCTATATACTCCAGTATACACTACAGTGCAGCACATATACTCTATATACTCCAGTATACACTACAGTGCAGCACATATACTCTATACACTCCAGTATACACTACAGTGCAGCACATATACTCTATATACTTCATGATACACTACAGCGCAGCACATATACTCTATACACTCCATGATACACTACAGTGCAGCACATATACTCTATATACTCCATTATACACTACAGTGCAGCACATATACTCTATATACTCCAGTATACACTACAGTGCAGCACATATACTCTATATACTTCATGATACACTACAGTGCAGCACATATACTCTATACACTCCATTTTACACTACAGCGCAGCACATATACTCTATATACTCCAGTATACACTACAGTGCAGCATATATACTCTATATACTCCAGTATACACTACAGTGCAGCACATATACTCTATATACCTCTATATACACTACAGTGCAGCACATATACTCTATACACTCCATTATACACTACAGTGCAGCACATATACTCTATATACTCCAGTATACACTACAGTGCAGCACATATACTCTATATACTCCAGTATACACTACAGTGCAGCACATATACTCTATATACTCCAGTATACACTACAGTGCAGCACATATACTCTATATACTCCAGTATACACTACAGTGCAGCACATATACTCTATATACTCCAGTATACACTACAGTGCAGCACATATACTCTATATAATCCAGTATACACTACAGTGCAGCACATATACTCTATATACTCCAGTATACACTACAGTGCAGCACATATACTCCAGTATACACTACAGTGCAGCACATATACTCCAGTATACACTACAGTGCAGCACATATACTCTATATACTCCAGTATACACTACAGTGCAGCACATATACTCTATATACTCCATACATTAGTTATATATACAGCATCTTCACGTCCACAAGCTGTAAGGTCTGCAGGCCAGGCAGCACATCCAGGCTTCTAGTAACAGGCCGTATTATACACATTGGGCTGCAGCCTGTTATTCTGCAGCTAGTACACTACACCGCCGGGAATGCTGGGAGCTGTAGTCTCCCCATAGAGCCGCAGGTATCAGCAGGTCTGCACTGGGTGACGTCACACGGCCCCGCCCTCTTCCTCCTGTCACACGGGGAGGGCCCTGGAGGAGGCGGGGCTCCTGGGAAAAAGCACCTGCCGGCCCCAGCCACCCTCACACCGGGGCCACAGCCAACATGAGCGTCATCGAGCACCGGGGCACCGGCAAGCAGGTCTCCAGCCCCCTGCAGAGTGTGAGTACCGCCAGCACTACAACTCCCAGCATGCCTTGCCGAGCAGTGCAATAGCAGGATCACCTCTCTGCTACTGTGCTGGAAGTCCCATCATGTCAGATAGTGGGGGTGGTAGTCAGTGCAGCCGGTATGTGAGTGTCAGCTCTGCAGACAAACTATATCTGTCATATCTGTAACATCATAAGTCCTAGTTATTACACAGTGATCTGATCCTACAGGAAATGCTGGAACTTATACAGTATTACTTATATTATTATTATTACTTATACATTATTACTTATATTATTATTACTTATTATTACTTATACAGTATTACTTATATTATTATTATTACTTGTACATTATTACTTATATTATTATTACTTATATTAGTATTACTTATTATTACTTATACATTATTACACAGTGATCTGATCCTGCAGGAAATTCTGGGACTTATAGTCCCCCCAAGTGCTCTTCCTTTCAGATGTGGGGTGGGTGGGACAGGGCACCTGTGCTAAGGCCATACATCCCCTGCAAGATGCTGCTGCTCCTTTAAGACTGACTTTAGAACTGTATAATAACCAGCTGTACCATGAAGTGGACAGGACTATGATAGGAACATGGATATCAACTACCAACTACATTATACACCCGCCAAATGTCAACATGTCCAGATCTCCCCCACCCCACACCATGCAGTGCCCCTACTAACACCGCCATGTAGAGAGCCCCCCCCCACTAACACCGCCAAGTAGAGAGGCCCACCCACTAACACCGCCATGTAGAGAGGCCCCCCACTAACACTGCCATGTAGAGAGCCCCCCCCCACTAACACCGCCATGTAGAGAGGCCCCCCCCACTAACACCGCCATGTAGAGAGCCCCCCCCCACTAACACCGCCAAGTAGAGAGGCCCACCCACTAACACCGCCATGTAGAGAGGCCCCCCCCTAACACTGCCATGTAGAGAGCCCCCTCCCCACTAACACTGCCATGTAGAGAGCCCCCTCCCCACTAACACTGCCATGTAGAGAGGCCCCCCCCACTAACACTGCCATATATCAGGCTTCCTGCTAACACTACAATGTAGAGAGCCCCCACTAGCAGTGTTATCTGGGGCCCCTATCAATGGCTTTACCTACAGAGCCCCCTATAATGATGCCATCTACACAGACCTTCATCATCTCCAGGAGCCCCACCACCACCAGTGCCATCATTACCAGCTGATTGTTCTGTATATATATCACAGGACTCCTGCATTGCTGGTCTCATGATGGACCGTTTTTTTATTAGCGTACACAAAAATGTATTCGACCATGTTTTTGTGCACACTACAAAAAAGGAAGTTTTTTTTTTAATAATAGAAGTCCATGGAAAAACGGATGAACACATTTATGCATTTATTTATTTTTTCCATTAAACAGATCTGTCAGATAGCAAAAACGCAGTGTGATTATTGTGGTTTACGTTGCTTTTTTTTTTTTCTTTCCCCCCGTGCCCCACCCTGCAATTTCTACGCTCAATCCTCAGGGTATGTTCACACACATTGCAGTTTCATTGCATTAACAAAATGAATTACTGCAATAAAATGATTTTCCTTGCGTTAGGGTATGTTCACACTGAGCAAAAACGGCGGAATTCCGTGGCGGAGCTCTCCGCCGCGGAATCCCTTTGTGAGTGAATGAGAGGGCGCACACTCCACCGCTGCTGTCGCTCTCCACTCAGAGTCCACTCACACTCGTGCGCTCATTCAGTGAGTTGATATGACACACTGAGGCAGGCGTAATTCCACATTGGAGAGTTCCGCCACGGAATTACGCCTATGTTTCTCAGTGTGAACATACCCTTACTGCATGTGTGAACACAGTCTCAGGCTAATTGTTATGGTCCTTTTACACGAAGCGATAATTCGCCCAATCGATCATTTAAATATTTTGAGGCACCAATTTTGTTTTTATAACGTTCAGCGTTTAGCCGAAAAGATAAATCTTTAGGAAAAAATCATTATTGCGATCGTTTTAGGATCGCTTAGGCCTATCTCACACACAGGGTGAATAGGTGAAAGACTGTTTACACAAAGCCATCTGAGAATTTTCAGCGAATGACCAACAATGATTTGAGAACATGTTGAAAGACCAAGATGAACGATTTCTTGCTCATCACTTGATCGTCCGCTGTGTTTACATGATCATTATGCGATCGTTATCGTGTAAAAGGACTATTAGGGCACAGAACTCGCCTTGGCAACCCATCTCCCAGCATTAGGGGCCTATTCCACAAAGCGATAATTGGCCGAATCGATCGGGTCATTGGCTGATCGTTTATTTAGGCCCAAACCTAAAATCATCGGTCACCCACCGCGCATTGCTGCGTGAAATAACGGTGCGCGGCAGGTGACTGACGATTTGAGAAGCACCATACATTACCTAGCAGGGCTTCTCCTACGCTCCCTGCAGCCCTCCCTCAACGATCATCGGGCCGTGGAATAGGCCCAGTAAACGAGCGGCGATCTAGCAGATCGGCGCTCGTTTACATCGTTGATCGAGCCCTGCTTGGCCCGTGGAATAGGACTCAGCTGTAGAGCATACGGGCGGAAGCATCATTGTAGTGACCGGTTATGTCAGGGACTGAGTTATAGTACTATATGAGCACTATAAGGCACTGTTTCATGTCCACTGTCTGGCGGTATTATTTGAGCATAGTTGCCTGGTACTATGGTGTAGGCTCAGTATGGTGTGTATTGATTTGTGTTCACTATATAGCGTTTCCTAGGCTGTATGTAGCGGTGTTATGTAGGTACTCTATGTTGTTAGTAGACTCTGTATGGTAGTACTGTGTTTTATGAGGAATCCCATTGATCTCATTCCAGGCAGAATCACATTGGTTGGAGTCCCACCAGATACAGCTGGGTGTTTACTAGTCCTTATGGCACTGTTATTAGCCTCTGGGGATATTGTTAGTCACTAAACAACACTTACATGGCCATTATATGGCAATACTCTGCATACCCTATGGCGGTATAGTTTACATCCTTGTAGCACTGTATGTAAACACATACATTAGCGTATCCGGTCTGATTTCCCCTGAGAGAGTCTGTCCTCGCAATGTTTGCTGGTTGCTTTTCCCGTGTGTTCACTACAATAGTGAGTGTAATGAGGCGCTCATCCATTCACTGACAGCTGTGGGAGTGGAAACAACCTCAGACTCTTCTCAGCAAAGGTGGAAAAATCCTTTAAGTGAAAGTGATGTGTTGACTGACAGAGGGAGTGTGATCCCAGGATCCCCTCATTACTGTACAAGGATATGGCCGAGGTCACGGATAATTGACTGTAAGAACCCCTGAGAGTGGAAATACCCACATCTGCCATAGGGGGAGCCACAACATCCTGATTCCCAGGGAACGTCCCTCCTGTAGTATTATATTATTAGAACATACTGTGCCATACAGACCAGCCTCATCACCTCTATATCGCCGCACTGGTCAGCTGGTTTACCTGGATCTCTATGGACATTTATAGGAAACTGGAATGTAATAATCTTAATATAGAACAAGGTGAAACTAGAGAGCTGACATTACTGACTAATATATTGTACCGTAATATATAATTACACTGGCTGCATTATACCGCTGCCTGACACTATCTGATCAGGGACGGAATAAAAATCAGTGCAGTTATGTGAGTCATGACATGTATTAGTCATAGGGGTGTGCGGTACTATATATCGTCAGCTTATATCGTATTGTCAGCTTACAATGTGAAACTCGTCTCAGGTCCCTCTCAGTTAGGATCCTTTTCTAACCACAATTCTAACATTTGTGTTCCATGGCCATGTGTATTACACCACTGCTTGTAGACATGTTGAACAATCTACTGCAAAAAAACGCCAACAAATCTAGCAACTTTGCTCCCCGAATGGCCATGGGCACGGCCAAACATGATTGCCCCTTTTGGCCATTCTGTCCCATCCTTACATTTACCTTTTATGTACAGTTACCTCTTGAAACAAACTAACTGATCACTTCTGCCTTCTGATAACATAGCAGCGATGTATATGTGCAGTTGAACACTCGACCGCTTCCCCATCTGCACAGGCCTAGAGAGACTTTGTCAGTAGGTTTATGGTGTCCTATCTCAGGGTAGCATAAACTAGTGACAGAGAAGCTGGACAGAATGATGTATCACTTACACTGTTCTCTGCATATTTTTGTTCTCTGCATATAAGTGACATATTTGTCTGTGCTTGTGCACTGGGGTGACTAATTTTTTTGTTCAGTGAGCTTATATAGTAGTTATATTCTTGTTTATAGGGGCAGTATTATAGTAGTTATATTCTTGTATATAGGGGACAGTATTATAGTAGTTATGCGGTTCAGGGAAGAAAAAGAGTGCTGCACCTCACACCTATGGCTGATACTAGTGCCGCTAGGCTAAATAAAAAACACATCAGAATTTTGTGTATGAATTGATCAAGCCATACTGCCCCATGTACCTCGTGCCGGTATCTGATACACATGGGTCCCTACACTAAGTCCACACCGTGCCAGTCAGTGGCCACCAACCCCGCAGACACGCACAGTCAGGGAACGGGGGCCATGGGACGGCCCTGCGAGCCCCATGCCACAGGACCAGACCCAAAAACACCACACCAGAACCCGGCCAGCACCGCCGGAGGAGAAGGTCGCCCCCAAACAGCACAAGTCTGGATGAGGTATTGCACTCACCATAGCTGCTACAGACAGAATGGGGAAAAAACAGGAGGGATTAAAACCATGTGCACTCAGGTGTCTCCTGCTAATTGCGGTCATGTGGGTCTCACCAGGAGGAGTGCAAAACACGGAGAAAAGAGAGAAACAAAATGCGGTTCAGGGAAGAAAAAGAGTGCTGCACCTCACACCTATGGCTGATACTAGTGCCGCTTGGCTAAATAAAAAACACATCAGAATTTTGTGTATGAATTGATCAAGCCATACTGCCCCATGTACCTCGTGCCGGTATCTGATACACCTGCACGGTGGTACACGGGGCAATATGGCTTGATCAATTCATATACAGACACTCTGGTGTTGATTTTTAATATAGGCCTAGCGGCATTAGTATCAGCCATAGATGGGATGTGCAGCCGTTCCATTCTCTCCAGTTCGTGTTTCACAGTTCTCACTCTCTGAACAGCTCGCACTCCTTTATAAGACCCACATGACCAAAATTAGCATGATATATCTGTGCTCACATGTCTGGACCTTATGTCTTCCCCATTCTGTGAGAGCAGCAATGGTAAGTGTAATACCATATCCATACTTGTGTCGTTTGGGGGCAGCCTTCCCCGCCGGTGGTGCTGGCCGGGTTTTGGTGGGGCTTTTTGGGTCTGGTCCTGTGACATTGGGGTTGCAGGGCCGTTCCATGGCCTCCCTTCCCTTCATGTGCACGCTTCGCGGGGTTGGCGGTCGCTGACCGACACGTGTGGAGTTAGCGTAGGGACCCGTGTGGACCAGAGGACCTGCGCGGTGGTACACGGGGCAATATGGCTTGATCAATTCATATACAGACACTCTGGTGTTGATTTTTAATATAGGCCTAGCGGCATTAGTATCAGCCATAGATGGGATGTGCAGCCGTTCCACTCTCTCCAGTTCGTATTATAGTAGTTATATTCTTGTATATAGGAGCAGTATTATAGTAGTTATTCCTCTATAACTCCATATTTGTTTCTTTCTTCTCTAAGTGTTTTAGACACCTGAGTGCACATTCTTTAATCCCTCCTGTCTTTCCCATTCTGTCTGCAGCAGCTATGGTGAGCGCAATACCTCATCCAGACTTGTGCTGTTTGGGAGCAACCTCCTCCGCCGGTGGTGCCGGCTGGGTGTTTTTTGGGGGGGCTTTTTTTGGGTCTGGTCCTGTGACATGGGGGTTGCAGGGCCGTTCCATGGCCTCCCTTCCCTACCTGTGCACGCCTGCGGGGGTGGTGGCCACTGACCGACACAGTGTGGACTTGGGTGTTTTTTTTTGGGGGGGGGGCTTTTTTTGGGTCTGGTCCTGTGACATGGGGGTTGCAGGGCCGTTCCATGGCCTCCCTTCCCTACCTGTGCACGCCTGCGGGGGTGGTGGCCACTGACTGACACAGTGTGGACTTGGGTGTTTTTTTTTTTTGGGGGGGGGGGGGGGGGGCTTTTTTTGGGTCTGGTCCTGTGACATGGGGGTTGCAGGTTGCACAGCACCCTTGGACCTGTCTCTCTCTGTGAGTGCCGCTGGCTTTTATTTCCTTACTCAAAGGCTTGTGCTTATAGTAGTTATATTCTTGTACATAGGAGCAGTATAATGGTGCGTTCACACCTACAGGATCTGCAGCTGATTTTCTGCAGCAGATTTCATTTAAATAACTGAACACAGCATCAAATCTGCTGCAGATCCTGTAGGTGTGAACGCACCCTTATAGTAGTTGTATATGTGTACATAGGGGACAGTATTATAGTATGTAATATATCTATTAATGTATCTAATTCTGATACCCTACTTTTCTTCTGCAGGTATCACCCATTGTGCAGCTGAATATTGGTGGTAGTATGTATACCACGACTGTAGGAACTCTAAAGAAGTGTCAAGGGTCCAAGCTTTTTGACATGTTTAATGGACAGCCCAAGCTGCGCATAGACTCTGACGGGAGATACTTTATTGATCGGGAGGGAAAGTATTTTGGCTACATCTTGGAGTATCTCCGTTCTGGCCAAGTACCCTCTCAGTACATTCATGAAGTGTACAAGGAAGCCTTGTTCTATGAAATTGAGCCATTGGTGAAGAAATTGGAAGAGACCCCACAGATCTTTGGGGAACAAGTTGGAAGGAAGCAGTTTCTTGCCCGAGTACCTAACTACAGCGAAAACATTGAGGTGATGATCCGCATTGCCAGGGCAGAGGTGGTGGCCTCCCGATACTCCACCGTCATAGTTTGCATCGTGAGGACAGATGAGGATGCGTCCAAGTGTCACGACGCGCTTAACACTCTCGATATGGACAAGGAGTCTGTGGTCAAGTTTGGACCTTGGAAGGCGTCTCCGGGAATCTCTGACCTTCTTGACTGTATCAAAGCGGACATTGAGGACAAGGGCTACAAAGTATCGTATGCGCCTCATGTGGCCGATAAAGGCTTCAGATTTAAATCCTATGACTTTTTTTACAAGTTTGTATTTACATGGTGGTGATAATACAATGACATTTCCAGCACTGTGGTCGACACCAGTGATATATATGTGCCTGACATCCTTTACTACATTGCCAGTAACTTTACCATATCATATCTACCAATGAGGCAGGGAATATGACTTCTATGGGTCGCCTTGTGGGTTGGGACCCAGCACTGATCTGCTTTTTTTTGTTGTTCCTAAATGTCCTTCCCATTATACTTAAGCATTTGTTCCCTTTTACCCTGAAGTGGTAGGAAACGTAAGAACTGCCTTGACCACTTCTGACAAACCAATTATCTTTTCTACATCTGCAGTAATGTAATACTGCCCCCTAGTGTTAAACAATGGAACAATGCTATAATTGCTATGTAAGGTGGATAATAAACATTATTTAACACAAAAACTGTGAAATATTTATCAAGGCCCATGCTCATAATGTTACATGTACCTGAGATTTTTTCGTAGCATGTGAAAAGTGCAAAAGGCCAGAAATAATTGTGAAAATGATAACATTCCCCCCTATGAGTTTTCACAGGTATTCATTTTCTAGCCATAAAACTGATCCAAAACAAGTCAAACAGCTCAAACTGCGGCTCAAAAGAAAACGCCTATCTGTTTGGCTTTTGCTGTAGGCCGAAAACTGAGAAATGACCCAATAGCAAAAAAAAAAGCTGAAAAACTGACAAAAAAATCTCAGCCATTCAATTAAAAAAAAGGTTAAAATGAAAGTAATGTAAAAACATAAATATTAGAGACTGGTCCTGGCTTTTCTGTATCATGCACTTTACTGCATATCATGAGCTATGCTGAGGTAAAGTAGAAAGGAGAATTACCCAAACTGGGCTCACTTAGCTGATTGATTGCAGGAAGACCTGCCGCCTCTATCATTAGCTCTATTTAGTTGAAGGTTAAATAAAAAAAAAAAAAAAAAAAAAAAAAAATCTTGAAGAAAGTATTTGTGAGGAATAGTTTGCCCAAGTAGTGAAGGGTCCTAACCCCATCTCCTCGCTTACACTCTGCAGTTAGTATAGTATGTGGCCTTTAAGGAGGTTGCTTAAAGGGTTTGTCTTGTTCATAAATATCATTTTTAAATATCCCATTAGGGCTTTCTGAGGCTCCTCTCTTATTGGCCAGTAGAGAGCAGCTACAGAAGAAGTGTCACTTTGGAGGACCCAACGTGTTCATGCACTACACAGACAACACATTGGGGGAGATTTATCAAACATGGTGTAAAGTAAAACTGGCTCAGTCGCCCCTAGCAACCAATCAGATTCCACCTTTCACTCCTCACAGACTCTTTGGAAAATGAAAGGTGGAATCTGATTGGTTGCTAGGGGCAACTGAGCCAGTTTCACTTTACACCATGTTTGATAAATCTCCCCTGTTGATTTTAATGAGGAAGATGTAATTATTCATTCCTCCTGTGGTGGCACTGCAGAGAAATTGCACACTTCCTATAATTATTTGGTAAGGGAACCCATCTGACTTAAAGGCAATGTAAAATAGTGGAGCACCCTATTAGCTTAATTTCTGGTTACGTAGGTTCACACATGTCTTCTACAGTCATGGCCAAAAGTTTTGAGAATGATACAAATATTATTTTTTACAAAGTCTACGGCTTCAGTTTTTAAAATGGCAATTTACATAAACTCCAGAATGTTATAAAGAGTGATCAGCTTAACAGCAATTACTTGCAAAGTCAATATTTGCCTAGAAAATGAACTTTATTCCCCGAAACATTTCAAAATCATTGCAGCCCTGCCTTAAAAGGACCAGCTAACATCGTTTCAGTGATTGCTCCATTAACACAGGTGTGGGTGTTGATGAGGACAGGGCTGGAGATAAATCTGTCATGATTAAGTAAGAATGACACCACTGGACACTTTAAAAGGAGGCTGGTGCTTGGCATCATTGTTTCTCTTCTGTTCACCATGGTTATCTCTAAAGAAACACGTGCAGTCATCATTGCACTGCACAAAAATGGCCAAACAGGGAAGAGTATCACAGCTAGAAAGATTGCACCTCAGTCAACAATCTTATCGCATCATCAAGAACTTCAAGGAGTGAGGTTCCATTGTTGCCAAAAAGGCTCCAGGGCACCCGAGAGACCAGCAAGCGCCAGGACCGTCTCTTAAGTGTTTCAGCTGCGGGATTGGGCCACCAGCAGTGCAGAGCTTGCTCAGGAATGGCAGCAGGCAGGTGTGAGTGCATATGCACGCACTATGAGGCGGAGACTCTTGGAGCAAGGC
Organism: Dendropsophus ebraccatus; assembly: GCF_027789765.1. Classification (NCBI taxonomy): domain Eukaryota; kingdom Metazoa; phylum Chordata; class Amphibia; order Anura; family Hylidae; genus Dendropsophus; species Dendropsophus ebraccatus. The sequence continues at coordinate 28,187,790 of NC_091458.1, read as the reverse complement.
CTGGTCTCAAGGAAGGCAGCAAAGAAGCCACTTCTCTCCAGAAAAAACATCAGGGACAGACTGATATCCTGCAAAAGGTACAGGGAGTGGACTGCTGAGGACTGGGGTAAAGTTATTTTCTCTGATGAATCCCCTTTCCGATTGTTTTTGACATCTGGAAAACAGCTTATTCGGAGAAGACGAGGTAAGTGCTACCACCAGTCTTGTCTCATGCTAACTGTAAAGCATCCTGAAACCATTCATGTGTGGGGTTGCTTCTCAGCCAAGGGAATCGGCTCTCTCACAGTCTTGCCTAAAAACACAGCCATGAATAAAGAATGGTACCAGAATGTCCTCCAAGAGCAACTTCTCCCAACCGTCCAAGAGGAGTTTGGCGATCAACAATGCTTTTTCCAGCATGATGGAGCACCTTGCCATAAAGCAAAGGTGATAACTAAATGGTTAAGGGAACAAAACATAGAGATTTTGGGTCCGTGGCCTGGAAACTCCCCAGATCTTAATCCCATTGAGAACTTGTGGTCAATCATCAAGACACGGGTGGACAAACAAAAACCAACAAATTCTGACAAAATGCAAGCATTGATTGTGCAAGAATGGACTGCTATCAGTCAGGATTTGGTCCAGAAGTTGATTGAGAGCATGCAAGGGAGAATTGCAGAGGTCCTGAAGAAGAAGGGTAAACACTGCAAATATTGACTTGCTGCAGTAACTCATTCTAACTGTCAATATAAGCTTTTGTTACTCATAATATGATTGCAATTATATTTCTGTATGTGATAAAAACATCTGACAAACACACATAAAAACCAGAGGGCAGCAGATCATGTGAAAATATAATATTTGTGTCATTCTCAAAACGTTTTACCCCCTGCTCTCTCAGTGCTGCTGTTCTTTAAGGACTATCCTTCTCTCTTACCCCAAAAATAAATAAATCGCTGTGATCAGTGGGGTCTGGATGCTGAGTCCCAATATAGGAGAAGTCTGGCCATTTTGAAAATCCGGCAGGGGGCAATTTGATAGCATGTATGAACTTACCTTTCCTGGTGCCGACAGTGAGCTACAGTCCCGGCCTCGGGACCCCCGCCGGGATCTCCGATGCTGTACACGTCACGACCTGGCCAATAGACTGGCAGGGGTGGGACACTGCTCCAGTCACTGAATAATGTATGGTGTGATTATTATGATTTTAGTGCCGATTTGCCAATAATAGTATTAAGTTTTAGGCAAGTTAATATAAAGTTAGAGCCCCCCTTTACTCTCTGGGAGAATCCTTTATCAAGCAGCATTTTATACATCTGATGTATATACTGATCTACCTCACAGAATCTATTCCACCCCCTATAGTTGATATCTTTTTATTTCAATCAGGGTATGCACAGTGTTCTACTACAATACACAGCATCATATGTACATATATTGATGGAAAAGAACATACTGGCATATTTGTTACTTGCGCCAGACATTAGTTGCGCCAGACAAATCCCACCAACCTCTTCTGTTTACCACTATACTGGCATATTTGTTACTTTATACTTTAATAAAGTTTTTTCATTTTTAATCAAATCCATGTAGTGTTTCTCTTGGTGGAAATCCCATATGTGGATTGGGCCATATGTGCTTATACTGTAGTGGGTCTTTGGGGGAAGAGGATTTGAATTGAACAGGATTTGTGAAGGCTCTGTAAACAATCGCTGATCAGAGATCGGAGATCACTATCCGCAGTTTATTGTCCTGTGTGAAAGGTCTTGTCATTTATTTTCTGACATGTAAAGGGGTGAGTAGGGGTAGTGGTTAAACTAGACCGGGTGTAGCACATACACTAGCCATGGGTCTCCAAACTGTGGCCCTCCAGCTGTTGCGAAACTACAACTCCCATCATGCCTGGGCAGCTAAAGCTTTGGATTTGGCTGTCCAGGCATGATGGGAAATGTTGTTTTGCAACAGCTGGAGGGCCGCAGCTTGGAGACCCATGCACTAGACGGTGCTCTGATCAGGATTAGCAGCAGCACTAGACTGTGCATTGACTGGGGCAGCGGTTATACTAGACACTGCACTGATCCTGCACTCTGAAATGGCCAGCTACAGTGTTAGTCTCTCTACGCTGGTAGCATGTTGACAGGGAGCAGAGTGGGACATTCAAGCTTACCTAACTCGTGTTGAGCTAACTTGCCGAACAATGTTCTCCTTAAGTTTGGCATTTGATGCCCGGTGGCTGGAGGAGTTGTATTCCGCCCTAAGAAGTCCGGAAAAACATGGACATATCATGTCACTGAAAACTACAGTTCCCACAATACACCAGTGTCTCACAGGGTAACAAATGTTTCTATAAGGTCTCTGATAGGTTATTGTAATCTAAAGAATCTCAGATACCCAGATACTGCTTCAGGCAATACAGCCCAATGCGGGTGTATGATCCACAACTGTGATCTCCAACTGTTGTGGAAATAAAGACAATTCTGTATATTCTATTGTTAAAGGTGGCCCCCATATCCTGGAACAATGCCTAAAGGAGAGGGTCTGTGTATGACTACATAATCCATGAGCTATGTAATACAACCCACTAGCAAAGACGGAACCTGTCCATGGCGAATAATAGCCTGGCATCTTATCTATATAACTCCCCTCTTTGTTCTGACTTCTTTCTGCTATATAACCTTCTGTAACACTTATAATAAACGAGTTCTACCTTGACCTGACGTCATAGTGGTTCTTCATACGCATTTAAATAAATATACACTACCGTTCAAAAGTTTGGGGTCACCCAAACAATTTTGTGTTTTCCATGAAAAGTCACACTTCTTCACCACCATACACTGTGAAATGAATATTTTTATTTGAAATAACATTGTTCTTACATCACACTTTGCTTTCGTCAAAGAATCCTCCTTTTGCAGCAATTCCAGCATTGCACACCTTTGGCATTCTAGCTATTAATCTGTTGAGGTAAGCTGGAGAAATTGCCCCCCACGCTTCTAGAAGCAGCTCCCACAAGTTGGATTGGTTGGATGGGCACTTCTGGCGTACCATACGGTCAAGCTGCTCCCACAACAGCTCAATGGGGTTCAGATCTGGTGACTGTGCTGGCAGTGCCCCCCCCCTCCCCGCTGGAGTACCCCTTTAAATGGGGTTTGTCTGTGCACATTGTAATGTAGACATTACTAAAGGAGTAAATGAGTACTCCTAGAGAGGATGGCTGGGTTCACACTGTATTTTTGCAGTCTGTTTAATGGAAAAAACAGATGCAATTGTGCGCAATCCATTTTTCCATTTACTTCCATTATAAACAAAAGGGACCAAAACAGGTCCGCATTTTTTTTAAACATACACAGAAATGTGGTTTAATACCTTTTTGTGTATGTTACAAATAACTATTTAAAAACTGATTGATTAAACAGCCTGCAAAAACGCAGTGTCTACTCGGCCTAACAAACTGGCTCCGTTTCCGCTTCTTAGCACTATTTAATACTAGCATCAGGAATTAGTTACAGTTTGATCAAAGTTTATGAACCCACAGAACACTTCAAGGTTCCTGATTTGTGTGGGTCCTTAAAGGGGAACTCCAGGTAGAGGTTAAAAAAATGAAGCATATAGCATTACTTACCTGCCTATCCCAGTTTTAAAACTACCAAAAATCCATTTGTTTGGGGGGGGGGGGGTATTGTTCTGTATTTTGTTTCTGTTCTTCCTGGTTGAGCTGTTCCCAGAAAGCAATGCTTTTCCTCAGCTGATCATCACAGTCCCCCACCCATCCCAATCAGTAAAATTAGTGCTGAATCTGTTTCTGGCCATTCAGAGATGGTGAATCACTCAGGGGATTGGGTGATCCAGCCAAGCCTCCTGTGACATCACGCTATGCCCCGTGTCTGCATCATCAGCCTGTCCTCAGCAAACACACACAATGTGAGACAGAGGCATGGAAGATTTGACTCCTGGGAGGGGAGGGGGGGGGGAGCAGAAGGAGCAGGAGACAATGTGAATTGGCACAGGGGCTTTTTCTTTTTTCACTTCCTGGATTTCTAACAGCTACCAGTGTGGCAGAACCGTACAGGTATGGTAATACATTGTATAGACACATCTATATAACTTTTAATGTGCTTTTAATAGAAAACAAGTTTTCCTTATCCGGAGTTCCCCTTTAACCTACAATGACACAATGCCACACGGCAGCCTCTATGGTCACAACAACAGTTCCCGAGGAGGGAGCGACCCAGTGATCCAGAAGCTCCACTGCTGCCAAACAACCCTCTGGGCCCCACCACCCTACAGACAGTGTGCTGAGGCAACAATGGCCGCTGCACGGCACCACACCACTTAGGAGGAGTGCTGGCTGTCAACGGTGATGGTAAATGTCGGAGGCACACACGCATGCATGGATCACGAAGATGGCCCAAGTGTGAAGGAGGTCAGACAGTACAGAATATCCATGCAAAACAGGAAGGAAGAAAAAGCGTGGCATGCTCACTACACCGTGATTCCTCTTTCGCTCTTCACTACAGTAGGAGAGCTTATATTGTGCAGCATCGTGAACTACCACCTACTGCACATTTTTCCTTTAAAAACAGCTCAGAAAAGATGGCTGCCCTCATAATAAAGTATAAAAAAAATTACAATAAAAAAACAGAAACAGATTAGAAAAAAGACCATTAAGATTTATCAAACATGGTGTAAAGTGAAACTGGCTCAGTCGCCCCTAGCAACCAATCAGATTCCACCTTTCATACCTCACAGACTCTTTGGAAAATGAAAGGTGGAATCTGATTGGTTGCTAGGGGCAACTGAGCCAGTCTCACTTTACGCCATGTTTGATAAATCCCCTATGTCTCAGTGTCCTGCTCTAATCTCGAGAAAAAATCTCTAGGCGACACAATCCCTTTAAAGGGGTTATCCAGTGAAAATCTCTTTCTTTCAAATCAACTGATATCCGAAAGTTATATAAATTTATAATTTACTTCTATTAAAAAATCTCAAGTCTTCCCATACTTATCAGCTGCTGTATGTCCTGTAGGAAATGTTGCTTTATTTTCAGTCTGACACAGTGCTCTCTGCTCTGTCCCAGACAGGAACTCTGTCTCGGTTTTCTATGAATCCCCATAGAAAACTTCTCCTGCTCGTGACAGTTCCTGTCTCGGCCAGAGGTGTCAGCAGAGAGCACTGTGTCAGACTGAAAATAAAACATTTCCTGCAGCATATACAGCAGCTAATAAATATGGGAAGACTTGAGATTTTTTTAATAGAAGTAAATTACAAATCTTTCTGACACCAGTTGATTAGAAAGGAAAAGATTTTCGCTTGACAACCCCTTAAATGATGCTGTAGCCAGTTTTGTTCTTGTCTTTTTTATACATTTTTGAGGGATATCCAGTTCCTGCTATTGTCAGTGTCAAATTCTATCCACTTCTCAAGGACGTCTTCAATGGGTATTCCCTAGGACAGGGGTACTCAACAACTTTTAGTGAAGGTCCACTTACTGGGGTCTATTGTCAGGTGAAGGTCTGAGCGGAACATCAGTAGGAAATGTGTTTTGTTACTTTTCACAAAAGTTGTTGAACTATTTACATACAGAATTGCTGCTTATTAGCGGGAAAACTGGCATTTTCTCTCCCACCGGCCCTTTGAAATTAGGTACAAAGGGGGTGACTGCCCCAGTAGTATATAGCCCCCCTGTTCGCTCTCCCCCAGTAGTATATAGCCCCCCTGTTCGCTCTCCCTCAGTAGTATATAGCCCCCCTGTGCGCTCTCCCCCAGTAGTATATAGCCCCCCTGTGCGCTCTCCCCCAGGAGTATATAGACCCTCTGTAGTATATAGCCCCCCTGTACGCTCTCCCCCAGCAGTATGTAGCCCCCCTGTGCGCTCTCCCCCAGTAGTATATAGCCCCCCTGTGCGCTCTCCCCCAGTAGTATATAGCCACCCTGTGCGCTCTGCACCTTCCCCCAGTAGTATATATCCCCCCAGTGTGTTCTCCCCAGTAGTATATAGCCCCACTGTGCGCTCTCCCCCTGTAGTATATAGCCCCGCTGTGCACTCTCCCCCAGTAGTATATAGCCCCCCTGTGAGCTCTCCCCCAGTAGTATATAGCCCCCCTGTGCGCTCTCCTCCTGTAGTATATAGCCCCCCTGTGCTCTCTCTTCCTCCCATATAGCCCCCGTGTGCTCTCCCCCAGTAGAATATAGCCCCCCTATGTGCTCTCTCTCTCCCAAATAGCCCCCCTGTGCACTCTCCCCCTGTAGTATATAGCCCCCCTGTGCACTCTCGCCCAGTAGAATATAGCCCCCCTGTGTGCTCTCTCTTCCTCTCATATAGCCCCCCTGTGTGCTCTCCTCCTCCCATATTGCCCCCCTGTGCGCTCTTCCCCTCCCATATAGCCCCACTATGCACTCTCCCCCTCCCATATATCCCCCCTGTGCGCTCTCTCTTCCTCCCATATAGCCCCTCTGTGTGCTCTCCCCCTCCCATATAGGCCCCCCAGTGTTCTCTCCCCTGCCATATAGCCCCTCTGCGCGCTCTCCCCCTCCCTTATAGCCCCCCTGTTTGCTCTCCCCCTCCCATATAGCCCCCCGTGCGCTCTCCCCCTCCCATATAGCCCCCCTGTGTGCTCTCCCCCTCCCATATAGCCCCACTATGCGCTCTCCCCCTCCCATATAGCCCCCCTGTTCGCTCTCTCTTCCTTCCATATAGCCCCTCTGTGTGCTCTCCCCCTCCCATATAGCCCCTCTGTGTGCTCTCCCCCTCCCATATAGCCCCTGTGTGCTCTCCCCCTCCCATATAGCCCTCCCCCAGTGTTCTCTCCTCCTCCCATATAGCCCCCCGTGTGCTCTCCCCCTCTGATACAGCATGTGACATAAAAAAAACAAAATCAACTTATACTCACCTGAGTCCGGCGCGTCCTCTTCTCTTCCCTCTTGTGGCCGCACTGCAGCGGTCACTAGAGGCCGCACGCCCCTGTCCTGGCGCCGGCGCAGTAACGTGACTCGAGCTCTGGAACCAGAAGGGGAGAGCGGCCTCTTGTGACCGCTGCAGCAACAAGCGTGACTGACAGGGAGGGAGACGATGGCTCTCTCTGACAGTGCTGTCCCCGCCGCACGGTAACGCTCGTTACGAGCGCTCATAATTACTTTGTAGGGAGCAGCGCCGCAGCAGGGCCCGGACAGCTGGCCTCCGCGGTCCGGGTTTGGACCGCAGTCCGCCAGTTGAGAACCCCTGCCCTAGGATATCTAATGCCTTGGAAATGTTTAGTATCCTTCTCCTAACTGATCCCTTTCTACAATGAGATCCCTGTGATGGGTGTTACACAGTTTATGGACCAGGTTTTTGCTGTAAAATCCTACAAGAAAAGCTGAACCTTATACAGGGTCAATCAGAATCCCAGTCATTGATGGAGGCCATGTACTGATAGATAGATAGATAGATAGATAGATAGATAGATAGATAGATAGATAGATAGATAGATAGATAGGAGATAGATAGATAGATAGATAGATAGATAGATAGATAGATAGATAGGAGATAGATAGATAGATAGATAGATAGATAGATAGATAGATAGATGATAGATGATAGATAGATAGATAGATAGATAGATAGATAGATAGGAGATAGATAGATAGATAGATAGATAGATAGATAGATAGATAGATAGATATCCAGCTGTCCCACAAAGGGCAGCCCATTACAAGGTATACCGACCAACAATGAATTCCCTTATTATTAGCAGCTGGAACATTCAGGGCCTGAATGCTTCAGCTTTTGGGTCAAAGATAAATGACCCAGATTTTATCCAAAAACTAAAAAACACAGACATACAGATCCTCCTGGAAACATGGACCAAGGCAGAGAAGGAATCCCTGGTGCCCACCGGATACAGGGAGATCTCTGTCCCTGCCCTAAAAAACAAAGCCATAAAGCAAGGCCGGAGCTCAGGAGGAATCTGTATCTGGTATAAAGAGGAGCTCCACAAGCATGTCAGCCCAGTGAGGAGAGGAGGCAGCCACATCTGGGTAAGAATAGGCCGCTCCATCATCTCCTCTCAAGCTGACCTCTATCTCTGTGCAGTATACATCACCCCACCAGAGTCTCCATACTTTAACCCAGACAGCTTTGAGACTCTACAGAGGGAAGCCGCCGACTTCCAGGCCCTGGGCAATGTCCTCATCTATGGAGACCTCAACGCAAGAACCGGGAGAGAAAGAGACTACTGCACCACTGATGGGAACATCTACATACTAGGAGCAGGCAGCGACTGTGACAGCCCAATCCAGACCGCAAGAAACAGCTATGACAGCACAGTCAATAAAAGCGGCAGAAAGCTGCTCAACCTATGTCGAAGCCTCGGACTTCGTATTCTTAATGGCCGGACAAAGGGAGACTCCTTAGGAAGACACAGCATGAACTCCCATGTAGGCAGCAGTGTGGTAGACTATTCCATCACTGACATGGATACTACAAACATTGGCGGCTTCACAGTCACCCTCCAATCTCACCTGTCAGATCACAATCAACTGCTCTTATACATCACATCTACAAACAAGCCACCCACACAGACCCCACAGACTGGACTCTACAGCCTACCCCCAACCCTCAAATGGTCAAAGATATTGGCCCCAAAATACATAAAGACCATCAAGAGAACAGAAATCAGAGAGATGCTCCACAGCTTCAATAATAATGTGTATGAGCCGAACCCAGAAGGAGTAAACCTAGCGGTAAAAGACCTCGCCGACATACTCCATACCATGGCAGAAATGGCCGAGCTGAAAAGATGTAACAACAAGAGGCCAAGAAGACAACATCCCAACAGCTGGTTCGACAAAGAATGCAAAACTGTAAGGAAGGCCCTAAGAACCGCCTCAAATAAAAAACACCGCGACCCAAACAACCCCGAGCTGAGGGAGGCCTACTATACCCTCCAACAACAATACAAAGCCATCCTCAGAAGGAAAAAGCAAGGCCACATCTCCACCAAACTCCTTCAACTCCAAGACGCCATTCAAGATAACTCATTCTGGGAATTATGGAACCAAACGGGCCCACAACGTAAAAACAACAACCTCCACATCCAAAATGGAGGTATCTGGCTCCAATACTTCAGTGACCTGTATAAAAACATCCCAAAGGAAGACCTAAGCTCAGAACAAAAGGAGATCGAGAAAAAGCTAAAAGACATGGAGAAGACAATCAAAGATTTCCAAAACCCACTTGATGCACCGATCACAGTGCAGGAGATAACTGAGAGGATCCCATCAATAAAGGGGAGAAAGTCCAGCGGCCCAGATGGGATCCTCCCAGAAATGATAAAATACAGCCCGCCAGTAATCCTGACAGCCATAGCCAAGCTCTTTAACATCGTGCTAAGGGCCGGATCCTTCCCCCAGAGCTGGAACAACGGCCTAATAACCCCCATACACAAGAGTGGAGACAGGTACGACCCGGCCAACTACAGAGGGATATGCGTCAGCAGCAACTTGGGGAAACTCTTTAATAGTGTCCTAAATAGGAGGATCCTCAGCTTCCTCACCGAACATGACGTTCTCAGCAAGAACCAAGCAGGGTTCATGCCAAATCACTGCACCACCGACCACATCTTCACCCTGCAACAACTCATCAAGAGCCACGTCCATGATACAAAGCACGGAAAGATCTACACCTGCTTTGTAGACTTCAAAAAGGCCTTTGACTCAGTGTGGCACCCGGGCCTATTCCTGAAACTTCTGGAGAGTGGAATAGGAGGGAAGACATACGATGTCATCAGAAGCTCGTACACCGATAACAGATGCAGCGTGAGGGTGAATGGAAAGAGAACGGCTTATTTCCAGCAGAGCCGAGGAGTCAGACAGGGCTGCAGCCTCAGTCCTACTCTTTTTAACATCTACATCAATGAGCTGGCAGCAGCCCTGGAGTCCTCCTCTGCACCAGGCCTTACCCTCCACGACACCCAGGTGAAATTTCTCTTGTATGCAGACGACCTTCTCCTCCTCTCACCAACAGAGAAAGGTCTCCAAGACCAGCTGCTCATCCTGGAGAAATTTAGCACTACGTGGGCTCTGCCCATCAACCCAAAGAAAACCAACGTCATGGTGTTCCAGAGGAGAAAACGGAAACCACCCGGGCATTCTACCTTCCTGCTGAACAACCGCCCACTCGCAGAAACAAACCAGTACACTTACCTGGGCCTAGAAATCAGCCAAACAGGGAGCTTTAAACAAGCCACAGAAATCCTGAAGGACAAAGCCTGCCGAACCTTCTATGCCATAAGAAGATGCTTCTACCATCTTAGACCACCAGTGACCGTGTGGCTGAAAATATTCGACACCATCATTGCCCCAATCCTTCTGTATGGTAGTGAAGTCTGGGGCCCCGAGATATACTCAGACTGGTCAAAATGGGACTCTGGACCCACAGAAGTCTTCCACCTAGAATTCTGTAAATACCTTTTCCAGGTCCATCGGAGCACTTCAAACAGCGCCTGTCGAGCAGAGCTGGGCAGGTTCCCACTACACATTGCTGTCCACAAGAAGGCGCTATCATTCAGGGTCCACCTACACAGCAGCAGCCCCAGCTCCTACCACCACAAGGCCTTGCTGCATCAAGAAACCCCAGGAAAACAAAGCCCTCGGGAACAAGTCTCCCAAACCCAACCTGACCAAGCCGCCAACCAGCACATCATTACGAAAAGCCAAATCTGTAAGATGATAGACAAGGAGAAGGAGGAATACATCAGCGTCTGGAGGAACGACATCACAGAATCCCAGAAACTGACCATATACCAAAATCTGCAGAGGGATTACAGACTGGCCCCATATCTGGAGAAACTGCCCAACTCCAGAGACTGGAAAACCCTGAGCCGCTACAGACTGAGCGCCCACAACCTGGCCATTGAAACAGGGCGTCACCGACAGACGTACAAGCCCAGGGAGAGCCGACTGTGCCAGCAGTGTGACCAGGAGGCCGTGGAGGATGAGGCCCACTTCCTACTACACTGCCCCAAATACTCAGCAGTGAGGGACACTCACTATAGGAGACTCTCCAATCTCCTTCCAAGCTTCTCCACCATGGAGGAGGAAGAGAAACTACCCATCCTGCTGGGGGAAGAAGAGACCACAGCAACTATAGCGGCACAATACGTCACTGCCTGCCATAAACTGAGAGGTGCGTGATACGTCATGGACTCCAACTACCTGACCTCGGTATCCCCCCCCATCCCGCCACCTACGATATACCACAGACTTCCGTCCCTACCCATCTTCCCTACCCATCCGCCCTACCCTTCCCCCAAAAATCTCCTGTTTGCTTTGGCAATGCTAATATGTTATTTAGACCTGCCAATAAAGCTGATTTGATTTGATTTGATAGATAGATAGATAGATAGATAGATAGAAGGTAGATAGATAGATAGATAGATAGATAGATAGATAGATAGATAGATAGGAGATAGATAGATAGATAGATAGATAGATAGATAGATAGATAGATAGATAGGAGATAGATAGATAGATAGATAGATGATAGATAGATAGATAGATAGATAGATGATAGATAGATAGGAGATAGATAGGAGATAGATAGATAGATAGGTAGGAGATAGATAGATAGATAGATAGATACAGGGCCGCAGATAGGGCAGTACAAGTGGTACTGCCGTATGGGGCCCGGACCCTAAGAGACCCGGGGGGGGGGGGGGGGGGGCGGCGTGCCCGTCGGCCGCCGCCCCCCGACCGCTACGCTAGGGGGGTCCGCACGGCCCCCCTTGCCACCTGTTTTTGAGCATCCCGAGAAGCTGCGGCCAGTATATGGGGGCACTTCTAGGGGCATTATTAGTATATGGGGGCACCTCTGGGGGCATTATTAGCTCATGGGGGCACCTCTGGGGGCATTATTAGTATATGGGGGCACCTCTGGGGGCATTATTAGTTCATGGGGGCACCTCTAAGGGCATTATTAACTCATGGGGGCATCTCTGGGGGCATTATTAGTGCATGGGGGTACCTATGGGGGCATTATTAGTTCATGGGGGCCACCTCTAGGGGCATTATTAGCTCATGGGGGCACAGCTGGGAATCCTACATACAGGGGGCACAGCAGGGGATCCTACATACAGGGGGCATCCCACACAGCGCAGTTACTATGGGGGCCTACAGGGGGGAGAAAGGAAAGGAAGTTGCTAGAAATGTGCGGAGCCTAAATTGTTTGTCTCGCAGGTTCTAAGGGGATGAAACGTATCTGGAAGGACTCATCATGGAGGTCTGGGCCGGATGGAGAGGAAAAGGGAAAATGACGCCTCAGATCAAAGAAGACGTCACCTGTGAGTCCCTGTATGACACTTTTCTTATTTTGTAGAACATCATTTAGTAGGGGCGCCCCGAGGTGACAGCTACTACATTATCTGTACTCAGAGATATCACTGTGTTATCTGTTGTGTTACATAGGACTGCAGGTGACTACTACATTATCTGTACTCAGAGATATCGCTGTGTTATCTGTGGTGTTACATAGGACTGCAGGTGACAGCTACTACATTATCTGTACTCAGAGATATCACTGTGTTATCTGTGGTGTTACATAGGACTGCAGGTGACATCTACATTATCTGTACTCAGAGGGATATCACTGTGTTATCTGTGCTGTTACATAGGACTGCAGGTGACATCTACTACATTATCTGTACTCAGAGATACCACTGTGTTATGTGGTGTTACATAGGACTGCAGGTGATATCAGGTGATTTCTCCAGGTTGCAGAAGTTCAAACTTCATCGTGCCCTGGTGTGCTGGTGTCTGTATGTCTGTATACATGTGTGCTGGTGTCTGTATGTCTGTATACATGTGTGCTGGTGTCTGTATGTCTGTATACATGTGTGCTGGTGTCTGTATACATGTGTGCTGGTGTCTGTGTGTGAGATCAATTCTAGAGAACTGGCTCATATACCCCATTTTCCCCAGTGGCTTAAAATGTAACCTCTGTTATACAGTTATAAAATTGTAGAACCTAAATGTGAACAAGGTGCAATTCAAATAGACACTCACTTGTATAGCTGTCTCTTGTGCTCTGTATGCAGTGCATTATATTCACCCTTGCAACGTACAATTTATAGCATGTCTACAAGCCCAGCGGGGCTCATTATGATGGAGACTAAAACTTATACAAGAGTGGGGTAGGGGGTTCCCCTGTATTCAGAATGCTGTTGAGTGCTAGGCAATGCCCCGTCTGGGATTATTGAATTTCGAGGGTCTATGCAGAGCAGGATAAAGACACCTCTGCTGCACAAACAGGATCTCCTAGAAAGCGTTCTCACCGCCATGTATTCGCTATCACTGGCTTGGGTGAGCTAAACTAGTCTGCCTGGGGGGGGGGGGATTTGTATATGCTCACTAACATGGAACAGCCTCATTATATTAGCCTTATCAACATATTCTATGTTAGTGAGCATACCGGGGGGGGGGGGGGGGGGGGGATATTGGTGAACATATACAAATCAAACAGCCCCCCCAGACCCTCGAAATTCAATAACCCCAAACGGGGCATTGCCTAGTACTCAACAGCATTCTGAATACAGGGGAACCCCTACCCCACTCTTGTATAAGTTTTAGTCTCCATCATAATGAGCCCCGCTGGGCTTGTAGACACGCTATAAATTGTACGTTGCAAGGGTGAATATAATGCACTGCATACAGAGCCCAAGAGGCAGCTATACAAGTAAGTGTCTATTTGAATTGCACCTTGTTCACATTTAATTTCTACAATTTTATAACTGTATAACAGAGGTTACATTTTAAGCCACTGGGGAAAATGGGGTATATGAGCCAGTTCTCTAGAATTGATCTGAACCAAATTATATCTCCCAGCAAGGCGTGGGGCCAACACACAATTTTTTATTTTTTTTTATTAATGTGGGGGGCCCAGACACTTTGGTTGTATGGGGCCCCGAAATTCCTGATGGCGGCCCTGGATAGATAGATAGATAGATAGATAGATAGATAGATAGGAGATAGATAGATAGATAGATAGATAGATAGATAGATATAGAGATAGATGATAGATAGATAGATAGATAGATAGATAGATGATAGATAGATAGATAGATAGATAGATAGATAGATAGATAGATAGATAGATAGATAGAAGATAGATAGATGGATGGATGGATAGATAGGAGATAGATAGATAGATAGATAGATAGATAGATAGATAGATAGAAGATAGATAGATAGATAGATAGATAGATAGAAGATAGATAGATGGATAGATAGATAGATAGATAGATAGATAGATAGAAGATAGATAGATGGATAGATAGATAGATAGATAGATAGAAGATAGATGGATGGATGGATGGATGGATAGATAGATAGATAGATAGATAGGAGATAGATAGATAGATAGATAGATAGATAGATAGATAGATAGAAGATAGATAGATAGATAGATGGATAGATAGATAGATAGATAGATAGATAGATAGATAGATAGGAGATAGATAGATAGATAGATAGATAGATAGATAGATAGATAGGAGTATGTAATCTAAATTTGCTCATCTCTAAGGGTATGTTCCCACTATGGAATAGGCAAGGAATTTCAAGCGCAATCCGCCCAAAGAATTTACATGTCAGTTGCATTTAAATGCAGATTCGCTTGAGAAATCCCATGGAATCAACAGGACAGGCGGAACTTCAAGGGGAATCCGCAGATTGGATTTCGCTTGAAATTCCTTGCCTATTCCGCAGTGTGGACATACCCTAATAGATAAATATGACACAGATTGGAGGAATAATGTGAGAATAATCTATCATGTTTCTAATTGACTGATTGATTGATTGATTAATTAATAGAAAGATACTATAGCAAAAAATTAAACCAGAATGCTGGCTCATGGTTGCTATGGAAACAAGGCTGGAGGATCGCAGCTAGCGCGCACAGGTATCCTCTTTCCTCTTTCCAAGTCGCATCTCTATGGTTTCCCTCACTCACGTGACACTGTCCATTTCGGCCTTGAATTTTTTTTTCCAACCAACTTTATTCATCACACTGCGGCATCTCCCGGCTTTAGCTTCCGAGTGTTGTACAGTAGCCGCAGAGGGCCAAGCCGTGTAAACCATGGCGGCCCACTTGAAGAAACGCGTTTATGAGGAGTTCACCAAAGTGGTTCAGGTGAGAGGAGGTTTTGTCTCCTATGGCGATAGGTCGGTCCTGTCACCTCGTTGTGCGCTTAGTCACTACACCCGGCTGTGGTGGTAGGAAAGTCCGTGGATGAGGTTGAGGCCTGCCGTGTCATGTTATTCATTGTCCCTGTAATACAGGTTCACTCCTATGTCTTGCTGGGACTTGTAGTTCTCCCCGATTTCTGTACAATAAGTACAAACAGCTCCCTGTCCCCATTATCACAGAAGCAGCCATGTTTGTCTAGTCCTGGACAGCCCCTTTAAGTGGTCACTCTTGTCTCTGTGTCCTTAGGGTCAGAGCTCAGGGATGTGACCTGAGATGCTCCCCTCACAGTCTGGATAAGCTGGGGATGAGGCCACTCTAGGTTGTCACCCAGCTTTTCTAGTCACTGGTTACTATGGCGATGTGCACATCTGTGGTTGAGGATTCATCCGGAGCTGCCGCCATAGATTTTGTGGGAAATTAGTTCTGTTTTTACCGTCACAATGATCGGCACCTCTGTGTAACCGGACATCTCCCCTACTAACACAGCCGATCAGTCATCTCTGGTCCTAAAAGTAACACAATGATGGCGGCAGCAGTGTTATGTCATTGTCACAACTAGCTCCCCATTAATTAGACTATAGCCCCCCTTAATGGCATCCATAGCATTGTCCCTTCCTTAAATATTAAATCTTCGCCCCTAACTTTCTTTCCCGGCGTCATGGCAGCACTGATCCCCCAAGAATTTCGGCAAGGCTTTTTATTGGTCCAGCAGGACGACTTCCCCGAGCCCCACACTAGTCATGGCAGTACTACTACCCCAAGTCCTTTATTAGTCCCAGCTGGACTCCTGCTAGTTATCGCAGTATTACTAATGCTGGGTTTACACAGAGCGATAATTCGCCCAATCGTACGATTAACGATTTCTAAGTAACGATTTTTCTTTTATAACGATCAGCGTTTAGATGGAACGATATATCGTACAGAAAAAATTTTTTCCGATCGTTTTGCGATCACTTAAGCCTATCTCGCACATAGGTAAAATCAGTGAACGACTGTTTACACGGAACGATCAGCGAATTTTTTGCGAACGATGATTTAAGAACCTGTTAAAAGATCAAAATGAACGATTTCTCGCTCGTCGTTCGATCGTTCGCTGCGTTTACACGTACGATTATCGTTCGAATTCGATCGTTATCGTGTAAGTTCGCACGATAATCGTTCCGTGTAAACCCAGCATTAGGGTTTGTTTACATACAGAGATTTATCTGACAGATTTTGGAAGCCAAAGCCCGGAATAGATTTGAAAAGAGGAGAAATCTCATTCTTTCCTTTATGACCTGTTCTCTGTTTATAGTCTGTTCCTGACTTTGGCTTAAAAAATCTGTCGGATAAATCTCTCTGTGTAAACGCACCATTATCCAGTAGTCACAGCAGGTCCCTATTTAGTCACATCAGTTCTGCTTCTGCAGTAGTCCCTGTAGGTCTCCTGCGAGTTATGGCTGTATCACCCAGTAGTCATACCAGGCCACCATTAGTCTAATCAATACTTCTCCACTAGTCACAGCATGCCGCCTGCTAGTCACCACAGCAGGCCCCTCTCTAGTTCCATCAGTAATACTTCTTCAGTGGTCCCAGCAGGTCCCCCACTACTCTTGGCAGTACCATTACCCCAGTAGTCACAGCAGTCCCACATTCTCAGTGTCCTCAGTAAAAAAAGTCTCGTAACTTTCTAATGTACTTTTCTTCAGTTCTTCCTCATAGTAATTAAACTTTTATCCTCTGCTCTTCTATCTTCCCCAGTTTTCAAAGAAGCCCCCTCTCATTCCCTGTAGTCATAGCAGGCCCTCTCATATGTTTCCCCATTTAGGGTGCATACTCACGTACAGGATCCGCAGCAGATTTGATAAAGAACTGAACACAGCATCAAATCTGCTGCGGATCTTGTACATGTGAACACACCCTTAGAAGGTGATATTGGTCTGACAAAGCTTTTATAAAATGAAAACTTTATAAAATCTTTAAAAAAATAAAATAAAAACTTTATCAGTTGTATTTTTTATTTCAGTTCTTTACTTTGTCCAACCCCTCTGCTTGATGTAAGTCATTGGAAACATATAGACAGGCTGGAAATCTTCTAGTTGTGACGTTTTTATTCACTTAAAGCAAAAAATTTTAAAAGCTCTGAAACTTGAATGATTTTAGCCGTATTGTAGGAATTGATGGGATTTGTGATGCGTCTCCTTCCACACAGCAGCAGCCGATTGAAGATCTTTCCGCAAAGAAACTACGTCTGACAAAGCCGAGCAAGTCCGCCGCTCTCCATATCGACCTCTGCAAGGCGACCTCACCGGCCGATGCCCTGCAATACCTCCTGCAATTTGCACGCAAACCCGTGGAGGCCGAGAGCGTGGAAGGAATGGTCCGCATCCTGCTAGAGCATTACTACAAGGTAGAGCACCCCGATAGAGCGACAGGGCTTGTCACCCAGCTTTTCTAGGCTTCTGAATAGGAAATGTTACTTATGCAGTGCTATGAGACATAGGCATGTTCAGTAGGCAAATCTAACCTCCAGTAAAAGTGGTTATCATACAACTTTCCCAGAAGCAAAAACTTGGCAGAATCTGAAAATTTGCATTTTTTTTGGGCTACAGGAAAATGAGACATCTGTAAGACTGAAGATCGCGTCTCTGCTTGGCTTACTCTGTAAGACATCAGGGTTCTGTCCAGACTCTATTGTGGATGATGTGATCGGTACACTTCAGAATGAAAGTAAGTGCCCACTCAGATTATGGTAATGAGGGAATTATACCTTGGAGGTGAAGACTGCATATTATATAGACATTGGCATTCATCAAATTAATGTTAAGTGGAAGAAGATGGCCGCTGTTTCCATAGGTGTCTTAAATGGAATCTGTCATCTGACCTGAGGAGCAGTGTGCAGCAGATGGTAGTACACTAGTGAACATGTTACCTTTTCCTATATGGTTTGTGGAGGGAATGCTGCATAATAAAAATTGGAGGAGTCGTAATGTAGCACTCATGCTGCGCTCCGGTACGCCTCGCCACTCCTCTCTCTCTTCTGTATATATATTCTGTGCTGCCTTACCTCCTGAGCACCATCGCCTCCATGGACAATAGCCAAAGGTAACCTGCTCACTAGTGTACTAGCACCTACCCCACACTGTCAGCACCTAGGGTCCGGTTTGGGTGATGACAGATTCCCTTTACGGAGAGGCTGATGCAGCTTCCATCATTCTCCATAGATGTCTGTGTATGGAGCAGAAATAGCATCTGTCTCTTCCCACTTTGATTTAGGGCCACAAAGCAAAACATAGGACCACTGCTGGTGGGGTCTGACTGATCAGACATCCTGTGGATACCTCTTTGTTAATCTAGGGCAGGTGCTTGGATGTCTAATGCATGCTTTGGCGTTGGGGAAACCTCTAGTCTTGGATTTGTAACCCTCAAATGTAACCACAGCATGGTCAAAGTAGGTTTTCACCCTAGTTGGATTACTGTGCAGTCAGTCATGAAGCATAGAAAGCACCTCATGCTGTCTGTTCACTCATCCTACTATTAGAGGCCACCAGATGTTGCCCTAATATTAGTCCTGGGTCATAGTGACACAGAACATAATGTATTATAGAGGCATATGCTCATACATTGTACATATAAAAATAAAGATGTACAACAATAGGTGCTTAATTGGATAAAAACAATAAAAAAAAAGTGATAAAGAATGTACATATATTACTTATAAACAAAATCCTACACCTATTAGAAGTCTGTATGGCTGACGTCATTGTAGCAGGCATGGGAGGGGATGCGTTGGGACAGATTTCGGCGTGTAGAGTTATAGGGCTACCCCACCACTATATTGGAAATCGCATCAGTATGTGTATATGTTTGTGACAGGTTCTCTATAATGGGAACAGTATTGTAGAGGGGCCTCCACCTGTTAGTGGCATTCACATGTCTTTAGCCTGTTACATTGCCCGCCAGTTATCTGTATTACATTAGGTGATTGTAAATGTAAGACAGAAGGAAAGGGAGATGGCAGACGGCACTGCTCTTGTTCCAACCTGCGGATGACACCATCCAGACTATGTGTTCTCAAGCCTTTGTGGTGCCCAGTCCGGAACAACAGTATGCATAACACGATGACATCAGAAAGAGGAACGGCACTCACCAGCTTGCATTGTCAAAAATGATCTGGCTGTATTGGGACATCAGAGTAGCGGGGGAGGAAGGAATTCTGTAACTGCAGTTTCGTGGC
Organism: Dendropsophus ebraccatus; assembly: GCF_027789765.1. Taxonomy (NCBI): domain Eukaryota; kingdom Metazoa; phylum Chordata; class Amphibia; order Anura; family Hylidae; genus Dendropsophus; species Dendropsophus ebraccatus. The sequence goes on along the minus strand of NC_091458.1, from coordinate 28,168,375 downwards.
ACAACGCTGCTTTGTCAGACCCTTAGGTTCATTATGCATTGCATAAGTTGCATATATAAGGGGTGACATAGGAGTCACATGAAGCGGTGTTGTGTCGTGAAACTGTGGTCACCCGATTTCCTCCTCCCCCACTGCTCTGATTTCTTAGTAAAGCTGGATCATTTTTGAGAATGCAGGCTGGTGAGTGCTGTTCCTCTTTCTGATGTCGTTGTATTGTGACTATAAGACTTTCATGGTGGTTCTTCTTTTTAGAGTCTCACCAGGTTCTTGCACAGCTGCTGGACACTTTGTTAGAGATTGGGATCAAACTTGTGGACAGTACACCCATACGGATTAGACTGGTTGACGTGGCATACAAGGTAACTAGATGACGCACAACTGATAGCAGAGGATTAATGACAACCTTATACAAGTCTATAGATGCCTTATTACAACGCCATACATCTTGAAGGTTAAATGGAGATTCTTCAGCTGTCACAATATAAATGGCATACCCTTTTGTTGTCAGTATCTCACAGACACGTCCCATGGAGTCAGGAACAAGTGTCTGCAGCTTCTTGGCTGCCTCGGAGCTGTAGATAAAACACCTTTAAAAGATACGGAAGGAGCAGTGACCAAAGATGTACAGAAGATTATTGGGGAATATTTCAATGATCAGGACCCTCGCGTCAGGACGGCTGCTATAAAAGCCATGGTAACTCATCTATCGACATTAATATTCAGCTTTCTTCATAGTCTCGAACAGCTGGTTGACAACCAATATGAGCACGAGTTCATTTTGTTGTCACTCAGCCTTCTCAGGCCCCTGAATGGTAAATTTACTTCTGTATTGACACTGGATAAATCACTTCATAATCAATCAGATAAGCCCTTGGGGTATTTAGGCTGCATTGACAGCCATATTAGTTGTTTCCAAGCTTTAAAAGAAGCAAATACATTGAGAGAATTGTACCTTATAGGTCATCATCATTCACATATTCTGTGTCTTGTAGTTGCAGCTGCACGAGAGAGGCCTAAAGCTGCAGCAAGTCCTGTACAGTCAGGTACTAAATCTTAGACTGTATCACTTATACATGTCACATTTCTTAGAATTTTCCTTCCCTCTAAGCCCTTGCTCTATGCCACAAATAATCTGTGATTACTATATTTGGGTTCTCCCATATACAGGCCTGTAAGCTGCTGACCGACGATTATGAGCAAGTGCGGAGTGCGGCCGTGGAGCTGGTCTGGGTTCTCAGTCAGCTGTATCCAGAAAGGTAAATCCATAAATTCTTATAATAACTGCAGAAAATAGCTCCTCCAGTAGGGGGCATCTTGCACATAGGTGAGCATGACCACTTAATTCTTCCCATTTTCAGCATTGTTCCTATCCCATCCTCCAACGAGGAGATCCGTCTGGTGGATGAAGCCTTTGGGAAGGTCTGTCACATGGTCAGCGATGGATCTTGGATGGTTAGAGTTCAGGCTTGTAAGCTGCTGGTAAGTCATCAGAGTGATATATTACACAGACATCCTGCACTGTAACTCATTCATTTGAGCTGTGTCATGTTTTCCTAGTCTCATACTGTCCCTTAGTATAGAATCTAAACAGATTATAGCTGATTGCTTGTTTTATATTGTAATTTAGGGGTCCATGCAGCAAGTTAGCCCCCACTTCTTGGAGCAGACATTGGATAAGAAGCTAATGTCAGATCTGAGGGTAAGTTATAAATACTTTAAGGTGAATACTTGCAGATGTCATAGACTTACATGGTAACATTCTGTGTGTATCGACTACTAGGGGTTTTTTATTATTATTCGCTATCGGCTATATAAATCCATTTGAATATAGCTTCCTGTAGTGTTGGCTGCATGTTGTTGCAATTTTATGGTACAGATCTGCATTGTATCTGTGAAATTAATTACACCTTACATACACCCTAGACTTACGTTGGCTGAACTTTCCACTCACAGCGAACTCAGACACTAGTCTAGTGTGTATGGTGCCGTATAGAACCACCACTGCTAGGGATCGGGTATCGTAGTCTTGGTCGTCCTCTTTGTTCAGAGAGAGATAAATCGCTGCTAGAGCGCCCTTGCTGCAGCTTACCCCTCCCCATAGAGAATACAGGAACGATTGGCTGTGTAAACTTTCCTGTGTATGGGGGGTGGGAGGGGAGATAGGTGGGAGAGAACTGACAGCTGTAGGATCATTCGGCCATCAGTTATTGAAAGTGTGTGTGGGGGCCTTTACTGTAATCATCATTAGAACTTTGTCAACTTATGTTTTTTTCTTCTTGTTACACAGAGAAAGAGAACGGCTCATGAACGTGCAAAAGAGCTGTACAGCTCTGGGGAGTTCTCTAGCGGCAGGAAGTGGGGAGACGATGCCCCCCGGGAGGAGCTGGATACAGAAGCTGTGAACCTCATAGAGTCTGGAGCTTGTGGGGCTTTTGTCCATGGTCTGGAGGATGAGATGTATGGTGAGAGGATTGATTAGTATCTAATGCCTTATTACATAGAAGAATATGAATTGGTTAATACTATACATTCATAATTACTAACTTCACTGGGGTCATAGGGCATTGTACCCTAAAATTCTGATAGTTCTATGTTTAGTTGTTAGAAAGCATCAATCAGTTCAGAACACTTATATATAGACATGTAGATGTTCAAAGCTGGTGTTGGATTGGGTGTGTGGGGCGGGCTGATTATGTATATGCCTCCACAGTCTACTTGTGTTCTCCTTCAGAGGTGAGGATCGCAGCGGTGGAATCCCTGTGCCTCTTGGCCCGCTCCTCCCGCCCCTTTGCAGAGAAATGCTTAGATTTCCTGGTGGACATGTTCAACGATGAGATAGAAGAAGTCCGTCTGCAGTCTATACACACCATGCGCAAGATCTCTAACAACATAACCCTCCGGGAGGATCAGCTAGACACCATCCTGGCTGTGCTAGAGGTGAACTATAACAGCTGGGTTTTCTGCATTTCCATCTGAAAAAATTACAGATGTGTGAAACAGCCCCCTTGGCCACCATTACATATGTGGGATTACATTCTAGCATGGTGTATTAAGGGAAGGTGTCATCTGTACAAGCCACAGTTACATCCATTAAATGGTGTCACAGTCACCAGCTGGCGAACTTATGTCTGCCTATTTAAAGGGTTATCCAAGTTTAGAAAAACAAGTGCTCTCCTGTCCTCGGTTTGGGTGTAGGTTTTGCAGTTCAGTCCTGTTGAAGTGAATGGGGCTGAGTTGTAATACCACACACAACTTGAGGAAATATTTGATGCTATTTCTGGAACAAAGCAGTCATGTTTAATCCTGGACATCCCCTTTAAGGGTTGGTTCACACGTAACAGATCCTCAGTGGATTTCACACTACGAGTTTGCAGCGAAATCCGCTGCCGATCATTCCTTGTCACTTTCAGTGAGATTACATACTCTCAGCGGGATTGTCATACCACTGCAAATATGTAAAAGTTAGCCCCCTTAACCCGCGCGCTACCTGGTACATCTCGCTACAGACTGCTACACATACATCACCAGTCCGCACCTGATGGTACATCCTCTTTAAGTCGTGTCATAGACCAGGAAGCGGCCAGGTACTGGAGCAGCATGATGCAGCACCCAGCGCTGGAATCGGGGAGGTAAGTGGACACCGTTGCTTTCATCCACCCTCTCCTCGGCCAAAGTGAAGAAAGCCCTCCTGCACTGAGTACCCCTTTAATGGCTGCTGTTAGTAATTAAATTCTGGTGGGGGCAGGGGTGAGTTCTCTCCCCATTTTGGAGACTCTGATGGTGATCAGGTCCCTTATAACTCCCCTACTACTATGTATCTATCTCTGTGTCTTCTCCAGGACTCTTCCCGCGACATTCGAGAGGCTTTACATGAGTTACTGTGCTGTACAAATGTCTCCACAAAGGAATGCATCCATCTGGCTCTGGTGGAGCTCCTGAAGAACCTTACTAAGTACCCTACAGACCGGGACTCCATCTGGAAGTAACTAATACATATCTTATATTGACTTTTCTTTTCCATCAGTCAGATAACTCTGCTGATATATTGAAATTATTTTATTCCGCCATCTGTGAGTTATGTAGATTGCACATGATGGCCAGCCCAGCTGTCTTTGGCTTCCTGGCCACTGCTGACGGCTTCAAACAGGCTGGAGGGGTCCAAAGGTTATCGTCTATAGAGATAAGAGTACCCCTTTTAAGATTTGCATGTAACAGGAAAATCATTTTCTGCTTACAATTTGACATTATGTTGTATTATGATAGAATCCTCCCCTCTGTTTTATGCTCATATTATCCCTATTCTGCAGATGTCTGAAGTTCCTGGGCAGCAGACACCCCACCCTGGTCCTGTCCCTGGTACCAGAGCTCCTGAGCACACACCCGTTCTTCGATACGCCAGAACCGGACATGGATGATCCAGCATGTATCCATTATAAGTGTTTATCTGTATTTATAGTGATGTCTCAATACTTGGGGATGGGAATCATGTCTTATAAAGTATTGAGAGAGATGTAGGTGCAGCTCACAATCTACTGTACAAGCCGAGGTAAAACTAAACAATGCCCCTACCTAGAGGTGGGCAAAAGGAAACAGATACAGCGTAAAGAGAAAATTTAGTCCTCTAGACCAGGGATGTCAAACTCAGGCCCTCCAGCTGTTGCAAAACTACAATTCCCATCATGCCTGGACAGCCAAAGCTTTAGCTTTGGCTGTCCAGGCATGATGGGAATTGTAGTTTTGAAACAGCTGGAGGGCCTGAGTTTGACACGTCTGCTCTAGACCATGACAGCCCTATACTTCAAACATAACTGTTTAACAGTTGGAGGGTGGCAAGTTCCCCACACAGAAGTAGCGAGAGGGAGCAACCACCAGCTATCAGCCTCCTGGATGAGAGGCGTTACAAACGCGGATACACATACATGTTTACAAGTAGCAACTTATTGTGGCCAAATATTGCTGCTACAAATTGACTTATCCCACTACACATCGGGATGTTTGTTTAACTCACATATAACTCTGCAATGAATTAAACAGATTGCGCATCTGTATTGTGTAAGGACTACAAGTCCAAGACTGACCGAAGTAAAGCTCTCATTCGTGACAAGATCGCCTCCATTTATGTGGTATAAATTTAATCTAACTTGCTGCCCTGGAATCATTGGGATATATGCAACAATATACGGGTTCAATTACCACCATATTGTATCTGGCCAGGATATAGCGGTACCACAGTGACTACTAATCTATTTTTATAATTTTTTTTAATATATTTTTTAAATCATGAGTATGAATATTAGAGACTTTTAGAATTTTAGTTATGCTTATGAATTTCTGAGATCAACTGTGTCATCTCACCTGCTTTGCATAACGTGCACGCTCAGATTCGGGCTGTGATTTCTCTGCCCAGGGATCGGATTCAGCAGCGGGACTTCTAGGGAGGGTTACGTACGCCGGGCTCCACTGGGGAGGTCAGGTAGTTTACACCACAGCATCCCGGCTGACAGGTTCCCTTTAAGCTGGAAGTTGTAGTTTTGGAAAGCCGCAGGTTTGAAAAAATTGTTAGCAACCAGATGAAAATCACTAGGACCAACTAGTCCTGAAAATGAGGGGGTGCAGTATTGGTATACTGCTGTGTCCCCTTCTAAGTCTTCCTTGTACAGCTGAGTTCCCAGTCACCAAAGCTGTGCAGGGACCTGTTTGTTCATTATAAGTTTTTTTTTTCTTCCTCTCAGCCAGACAATACCAGTGTCACTCTTCAGCATCTGGGGTGTAAACAGGAATATTCCCTAGTATTCTCAGCAGAGACCTTAAACTCGCAACAAAATGATATTTGTAGAAATTTTCATACCATGATAAAAGTAGCATTCAGGCTAAGCTGACAAGGTGTGGTGCCTGGTGCAGGTGCCAGAGTGTGACACAGGGATTCAAATAAACCAAAGCGAGAATTCAGGTGTCCGGATCTGGCCTTGCATTCGGCATTAGACAGTGCTTCAGTTCTGCCTGGAGTGTTCCTTTAAGTTGCTGATTATTATTTTTCATTTTCATGTCTAATTAATCCCTGGACCTTAATATTGTCTATCAGATATAGCCGTTCTAGTTTTGATTTTCAACGCAGCAAAGACCTGCCCCACCATGCCAGCTTTGTTCTCCGATCACACGTTCCGCCACTATGCCTACCTGCGAGACAGCCTCTCTCATCTGGTTCCAGCTCTTACTGTGAGTCACCCCTGGAAGAAGATTGCATCAGGGGGTCCTGGATTATGTAATGTGATATGTCCTAGAGAAAACTTAAAAGTTCTGATCCGTCACTTCTGGGTGTTCAGACTCTCAATAATGGTTAGATAGAGCTGGGAGAAGAGCTCAGTGAATTGCTTCACTCCATGGCTTGTTGCGATCTCTGGCTCGCTGCTGTGAGATAGAAACAGCAGCTATCCAGGGAATTAAATGCTATGCTGTGTGCTTCTTTCTGCTTGTTTTAGCAATGAATGGGGCCTGAACAAACAATACCCAGGCTAAAACTAAAACATTTTAGGAAAGAGCTGATTTATTATTTCTAGTACCAACAGAGTCTATTAATAAACCCCTCATCATACAACATCTGTGGTTCAAAGATAATAGTTATAACTTTAAGAGGAGTGACTGCCATTTACTGCAGGGCCTTCTGGGTATTTTGGTTATGGAGAGTACACTGTCGTGTCACTTGATTCCATCTATACATGGTCTTCTTTCCCATAGCTGCCCGGAGTGAAGTGGTCCTGGATTCCAGATCTGGAGCGTCAGTCTCCTCCTGAGGACCCTTCCCAGCAGTTTTTACAGAACAGCCTGGAGAGAATCCACAACCTTCAAAATCTGGATATCCAGGGGACACAGGAACTTCTTGAGTTTACTATCAGGTAAATGGCTCTTGCTTAGAGATTGAAGAAATCCTAAAGGCCCTATTACACCAAGCGATTATCCGCCGTTAAGGCAAACAATTAGCCAACATGTGCAATGTTGGCTGATGGTTGCCTTTCCTGCTAGCAACAGTCTTCTGGCCGTTGTTCCATGTAATAGTAGCTGTGTCAGCAGACCGCAGCTATCTCTTATAGACTACCTGAACAATCTAAAGATTATCCAGGCAGCCCCTCCTGCAGCCTCCCCGCTCTTACCCTTTTGCTGTCGGTCCATGCAATTGTGCCAACAGTGAGCGGGGAACGAGGTGCAAGCGAGCACTGACTTGACAGGCCAGTGCTCGCTCCTAATATTGAGCCGTGTAATGAGGCCTTATGGATGGGTGTGGACGAGAATCAGGTCCTTCTTACAGGTTTTATGAGATTTCTTCCTCTCCAGGGACCTGCAAAGAATTGGGGAGCTCCAGTCCGAGCTGGCCGGAATGGCAGATTTCTCAGCTACCTATCTGCGCTGTCACCTGCTGCTTATCAAGGTTTGTCTTGCTGTCTTCTTCAATCATTCTTGCAGTAATACAAAAATTTTCATCATCCACTGTTACAGTAGCAGATTGCCATTTTGCTTTGGCCTTTACTTTTTCAGTTTTATGCTTTTCTATGACCATCCAATAGTCCATAATTTTTGATGATCATCAGATTCTGTTAGAGAATGAAGCAATTTACTGTGCTTTAATGCTTTCAATGATTTTTCAGGCATTGAATGAGAAGATGTGGAGTCTCGCTGCGCCCCTCTACGTGAAGCAGAACTCCCTGGCTGCTACAGCCGTCAAACAAGTAAGTCAAGCAGGTTCCTGTGGGGAGTATTATGCTGGAGAAGTACACATGGCTATAGACTATCACTGAGGCTAGGTCCACAGGTAGGGAGGACTGTGCCAATTAACCCCTTTGCTTCCCTCAGTCGTGGGTCAATACTACCTTGGATCAAAGGGCCTTATTCCACCGGACGATTATCGTTCGCATAATCGTTAACGATCTCAAACGACCGCTATTGTGAAAGACCTGAAAACGTTCACTCATTTCCCTGGAACGATAATCGTTAGTTATGATCGTATTTGCGATCGTTTATTCTTCGCTATTGCGTTCGTATCTACTGCAAACGACCGAACAACGTCTTATTCAATGTGAACGTTTTGCGAACGAGCAACGATAAAAATAGGTCCAGGTCTTATAAAGCGATCAACGATTTCTCGTTAACTGCATTTCAACCGAACAATTATCGTTTAGATACGAACGATTTAACGATAATCTGAACGATAATTGTCCGGTGGAATAGGGCCCAAAGACATGAGACTGTGGACTCCAGGGACTCTGATAACATCATTAAAAAGACTATCTTTTCTTCCGATTCTTGTTTTGCTCCAGATCTTAGAAGACACCTACAAGATGGAGTTCATGTATAGCGGGCTGGAGAACAGACAAGTGGCCATCATTCATCACATGAGGTTACAGGCAAACGCCCTCCAGCTTCTTGTAACAGCTAGGACCACCAAAGGGTGAGTGAGATCACAACACTGAATCCTCTAAGCTTTATTGAAGAGGGTTAAAAGGAAACCAATATTAAAGTGAATCTAGCATCACTGCTACAAAATTTTGCCAGTTCCTGCACTCTGCACTATTTTCTGCATAAGCACCGGCCTGGCTCGGAGGACTGGGGACAGGCCCGGAGTAACGATAACCCCTCTTCTCAGTGACACATCTCCATTAGAATCAAGCAGGGCCGTGTCACTGATGGGACGGGGTCACCAGGTCCCTAGTGCTCCAGGCTGGTGCTCATGCAAAAAAACTGCATCGAGCGCAGGAACCGGGCAGCGTTTTGAAAAAAGGACTGTGCTACGGGGGACGTCAGCACCAAGCTGATACTGCAAAGAAAATATTTTAGTAGCGGGAACAGTGCATTCACTTTATACAGACAGCAATTGCATTTCTATTGGTCTGTCTGCAGGGAGACATAGAAACTTTCCTCTTTGGATTTCTTAATGTTGTAGCTGGTTTGAAGGGGTTAGACAGGGTTAGAAAAACATTGCTGCTTTCTTCGCGTAATATCACCGCTCTTGTCCTCAGTTGACCAAATGGTAATACCACATACAACCTGAGGATGGGGGGGGGGGGATATCTGTTTATGCAAGAAAGCAGCTGTGTTTTTTTCTAAGTCTGGATAACCCCTTTAACAAAAGTGAGGGGCTTGCACATGTACAGAATGCAATGTCCAGTAACAAGCCATTCTCCTGTGTGTCCATCACATGACCAGGACAGGATTTCACTTATTGACAAAAAAAAACAAACAAACAAAGTTCTTAATGAATTACAGCAAGCAGAGATGGAAATCTGTCAGAAATTGATACTAAAATTATATTGTAAACTGTCCTGACCTTTCCCCCTCTGCAGGGAGGAGCCGCTGTTCAGCATGTGTAAGCAGTTTTTGCAGGAGGTGGATTTTTTCCAGAGGTCAGTGCACACTCATCTACTTGTGCTCAGCTGAGGGTTTGCCACAGTTGTGTGTGATCTGTTGGATGCCATATTATGCGAATCTTTATTTGTACATATAATGCCACCTACCTAACCCTATTGAGCTCCGGGCTGTCATCCCCACAGATGCTTCATCTCGGAGCTTCCCCATATGCAGGACAGTTTCGTAGACAAACTGCTGGATCTTATGCCCCGACTTGTGAACTCGAAACCCTTAGAGATGGTGAAGATCCTGCAGACCTCCTTGCGCCAAAGCAGCTTCCTGCGGTTGACTCTTCCTGAACAGGTGATGAATTCAATATACATATAACTTTTTGTTGTCCCGTATATTATATAGTCTAGGAACAGGGGGTCAGCTATAAGGCCTTAGTACACATCAAATCATCTACCACCTTATGCACAGGTGTGATGGTAGATTTAGTGGAGGATGAACCCACTTTTATATTAAGTTATAATCTCACTAACAGCTCTGTGTACACACACTATATTACTGACCCTGAGTTACATCCTGTATTATACTCCAGAGCTGCACTCACTACTCTGCTGGTGGAGTCACTGTGTACATACATTACGTTACTGATTCTGAGTTACATCCTGTATTATACTCCAGAGCTGCACTCACTATTCTTCTGATGGGGTCACTGTGTACATACATTTCTTATTCTGTACTGATCCTGAGTTACAACCTGTATTATACTCCAGAGCTGCACTCACTACTCTGCTGGTGGAGTCACTGTGTACATACATTACTTATCCTGTATTGATCCTGAGTTACATCCTGTATTATACTCCAGAGCTGCACTCACTATTCTTCTGATGGGGTCACTGTGTACATACATTTCTTATTCTGTACTGATCCTGAGTTACAACCTACATGTATTATACTCCAGAGCTGTAATCACTACTCTGCTGGTGGAGTCACTGTGTACATACATTACTTATCCTGTACTGATCCTGAGTTACATCCTGTATTATACTCCAGAGCTGCACTTAGTATTCTGCTGGTGGGGTCACTGTGTACATACATTACTAATCTTGAGGTAAATCTTATCCTCCATAGTCTTAGACTATGATCAGACCCTAGACTCTTGTACACAATGTATCGTAGTTGGTAATCAGTAGATTTAGATGATCGCTTGACATCTGCTTTACATTTGATTCTGTATACCTTTCTATAACTCTTCAGACCACTATATTATTCTGTCACTTTGCAGATACACAGGGCCTCAGCACACATCATTGAGCCAGCCGCAGAGTCCGATAACCCCATCCGCTTCACCTCTGGTCTAGTTGTTGCCCTGGATGTTGATGCTACATTGGAACACGTGCAGGATCCGCAGAGTGCTGTTAAGGTCCAGGTACATCCAGACGTTAAGAGAATGGACTTTGATAGAGATTGTGGAAGACCTGAGATTAGGAATGCAGTTTGTCCAGAATAGTGATTTATCACTCCACATGGTGATATCTACATATTATCATGGATCCTAAATTGATCAAACTCTTTATGAAATTTTCAAGTATTCTTATGGCGCAGCAGTGATAAATCTGGCCCAATGCCCTGTTCATCTCTGCTACATCTGTAAATTTTAGACATAGAAATAGTGTAGAAATAATAGGATCAGACACTGGTTATAATGGACAATATATGTCAAATTTATATCCCCTCCCAGGTTGTATATCCAGATGGGCAGGTTCAGATCATTCACCCTAAACCAGCAGACTTCCGCAACCCTGGCCCTGGACGACATCGGCTCATAACACAGGTCTATCTGTCTCATACAGCCTGGACGGGTAAGTAGATAATACATGAAAAATGCCAGGCAAGCAAGGGGGTGTGAGGAAATAAAAAACTAACCCTTCGCTTTCGGGTACCATTCATAGCAGCAGCTGTCATCTTCTGCTGGAAACTGGTCTAGCTTAACGACTGCCTGCTCAGCCAGTCAGTGACTGCAGTGGTGTCCCACCCCAGTCACTGATTGGCTGAGCGAGCAACTAGGAGAGCTGCAGGATGCTGGCTGCTGTGAACGGGACCCAGGAGCAGCACTGCGGAGGCACGAGGAGGGGGGAGTTTAGTTGTTTATTAGTTTCCTGTCCCCCAGCCCCCCCCCCCCCCCCCGGCTGACTTTTTTTTTTTTTTTTTTTTTGCGCCTGTTCTTCCCATCGAGCCTCAGGGTCAGCTTTTTGTTGAGCTCATTGTCACCCCCATACTATAAGCTCCCAGGAGGAGGAAAGGAAGTGATCATTGCTCTGTAGAGATGAGTGCAACTCAAGAATGCTTTGATCTGACCAAACCAGAGCGTGCGGCTTTAGATGGTTTACTGGTGGCTGAAGAGTCCGGGAAATATGGATGCAGCCTATGGCTATGGTCACACGTCACACATAGTAAGAGACTGGCCGTTCCGTGACCCAGCTGAGTCACGGAATGGCTGGTCTCAGAAAAGATCATCCCCCCCCCCCCCCCCCCGGTAGCGCTGCTGAGTTCTGATGCAGGCGCATCCGTGCGTGCCCGCATCAGAACCCTCCACTGCACACAATGGAGCCGCTCGCTCCACAGTTTGCATTGACAGGGTTTCCTGCGACCGCTATTAACTGAAAACTGACATGTCGGTTGTTTGCTGCGCCGCTAGGGATCCCGGCTGGCGTGTTTACCATGTGTATACACTCTGGCCGGGACTCCCTCAGCCTGCAGCACAAAGTAAATACGGCAGAAATTACCGCGGAACTTACGTTGTGTGAACATAGCCTATGGCTGTATCCATGTTTTTCAGGCAGTCTTAGGGCTGCATCCAACTTCTTCAGCCACCGGTAATCAAATACCGCACACTCAGGTTTGAACGAACCCAAGTTGTGCTCGTCTCTACTGTGCTGAGAACGTTTCTGCTTCACAATAGAGAGAGTCTCTGTCTCTTCTCCAGCTCATGAACTTTTAATCATGCAAAGCTGCAGTGGGGGAGGCAAAGAGCAGCAGCATTATTTTAGAAAGAGATAGACAACAGACCTTGTTCTACGTTACTCGGTGCCAGATTATTGCACTACTGCTGAGTATATACAGGATGGTACTCCTCAATGTGACCTGTGTTTGTTCTGCAGAGCCCTGCCAGATAGAAGTCAGCCTCCTGCTCGCCTACAGCTCCAACAGAAGCAGAGTCATCACCCATTCCTCCAAGACTGCCTGGGGGGAGAGCATGGATTCCCTGCCTCCCCCAGAGAACAATATAGAAGGGACTCTGCCGTTCAGTAAACCTGTCAAAGTCTTCCTGATGCCCAAACCTGCAAGACGGTGACCCCCCTCAAAGATACAGAACAGAAGGGTAACCACCAGGGGTAAACGTTATCATCCCAGGAGTCACTGCACATGTACTCTGCAATCATGGCAGCCATGTTGGTAAAAGTTGCACAAAGAGTCCACTGATCACTCGAATGAGGGGGTCAGGTCACAGGTCATCTCAAGTTTACTTTGTTTTAATTTATCCAGCAGGAGCCCCTTATTTCCTGTAGATATTGGAGCTACTTATCATGGTCATACTTTTCTTTTGTGGATGATAGAAGCTTTATATGTACAGAATTAATTTTAGTGTTGTTTTCTAGTAAAATGCTACTTTTTTTTCTTTCCAAGTTCTGTCTTGTGTCAGTGTGTACAGTGAGACATTAGACCAGGCTCTCCAGCTGTTGAAAAACTACAATTCCCATCATGCCTGGACATCCAAAGCTTCAGCTCTCCAGGCATAATGGGAATTGTAGTTTTGTAACAGCTGGAGGGCCTGAGTTTGACACCTGTTTGCATTGTCTTTATTTCTGTGCCTTCCTTCTCTATAGACATGGACACCGGGCTGAGTGGTTTACAATAGTGACAGCTCTGGTGCTGCTTATCTCACAGGAGAACAAATACTGTATTGCATTTCTGCCATTTAAGGACAACGGGGGGGATTTATAAACATTAAAGTAAACTAGTGACCTGTAGTGTATGGGGGCTCACTGACGTCAGGGAAAATTGAGATCGGTCATGTTGGATTTTATTACATGCCGCGCTTTGATTTCTTAGATTTCGGGCACCGGGTTTTCTCCTCTCCTCGTTGCATTCATGTTTGTCAGAATGAAGTGTAGGTAGATGTTCCCTTGCGTCCCATTGGCATCACAACGATAGGGGTATTTTCGCCCCTGCGAGCCCCTGGGACGAAGGAATATTTAATGAACATATAAACTTTAATAAATTTTTTCCCAATAAACCCCTCCCACAGGAAGTATAAGTAGGTTCTCCTCCCCACAATCCTCAGTCTTTTTTACTTCGTCTCCTCTTAGCCCCAGGGGACCTTGCTCCCTCCCTCTTTATTCTAGTTGTTTCCTGGGGATTTTTTCCCCTGGAGACTGGTCTATCCCCGAGTTGGGACTCCCGGCTCCTGGGGATAGATGTAGGTTATTACCTTCTCTTATTTTCTTCTATCTCTAGCGTCCTCGTGCGGGCGCCATCTTGGTGACGCGATTCGCGTCATCATTGGGGGCGGCGCTTCTATGACGCGGTTCGCGTCGTCTTTGCGGGCAGCGCACTGCGATGACGCGATTTGCGTCATCGCCTCGAAACCAGCCCCCGGATTGTGATTGGTCGGCTGAATCACGTGGCCGACATCTTGACGTCACACCCGGAAGTACGCAGGGGTGCCGAAGGCCGGGACCCAGGATCCATATTTAAAGGACTGCAGACGAGGTAAGACCAGGTCTGACTTCTCTGAGGTCCACATACCTAATTCCTAAGTGACTGCTGTATTTCTAGTGGTATACAGCTGTGTTTGGGAGACTTTATCATCCACCTTACAAGTAAGTGTTTTGCTGCCATCTAGTGGTTTAATTGTATTATTACAGTCTCTCATTCAGGCTAGGCCTGTTACATTCAGACTGCTTATCGACATATATATATGGATATGTTACAGATGTCTGCTATGGAAACCAGCCCATCCGGGAAAAGAGCGGCTAAACGCAAACACTTTATCTGTGCAGAGTGTGAAACTCCACTTCCAGATGGATATGAATATCGTAGGATGTTTTTTTCTTCTAGCAACATTAAGGTTCCGTTGTTTATGTCAGAATTTTTACTATATGGTGTATATATTACAGTACGTTGTGCTTCCTGCCGTCCTAAGAATACTGGGGAACCAGATACTCAGGATGTGGTGATATGGGTAAAAGACTATGTGGAGAAATCTCTGGCAACCAAAGTATGTCAACATGCCGGACATAAAAAGAGAACTAAACGTAGTATTTCTCCCTCCGTTTCCCATCATGTGAGTATCTGTAGAATAGGGCCTCCTGGCTCTATATTCTCTATGCTAAAATATAGTTCTTTTTTAACCCTAGGGGTCTGAATACAAAGTGATTGATGAGGTGGGATCTTCTTCTGATTCTGACTCATCTTCTACTTCCGACGATGATAATGAAGTGTTTAAAGGCTATTTTCCTGTGGATAGCATTAATAAGTTACGCAAAGCTGTCCAAGCCGAGATTCATCCGGAAGAAGTAGAAGATGGTCCCTCTGCTAAAAAGCCTAGGGCTTTTTCAGTGGGAGAAACATCTATGTCTATGCTTCAGATAGAATGGAAGAAACCGGAAAAAGCCCCGGTATTAAGCAAAAGATTTAAGACCTTGTATGTCCTCAAGGAGGAACAATCCAAGGATTGGGCTGAGCCGCCAAAAGTAGACACGGCCATAGGGAAAATATCCAAGAATACTGTTCTTCCTGCTGAGGATGGGTCTAATTTAAAAGACCCCATGGATAGAAGAATAGAGGTTGCATTTAAAAGATCTTATGCGGCAGCAGCAGCAGCAGCCCAAGGGGCAGTTGCCATATCTTCCTTTGAGGTCGCTAGGAGTCTTAGAAGATGGCTGGCGAAAGCTCAGGAAAACCTTGAATCAGGAATGGACAGGGACAAGGTCCTACGTTCTTTCAAGAAAATTAACATGGGCATTGATTTTCTTTGTGACGCAGCATCCCAAGAGACTAGACTTGCTTCCAAATCTATGGCTTTGTCGACAGCAGGTCGTCGTGCTCTATGGCTAAAACCTTGGGCTGGGGATGCTAATTCTAAATTCCAACTGTGCAATATGGAATTTCAGCCGGGTAGACTATTCGGCTCAGAATTAGATAAGCTAATGGAGGAAGTTTCTGACAAAAAAGGGAAGTCGCTGCCTTTAACTTCTGCCAGTGGGTCCTATACAAGGAATCGTGGATCCTTTCGTAGAGGAAGATCTCCTCAACGAGGTAAAGCCAGATACCACTTTAAAGGGAGAGGCAAATATTATAATAAAAGAGGATCTGGAAAACAGCAAAAAGATACGAATAAAAAACCAGACTTTTGACGCCAGAAGTACTCCAGTAGGAGGACGTCTTACCGATTTTCTCCCTGCCTGGATAAGATTAATAAAGGACCCATGGGTCATAAGCATTATCCAAAATGGGTACGCACTTCCTTTTTTCAACGCTTCCTCCCCCAAAATTTCTTCTCTCCCGTCTACTAGGTTCAGCAAAACAAACTATCCTAGAAGGAGAAGTCCTCCACCTCCTAAAGATCAAGGCTCTAGAAGAGGTTCCTCCCGAAGAAGTCGGATTAGGGATCTACTCTCCGATATTTCTCGTACCCAAGCCATCAGGAAAGTGGTGGACTATTATAGATCTGCGATACTTAAACAAGTATATGGTAAAGAAAAAATTCCGGATGGAAAATATAAAGTCCGTAAAGAACATCCTCCAGGAGGAAGACTTTATGGTCTCAATAGATCTGCAGGACGCCTATTTTCATATTCCCATTCTGCCGGCACACAGAAGGTATTTGAGGATTGCGGTCCACCTACAAGGAAGGGTAAGTCACCTTCAATTCAAAGTTCTTCCGTTCGGAATAACATCAGCCCCCTTTGTATTCACAAAGGTGGTAACGTCTATGATGGTCCTATTCAGACTACAGGGAATAAAGATCATTCCCTATCTAGACGATTGGTTGATTATGGCCCAGACTCAGATTCTTCTGAGCTCTCAACTGAACTATGTCTTGGACATCCTTCAGCAGTTGGGTTGGATAATCAATCCGGAGAAATCAGATCTGACACCATCCAAGAGAAAGATTTTTTTGGGCTTCATCATAGACTCATCACAAATGAAGTTGTTCCTCTCTCCACCCAGAGTAATGCGCATACAGAGAGGCGCTCAATTCCTGATCCCTCCACGTCAAGTATCGATTCGGACTCTGATGAGATATTTAGGTCTTCTCTCTTCAGCCGCAGACGCTGTTCCATGGGCACTATGGCACATGCGATATCTCCAGAGGGAAGTACTGACAGTCTGGAATCGACAGACAGAACATCTAGACACTTTTCACATACTGTCCACAAGAACCCGCCAATCTTTAACCTGGTGGAGACAGGTCAAGCATGGAGCGGATATACTAGAACCTCAATGGATAACGATTACCACAGACGCGTCAGGCTCAGGGTGGGGAGCGCATCTGGAGGAGATGACCGTATCAGGCACTTGGAACAACCAAGAGGCGGCTCTCCCATCCAATGCACGGGAACTGAGGGCTATATTTCTAGCCCTTCTTCATTTTTCGCAGAAACTAATACGGATGGCGGTCAGAATTCGTATGGACAACATTGCCTGTGTTGCATACATAAACAAGCAGGGAGGCACCAGGTCTCCCCTACTTCTCAAGGAGGTAGAACAAATATTCAATTGGGCGGAACCCAGAATAACGAAACTGACCGCACTACACATAAGAGGTATCCACAACACATTGGCGGACCGTCTAAGCCGAGGTATGACGATACCAGGGGAGTGGTCGCTTTCAAGGAAAGTGTTTATCCAGCTAACCCAAAGATGGGGATACCCTCAGATAGATCTTATGGCAACGAAAAGCAATGCCAAACTGAGGAATTTTTGTTCCCTATACTCGGCGGACAACCCGACGGTAGTGGATGCGATGTCTATCCAGTGGAAGTTTCAGCTGGCATACATCTTCCCTCCGATCTCCATGATTTCCAGGGTCCTAATGAAGATCAGGCAGGACCAAGCGTCAGTAATCATGATCACGCCCTTTTGGCCCAAAAGATCATGGTTTGCCCTACTCATGATGATGAGCAGGGGAGAATTTTGGAGGCTGCCAATAGTACCAGATCTAATATCACAGGATCACCATCTTTGCCAGGACCTGTCCAGCCTCAGCCTAACAGCCTGGAGGCTGAAGGGTCTTTATTAAGACCTGAAGAGTTCTCGGACAGAGTCCTACAGACCTTATCTCATGCCCGCAGCCATGCAACTAACCTATCATATGCCGAATATGGAGAATTTTCCAATCCTGGTGCAATTCTAAAGGCTTAGATGGAAATAGACCCTCTACTCCCCAACTCCTGGAATTTTTCCAGGAAGGTTTTGATAAGGGTCTGTCTCCTAGTTCCATCAAGGTTCAGATTGCGGCCTTATCAGCCCATCTGAAGTGCAGACTGTTCCAGAGATCGGAAGTAAAAAGCTTTGTTAAAGCTATTATGAGATTAAGACCAAGAATAAATAAACAAATTGACTCCTGGGATCTTTCTTTGGTCCTACAGCGGTTGTGTCTTCCACCATTTGAGCCACTAGAATCAGTGGATTTAAAATTCCTCACTCTGAAGTGTGTTCTTCTTCTGGCGGTGACTTCAGCTAAGCGTGTGAGCGAGCTTCAAGCTCTAGGATCAACACCTCCATACATTATATTTGCAGAAGACAAAGTCACACTGAGATTTTTGCCAGGGTTTATCCCAAAAGTGGCTTCATTTAGGAACATTAATGAGCCCATTATTCTTCCAACATACTCACCTGCAGATCCAACGCAGGAGAGAGATTTTTCTCTTTTAGACGTGCTTAGAGCCCTAAGAATATATTTGAACAGGATGGATCCTTTCAGAAGGGAAGAAAACCTGCTGATACTTTTCTCGGGGAAGAACAAGGGGAAGAAGGCCTCTAAACCATCTATTTCCAGGTGGATCTGTGAAGCTATTGAATCATGCTACTCTGCAGTCGGTAAATTTCCACCATCTTTCACTAACGCACACTCGACTAGAGCTGTAGCTTCTACCTGGGCAGAAAGATCTTCGGTCTCCTTGGAAGACATCTGCCAGGCTGCGTCGTGGTCGTCTACCTCTACATTTGTCAAGCATTACAGGCTGGATGCTAGACTTTTTGCTAGAACAGCGTTTGCCAGATCGGTACTTGATGCTGCTGTTCCAGATGTCCCGCCCTAGGGGATGATACTTGCTAGTTTCCCTATCGTTGTGATGCCAATGGGATGCAAGGGAAGCAAAAATTATGATGTTAATTTGTTTTCCCTAAGACCCATTGGCATCACAAGACTCCCTACCCTTGATTTATACTTGTTGATTGACTGAGGATTGTGGGGAGGAGAACCTACTTATACTTCCTGTGGGAGGGGTTTATTGGGAAAAAATTTATTAAAGTTTATATGTTCATTAAATATTCCTTCGTCCCAGGGGCGAAAATACCCCTATCGTTGTGATGCCAATGGGTCTTAGGGAAAACAAATTAACATCATAATTTTTGCTTCTCTGCTGCTTAGAATCCATGGCGTCCACGGAGTTTTGGGCTCCAGGAAGGCTGATCCATTCCCCTGAGGATACACAAGTTGCTTGTAGTCTCTACTTATCAGCAATCAAGACTCCTTCCATTAGAACCAATTCCCTACATCATCCCAGCTTCACTGGATGTAGATATGGTATGAACAATTCTCCATAGATCCATCCTATTCTAAGGGGGCAAAAATCTTTTTCTTTCAAATTAACTATTTTTAGAAAGATATATAGATTTGTAATTTCCTTCTATTTAAAAGATCTCAAGTTTTTCCATACTTATCAGCTGCTGTATATCCTGCAGGAAGTGATGTATTTTTTCCAGCCTGACACAGTGCTCTCTGCTACCACTTCTATCCATGTCAGGAACTGTCCAGAGCAGGAGAGGTTTTCTATGGCGATTTGCTGCTGCTCTGGACAGTTCCTGACATGGACAGAGGTGGCAGCAGAAAGCAATATGTCACACTTTCAAGAATACACCACTTCCAGCAGCTGATAAGTACTGGAAGACTAGATTTTTAAATAGAAGTAAATTGCATTATCTGTATAACATTCTGACACCAACTGATTTCAAAGAAATAAAAATTCACTGGATAAACCCTTTAAACCCTTTTGCCTTATACAAGTTTTGTGATGGGTTTGGATAGGGGAGTTTACTAAAGCTGCAAAAGTCACAAATTGTTGTACAACCCAGAGTTTTTGCTGCTCCTCATTGTGAAACGTTGCTGTGCTTCAGAGTGAATCATGTACCACTGTAATAAGGGAACCTGTCAGTGTTTCATACTAGCCATAGTTTATGCAGCATAAAACTGATGATAGGTTTCTGACAAATGGAGCTGAGCTCATATGAGAAGAAAAAAAAGTATCATGGCCTGGTTATGTGCAGTATCTCAGAGAAAGGAGCCATGTTTCCTAATCGTGGACAACCCCTTTAAAGGGGTTATCCAGCGCTACAAAAACATGGCCACTTTCCCCCCTTCTGTTGTCTCCAGATTGGGTGGGGTTTTGAAACTCAGTTCCATTGAAGAAAATGGAGCTTAATTGCAAACTGCACCTAAACTGGAGACAACAGTAGGGGAAAAAGTGGCCATGTTTTTGTAGCGCTGGATAACCCCTTTAATATGGTACTCTGCAGCGTTACCATATGGCACACCCATGGCTCTCTGCTACAGGAACTAAGGGCCTGGGCACCTGCACTGTTCTTGGGGTCTGAAAAAATATATATATATATATCTATTTAAGGGATATTCAGGACTTTACTTTCATGCAAAAACAGTGCCGCCTCAGGTTATGTGTGCTATTACAATTCAGCTCCATTCACTTTAATGGAACTGAACGCAGCCATGGTTTTCTAATCCTGGATAACTCCTTTCATACAAGTACAATAGATTTTACCACAGAATACCATCGGTAAACTGTGGTGTAATGGTTTCTTTTATTGATCAAAAAAAAAAAAAAAAAAAGACCAAGAAGTGATTGTCATATGATGTTACTGCAGGGACTCCTGTGTCTGGCCTAGTAGGGACTGCTTAAAAAAAAAAAAAAAAAAAAAAAAAAAAAAAAGCATTGTAAATCTCAAATACATCACCATTAGGGGGCAGTATACCATCCATCAGTTTCTTAGTGGAGGAACATGCATCCTATATTATAACACCACAAATGACAGTATGGCATTGATCAGCGCTTGGTGCAGGACCTTCTAACTGAGACGATTACTGGCTACAAGTCTCCCATGTTGGCTGAGGTGCGCAGGTGCTACAGGGTGCTTCCACAGAAGATTGAGGGACCCGATTGAGCCAAAAGAGAGCGGATATATATATATATATATATTTTTTTTTTTACAAGCTCCATTTTATATGAATATTTATGCAAATGCTAAAATACCCCCCCCCCCCCAATAAAAATAAAGTTGTCAGGGCCGTCTTATGTGTATGCAGATTTACCCATTATCCTCTGACAGATGAGGTTGGGGAAAAGAAGGATGTCAGCACCTGGTTCTTAGCCAATAGTTTGTGTATTGGGAAAGACAGACGCTATATTCCACAGGTGGCAGCAGGAGGGTCCAGGTTGTGGCTTTGCATATTCTGCTCCAGTGTTGCGCAGATTTAGCAGGTGGAGTGAAAAACTCCCCCAACCTTAGCTCCTTTTGAGACCAGGCTGTTATATTCCTGCACTGCTTTCTCTGTCTGAAAGACCAGAACGTCAATGCCTTGAGATCTGATGTAATCCAGAGTGGAGTCCGGGACCTGCGAAAGAGGATCGAGAATATAGGAAGCTATCAAATGTGAACATTGTGTTTACTTACAGTTAGATAAAATTCACATTTCTGACAGTTATCTGTTAGAGCAAGGAGACACGTGGTACCTTTCATACATAGAAAAATGAGAGCTGTAATGTCTCCTAAGAAGTTACCTTAGGGTACAAACACACACGGCATATATGCTGCGTATTTACTGCTGCGATACACAGCAGATAAGATGTAAATAACTGAACACTGTATCAAATCTGCTGCGTATCTGCTGTGTGTGTTTATACCCTTAAAGGGGAACTATCAGCATGTTAGACAACCCCTATTGCACAGAGGATAAAAGGTATGTGTCTTACCTTCATCCTCACCGCCGTTTCAGTGCGCTAGTAGTTTACTCCTCGGTTTAGGAGCATTGCCCCACCCCCATAGTGATTATCCAGACGGCTCTATTGATCATCATTAGGAGGAGATAAATGTAAGTTACATACCTTCATCCTCGGCGTCTCCTCCACAATAGGGAGCTATCAGTAGATTAGATTCATCTAACCTGCTGATAGTTCCCCTTCAAAGAGATTGTATAGGCTACAAAACCATGGCTACAGCACCACTCTTGTCCTCAGTTTGAGTGTGGAGTTTGCAGCTCAGTTCCATCAACGTAAATGAATAGCACACACAACCTGAGGACAGTGGTGGTGCCGTTTCTAGTCCTATATAACCCCTTTAACTTTTTTTGAGCAGTGTATGTAGGAGAAAGACTTGTAGCTATACTCAATCTTACCTGCAAAGCTTCAGTCATACCACGGCCGATGACCAGTGTCTTCGTTCCCTTCTTCAACACCTCCTCCACATCAGCAGGCTGGACACCAGGATGGTGCTGAGCAACACAAGACATAAAGGATCATTAGAAAGGTGGATGTGTGGACAGCCCCCAAGCAACATATAGCAGTACGCCATCATCAGTACTGTAACAACCAGCCAGACTGCTTAAAGGGGTTATCCAGGATTAGAAAACATGGCTGCTTTCTCCCAAAAATAGCACCACATTTTTCCTCAGTTTGGATGCGGTATTGCAGCTTAGTTTATGGAAGTAAATGGAGCCAATTTGTAGTACCACACACAACCTAAGCACAGAGGTGGTGCAGTTTTTTAAGAAAAACACCAAGTTTTCTAATTCTGGATAAGCCCAGGAGATATAACATTAAAGCGTAACTGTCATTACAGGGTCATTTTTCTGAAAACATTAAATATCAACAGTACAAGCGATTTTAAGAAACTCTGTAATAGGTTTTATGTACTAAAAAAGTTTCCTTCTGCACTGAAAAAGCAATCTCCCAGCCTCCCCCCTCACATCAGATGAAGCAGGATTTCTGTCTCCATTATGTGGCTATGGAGAGGGGAGGGGCTGTTAGGAGTAACTGAGCACGGAGGATTTCTGCAAAGAACAACACCCTGCAATCTTCTCTCAGTAAGTTCATAGATAAGCATGGACCTCTCTGACCCCTGACTTTAGCGTTTTAGGTGCCCAGAGAGTCTACAAACAGCTGACCTTCATGTCACCTCTTCCTGCTCCCTCATCTCCCTCAGCCCCTCCCCCCTCCATAAGGATAGAATGGAGAGAGCAGAACCAGTCTTCACTGGCTTCTCTGTAATGAAGACGTGTTTGCCTGATAATGCACAGATAAGAAGTCAGGGGGGGAGGCTGGGAAATTGCTTCTTGAGTACAGAAGGAGGCTTTTTTGACTGATAAAACCTATTACAGAGTTTCTTAAAATCGCTTATACTACTGATTTCTGCAATAAAAAACAAAACAAAAACATGACAGTTACACTTTAAGGATGCGTTCACACCTACAGGATCCGCAGCAGATTTGATGGTGCAGAGTTATTTAAATGAAATCTGCTAAAGATCCGCAGCAGAAAATACGCTGCGGATCCGGTAAGTGTGAATGTACCCTTAAAACAATTCTGTACCCACAGTCTGACCCCCCCAAACCGCTTGTACCCTCGGATAGCTGCTTTTAATCCAAGATCTGTCCTGGGGTCAGTTTGGCAGGTGATACAGTTATTGTCCTAAAAAACAACTTTTAAACTTGCAGCCCTGTGCCCTATCGCCGGGGCTTAGATTGTGTATGCATTAGGCTGGCACAATCTCTCCGTCCCTCCTCATCATTAGGAATGCTCCAGGCAGATTGTCTCCTATTTCTCACCTGTGTCAGCACAGCACATGGGCTGGATTGTTAAGGCACCTGTGCAATGTTCAGACAGGAGAAAATGTTCCACTGGCATTCCTAATGATGAAGAGGGTGGGGAGGAGGGACGGAGGGGTGGTGCTGAGTTAGGGCACAGATACTCTAGGCCACAGCAGTTTGACACAGGGCTGCAAGTTGTTTTTTAGGGCAATAACTGCATCACCTGCTGAACGGACCCCAGGACAGATCTTGGATTAAAAGCAGATATACGAAGGTACAAGTGGTTTGGGGGGGGGGGGGGGGGGGTCAGATTGTGGGTACAGAGTCGCTTTAAGCGAATAGTCTGGGCTGCAAATGATGCTAGACACAACCTATACTCGTAGGTATAAAGCTACGCCTGGTAAACTATGAAGATGATGCAGAACTCACTTGATCGTCATGAACCCTTATCAGAGCCAGCCCCAGGGGGAGATCTACCGCTACAAGGCCTGCAATGTTAAGAGTATTTCAGAAAAAAATAAATCTTTCAAACCAACTGGTGTCAGGTTAATTTACTTCTATTAAAAAATCTCAAGTCTTCCAGTACTTCTCAGCTGCCGTATGTCCTGCAGGAAGCAGAGCATTCTTTCCAGTCTGACAGTGCTCTCTGCTGCTACCTCTGTCCATGTCAGAAACGTGTCCGTGTCATGAGCAGTTGAAGATCCCCATAGAAAACCTCTCCTGCTCTGGACAGTTCCTGACATGGACAGAGGTGACAGCAGAGAGCACTGTGTCAGACTGGAAAGAATACACCACTTCCTGCAGGGCATACAGCAGCTACTGGTAGACTTTTTAATAGAAGTAAATTACAAATCTCTGCCATTTTCTGATACCAGCTGATTTGAAATATATATTTTTTTCACAGAGTACCCCTTTAAGGGGGCAACAAACACTTATCTGTGAGGAGGGGGGGGCTGCGCACAGGTGGAAATGTGAGAAAGTGGGGGCAATGAATAGAGGTCTCAGAGAAGGGGGAAATGAGAAGTAAAATATGTATAAGGAGGGGTCTCCAGGTCTGACCTGAGGTCTGGTATGGAAAGCAGCTGTGGTTTTACATTTTTTACAATCTACATTTGCCCCTGCTGTAAGCCCCATCCCCGGGGTCCATTATATCCACAGCATGGTATCTGGAGATATTGTAGGGACAGTAATGGGGGCACATCGGGCAGCATCATTATTGGCTGTCCCAGCAGGATGGAAGATGGGGGCTGTGCTGCTATAGAGGAGGAGAGGCCATAGAGATCTTTGTACACACTGCAGCCTGAGAGATGTCACCACAGGGGTCCGGTCCAGAGGAAGAAAGGGGAACAGAACATCCACAGTCAGAAATAATATATAGTAATAAGCCGCTCATCCGCTGATTATGGGCTGTCGGAAGCATTATCAGCCCTATACTACTGTATAATACTATAACGGACTGGATTACCAGATATTACGCTGTGTTTGGTCGGTGTTCTCATCTATCCCCCTAACCTGGTGTCATTGCTCCTATCTCTTCTAGATGCCGTGTTGCTGTTCTGTCTGCAGTTTTCAGCACAACACGAGAAGATTTATGGTAGATGCAGTGACTCTTCTATTGATCCAGGCGGCTGCTATAACACAGCAGAGAGGAGGCAGGAAATAGGCCACATCTCCAGCTCTGCAGAACATACAGAGCCTGACAGAGCGGAGCCTTGCTGCTCATTACCTCCTCCTGCCAAGCCTGGGAGAGATGGAGCCCCCGGCAGCAGATCACAGGCCTGGCTGAGGCAGCTGGCCGTGCCTCTAGTGTGGTCAGCACTGCGCACAGCATTACCCTCCAAGATCAAGGCGTTAGACATCTATTCTGTATTACTTTACTTGCACTTTTGTGCAGGGGTCACCAACTGCCGGTCTGGGGCATCATGGGAGGGGTAACTACACTTCTATGGGATCATGGGGGTTAACTATACCAGGAGCATCATTGAGGGTCAATTGCACTACTAGGGGCGCCATATGGGTCAACTGCACTTCAAGGGGCATGAGGGAGGGGGTGTGTGCATGTAATACTTTGCCCACATTTACCCAAAAATTCCAAGGATTTCTATTTAAAAAAAAAAATCTCAAGTCTTCCAGTACTTATCAGCTGCTGTATGTCCGTCAGGAAGTGCTATTCTTTCTAGTCTGGAGAGCGGGAGAGATTTTCTATGAGGATTTGCTACTGCTCTGGACAGTTCCTGACATAGACAAGAGGTGTCAGCAGAGAGCACCGTCTCAGACTGGATAGAATATACCACTTTCTGCAGGACATGCAGAAGCTGATAAGTACTAGAAGACTGGAGATTTTTTTTCTATTAGAAATAAACTACAAGTCTTTAACACCAGTTTATTTGAAAGAATTATTTTTTTGTGTGTGAACAATCCCTTTAAAAAGGTCATATTTAAGTGATGCAGGATGCAATAAACACCAACCCGCTCCATAACCCCACCGCCATTTAACCCACCATGATTTCTTGTTACTCTCTCAGCACTGATGGTTAAGCACATAAGCCCAGCACACTGCCTCCCTCTAGTGGTGGATAAAAGAAGCTGCTATTCATATCCCAGCACACACTGTCTGTATGCTGGTAGCAATGGACGCCCATATCTTACATTGGTTCCAGTTTCTCTCCAGTCCCAGGTTCTGCTTCCTCCGGGCCACACCTTGCAGTCTTTATACACCTGACCTGATACAGTCATACTGCCCCAGGAGATCTTGGAGATTTCAGGAGACGACATTGTGATCAACCCCCCTGAAAAGGAACATACAGGTTTACAGGATAACACTCAAGCAACTTCCCTCATGTGATCGCATGACGGCCATAAAACCTTGGCCACTGTGTGTCTCCCTACCCTGTAATCTGCTGTCCACTGCCTGTTTTCAGGATAAATTCTCTCTAGTAACAGCTAGATCAGGACAAATTACAAGAGGGGGTGGGGCTTAGCATGTGCTATGTGCAGGGGAGAGCTGCAGCGTATTCTTCCCCTACCTTTAGCTGCTGCTTTTTGTTTCATTGCAGCCACATAGCCCTTTCTACCTCTATATGGCACCTATACTAGTGAACTGTGTCAGCCTGTCTAACCCAGAACACTTACTCCAGCATTGCCATAAGATAGCAGAGTGGAGTGTTTGCACTATGCTGAGATTTGCTAGTAAAGTAATGGGCTAGGTCCCTGTTTGTACTAGTGACAGACAACCCAGCTCCACAATGGAGATTCAATACCAGCAGGAAAAACACTAAAATCCCCCTTGGCGCCACAATCTTTGGAGCCAGGTACACTTCAGACCAACTCTATATAGTTCTATTTCTATCTACAGAAATCTGTAGTACATAGGGGGCAGTATTATAGTAGTTATATTCTTGTATATAGGGGGCAGTATTATAGCAGTTATATTCCTGTATATAGGAGGTAGTATTATAGTAGTTATATTCCTGTATATAGGAGCAGTATTATAGTAGTTATATTCTTGTATATAGGAGGCTGTATTATAGTAGTTATATTCTTGTACATAGGAGGCAGTATTATAGTAGTTATATTCTTGTACATAGGAGGCAGTATTATAGTAGTTATATTCTTGTATATAGGAGGCAGTATTATAGTAGTTATATTCTTGTATATAGGAGCATTATAGTAGTTCTATTCCTGTATATAGGAGCAGTATTATAGTAGTTATGAATAATGGTAGAGAAGAAATTCCAGCACTCACCAGTTGGCGTCTTTCAAACTTTATTCCATAGGACCTGGCTAGAGGAAGGGAGGAGTCCCGAAATAGCTATCCCAGGTGATGCGCCTGCACCTACACTGATCCACCATCCCCTCCCTGCGATGTTCTATATGGAATAAAGTTTGAAAGACACCAACTGGTGAGTGCTGGAATTTCTTCTCTACCATTATTCACATCTGCCTTTTCATCCAAGCACCCCATTGTCTTCATCCATCCACATCATATGCCCGATACTCATCTCAGTAGGGGGATACTTCTGGCAGCAGTGCGGGCTAGCTATATCTGCAGCACTCCATTATAGTAGTTATATTCTTGTATATAGGAGCATTATAGTAGTTCTATTCCTGTATATAAGGGACAGTATTATAGTAGTTATATTCTTGTATATAGCAGCAGTATTATAGTAGGTATCAGGGCCGGCCTTTGGGGTGTGCGAGCTGTGCGGTTGCACAGGGCGCATCACTCCTGGCCAGCTGGGGGGGCGTTCTGGCAAACAGTCAGCTGCACACTTAACTGGTCTGGCAGACAGACGTTCTGTCTGTCTGCCAGAGCGCCCCCCTAGCTGGCCACCTGCCCCCCTTGCATAGGGGTTGGTTTGGGGCGCTCCAGAAGATAGAGGGGCCAGGGACCTGGCAAAGTAATGTTCCGGGTTGATCCCGGTAAGCCCCCCCCCCCCCGACAAGCCCCGCCCCCGGCACCCACCACGGATGGGATGCTGACTTTTTACTTGCCACATTGCATCCTGCTGTGTGCTCCCATCAGTGTGCTGACCTGTGACCTCTGCCCAGCCATATGCGTCCTCCCTCCTCCTCCTCAGCAATTCGTGCAGCCTCCAGGATCCTGTGCCCCTGCTGTAAGTCTGATGCTTCTCTCTCCTCTCTCTCTCTAGCTCTTTATCCTCTCTCCCATCTACCTCTTTCCCTTCTATCTATCTATGTATCTATCTCCCATCTATCTCCCATCTATCAGCTGAAACAGTGCATAACTACTGCCCCCTGCACGGTAAACAGTGTAATCACCAAAATAGGCCAAGTCCAAATTTGCTGTTTTTTAATGAAGTCACATCTCAGAGAAAAATTCAAAAAGTGATGAAAAGGTCACATATATAACAGTTGGGGGGGGGGGTAGATGATTGATAGATACATAGATAGTACTTCTATCGGGGGTCGGGTGGTTTGGGGGGCTGGGGTTTAGGGGTGGAGCTTGTTGTAGTAGGATTTAGTATATCGTATCTAAATACTACAGCCTCCCATCCCGTTTGTGGTTTTATTGTGGGGGTTGTCTGGAGGGATGGGAGGCTGTAAGATTTAGTCTATGTCACCATTAGGGGGTATCAACAGAGGCGGGGGGGGGGGGGGTTTGGCGCCAAAAGAAAGTTTCGCACAGGGCGCCATCTACCCTAAGGCCGGCCCTGGTAGGTATATTCTTGTATATAGGAGGCAGTATTATAGTAGTTATATTCTTGTATATAGGAGGCAGTATTATAGTAGTTATATTCTTGTATATAGGAGCAGTATTATAGTAGTTATATGCACAAGCCAAAGAGACAGAAATAGCTGCACATCGCAACCATGGCTGACACGAAAGCTTATTCAGCTACATTTAAAACCAACATCAGAAGTTAGTATATAATTTGGCCAAACCATATTGCCTCATGTACCACCTGCAGGTCTTCTGATACACATGAGTCCCTAATCAAAAAACATCACTGTGCCGGTCAGCGACCACAA
Source organism: Dendropsophus ebraccatus (assembly GCF_027789765.1). NCBI lineage: Eukaryota > Metazoa > Chordata > Amphibia > Anura > Hylidae > Dendropsophus > Dendropsophus ebraccatus. The sequence goes on along the minus strand of NC_091458.1, from coordinate 28,139,433 downwards.
TCCCCGCAAAACGTGCGCAAGCAGAGAAGGGGGCCACGGAATGGCCCTGCAACCCCATTGTCACAGGACCAGAGCCTATAGGGCCTCCCCAGACCCCACAGGCATGGCTAGCACTCGTGCTTTGTAAGACCCATGTGATCCAAATTAGCAGGAAGCACCTGTGTACATAAGGGGAGGATCTCCCAGTATTCTCCCATTCTACCTGCAGAGGGATGGAGAGAGGTAAGAGCTTGTTCACACTTGTGTTGCTTGGTGTCCACTTGTTCTGCCGGTGGCGCCTGCGGGGTCTGGTCCTGTGACAATGGGGTTGCAGGGCCATTCCGTGGCCCCCCCCCTTCTCTGCTTGCGCACGTTTTGCGGGGATTGTGGTCGCTGACCGGCACAGTGATGTTTTTTGATTAGGGACTCATGTGTATCAGAAGACCTGCACGTGGTACATGAGGCAATATGGTTTGGCCAAATTATATACTTCTGATGTTGGTTTTAAATGTAGCTGAATAAGCTTTTGTGTCAGCCATGGGTGCGATGTGCAGCCATTTCTGTCTTTTTGACTTGTGCATATTATAGTAGTTATATATTTTTGTATATAGGGGCAGTATTATAGTAGTTATGCAATACAGGAGAGAAAAGAGCGCTGTGCCACACACCTATGGCTGACACTAGTGCCTCTCGGCTGCACAAAAAACATCAGAATTTTGTGTATGAATTGATCAAGCCACACTGCTCCATGTACCACGTGCAGGTATCTGATACACATGGGTCCCTACACTAAGTCCACACTGTGCCGGTCAGTGACCACCACCCCCGCAGGCGTGCACAGTCAGGGAAGGGAGGCCATGGAACGGCCCTGCGACCCCCATATCACAGGACCAGATCCAAAAATGCCACGCCAGAACCCGGCCAGCACTGTATTATAGTAGATATATTCTTGTATATAGGGGACAGTATTATAGTAATTATACACTTGTATATAGGAGCAGTATTATAGTAGTTATATTCCTGTATATAGGAGCAGTATTATAGTAATTATATACTTGTATATAGGAGCAGTATTATAGCAGTTATGTCCAGGAGAGGGAGAGTTACAAACAGACAGAGAAAATGGTCGGGTCCGTCAGCCCAAAATGGGTGTGACCCAGTGGTATTATATAGTTTATAGTCACCGAGGAGAAGAGACCATCGTAGGTCAAATGAACTCTAAAACATAACGTTTATTAATTTATTTAAAAGGCGCATGCTTCAACAATGGTCCAATCACATCAAATTACTACAAAATATTGTGCTAAATTACATAGAGTAGGGAAATATATGGCCCAATTATGGATGAATGGGTCATGTGGGAAGGACAGGACACAGGGGATGTGCACCCTGCTCTCATTGGACTGTGGTCTTCCCCTGCCTTTTGGGGTGCCCCAACCACGGTGTCAATCCCTACTCTAGATAAGGTGCAGGAGAGGGAGAGGTCGGCATCACTGCTATAGCAGCATAATAAATGCACTGGGCTTGACAAAGCGCACCTGTAGCACGAAACTGTTGCCTTTTTTGACGTGCCCGCTTGCCATCTTCCCGCTTCCTTGCTTGCACTTCGTGTCCATGAATAAATAGAAGACCCCACTACTTTTGGTTGAGTGCCATACGTCTCTTTCTTTTTACTATTATAGCAGTTATTATATTCTTGTATATAGGGAGCAGCATTATAGCAGTTATAGTCTTGTATATAGGAGCAGTATTATAGTAGTTATGTTCTTGTATATAGGGGGCAGTATTATAGTAGTTATATTCTTGTATATAGGGGGCAGTATTATAGTAGTTATAACTCGTGGAGCAGGTCTGAGTTAGCACCAGAGTCCGTGTAGTCTCAGCTGTATACCCATGAGCTAGGATCCTGCGTGAGGAATCTAGGCAATGGAGGGCAGCATGGGGGTGCAAAAAGCTAATAGAGTAAATATATTGAAACCATAGAAAAGAGAGCTTGCACTCACCCAAAAAATAACTGCAAATCAATCCATTTATTCAGTCTTGGTAGACGTGAGTGGGGAGGGGAAGTGAAAGCAGAGGCGTCCTGATGGCTACAGACTGTTTCCCGTGGCTAACCCTGCATCTTTCGGCCTGAGGACCTAGTAGTTATATTCTTGTATATAGGAGCAGTATTATAGTAGTTATTGTGGGTGGTGAGATGTAGGGACCTGCACCGCTCCAGATATGCACTATGTGGAATGGGTCTGTGGAACGGTCTTGAGCCAGACAATGGGTGTGAATGTGGCTGCTGGGTGGGGGTGCAAACTACAGAGGCAAGATGTACCAAAGTTCAAGAAGAGAAACACGTAGTAGCACTCACCCTTTCTTCAGCTTAGCGGCTTTATTGCATTCACAAGTTGCGGGGAGGGGAAAGATTCAGGTGTGTGCACCTCCTGGATATAGTAGTTATATTCTTGTACATAGGAGCAGTATTATAGTAGTTATATTCTTGTATATAGGAGCAGTATTATAGTAGTTATATTCTTGTATATACGAGCAGGGGCGTAGCTAAAGGCTGATGGGCCCTGGTGCAAAATTTTAGCTTGGGGCCCCCCCATCTCCCCCCGATCAGGCAAAGTCCTATCTAACGTTATATCCAATTACTCTAATGTGCCACCAATGTGTCACTGCCTCCACCTCATGTACTGCACTACTGCCCCCTATAATTAATGGACTGTACTGTGTCATTGTCTAATCATTGTATTCCAATCTTTGACTCTACAGCTGAAAAACTACAACTCTCATCATGAACTGCCAGTTGGAAACGATGGGGGTTGTAGTGCTGCAACCTGAAGAGCCACATGCTGCAAAACTACAACTCCCATTATAAACTGTCAGCAGGGCATGATGAAGTTTGAACTTCTGCAACCTGGAGAAGTCACCTGATATCACCTGCAGTCCTATGTAACACCACAGATAACAGTGATATCCCTCTGAGTACAGATAATGTAGTAGTCATCTGCAGTCCTATGTAACACCACAGATAACGCAGTGATATCTCTGAGTACAGATAATGTAGTAGATGTCCCCTGCAGTCCTATGTAACACCACAGATAACACAGTGATATCTCTGGAGTACAGATAATGTAGATGCAGCACAAGCTGGAGCTCAACGCGGTAAAGATACGGCCATAGGACATAGCTTGGGCCGCCAAGGCAGATGTCTGGAGGAGGGGGCGCTGGTACCTGCTGTCATCTGATTAGGTAAGAGGCCCAATCAGATGACAGCATGTGCCAGCGGGCGCAGCGGGACAGATTAGCGCAGTGCTTCCCAACCTTTTCCACCTCGGGGAACCTCTACTAAATAATGTTCTACAAAATAAGAAAACCGTCATACAGTGACTCACCGGTGACGTCTTCTTTGATCTGAGGCGTCACTTTCCCTTTTCCTCTCCATCCAGTCCAGTCCTCCATGATGATTCCTTCCAGATACGTTTCATCCCCTTAGAACCTGCGAGACAAACAATTTAGGCTCCGCACATTTCTAGCAACTTCCTTCCCTTCCTCCCTCCTGTCGGCTCCCATAGTAACTGCACTGTTTGGTGTAATGTGCAGTAAAGTGAGTAGGAATGTGGGATGCCCCCTGTATGTAGGATTCCCTGCTGTGCCCGCATGAGCTAATAATGCCCCCAGAGGTGCCCCCATACAATAATAATGCCCCCAGAGGTGCCCTCATGAGCTAATAATGCCCCCAGAGGTGCCCTCATGGACTAATAATGCCCCCATGAGCTAATAGTGCCCCCAGAGGTGCCCCCATGAACTAATAATGCCCCCAGAGGTGCCCTCATGAGCTAATAATGCCCCCAGAGGTGCCCCCATGGACTAATAATGCCCCCATGAGCTAATAGTGCCCCCAGAGGTGCCCCAATGAACTAATAATGCCCCCAGAGGTGCCCCCATATACTAATAATGCCCCCAGAGGTGCCCCCATGAGCTAATAATGCCCCCAGAGGTGCCCCCATGAGCTAATAACGCCCCCAGAGGTTGCCCCCATGAGCTAATAACGCCCACAGAGTTGCCCCCATGAACTAATAACGCCCACAGAGTTGCCCCCATGAACTAATAATGCCCCCAGAGGTGCCCCCATACAATAATAATGCCCCCAGAGGTGCTCCCATATACTAATAATGCCCCCAGAGGTGCCCACATGAGCTAATAGTGCCCCCAAGAACTAATAATGCCCCCAGAGGTGCCCCCATGAGCTAATAATGCCCCCAGAGGTGCCCCCATGAGCTAATAATGCCCCCAGAGGTGCCCCCATGAGCTAATAATGCCCCCAGAGGTGGCCCCCATGAACTAATAATGCCTCCAGAGTTGCCCCCTATGAACTAACAACGCCCCCAGAGGTGCCCCCATGAGCTAATAGTGCCCCCAGAGGTGCCCCCATGAACTAATAATGCCCCCAGGAGGTGCCCCCATCAACTAATCATGCCCCCAGAGGTGCCCCCATGTACTAATAATGCCCCCAGAGGTGCCCCCATATACTAACGCCCCCAGAGGTGCCCCCATACACTAATAATGCCCCCAGAGGTGCCCCCATACACTAATAATGCCCCCAGAGGTGCCCCCATACACTAATAATGCCCCCAGAGGTGCCCCCATACACTAATAATGCCCCCAGAGGTGCCCCCATACACTAATAATGCCCCCAGAGGTGCCCCCATACACTAATAATGCCCCCAGAGGTGCCCCCATACACTAATAATGCCCCCAGAGGTGCCCCCATACACTAATAATGCCCCCAGAGGTGCCCCTAAAAAAACAAACATCCTACTCACCTAATCCACGCTGTGCAGGCAGCAGCTCTTCCTCCTCTTCGGGCTCCATCTTGCGAGCCGCAGGGACGGGACTTCCGGCAGGCGTGATGACGTCACATGATCACGCCTGCCGGAGAGGTCACGGCCCGGCCTCCCATAGGATGCTGGTATGAAGTGCCGGCAGCCTATGGGAGAGAATACAGGAGGAGGACGCTGCCAGGTCCTTCTCCTGTATTCTGATCGCTTTGATGTTCCGCCCGCTCAATGTGCGGGCGGAACATCAAAGCGATCTGTGCATCCTGAGAAGCTGCGCGGCCGCAGCTTCTCTGGATGCTCAAAAACAAGTGGCAAGGGGGGCCGTGCGGACCCCCCTAGCGTAGGGGCCCGGTCGCCATGGCGACCCCTATAGCTACGCCACTGTATACGAGCAGTATTATAGTAGTTATATTCTTGTACATAGGGGGCAGCATTATAGTAGTTATATTCTTGTATATACGAGCAGTATTATAGCAGTTATATTCTTGTGTATAGGAGCAGTATTATAGTCGTTATATTCTTGTATATAGGAGCAGTATTATAGTAGTTATATTCTTGTGTATAGGAGCAGTATTATAGCAGTTATATTCTTGTATATAGGGGGAAGTATTATAGTAGTTATATTCTTGTATATAGGAGCAGTATTATAGTAGTTATATTCTTGCATATAGGGGCAGTGTTATAGTAGTTATATTCTTGTATATAGGGGGCAGTATTATAGTAGTTATATTCTTGTATATAGAAGCAGTATTATAGTAGTTATATTCTTGTATATAGAGGACAGTATTAAAGTACAGTGGTACCTTGGATTACGAGCATAATTCATTCCGGGACTGTACTTGCAATCCAAATCCACTCTTAAACCAAAGCAAATTTTCCCATAAGAAGTCATAGAAATACAGACAATTAGTTCCACACCCCAAAATAATGATTTATTATTCTGAACATGTAAAACAGATGACAAAATGAGAAACAGCAGAATATGTGATATTATAAGTTACTGTACAGTAATGGAGAGGATGGGAAACACAAGGACTGACAGAGATTGCAGGGAGCATGAAGGAATGAGCAGGACAGATGTGGGCACATACATGCAGCGCTCTGTCCGGGGAGAGAAGGTTACAGCTATGAAGCGATTACCTCCACAGTCTTGTCCTCTAATGCAAGCCCCAGCCTGAAGTGGATATGCTATGATTTGGAAGGTGAGGGAGACTTCCGAATCAGAGTACAGGGCTGTAGACCCCGCTATGCAGACCACTCCCCTCCCACCCAGTACAGGGAGCTCTTAAACCAAGTCACAAGTTTAAAAAACTGAGCTCTTAAACCAAAACGCTTTTAAACCAAGTTACTCTTAAACCAAGGTACCACTGTAGTCAAATGGTACTGTAGTTTGGGAATTAACCCAATTGTGATCTACAGCACTTATTGTACTTCTAGTTCTCAACCTGAAGAGGCAGAGCTGCAGCTTAAAGCATGGGGGAGAGAAGCAGTCAGAGTCTATGATAAAACAGAAGGTGGAATTCAGACTCTTAGGAGAAAAAAACAGCAGAATTCCACCACACTTCGTGTCTGAATGGGAGGGTGCGGGCGCCTCCGCTTTCTCTCCTCTTTGCTCAAAGAATTGACAAGTCAATTGTTTGAGCAGAGGGGACGAAGCGGAGACGCACACGCCCTCCTATTCAGACACTGCAGGACACAGAGCATGGCGGGATTCCTCGGCGGAGGGCTCCGCAGTTTTTGCTTCGTGTGAACTGGATCTTATACATGACGTAGCCAAGTGTACTAATCAACCTCAAAGGCAGCCAACACTGAAGGAACAAAGAGGGAAGCACCCTGGCATAGTGCTCACACCTGGACGAGTTTAAGACAGGCAGGAAAGCCTATAAAACAGCAACCCAGTACCCATAAATAGCCCCCCACCGTGCAGAGCAGCGGGTCTGGGGAGAGTGCCAGGTCTATTCACAACCACAGCCGGCAGACACAAGAGTACACCGATATAGACCTGCCCAGAAACCGGGTGGGCAAATATGGAAATGAAACCCTTAATATTCCCCATTAAAGGGGGGCACTAATAGGAAAGAGACTACCACCGACGCTATAGACAGCCAACATAATGCATACTGGCTACTTTTTAAATTCATTGGAAGTAAAAAATAAAGTTTATACAGTTTGTAAACTATTAGCACACTTATAATTTGAGTACTTGTGTATTGTTGTGGATTACTTGGCTCTGATTGGCTAATTCACACATAACGTATCTTGGCATCCTGCAGGAGTCTCTGAATTACAAACCTATAGGCACTAGGTATAAGGCAGCCTCCTTAAATTCATTTTGTCAGGATTCATTTGACTCAGCCTTTGGAGTCAGGACACCTGTCACAAGTCATGAGTCCCCGCTTATGTAGGTACTGACTGGGTGCAGAGTGTCTGACCAAGTGAATGTAAAGTGTAGGCAGTGATGTATATAGCCTTGCTGCTTACCTCCTGGATCACCGCACACATTTGCTAGGCCAGGTGCAGACCCCAGCATACCACATACTGTACAGGAGCAGGGTCTCCTTTCTTTAAAAGGAACCTGTCACACAGGCGCAGAGCCCGGCCGACCCCCTGGTAAAGCCTGGGATAGTTACCCTTTCCTGCAAGTCCCGCTCCTAGAACCAGTCCCAGGATGAAGATGTTGCGCATGCTGCAGAAATGAGTCCAATGCCCATAGAGAATGAATGGAGCAGTCATGCTCTAAGGGCATCGGACCCCGCTTCCGACGGGGATATCTTTGTCCCAGGATTGGTTCCAGGAGGGGGACTTGCAGGAAAGAGTAAATATCCAGGGCTGCACTGGGGGTGTCGGGCGGCTCTGCGCCATAATGCCGGGTGACAGGTTCCCTTTAACAGGAGTCTCAGGCACTTAGAAGCAAACATCAGTTAAAGGGATACTCCAATGAACTTTTTTTTCTTTGAAACCAACAGGTGTCAGAAAGTTATATAGATTTGTTGTTTACTTTTTAAATATCTTAAATCTTTCAGTACTTATCTGCTGCTGTATGTCCTGCTTGAAGTGGTGTATTCCTTGCAGTCTGAGATCAGAAAGCTTATACTTGAAGTCCCCCAGGGGGAATAACCCTAACCCCAGGGGGGCTTCTAGTATAAGTGAAAAAAAAAAAAAAAAAAGGTTAATAAAAAGCCCCCTCCCCTAATAAAAGTTCGAATCACCCCCTTCTCCCATGTTATAAATAATAATAAACATGGTTGCTATCGTGAGTGTAATCACCCGAAACGGCCCCATAGACCAAAGGATAAAAGCGCTATAAGCCTGGGAATGGAGCGGTTTTAAGGAACGTATATTTGTTAACAATGGTTTGAATTTTTTACAGGCCATCAGATACAATAAAAGTCGGCATACGATGAAACTGGAATGTATTCATCGTATGCCGACAATACAGGCACTTAAAGGGGTAGTCCACCCAAAAAAAATTTTCTTTCAAATCAACTGGTGCCATAAAGTGCCAGAGATTTGTAATTCACTTCTATTAAAAAAATCTTAAGTCTTCCAGTACTTATTAGCTGCTGTATGTCCAGCAGGAAGTAGTGTTTTCTTTCCTGTCTGACCCAGTGCTCTCTGTTGCCTCCTCTGTCCATGTCAGGAACTGTCCAAAGCAGGAGCAAACCCCATAGAAAACCCCTCCTGCTCTCCAGACTGGAAATAATACAACTTCCTGTTGGGCATACAGCAGCTGATAAGTACTGGAAGGCTTGAGATTTTTTAATAGAAGTAAATTACAAATCTCTGTCACTTCATGGCAGCAGTTGATTTGAAAGAAAAAAAAATTGGGTGGACTACCCCTTTAAGTACATCTTTAAAGGATTGAATTCACCATACTGGGACAATCGACAACCGGCATCACGGACAACACTACAAATAAGAACAATCACTGCTAACCAACAGGTAATAGAGTCCATTGACTCCACTTACTCTTACATCTTGTAATCATTTAGCATCTATCAGCACTATATTCACCATACTTCCACCGTACTTCCATATTCCCACTGTCAGCATCATACATCGGGTAGCCTATTCTTGCGCTGAACGTCACCTTTGTATATTTTTTATCGCCATATTCTAGTGAACTCGCGGTGTTCACTGTTACGTTCGGCAGCACAACAGTGCAGCGCTAGTGAGGGGTTGTTATAAATTGTTACAAATTGATACAACCTCAATACATTTTATACGTATATTCTTTATACTGTTTACATAATTGATATTGTGTTCTGTTTTTTGTATTTTTAATATTACATACACAAAATATATAACTTCTGAAGAGCCTACCATCATTATTATTAATACTTGTTGGTATCAGCTGTCTCAGAAGGGAGGGGGGAGGAGGGGAGACAGGAAAAAAAAAAAAACTTACACTCAGATTGTTGTGTCTTTAGCAGAAAGCAGCAGCTCAGAACAGGGGGAAGGAGACTGCATAGATAATAACATGTATGGAAGGAATTGTTAGTCTCAACATGGGCAGCAACATATCAAAAGTTATGAGTGTAATACCCCTTTAAGACACTGCATACAGCATTTGATGGACACATATACATTGATGGACACATCCATTTAGGGGCCCACACCAATCTATAGACGTCATGTTACACAGCCAGCTCTACCAATCTGCACTGTGATGTAGAGATCCTGTACCACAACCCCCACCTACCATTTATATGACTGGTTCAGCCCCTACCACCCTATAGTTACACCTTGCTATGATCCCTCCAGTACTGCTTGTCTAAGTTTGCTGTATACAGATAACAGGTCAGGGACTCCACTGCTGCAGATTGATGACACTAAAATAGCTTAAAAAACCTTAAAGGGCAGCTCTAAATTTCACCACCTAATCAGTAAACAACACATAGGCGCAAACTACAGCCACACAACTCACCTCCACCCCACACACTCAGCTCAACTATGACACTGCTGCCGCTGCCACTTCTATTTATACCCCACGCCTCTGTCTCCTATTGGTTGGCAGACTCCTGGCTCCGCCCCCGGCCATACCAGCTAGGAGGCGGGAGGGAAGCGCGCTTCAAATGTGACACTAGAGAGCAGTACAGTGAGCGGTGCGAGCGCTGCTATAGGCTTCGGTGTCAGCATGGCGCCGTCACACCGCTAAAGGACGGACGGTAACGGCCAGCCGCTTCCGTCGGTCTGGTGACCGTGAATTGTAGGCTTACTGACTCGCTGAAGAAGCAATAAAGTTTAATTGAAAAAAAAAAAAGAAAAAAAAAAGGATGCGAGTCCCTTTGTTGTGTTGAGCGCTCTCATCAGCTGGGGGAGTGGCCATAGAGAGGAAGGGGACGGGACCAGAGGGGGTCCCCCGGCGCGGTGTATTGTGGGATATGGGCTCCAGGCAGGAGGAGGAGGAGTGATAGAACTGAGGGGCGCCGCATCGTTCTGTGCTTGTACTCCCAGCCGCCTGTGGCCGCCGCTCCCCGGGAGGCTGAGCCCGTCCTAGTAGCGGGGGGAGGGTGCTCCTCTCTCCTCCGCTCCCGCCCCTTTCCTCCGCTCCCTCCCCTCCATACTCCAAGATGGCGGAGGCTGGTGCGGAGGAGGCTCCGGCGGCGCCAGAGGACTTGGCTCCGGCTCCCAGCACGAGCTCCTCGGTCGGCTCATGGCCGGATTTCGCGGTGGTGTGCTCGTTTCTGGAGCGGTACGGGGCCGTGCTGGATCTACCCGAGCTAACGTTCCCGGAGCTGGAAGAAGCGCTGGAGGAGACCGGAGCAGGTGAGGGGGAGGAGCGGGGGGCCGGGGAGAAGGCGGGGGGCACCGGGATGGTGGTGCGGGCACCGTGTGTGCAGGGGGAAGCCCTGTCCCTGCTCCGTGCACAGCCGGAGCCCCACCGTGCTGGCCGCCATACTGATCACATGGTCCTGTGTCCATCCTCAGCCCAGCAGCAGCCATCTCATGCTCCATCACTGGCCTGATACCTAGAACCCAGCAGCATCACCACCAGAGCCTGATACCTAGAACCCAGCAGCATCACTGACCTGGTACCTAGAACCCAGCAGCATCACCACCCCCAGAGCCTGATACCTAGAACCCAGCAGCATCACCACCCCCAGAGCCTGATACCTAGAACCCAGCAGCATCACCACCCCCAGAGCCTGATACCTAGAACCCAGCAGCATCACCACCAGAGCCTGATACCTAGAACCCAGCAGCATCACCACTGACCTGGTACCTAGAACCCAGCAGCATCACCACCAGAGCCTGATGCCTAGAACCCTAGCGGCATCACCACCAGAGCCTGATACCTAGAACCCTAGCGGCATCACCACCAGAGCCTGATACGTAGAACTCAGCAGCATCACCCCCAGAGCCTGATACCTAGAACTCAGCAGCATCACCACCAGAGCCTGATACCTAGAACCCAGCAGCATCACCACCAGAGCCTGATACCTAGAACCCTAGCGGCATCACCACCAGAGCCTGATACCTAGAACCCTAGCGGCATCACCACCAGAGCCTGATACCTAGAACCCAGCGGCATCACCACCAGAGCCTGATACCTAGAACCCAGCATCACCACCAGAGCCTGATACCTAGAACCCAGCATCACCACCAGAACCTGATACCTAGAACCCAGCAGCATCCCCACCAGAGCCTGATACCTAGAACTCAGCAGCATCACCACCAGAGCCTGATACCTAGAACCCTAGCGGCATCACCACCAGAGCCTGATACCTAGAACCCAGCGTCATCACCACCAGAGCCTGATACCTAGAACCCAGCAGCATCACCACCAGAGCCTGATACCTAGAACCCAGCAGCATCACCACCAATACATAGAACCCAGCAGCATCACCACCAGAGCCTGATGCCTAGAACCCAGCAGCATCACCACCCCCAGAGCCTGATACCTAGAACCCAGCAGCATCACCACCACCAGAGCCTGATATCTAGAACCTAGCAACATCACCACTAACAGAGCCAGATACCTAGATCCCAGCATCATCACTAGCGGAACCTGATACCTAGAACCCAGCATCATCACCAGCAGAGCCTGATACCTAAAGCCCAGCATCATGACTACCAGAGCCTTATACCTAGAACCCAGTATCACCACTACTGTAGTCTGATACTTGGAACCCAACGCCACTAGTGGAGCCTGATACCTAAAATCCAGCATCATCACTAGCGGAACCTGATACCTAAAACCCAGCATCATCACTACCAGATCCTGATACCTAGAACCCAGCATAATCACTACCAGAGCCTGATACCTAGAACCCAGTTGCTGCTCCATCACTAGTGGAGCCTGATACTTAGAACTCAGCATCACTACCAGAGCCAGATACCTAGAACTCGGCTTCTCCTCTTTCAATATCCATAGTTGGGACATTATGATGCAGGAGTGGATGTTACAGCACCTTCCACTCCTGCCGTAACGTCAGCACGAATCTGGAACCACACACATCACCAATGACACAATTATATTCAGTACTACATACAATATTCAAGTGGTGAATACATATTAAATCCCCGTCCTTTTTGCCTAGATCTCCTCCTTTTAAAGTAAATCTAATGAAGGTTACTTTATAAACAATGCAAAGCAAAAGGGCAGTATTAGAAGTTATTTTAAGGATACCTAGAACTCAGCTCCTCCTTTATCACTACCAGAACCTGATACCTAGAACACAGCATCACTACCAGAGCCTGATGCCTATAACCCATAACTATTGGAGCCTGATATCTAGAACTCTGCATCACAATGTGAATCTAGAACCCATCTCCTGCTCCAATCTCTGCCACACATTGATACCTAGAACAACGTGAATCTAGAACCCACCTTCTGCTCCCATCTCTACCACACATTGATACCTAGAACCCATCCCCCACTCTACTACGGTGACATACCTAGAACCCATTTCCACCTGTGCCTGATACTTAGAACCCAGCTCCTTCTCCATCACTAGGATGGCCTGATATCTAGAATCCAGCATCACTGACAGCGCCTGATATCTAGAACCCAGCTCCTGCTCCATCGGTACCGGAGCCTGATTCCTAGAACCCAGCATCCCTACCAGAGCCTGAAACCTAGAACCCAGTTCCACTGGAGCCTAATACCTTAAACCCAGCTCCTGCTCCATCACCGCCAGAGCCTGATACCTAGGACCCAGCATCACTGCCAGAGCCTGATACCTAGGACCTAGCATCACTGCCAGAGCCTGATAACCTAGAACCCACCTGTTGCTCCATCACTACCAGAGCCTTATGCCTAGAACCCGTGCCGTCCATCACTACCAAAACCCATCGCTACCAGAGCCTGATACCTAGAACTCCTCTCCTGCCCCATCACCTCCAGCACCTGATGCCTGGAGCCCATATCCTCCATCAATACCAGTCTTATACCTAGAACCAGTCTCTTGCTTCATAACTAATATAGCCTGATAAATAGAATTTATCCTCTCCATCACTGCCAGGGGCTGATACCTAGAACCCATTTTCTACCTTCATCACTAACCCATAGCACACTCACCTGATGCAGATTTTAGGCTTTTTATCCCTTCAAAAATGTGACAGGAGGAGGGGAGGTGGCTCCCAGTGTGGGTGGGGGGTCTCCGGGGCACATGGTGGGAGGGCAGCCCGCCATCTATAGCAGACCTTGGATTCTTTTTATGTCGGCAATAGAAGATCCTAAAATAAGTAAATCTAAGGAGCAAAGTGTGTGTGCTGGTTACTGAGGTGTGAGGAGATCGAGGGGTCCGACCCCCTGTGATGCTGCACATAGAGGAGGGGTCCGACCCCCTGTGATGCTGCACATAGAGGAGGGGTCCGACCCCCCCCTGTGATGCTGCACATAGATTATTGAGGTGTGAGGAGATAGAGGAGGGGTCCGACCCCCTGTGATGCTGCACATAGATTATTGAGGTGTGAGGAGATAGAGGAGGGGTCCGACCCCCTGTGATGCTGCACATAGAGGAGGGGTCCGACCCCCTGTGATGCTGCACATAGAGGAGGGGTCCGACCCCCTGTGATGCTGCACATAGAGGAGGGGTCCGACCCCCTGTGATGCTGCACATAGAGGAGGGGTCCGACCCCCTGTGATGCTGCACATAGAGGAGGGGTCCGACCCCCTGTGATGCTGCACATAGAGGAGGGGTCCGACCCCCTGTGATGCTGCACATAGAGGAGGGGTCCGACCCCCCCCTGTGATGCTGCACATAGAGGAGGGGTCCGACCCCCCCCCCTGTGATGCTGCACATAGAGGAGGGGTCCGACCCCCCCCTGTGATGCTGCACATAGAGGAGGGGTCCGACCCCCTGTGATGCTGCACATAGAGGAGGGGTCCGACCCCCCCCTGTGATGCTGCACATAGAGGAGGGGTCCGACCCCCCCCCCCCCGTGATGCTGCACATAGAGGAGGGGTCCGACCCCCCCCTGTGATGCTGCACATAGAGGAGGGGTCCGACCCCCCCCCCTGTGATGCTGCACATAGAGGAGGGGTCCGACCCCCCCCTGTGATGCTGCACATAGAGGAGGGGTCCGACCCCCCCCTGTGATGCTGCACATAAAGGAGGGGTCCGACCCCCCCCTGTGATGCTGCACATAGAGGAGGGGTCCGACCCCCCCCCCCCCGTGATGCTGCACATAGAGGAGGGGTCCGACCCCCCCCTGTGATGCTGCACATAGAGGAGGGGTCCGACCCCCCCCCCCTGTGATGCTGCACATAGAGGAGGGGTCCGACCCCCCCCCCTGTGATGCTGCACATAGAGGAGGGGTCCGACCCCCCCCTGTGATGCTGCACATAAAGGAGGGGTCCGACCCCCCCTGTGATGCTGCACATAGAGGAGGGGTCCGACCCCCCCCTGTGATGCTGCACATAGAGGAGGGGTCCGACCCCCCCCTGTGATGCTGCACATAGATTATTGAGGTGTGAGGAGATAGAGGAGGACCCCCTGTGAGGCTGCAGGTACAGGGAGAGATCCGGGGGGGAGCGGGGCGGAGGTTTATGGATCGCCATACATTGCTATTGCTTCTATACACTTGTTGCCATCGCTCCCCCGTACTACTGGGGGTCTCCATAAGTGTTGGGGCTCTTGATCACCTAGTTTATTTGTGAAGAGCGTTTAGTGTAATGTCCATAGAGCCCTGTCTACTAGCGCCGGTAATAACAAGAGTCGGGGTTCCTCCTAGAACGACATGTGCAGGGAAGGGTGCCTGTACACAGATTTATCTGAGATTTTTGAAGCCAAAGCCAGGAATGGATTTGAGAAGAGGAGGAATCTCTTTCCTTTATGACATGTTCCCTATTTATAGTCTGTTCCTGGCTTTGGCTCCAAAAATCTGTCAGATAATCTGTCTGTGTAAAGGCACCCCTAGGAGTCCGGAGAGCCTTGTCTTTAGACGTTTCCTTCAGTCTGTGACTTCTGTTTAATTTCTGATCATTTTTATGAGCCCTGCTTGCTGTCAGTGACTGTAAGCCTCCAGAGGCTGAACGTGCATACAGACGCTCACAGCTGAGGCTTTGCTACAGTTGCATCCAGTCTAGACCATTGTCTGAGGCAAACAGATCTCACTCCAGTCTGTTCCATATACGACATTGCATTGGCACAGTTGTAAGTTTTGTTTTTTTTCCCTGCGTGTTGTCCTGGTTCTGGTCACAGATTCGCCACACAGTGATATAATCTGTGTACGAGATTTCCATGTTGAATAACAGGCACAGATCATACAGTGTAAGGGTCCAATTACACAGATTATCTGCCAAAGATTTGAAGCCAAAGCCAGAAACAGACTATAAAACAGAGATCATGTCATAAAGGAAAGCCTGAGATTTCTCCTCTTTTCAAATCCATTCCTGGCTTTGGCTTCAAGTCTTTGGCACCTGATGTGTCTGAAGGATTTGGTCAGGACCTTACTTTTATATACTTTCTTTTAGTTCTTAGCTAGCAGACATCTTGAAAGTGTTGTCCATTGGTTGTGAATGAGATTGTTTGTACTCACGGACGGCAAGCAGAGAGCCTTAAAGGGCTACTCCCGCCCCCCCCAAAAAATCTTTCAGATTAACTGTTGTCAAAGATATTTAGATTTGTAAATTTTTTTAAAAAAATCCTAACTCTTCCAGTACTCATCAGCTGCTGTATGTCCATCAGGAAGTGGTGTATTTTTTCCAGTCTGACACAGTGCTCTCTGCTGCCACCTCTGTCCATGTCAGGAACTGTCCAAAGCAGTAGCAAAACACCTTAAAAAACCTCTCCTGCTCTGGACAGTTCCTGACATGCACAGAGGTGGCAGCAGAGAGCACTTTGTCATACTGGAAAAATACACCACTTCCTGCAGGACATACAGCAGCTGATGAGTACTGGAAGACTGCATTTTTTAAAAAAAAAGAAGTAACAAATTTGTATAACTTTGACACCAGTTGATCTGAAAGAAAAAAAAATCATCAAGGTGCCCCTATAAAGTGTTAGAAAGTGAAACAAAGTATATAAAAGTGCAAAACTAATAGGAAGGAAGCATCACAAGGGTCCCTGTCACTAAATCAGAATGGGAAAGTGATGTAAGCCTCCCAATACACCAGTGGTGGGGAACCTTCAGCCCTCCAGCTGTGGCAAAACTACAATTCCCATCATACCTGGACAGCCGAAGCTAAAGCCTTCACTGCCCAGGCATGATGGGAGTTGTAGTTTTGCCACAGCTGGAGGGCTGAAGGTTCCCCATCCCTGAAATACACCCCAGAGTTCCTGAAGAACAGTGAAGTTTGGCAGCTGATGGATGCGGTGCAGGCTGTAACATGTAATACAAGGCTGAACTTATAAAGCTCTTGTCTTGCGAGGTTCTGCAGCAGCTGAAACCTGTTTCCTGAGCTGTAGCACGTGTAATAGCCATAGTTTCAGAACCATGGATGTCCTGACACAATGGTCGGACTTGTTGCTGTATCAGAGTTTTATGGAGTTCTAAGCTTCTTGATGTTCCTGACTCCTTGTTCTTCGGTCTCTTCTCCCGCAGTGTCCCGGGCGCTGGTGGAGCTCCACTTGAAGCTCATGAGGAAGATTGGAAAGTCGGTCACGTTCGACAGATGGGAGAAATACCTGATCAGGGTAGGAGGCCTTACTATATCATGGAGCTAGGACTGGAGAGAAGCTTATAGGAGTAGTAGTGATAAGGAACTCCTGGTAACGTCTTCCCACATGGTCCCAGATGATATCTGTAGTGGACAGCTGGCATAGAGATGCTACAGACTGGGGCTGAGGAGAAGCTGGGAAGCACTTGCTTATACAGTACACTGCAGACAAAGTACATAATCGCAGACGCTTGGTAACGTCCAATCCAGAATTTTCTTTTGTTTTTATAAAAGTGATAAAGTTGCAAGGTGCGATAGAAAGTGCAGATCATGTCACAATAAGTGTTAGAAGGGTGGCACTAGAGCTGATTTAAATACATTTGTGTAATCTTACTGACCCAGGGAACATAGATAACATGTGTTTTACAACAGGGTGAACAGTTTAAACACAAATCCCCTCAAAGAGAAAGTATATGTATATATATATATATATATATATATATATATATATATATATTTATTTTTTTTATTTTATTTTTTCAAATTCTCTGCATACACTTATTTCCGGTTTTGCAGCATATTTTATTGGATAATTAAGTCTGTAATTGCAAAGTATAGTTAGTGTTGCAAAAAAATTAGAGCTCATATCAGTCTGTAGGTGAGGAAGGGCAAGCGCTATGGCTTTATAAACACGAGGAGGACAAAAGAAAAGTGCAAAAACGAAAAGTGCCTCGGGAGGGAAGGGGTTAATATTGCAAAGTGCTGTCAGGTGGGTGATCTACCATTTACAGGGAAGCCTCCAGAAGGCCACTGCCTGCTTGTTACCCTTCAATTATATCATAGGGACGCTGATGACCACCTGTCAAATAACCATATGGAGGCTGTGGTGACTATGAACCTCAGCAATATAGAGAAGTAACCGGCAACAGAGAGATCTGCTGGTCATTGATGATGATGAGTGTTGCATAGAGTGCGGTCAGCACCTACTTACCCAACCCCATCTATGACATACACATTCATCATACCTTGAGAAGGGGTTAAGGGGGTTGTCCAGCGAAAATCTTTTTCTTTCAAATCAACTGGTATCAGAAAAATATATAGATTTGTAATTTACTTCTATTAAAAATCTTAAAGGGGTTGTCCGGCGATAAAAAATTCTTCACAGAATAACACACATTACAAAGTTATACAACTTTGTAATGTATGTTATGTCTGTGAATGGCCCCCTTCCCCGTGTCCCACCCCCCCCCCACCCGTGTACCCGGAAGTGTGGTGCGCTATACATTATCTGTCACGTGCCGACCACGGTCTCCGATCCTCAGCAGTGACGTCTTCTTCGGGAGCCCAGCGGATCTTCCCGAGTGCCAGCCGCCCTCTGCAGCGTCATCCGAAGCTCAGCCGCGATTGGCTGAGCATAACTGTGCTCAGCCAATCGCGGCTGAGCTGCTGATGACGTGGCCGCGTCATCAGCCGCTCAGCCGCGATTGGCTGAGCACAGTTATGCTCAGCCAATCGCAGCTGAGCTTCGGATGACGCTGCAGAGGGTGGCCGGCACTCGGGAAGATCCGCCGGCCTCCCGAAGAAGACGTCACTGCTGAGGATCGGAGACCGTGGACGACACGAGATGCGGTGAGTATAATGCACCACACTTCTGGGTCTAGCGTGGGTGGGGGGAAACACGGGGAAGGGGGCCATTCACAGACATAACATACATTACAAAGTTGTATAACTTTGTAATGTGTGTTATTCTGTGAATAATTTTTTATCGCCGGACAACCCCTTTAAGGGCAGGAGAGGTTTTCTATGGGGATACAGCAGCTAATAAGTATTGGAAGACTTGAGATTTTTTAATAGAATTACAGTGGTGCCTTGGATTACGAGCATAATTCCTTCCGGGACTGTGCTTGTAATCCAAATCCACTCTTAAACCAAAGCAAATTTTCCCCTAAATCACTGATATACAGACAAATAGATCTGCTCCCTCCGACCCCCCCCCCCCCCCCCCCCTTCACCAATGTGTCTGGGCTGCTATGGATGAGACTGATCAGGGACCTGATCTATGAATGAGCTGTCAGATTCTGACAGCTCATTCATTCTCAATAATACATGATCAGCGCTGTAATGTATTATAGAGGTACCTGTAAAGTGAAAGTAAAACACAAACACATACATACACAAATAATAAAAAATTATACAAATAAATAAATAAATTAAATAGACACATTCCCCATCCCCCTTTATAAATGATCCCCTGATGCCGATGTTAGGCGTATTGTTTATGTTTCTGTTCAATGGTTGTTGGTATTGGAAAACTGCATAAATAAAACCTTTTTAAAAAAGAAAAAAAATCCCCTATAAATAAGATACATAAATTTGGTATTGCAGCGTCCGTAATGACCCCGTCTATTAACCCGTAAAATTAATTATCCCGCCCGATTACTGCCGCTAAAAAATTAACACAAAAATAATCAAAATTACAATTTTTTGTTAATCCCACCCCATAAAAAATATAGATAAAAGCTATCAAAACATCACATGTACCCAAAAGGCGTACCACAAAAACCGTCAGCTTATGCCACAAAAAAAAGCCCTCACATAACTCCATTGGCGAAAAAATAATTATTAATTAAATAATAAATAATAATTAAATATTACTGCTCTTACGATATGCAAGACACAAACAGTATTTATAGTATAAATGCCATAAACTATAACAAAAGCTATATAAAATGGATATAACTGTAATCGTACCGACCTGACAAATAATAACGTGTCATATGTGATGCATAGTAAATGGCGTACAAAAAAAAGGTGAAAAACTGCTGCTAACTTGTGTTTTTTATTCATACCACCTAATAAAAAATGTTTTAAAAAATGATGAGGGTGTCACATGTCCCCCAAATGGTACCGATGGAAACGTCAACCCTCTTACACAAATATTTTGGCACCGCAAGGATATAATGGCTAAAAAATAACCTGAAATAAAAAAAGGCCCCAAAATTCACCAGGTCTCTGTCATGTCTGCGGCCTGTGGTTGAGTCAGGTGACGCACTGCGGCCACATATGGGGGATTTCTAGAAACATTAGAATAAGGGGAATAAATAGTGAGTGGTATTTTTCAGTTAGTATTTGCTGTGTATGAGGAAAAAAAATTATCAAAATAGAATATCTGCCAAAATAATAAGTGTTAAATTTCCCCTCCAACTTAAAAGCTTAAATTTCTGCGAAACACCTAAAGGGTTAATAAACTTTTGAAATGATACTTTGAGGGGTGCAGTTTTTACAGTGGAGGGATTTATGGGGGTAAAAAACATACAGGCCTCACAAATCCACTTCAGAACTGAACTGGTCCCGAATAAAATTAGAGCTGAAATTTTCATGAAAATTTGAAAAATCACTGCAAAATTTTGAAGCCCTCTAACATCCTAACAAGTAAAAAGGACGTTCACCAAATGACGTCACCATAAAGCAGACATGTTGTAGATGTTGCAGTAATAATTAGCTCATGTGGCATGACTATCTTGGGAAAAAAGAGTTTTGAATATAAAGAAATTTTGCGCAAATGTTGTGATTTGTACAAAAAAAAACTACTGAGTGTATCAACCAAACATAAAGAGGAATATGTCACGAAAAAACAATCTCAGAATAACTGCGATAGTTAAAAGCATCGCAGAGTTATCACTACATAAAGAGATACAGGTCAGATTTGAAAAATAGGCCCCGGGCATTAAAGGACAACTCCGGCGAAAAAATTTTTGGGCTTATTTAACACACATTACAAAGTTATATAACTTTGTAATGTGGTTAAATACCCGGTCTGGCCCCCTTCCCCCACTTTCCGACCCCCCACCCCGGAAGTTAAAGAATATATACATTACCTATAACGGTCGTCACGGTCCTCTTCTCTGGTGTCGGGTGATGTCAGAGCTGGGGGCGGTCCGGGTCTTCTTCCTCCTCGGCGTCTTCATTGAGAGTGAATGGGAGAGAAAAGGCTGCTGGTGCACATGCGCACCAGCAGCCTTTTCATTGGCTGGAGCGCATCACATGGCTTCCAGCTTGCTCAGCCCTGATTGGCTGAGCTTGCTGGAAGCCATGTGATGCACTCCAGCCAATGAAAAGGCTGCCGGTGCGCAAGCGCACTGGCGGCCTTTTCTCTCTCATGGACCCGGAAGCAAGAGACATCGCTGGACGGCGGAGGCAGGTGACGGTGAGGCGGACGGCGGGCGAATGGAGTGGCGATCGTCACCGGAGGGATGGTGAGTATGGTGTCTGTGTTTTTTTTTTTGGGGGGGGGGGTCCCGCCGGAGTTGTCCTTTAAGGCCAAAACAGGCTAAAGAGGCAAGGGGTTAAACCAAGTCACAATTTAGAAAAACTGTGAGCTCTTAAACCAAGGTGCCACTGTAAATTACAAATCTATATATCTTTCTGACACCAGTTGTTTTGAAAGAAAAAGAATTTCGCTGGACAACCCCTTTAATATATATTCTTTAATAATAAACGATGTGAAAAAAAATTATATATATATTTTTTTTAAAGCCCCTATAAAAGTTACTGTTCTAGGATTGCAGCCACATAATGTGTTCCATAAAATAATAAAGTATAACAATATAAACTGCAAAAAACTGTGAAAAGTTTTGTCAGTTAAAGAAAACAAATAAACTTGGTCAAAAGGGCAGATCTTAAAAAGGCAGTGATTCCTAGCTGGGGAGGGGGGCAGGGGGGTTAACTGCAGTTGTGGTGCGTTTACACAGAACGATTATCGTTTGAATTTTCGCAAAAAAGATCACATTTGAGCGATAATCATTCTGTGTAAACACAGCAAGGTATTAGTCTCCAGGGTCGCCTGGACCTAAAGCTTTTGGTGTTTCTGTGCATTAAAGGGGACCTCCGGATAGCAAAACAAGGCAGCACAGCGCCACCCCTATCCATCGGTTGTGTCTTGTATTGCACTGAATTGAGCTGAAATATCACACAGCCCATGGACAGGTGTGGTTCCGTTTCTGAAGACAGCAGCCATGTTTCTCTAGGCCTGGACAACCCCTACTAGGAGGATTCTCAGATCAGTGATTGACTGCTTCTGTCTGTGATGTCTGTGCAGATATGTCAGGACTACAACAGCACATGGGCCTGGGAGATGGAGAAGAAGGGGTACCTGGAGATGGGCGTGGAGTGTAAAGTGGGGTTACTTAAGGTAAATATACTGCCACCTGATCATACTATGGTTTTTTCGGTATCCCCAATAATGTCATATGGCTGTTATCTTAAAGGGAACCTGTCACGCTGAGGACTGGGTCAAAACCCACCCTACTCTGTAATAAAGAAATACTCACCTAGCTTGGTACCCTGCAGCTCCCCATACGGCATCATGCGATCCCCCACTTGTTGCTCTTCCTGTTTCTGAACCGAACACTCGTGAGCAGTGGTGGTCTACTCAGCCACAGCTGTATGTCAGTATGTGAGTGGCTGAGCCGAGTCCCTCTTGGAAGTAGGAAGAAGAGTGACAGCACCACAATGGGAGCTGTGGGGGACCAGGTAGGTAAGTATGTCAGCTTTTGTATAGTGGCCCATAAAGCAAGTAAACATTTCTGTCTGGTTAAACCATTTAAGGATATTTCTCTTGAATGTAGCCATCATGTTTTGTATAAGGAGAGTGCTAGGTCTTTGCATAGTGGAGCCCTATACTTACACATCCTCTCCTCGTTCCAGCACTTATGCGAGTGTCAGTTTGACGACAATCTGAAGTTTAAGAATGCCATCAATGAAGAGGATTCTGACGCCATGCGTATCCAGCCCATAGGGCGGGATAAAGACGGCCTAATGTACTGGTATCAACTGGATCAGGACCATAACATCCGGGTGTACATCGAGGAGCAGGATGACCAGGATGGCTCCACATGGAAGTGCATAGTCAGGTCAGTACAGTGGGGGGCTCTGGTTTAAACAAGGTATTTAATGTGGCCCCTTATTCCCCAAAGGGTGCGTGTAATTTGGTCTGATATATTAACTGTGCAAACTTTAGAGCTAAAATTTCCCAGCTTTCCCTACTTGGTCAGTGTCTTTACACAGTTTTCTATATTTTTTTTTTCTTTTTGACTGTGCTGTCTGTACCCTGCACAATTTAGGGTACTTCCCCCTGTGATATAATACCTCAGTTGTTAGGGATCTAACAACAGGCATGCTGATTCTATAACAACCTTCAGAATAGTGAGTGCAGCTCTGAAGTACAATACAGGATATAACTCTGGATCAGTACCGGATAAGTAATGTATGTACACAGTGACCCCACCAGCAGAAAAGTGAGTGCAGCTCTGAAGTACAATACAGGATATAACTCAGGATCAGTAGCGGATAAGTAATGTATATACACAGTGACCCCACCAGCAGAATAGTGAGTGCAGCTTTGGTGTATAATGTGGTAATTGATTTAGTCTTCTAATCTGTAATATTAACCCCTGAAAGGCTTGCGCCTGTGTGTGATATTGTAGATTCGGCTGCTGCTTTCGAAGTGTAATCAGTTCGGTTTCTTTAATTTTTTAGGTCCAGGAATGAATTGGCTGAGATCCTGGAGCTTTTGAAAGCACAAATAGATCCTGCATTACTGAAGAAATCTGAGCCGGAAGAAAATTCATCTCAAAATCCCAATGCAGATGACGAAGATGTTAAGAAGGAAGAGAATGGCGGTATGCGTCTTCAAAATAAATACCCAACAATACTTAGGAAAACTTTTGTCTGTAACAAAATTGACTGAACATGGAACAAGCTTAACCTCAATCACTTTCATTTACTTGCATTATATGAAATATACATAGAAGCCCCAAACTGTTAGCATGTATGTATGCAATAAAAACAACTCATACAATACAATGTATTACATTGACTGTAGCACATTACTTTTAATCAGTATTGCTGCAAAAAGTGCTTGCGTAGCCATATTATTATACAACATATCCATTTCTTATAAACACAGCCATATCCTTATACAGCATATCCATTTGTTATATATCCATATCCATAAGTTATATACATAGCCATATCCTTATACAGCATATCCATTTGTTATATATACATATCCATTTGTTATATACATAGCCATATCCTTTTTCAGCATATCCATTTGTTATATATCCATATCCAAAAGTTATATACATAGCCCTATCCTTTTTTAGCATATCTATTTGTTATATATCCATATCCAAAAGTTATATACATAGCCATATCCTTATACAACAGTGGAGTGGCAGAGGAGAATGCACTCTGTGGATATCATAGTTCTCCATAATGGGAGACTTTGTATACATTGTTCTTAGGAAAGAGTCTTCCACCCATCCCTCCATCCGTAACACAGAATTCCCCTTGAAAATGACAGGCCATTTAATATCATAGTCCTTTTTTCTCTCTTTGGCCTTTAGAGAAACCTACAGAAGATGATGAAATGAAAGAGAATAAGCCAGATGTGAATAAGGAAGCGAGTGAGTCCACAACTGAGAACAGCAGTAGCTGCAAAACCGATGGCGAAAGACCTCGCGAAATAAAAACCGAACCACTGTCCGACACAGAAGAAGGGATACCATCTGCCAAAGAAAAAGACTCCTTCAAGGAGAACATAAAGCCTGTGAAAACAGAGACTAAGAGTGAGAAAACTGAAATAAAAGACTTGAAGGAATCCAAAGGGAGCTCTGAAAAGACCCCATCGCCGCATGAACATGAGCGTGCTGAGGTTTCTGTCATCGTCAAGCGTACGGAAGAACATGTGGAAAAACCTGTGGAGGATACGGAGAAAATGAAGAACGACCAGCAGGCTAAGATCCCATTGAAGAAACGGGAACTAAAACTAACCGATGACCTGCAAGTTGCGATCTGCAAGTCGAAAACACCCACAAAAGAGCTGCTTCAGAAGGAAGAGGGGAAATCAGAAGATAACGGTACGAAAGCTGCTACTGATGGGAAACAACTGGTCAACGGAGAAGTGAACAGTGAAAAAGTACATAAAGCAAAAGCAGACCATACGGAGGAGGCCACCGCCGCCACTGCTCCAAGAGAGTCCGTTATTGAGTGCATAAAGGATGAAAATGGTATTGCCAACGAGAAGAGAAATTCTAGTGTCATTAAGAGTTTACAAGAACTGAAGGAGAACGGCAAATCTAAAATTGTAGATGGGTTGGAGAAAAACGCGACTGACCTCAGCAATGACCGCACTACACCCCCTGTGCAAGAACCCTCTCAGAAAGTGATCCCCGCCAGCGAAAAAGCTGAAGATGACTCAAACAAAGGCAGCACAGAAATGAAAGCTGATAAGAAACTGGAGGCCGAGAAAGAAAAGCCACCCCAAGAAGAAGAAAAGGAAGAGGTAAAGAAGGACGCAAGTCACTCAGAGACCACCAAGGAGCCTGAGGCTGTGGCTGAGGTCCCACTGGCTGAGACCAAAGAAGTGTCACAGATACCAGAGGAAAGTGTTTCCAATGAAAAGGCAGAGGAGGTCAAAGACGATGCCAGCAGGCAAGAGCCAGAGTCAACTGTGAAAGATAAAGTCCCTAAAGTAAAGTTATCAGTATCGAAAAGATCTGCCACTAGAAATTCTGCCGCCAAGAAGGATAAACCCAGCGAAGAGCCAGAGAAATCGGAAAATGATGTAAGAGAGGAGCCAAAGCCGACTGAGAAAATCGAGACTGAAGAGAAGCTCCCAGCTTCAGTAAAAGAGAAGAAAACATTCCCTTTAAGGAGCAAACGTAAGATGGGTGCTAAGGAGAGTGAGGCTTCAGAGTCAAAAGATGCAGATGAAGAAGAGAAAGCAGAGGAAGCCGAGCAGGAGAAGACTACAGAGAAGCCATCACTGTTGTCCAGAAGTAAAAATAAGCTAAAGGCCGTTACTGAAGAGGAGAACAGCGGCTCAGAGGGTAAGGAGATGACTTCAGAGAGGCAGAAGGATGGCATAAAACTCACTATCCGCATCTCCAACAAGAGGAGGCGGCCGGAGCTGCCAGTGGAGAACGTGGTTGTGGAAGACCCAGAGGAGGCAGACATGGAGGAAAACATTGGCAGGAGGCTAAGGCGGTCTCCTCGGATTTCCCGACCGTCTGCCAAGGTGACGCAGGTAAAAGCCCGCAAGCCTGAAAAGAAAGAGAGCGATGAAGAAGAATTGCCTGCCCCTGCGAAACCCGAAAAGGAGGAGGAAGAGAAGAAATCTGAAAAAGAATCGAGTCAGAGAACAAAGAAGGTGAGTTACCTGGAAAAGGCTTAAAGGGGTTGTCCAGCGAAAATCTTTTTCTTTTAAATCAACTGGTCTCAGAAAGTTATATAGAAACATAGAAGATTGTCGGTGGCAGAAAAAGACCACTGGGTCCATCTAGTCTGCCCTTTTAGTATTTTCTTTCTTATCTTAGGATAGATGTATGTTTATCCCAGGCGTGTTTAAATTCTGTTATTGTAGATTTACCAACCACCTCTGCTGGAAGTTTGTTCCAGGTATCTACTACTCTTCCAGTAAAATAATATTTTCTCACATTGCTTCTGATCTTTCCCCCAACTAACCTCTCACTGTGTCCTCTTCATTTTGAGCTCAGTTTTTTACTAAAAACACTTCCCTCCTGAACCTTGTTTAGTCCTTTAAAGCGACTCTGTACCCACAATCTGACCCCCCCCCCCCCCCCAACCACTTATACCTTCGGATAGCTGCTTTTAATCCAAGATCTGTCCTGGGGTCCGTTCGGCAGGGGATGCAGTTATCGTAACAAAAACAACTTTTAATCCTGCAGCGCTGTGTCTAACAGCCGGGGCTTACAATTGTATATGCATTAGGCTGGCACACCCTCTCTGTATTTCATCCCCATCCTCCTCCTCATTAGGAATGATCCAGGAACATTTACTGCTGTTTGAGCTTTGCACATGTGTCTTAGTGATCCAGCCCATGTTCATTATGCACACAGGTGGGGAATAGGAAGCAATCTGCCTGGAGCATTCCTAATGATGAGGAGGGTGGGGAGGAAGGACAGAGAGGGTGTGCCAGCCTAATGCATATACAAATGTAAGCCCCGGCCGTTAGACACAGCGCTGCTCGATTAAAAGTTGTTTTTATGACAATAACTGCATCCCCTGCCGAACGGACCCCAGGACAGATCTTGGATTAAAAGCAGCTATCTGAAGGTACAAGTGGTTTTAGGGGGTGGGTGGGGGGGGGTCAGATTGTGGGTACAGACTCGCTTCAACATACTTAAAGGTTTCAATCATGTCCCCCCTTTTCCCTTCTTTCCTCCATTCCTCACACCCTCCACTATTTTTGTAGCCCGTCTTTGGACCCGTTCTATTTTATCAATGTCCTTTTTTAGATGAGGTCTCCAGAACTGGACACAGTATTCCAGATGTGGCCTCATCAGAGCTCTATACAGCGGGATCACTATATAGATTTGTAATTTACTTCTTTTAAAAAATCTCAAGTCTTCCCATACTTATCAGCTGCTGTATGTCATGCATGAAATGTTTTTTTATTTTTAGCCTGACACAGTGCTCTCTGCTGACATCTCTGGCTGAGACAGGAACTGTCCAGAGCAGGAGAGGTTTTTTTATGGGGTTGAGATGTCAGCAGAGATCACTGTGTCAGACTGAAAATAAAACACAATTTCCTACAGAACATACAGCAGCTTACAAGTATGGGAAGACTTGAGTTTTTTTTTAATAGAAGTACACTACAAATCTATATAACTTTCTGATATCAGTTGATTTGAAAGAGATTTTCTCTGGATAACCCCTTTAAGGATCTGTTCACTTCTGCAACCTATTATTGCTTATTAAAAATAAAGAAGCATCTTTGGCTTCCAATGAAGAGAAGGGGTAAAATTCCTTCTTTTTGTATAGGAACTAAATACACAGAGGTTTGCGTCCTTGAAGGGGTCATCCAGGATTACAAAAAGCACAGCTACTTTCTGGCAAAAACAGCGCCACCCCTGTCCCCAAGTTGTGTGTGGTATTACAGTTCAGCTCCATTCACTTCAGAGGATCTGTGCTGCAAAATCCACACCCAATCTGAGGACAGGAGCAGTGCTGTTTCTGTATAAAAGTTGCCATGTTTTTATAAGCCTGAACAACCCATTAAAACCCTGTGTAGTCTTATCTTGAAGTCATGTTCGTCTGGGTTTACACTGTGTTAATGCCGTGCACCCTTGCTATACATCAGCGCTGTGTCAAAAAAGGATGCAGGCACATACCATGGGCCCCATTCACTTTAATAACTATTGATTACATCTGGGCCACTTTCACATGTACTGTATACATTTGTTCAGTGGGACTCTGTCACACAGCAGACCACTCAATTAATGCGTACCTATCATTTTCAGAAAACTTTTGATGTATCACATCGACATGTCAACAGGTTTGATCGGTCAGGGTCTTAGTGTTCAGAGCGTGACTGAACTGTGGTGCGTTCCTCTCCCCTTCTCTATCTGTGTGAGCAGGACGGCTTCATAGACTAGCATTAGGCGGCCATATAGGTCACGTGACACTGAGTCGGGAAAGATCTTGCTGAGCGTAGACTTTTAGCTATGTCTCCTGGTCGGTCTTCGTTTTGAACACTCACTCCCCAGCCATTAAAAACTTTTGACATGTGTCTGTGATGGATCAAAAGTTTTTGTCCTAACAGGTACTCCTTAAGTCCCACTAAATAAAAGCTAATGTGTAGAGACATAGTCAAATAGCCCTTATAGCGTAGTGGTCACCAAAACTAACTTTTGACATGTCATCGGATCATACTGATGAGAGCGGCTCTCACTGCTGAGACTCTCTCTGATATAACTGGGGAAAGATTAATGCAATCCCTGGCCAGCCCTGCAGTCCGCCAGTATTCCTCATAGAAGTCTATGAAAAATGATAGACAGAATACAGGGCTAAGCGGGGATTGTATCGTGCTGCCGCAATCTTTCCCCAGCTATATCTTCTGACCTCCTCAGTAAGACTCGCTCTGATCAATAATTGACATGACATGCCAATAGTTAGTGTTAGTGACTGTGTCCATTTAGGATAAATGGGGCCTGCTGGGGTATAGGTCAGCATCCTTTTCATGGGATGCCAACATATAGCTGGGGTGTATTGTATTAAAGGGGTACCTCCATCACTGACTGGCTAAGCGGACTTAAAAACGTCACGCCTCAAGCCCGCGTTAGAGACCAGGAAGCGGACAGGCAGCGGGGACCGGAACGCCGCGATACAGGACCCGCCGCTGGACCCGGGGAGGTGAGTGGACGTCGCTGCCCTCTGCCACCTCCTCCCCGACCAGATTGAAGAAAACAAGCCCCCCCCGGAGTACCCCTTGAAGGCAGCCTCCTTCTTGATAATCTCCACACGGCAACACGTCTGCAGGTTTGACTACACAGGGTTTGTTTAAAGTCTGTAACCATGGAGACACGTTGCTGCTGTATAAACAAAACAAAGGAGATTTTTAACCAAGCATTTTTTATTTGTTTTTGGGTACCCTGAAACAATAAAATACATCCCCCTCCTGGAGACTAACAACTTGTTCCATACTTGTTATTATCTATTCAGTCTGCTTCTCCCAGTTCTGAGCTGCTGGTTTATGCTGAAGATACAACTCATGTAAACAGTGTCCCTGGTGGCTGTATCTGCACTCTGTAATGCTGGGGGGTGGGGAGGGTGTTTAATATGAGGTCAAGTTGCTGGTGACCTCACTGTGATTAACCCTCCCAAAGTGGAGAGACAGTTTTTTGTGTCATCAGCAGAAAGAAGCAGCTCTGAACTGGGGGAAGGAGACTGAATAGATAATAACAAATATGAAACAAGTTGTTAGTCTCCAGGAGGGGGGTTGTTTCAACATGTATTTTACCTCTGCAGATAATCCCTTTAAGAATCTGAGTGATGCATTTGCTGGTTTTAGTCTTGTAGTTAAACAAAAGGGCCATTAAAGCCTTTTTCCTATGTAAATGAAGCCTGGTAGGTTGTGTTCATAGATGTCTACAAACCACACTGTAAATTAAACTGTAGAGACTTGTTCCTACTACTTGGTAACTCTGATTTAAAATGACACAGAAATCCAGACCAAGGAGACGGACACGCTGGACCAACTCACGATCCCGACGCAAACGTAAATCCTCAAGTGAAGAAGAATCTGAGGAGTCTGATAGCGAGGAGGATTCAGAAGGAGGATCAGAAGATGAGAAGAAGGAGGAAGGTGTCCCAGGGGAAGACGATGAGCCGTGTAAGAAATGTGGCCTTCCCAACCACCCCGAGCTGGTAAGCAAGTCACTCCCAACCAGACATGATGGGAATAGTAGTAAGGCTTATTGCAGGGAGCAGGAGATTACCCACAATCTTTGGCTAATATATTACGTTTCAGAATAGCAGTCCTTTGAGCCCTGTTGATCCACAGTGGATGCAGTCCCCATACTTTTCATAGGAGTGGTCACCGCCCTTGTGCAGGTCCCTCTGCATTGATGGATGCAGGTCTGTACTTTGGGATGCACACCTATCTCTGAACAAGAGTCGCGGACAGAGGTGGCTGTTCATACAGGGTTTACATAACTCCCAGACAGTAATGGGATTCAGTTACAGAGACAGTGTATTTTACAATGCTTACACAACTTCTATAAACATCATCTGTAAAAGTAGCATAAACTGTGTAAATGCGGTTTGTTCAGCTCTTTTCAGAATCCTGTCCGGATAGAGATGGAGGCATTCATTATAGAGACAGGTGAGATCCATATCTTATCCTGTGTAGAGATGAGCGATCCTCGGGCATGCTGTGGTTTGTCTAAACCCGAGAGTACAGTATCTGATTATCGTTGGATACAGCCCTAGGGCGGCCTGGAAAACATGGATACAGCCATAGGGTTTAATTAGCATAAAGCTTGAACTAATAGCGTAGAAATGGCACTGAGGATAAAGGTAAGAAACTTACCTACATCCTGAGCGTCCCATGTGCTATAGGGAGATACTTCTAACCTGCTTATAGTTTCCCTTTAAACGTTGCCCTCCATCAGACATACGCTGGGTGGTCTATTCCTATGTCCTTTAGTTGCATTGATACAAATGTGTTTCTTTTTCTTCAGATTCTGCTTTGTGACTCTTGTGATAGTGGATACCATACAGCCTGTCTCCGTCCGCCACTAATGCTGATTCCTGATGGGGAATGGTTCTGCCCACCGTGCCAACATGTAAGAAGCAGCCTATACTTATCACACGTGCCAATACTAATTGGATGCGTTTGACATGTCTAAAAAACATCCACCTTTTCTTATGGTTTTCATTGTCATATGTTGAGGCCATTTAACACGTTCACATTATAGGAAACACTGCTGAAAAGGTGGCATCACTTTACAGTCAGACTCCTAGCAGAGCTCACTAATCTATCAATGTTTCTTTTTTTTTTTTTCTGGAAATTTCTTCAGAAATTACTTTGTGAGAAACTTGAGGAACAGTTACAGAATCTAGATGTCGTCCTTAAGAAGAAAGAGCGAGCAGAGAGAAGGTAAAAAGCCTCCTTTTTTTCAATGATACATTTGAAGGGGAGGTAGAAAAGGATCCTGTTGCTGAATCTCATAACTATATAATGGCCATCTCATCTAGTTTTCTTCCTGGCTGAAAGTTGTCTCTTGTTTGGCAGGAAAGAGCGCTTGGTTTACGTCGGAATCAGTATTGAGAACATTATTCCTAGTCAGGTAAGCTGCTGCTTCTTGACATTGTGCTGTCTATGGTTTTGTGTTGGATTAGTTGGCATAATAGCCTTTATATTTCAGGAAACAGAGGAAGTAGCAGAGGTACAGGAGAAGGAGGAAAAGAAGAAGAAAAAGTCCAAGCCCCTGGAGAGGAGATCAACGAGAGCCAGGAAATTCATCAGTTACAGGTGAGATTAACCGTACCGAAAATGGTCGCTCCACTTGGGCCAAAGGGCTAGACCCCCCAACCCCTTGGGATCTGACATTCTGGACATTCTCTTCCCAGCACTGTGCACGTGACCAACTCCTAGTTGAGGCTGTCCCATGTCATACATTCAGAGAGCAGGGAGAGAAGTGCTCAGCTGTGTGTTTCTCCCCACTAATTCTCAGTCAGGGTCTGAGCGCCTAGACGCTGATCAAAGTTGTTTTTTTTTGTAAGTGACAAGTACACTTAAAGACTTCTGATCTGTGCTTTCACAGGTTTGATGAATTTGATGAAGCAATTGATGAGGCGATAGAAGACGACATCCGGGATGGGGACGGAGGAGGTGGTGGTGGTGGTGAGTCATTTCCAGTCTCTCCTGATGGTGGTCGCCCCTTTTAGTAATTGGGTACAAAAGCAGATATAATAATGGCCTCATCTGGCTTATTTCTGATCGGAGATTCATGTTCCTTTCAGTAGTTCAGTATTATATTATTTTTCTTTTATCTCTATAAAGCTATTGGCAGGGGAAAGGACATGTCTAATATTACTGGTCACCGTGGCAAAGACATCTCCACCATCTTGGAAGGAGAAAGGAGTGAAAGGGAAGAAGGGAAACGTCCTCAAAGGACTGTCACACGGCGCAAGAAGCGGCGGCGATTAAATGACCTAGACAGTGACAGCAACATGGACGAAGAGGAGAGTGAGGACGAGTTCCGCATTAGTGAAGGGTGAGTTGGTCTTCTGCACATGGTTGACCACTGCCATGGGGAAGGGAGGAGTATGTAACTCAGAAGCCCACATTCTGTTTGCAGCTCTCAAGACGAGTTTGTTGTCTCTGATGAAAACGTAGAAGAAAGCGATGACCTGCAGTCTAATGACAGTGACTTTGGTACTCGCCGACCACGCCGACACTACAGCCGACCCATAAGGCAAAGCAGTCGGATAAAGAGGCGTAGTGTCCGGAGGAGGTACTCTGATGATGACGGGGATGATGATGATGAATCTGGCGATGAAAGCCAAGCATCTGGTAATACTTTCTTTATTACTACTTTATTATTTTACATCTGATGTTATATTTCCCTCCAAGGCTGCGATCATAATTCTGCTTGAAAGCTTTTGATATTAGATAACATATGGGGGACAGTTATTACTATGACTTTTGTGAAGTGTTAGGTACACTTGTTGTATGGCTTTTCGTATGTACCCAGCAGTAAAGTTAGTGTTATCCGAATAGATCAGTTGACCTTTGCCTTTAGATCTTTGGCTCGATAAGCCAATTTTTTATTGCGTCTTTTATGTCGCTGTAGAGACTGACAACAGTAGTGACTACAGCGATGACTACCTGGACACCCGGAGGAGGCGATCGCGGCGGAACCAAAAGCGGCAGGTCAACTACAGGGAAGATTCAGAGAGCGATGGCTCACAGAAGAGAGCTCGCCATGGACGAGGAAAAGAAATGAGAAGAGTCCTTAAGAGACGTTTCTCTAGCTCTGAAAGCAATGGTTAGTCTCCTACACGCGGGGATACAGTTAGTCTAAATTTTGTTTAGATGTCTATAGTACAGGTGTCAAACTCAAGGCCCTCAAGCTGTTGCAAAACTACAATTTTCATCATGCCTGGCTGTCCAGGCATGATGGGAATTGTAGTTTTGCAACCGCTGGAGGGCTGCAAGTCTGACACTCATTGTCTATAGAATAGTATACAGAAAAATGCAACAGCTCACTGCAATGGCAAGATACAGGCCCACTATAGACATGAAAAATAGTAAAAAGCAGCCCCCCCCCCCCCCAACTGCTAGCTTTTAACCATTTTCATGTCTATAGTGGGTCTGTATCTTGCCATTGCGGTGAGCTGTTGCATTTTTCTGTGTTTTTGTGTTTGCAATTTCAGCCATAGCAACGTGCTCCTGCCTAGTGTGAATGGTGTTCTAGGAGAGCTGACCAAACTTGTCTTTTTTTCTGTTATAGAATAGTATAAACCAGGGCTTGAGTATTTATTTGCAGCCAGAGCTCATGGTCAAACAGGACAATGCGATATGAGTGATTCTCCAATATGAATGTTTTTTTTTTTTTTCCAGTACACTTTAGCTTTCTGCCTTGCCCACCCTCTTAGAATACAGCATTTAGCCATATGTTTTTCATGTCTTCTGATATGTGAATCTTCATTGTTCGGTGTCAAGTGATGTCAAGATTTACCAAATCTAATAAATCTGTGCTGAGAAAAACACGACTGCTTTATTCCAGAAACAGCCCCCTACTGTCCTCAGTTTGGAAGTGAATGGAGCTAAATTGTAATACCACACACAACCTGAGGACAGGGGGGCACTGTCTTTGCAAGAAAGTAGCTGTGTTTTTTCTAATCTAGGATAAGCCCTTTAATTTAGTCTTGTAAAAGTCTTTCTGATCTACCTAGAAAATGCTGGACTGTCTAATTTCAGACTTCTAGGGAATTGTATTTTTTACTAGACTAAATGAACTGATGACTGATTTATTTGATTCTGTAAATGTTACTGTAGATTACAGGGAATCTGTCACTAGGTTTATGCTGCCATAAATGAGGGCAGCATAAACTAGTGACAGAAATACAGAACAGATCGGTGTATTACTTACATCATTCTATTCAGTGGTTCTCCTGATATGCAGGAAAATGGGCTTTGTGCTGCGGTATTCCCTCCAGATATTGAGTATAGATAGATAACTGCCAATCAGCAGCTGGAGGGCAGTGTGCAGGTGCTCATTAATATCCAAGACTACTGATTACACATATATTGGAGAGGGCTAGTGTGCAGTGCTCACAGACTTTGTTATTCAGGGGAATATCTTACAGAACAGTGTAAGTGATACGTCTCTCTGTTCAGCTTCTCTCACTAGTTTATGCTACCCTTAGATGGGGCAACATAAACTTACTGACAGTCTCTTTAAGTTCCAAAAATTAGTGACTGATTTTTGCTATTATGTGTTCTAGGAAGTGACTTTTCCTCGGATGAAGAGAAACCTCGAAATGTGCGGAAGAACCTACTAAGGAAACGCCTCCGAAGCTCAAATGATGAACTTTCAGATGAAGAAGAAGAGGAGGAGGAAAGACCGGTGAGAAAGCGGTTAAACCGCATCGAGACGGACGACGAGGATGAAGAGGAAGGAGACGCCAAGGTCTGCAGCAGTGACAAGCCACCACCGGCAGAGGAGAAGCCACCTGCGTC
Source organism: Dendropsophus ebraccatus (assembly GCF_027789765.1). NCBI lineage: Eukaryota > Metazoa > Chordata > Amphibia > Anura > Hylidae > Dendropsophus > Dendropsophus ebraccatus. Next base: position 28,104,515 of record NC_091458.1, on the reverse strand, counting down.
CAGCACTGTCCCAGAAGGCACCAAGAAGCCCTGTTACCGGATAGAGAGCGACGACGAGGATGACTTTGAAAATGTTACAAAAGACGGCAGCCCGTTGGACTACAGCTTGGTGGATTTACCTTCCGCTAATGGACAAAGCCCGGAAAAAACTATCGAGACTTTAATCGGGAAACCCAGTGAAAAAATGGAAACCACGAAGGACATTTCAGCCCCCGTCAGCCAGGCTTCCAATGGGACGGGGGGCGGTCAGGAGGCTGCAGGGGCCGAGGAGGATGAGGATGAACTCTTGAGAGTAACTGATCTTGTGGATTATGTCTGTAACAGTGAACAGTTATAAGATTTTTTTCCACCTCTTCCATTTTTGTGCTAATTTATTCCACCGTAGCTCATACCAGCCGGGCCAGTGACGAAACACGGTTTTATTCCGACCCCCCTCTTCACTACAGATTTTACTCTTTTTCTAGAAGCGAACACTTGACCAGTTCTGCAGTCTTTCTGTGAAGTGACCAGTTTATGAACTTTAAAAAAAAAAAAAATTCTGTACATTATTTTTATTTTTTATTTTTTTTCCATTTTCTCTCATTGCATTTGTTGTGGTCATGGGTAAATTTCACTGACTGAAAACCATTGGGAAACGACAGCAAGAGAGAGAAAAAAAAAAAATGACGGCAACTTGTGGTACCTGGAGGGAAAGGATGTGAATAGGGGAGGGAGGGTAGGGCGATATGCATTCCAGATGTCCCCCAAAAAATTATTTTTGTTTAGGGAGGAGAATCCAGAGAAAAAAAAAGAGGGCAGAGAAGCGGGGGGAGGGGGGACGGGAAGAAGCACTTGATGCTTTTAGCTTTTTTCATATGAGATATATATTATATTTAATTACTCAGTACTTAGGTTACGATACAGGCAGTTATAAATAAAAATTACCAACTACTTTACCGTTGCTTTGTCTTAGCTATATGGTTGGTTACCCCCATTTTTTTTTTTTTTTTTGTATACCTAGTCTAGATTCCACAGTGACCACAAGATGTATATTTAACCACTTCTGTGTCAGAAGGCCCTTATATAACAAGTTATGTCGAAAACAATTTGCTGCTGTCATTTCTAAAGTTGAACCACAAAAAAAAAATGAATTTTTTTAAGACATAGAAAAAGAGAAATGTGCTGGTTCCTAGTGTCCTCTTTCTTTTTCCTGCCACCTACTATGTGATAATAAGAGTTTATTGCCTTCTGTTCTCCGTTAGAAATGTTATACTGGCACCGAGCTGTGTTCCTATGCGTCATCTACAATTACTCAAACTATGAACTTTTTTTCTTTTTTTTTTTTAACACATATTATGTTGTGTAACTTTGCAAATACTTTGCTGTAGCGCGCTGCAGGAGATGTAGTGTTTTTCTATTAAAGCACGCTGCCTGCACTGAATACTACACCTCCCGTATGGCAGAGCCTATACTAATGCAGAACTTGTGTGGGGGGGGGGGGGGGGGAGATGTATAGTTGGCCATAGACTATTGTATGTTAGTGGCTCTGTCCTCTTGCCATACTTCTGTAGCATTACACAAAGTCAGAGGGTTCTGGCTGCCAAAGTTTGAAGTCATTGGGCGATCACCAATGGGTCCCTTATATACCTAAGTAATAAGTATTTGCAAAGTTTTAGAACTCTTACAGCAAAATTATGCCTAAATGTAAGTTCTGGATAGTTAATAATTGTCAGTATTGATGGTAAACGGAACACGTTATTTTGCAGGATGATCTCCTGTGTCATATATAAATGTCTGTCATAGCTGAGAATGTAATCTGATGGCCATAGTACTGAGGAATAGATCATGGCTGGTGGACAAAGTGCAGGGATAATGGCATCCTTCAGGATACTTATCTGTTAGCTAGGTAAGAGCTAACAAAGGGCGCCCCCTTCTCAGATGGACCTTTCCTGTTCTGCATAGCACAAATAGCCTATTAAAGGGTGTACTCCAAAGGAAAAAAAGGTTTTAAATTATCTGCTGCCATTAACTTAAATAGATAAATAGATACTTAAATTAATTAAATAGATATGTAAATTACTTCTATTTAAAAAAAAAACTAGTCTTCCAGAACTTATGAGCTACTGTATGTCCTGCAGGAAGTGGTAGCAAATCCCCATAGAAAACTTCTGCTCTGGACAGTTCTCTTAACATAGGCAGAGGTGTCAGACTGGAAAGAATACACCACTTCCTGTAGAACATACAGCAGCTGATAAGTACTGGAAGACTGTATAACTTTCTGACACTAGCTGACTTAAAAAAATGGTTTTCTCTCCTATGGTTGTACTACAGATAAAGTGAACTACTACCAGGTCTCACTAAAGATTGCAGCTGATCTCTGCGGCCCCCAGTATGACAATAGTTTGATCATCTGTTTTTGAAGGGATTGTTTCAAGTCAGATGTTTTCCAAGACTGGAGGAGAAAATAGAGTACTACTAAATTTGCCCCGATCTCTGCTTTATGTAACCTTATAGCTTTGGTGCCATGTTCATATGGTCAGCCTTTCACTACAGATGTATTTATGTCATAGACTTTTAGTAGTGGGGGACTGATGACCTGACCCACAACAATGAGCTTTAATGCCATGGATCTGTCATGCTGGAAGCCTCAAGATCAGGTGGTATCACTGGGAAAAGTATTACAGAGGTCTTATTCAATTAAATGGGCATCGGACAAATACATGGTTAAGCTGAGTAAAGGCTACTTGTAGCAGACTCCATTCTGTCTTATGCTGTTTACACAGATTTATCCGACAGATTTTTGAAGCCAAAGTTGGGAATGGATTTGAAAAGAGGAGAAATCTGTCTTTTCTTTACGACCTGTTTCCTGTTTATTGTCTGTTCCTGGCTTTGGCTTCATTAATCTGTCAGATAAATCTCTGTGTAAATGCACCCTAAGGCCATGTTCACACAATGTAACTTTTGTATTAATCACGGCAGTTGTTGGCGATTTGTAGCAATGGCCGTGATTAATACAAAGGTTACGTTGCACTGCAGTCTAAGGGGAATTCCAGCTGCTGTGTATACACATAATATACACTCTGGCTGGGATCCCTTGTGTCTGCACGAAAAACTGACATGTCAGTTTTGTGTGGCTGCCATTCATTGAACAGCAGGCGCACACCCCTGACAGCTCACACAATGGAGAGTGCGGCTCCGGCTGCACTCTCCATTGTTGGCTATGGTGAATTGGGATGTGCCCGCATCCCAATTTCACACAAATGAAGATCATCTGCCCTGGGGATGATCTTCACTGACCCCGGCCGGGTCATAGAACGGTTGGTGCCTTAAGATGTGTGAACTTGGCCTAAGAGTGGAGACCCTGATTGTATATCCCTCCACCTAGCGTTTCTCTGCCCTATCTAGTTTTCTGGTAATATCTAGTCATCATCTATCATCTGGATGTTGATATGAGATACAGGGTACTATTTGAATACTGCGCATGCACTATGAACGCTGAGAACAACAAAAATCTGCAGTAGAATCTGTAAACCTTTTATGTAGGCTCTGTTACCCAGGCTGATTATTAGTCTGATGTAGCTCTGTGTAAGGGTGGGTTCACATTGAGGAATACTCGCGGATAAACTCAGCGGAATTTCGCCGTCTGTACGCGCTTACGGACGCGCGCCTTTCCCCTGGCTCCATAGACACCATTCTATGAGCCGGCTGATTCCGCATTCCGCCGAAAGAACTGACATGTCAATTCCTTTGGCGGAATGCGGAATCAGACGGCCTATAGAATGGTGTCTATGGAGCCGGCGGAGTTTATCTGCAAGAATTCCTCAATGTGAACCTACCCTAACAGGTATAGTAATGAGCAGATGAGCTAGCAAACACTTGTCTGCTTGCTGAGTTCTGCTCTGCTCAAAGGGGTTAACCAGACATTAAAAAAAACCCTTGCCGCTTTCTTGCAAAAACCTTTCTTGGGTTTTGCAGCTCAGTTGCATTGAAGTGAATGGGGTCTAATTACCACACACAAACAGGAGACAAGACGCTAGGGGAGATATTTATCAAACTGGTATAAAGTAGAATTGTCTTAGTTGCCCCTAGCAACCAATCAGATTCCACCTTTGATTTTTCAAAGAATCTGTAAGCAATGAAAAGTGGAATCTGATTGGTTGCTAGGGGCAACTAAGACAATTCTACTTTACACCAGTTTGATCTTCCCCTAGCTTTTTGTGGAAGAAAGTTGTCATGTTTTCTAAGCCTGGATACCTCTGTAATTCTCCTATTGTGTGGATAGGTGACAAAGGGGCTAGTTTACTAACTGTATTTAGGAAATAAAGTGTTTGTGTCAAACTGAAGAGTGTTCTAGAAATGGGACTAGATCTTTGGTAACCTATGTAGATTTACTCATCATTGACACAGGCGGCTTTGTTTTTTTCCCCAGAATGTATTTTCCTAAATAATACAAAGACGACTGTAAAATTGCTGAAAGTGCTCATGACGGTGAATATATCCCTAGCTAATACAGTCCTTGAACGATCCTTCTGGCAATCTGCTGGAAATCCTGTTCATCTGTTTCTTGTAAAACAGGGTGACAAGATGACGGTCAGTACTGCTCCAACTATCCCAGGATCTGTTACATTATAGGAGAAGGCTGGGTGATAATTCTTGTGACGGTAGCCATACTGCATGTTGTATAGCTTGTTCTCCAGTCCTCATCCATTTTAAACAGTTTTCTCAATTTAAGGCATTTAAAGGGGTATTCTCATCTGAATGTAGATAGAGAAACTTGTAGGATTCATCAAATTAAAAGGGGTTGGCCACGTTATAGTAAAATAGCTCAGTGTACAGTATTAGTAACTGTACTGACTGCATTTACTGACCGCAGCTCCTGTTTACCTCATGGAGCTACAAGCAGACTCCTATCCTCCAGGCTGTGCTGCCCTGCTCTGTGGTGAGTCTGTCCATAAGATGGGTGACATGGAGGAGCATGTGACCAGGCCCGCCCCTCAGTGTTCACCATAGGCATATAAAGGCTCCGTGTTGGAAACTGGGGAGCGGGGCATGGTCACAGGCCATCTTATGGACAGACTCGCCTCAGAGCAGGAGAGCACAGCCTGGAGGAGGGGAGTCAGATTTGTAGCTCTATGAGGTACACAGGGAGCTGCTGTCAGTAAGTGCAGTGAGTACACTTACTAATACTGTACACTGAGCAATTTTACTATTAAGTGGACAATCCCTCTAAACGTTTTTACAAATTCATTAATTTAGCAAAGTTTCAGCTTTCTCCTGATATGCTGCTCTTCCTGCTATTGTTGACAGGTTGTCTAGGTTACCGACCACTACTCTACTCTAAAAGCAGTGGACAGGCTGGTGTGTATAATGTAGATGTATAGAGTTGTAGTGCTTATATACTGTAATATATATATATAACACTGTAGCAGCACTCCAGTGTTCAAGTGATCAAAAAGGTGCAGTCTTTATTCCAATACAGCAATCATGATACATTTCAGTCCTCTCATGGGATCTTTCTCATATAATGTATTTCAGCCAGAACACTGTTTTTAGAGCAGAGTGGTGGTCAGTAACTTATAAAATAAGCTGTCAACAATGGGAGGAACAGAGGCAAGTTTACTAATTAAATGGATTTGCAGTGAGCAGCCGACACCTCACCGTTAATGACACGCTGCAGCGTGGCGTTTAAGTGTATGTGACAGGGGGAGTTCCCTGTCACTTACTGATCGGGACCCCCGCAGTCACACGCTGTATCGGACTGCCAGAGGTCTCTTACCTTCCTCTGTGCGGTCCGAACGGCGATCTGCTCACTGAGCCTGCACAGGCAGGCTCAATGAGCAGATCGCCTATCACACTGATGAATGCTATGCCTATGGCATAGCAGTGATCAGTGAAGAAATAAAACTAATGAATGTAAAAGTCCCCCAATGGGACTTCAAATGTGTTAAAAAAAAAAAAAAAAGTCCACTAATAAAAGTTTAAATCACCCCCCCTTTCCCATTATATAAACAAAACATAAAAATAAATAAACATATAATATACCGTACAAGCGTCATTGCAAACGGCGTACACGAAGAGAGGGAAAAAAGTGCGCGGATTACCGATTTGATGTTACATTATATATAAAAAAATTAATAAAAAGTGATCAAAACGCCCGATCTTCACAAATATGGTATTAATAAAAACTAGAGATCATGGCAGAAAAAATGACACCCCATACAGCCCCATAGGTGAAAAAATAAAACCGTTATAAGCGTCACAATAGGCCCATTTTATTTATAATTAATTGCCAAAAAAAAGGATTTCATAAAAAAAAATATATAACATTAGAGAATCTGTGTAACCTGCATATGGTTGTGTTCAGACTGACCTATAGAGTAATGGTATCATGTCGCTGTTACCATATAGTATATTACGTAGACACAGGAACCCCCCAAACGTTACCATATTGCATTCTTTCTTACGATTTCACCTATTTATATCTTCATAAATAATATATTTGGAATTCCGTCATACATGTTATGGTAAAATGAATGACGCCATTACACAGAACAACTATTCCTGTAACAAATAAGCCCTTACATGGCCTGTAGATAGAAAACTGAGAGTGCTGGAGCTCTTAGAAGGGGAGGAGGGAAAAATGAAAACACTAAGATCAAAATTTGCGCGGTCCACTGGGTCATTTTGGGCCTGGTCCTCAAAGGGTTAATTGGCAATTAGCTTACAATTTGCAGTTTATGAAAGCAAAATGGTCTGAGACTTGTAATTAAAAATCCATTGTGAGCTGCTGCCAGCTAGAATGCCTCCTTGCTCCCCCTCCCATCCCTGACCCTGTGTAACAGATTCAATTTTCATTTAAACCTACCATAGGCGGCTTCAATAAATAAACTATAAGGGAGTCCTTGGTTTCCTAGTTTATTTTTAGCTTCTAGTCACTGACAACAAGCAGGGATCTTGTCAATGGTTTGCCTACCTCACTAGAATATACTAAACAATCCCTGTAAACGAAATACAAGTCGCAGCCTGTAACTAGCACCGACCTCTCTTATCGCGTGCTTAAGGATGGCGTCCTGCGTTGTCATGGTTTCCCCTGTGGGAGCGGAAGTGACGTCACCAGACCGGCGTTTACTTTGTGCGTCACTTCCTTGCTGCGTCTGTGTTGTCAGTTATCTCTTGGCGCACTGCCTGCTGGGAGCTGTAGAAATCTCAGCCTATTGTCACGTGGTTCGGCCCGGCGGCGCTCGGTTAGTCATGCTGGGAGTGCTGAGCAGTTTCCCGCCGCCCGCGGAGGGGGTGAGGCGGCTACAGCCCGGGACTGAGGCGGTGCTGAGCGGTCAGAGACTGGGCACCGGCACCCTGTACATCGCCGAGAGGTGAGGAGGAGGGAGGTGTCCTGCTCTGTACTCACCGGCCCTGACACTGTCACCCAACTAAAGACAGGACCTGACCCGAACATGGCGGCTGCTGACACAGAGGGCTGATGGGGAGATGAGGGATTGGGAAGTTCATCACTTTCTGATAACTTGCTCCTTTCTTGTCTTGTAGTCGGTTGTCGTGGCTTAATGGCTCCGGTGAGGGCTTCTCCTTGGAGTATCCCTCCATCAGTCTCCATGCCATCTCCAGGGACACTGCTGCCTACCCCGAGGAGCATCTCTATGTGATGGTGAACACCAAGCTGGCAGGTGAGCGGAGATCCTACAGCCTGTACTATACTGCTGCAGAATAGTGAGTGCAGCTCTGGAGTATAATACAGGATAAGTAATGTATGTCCACAGTGACCCCACCAGCAGAATAGTGAGTGCAGCTCTGGAGTATAATACAGGATAAGTAATGTATGTCCACAGTGACCCCACCAGCAGAATAGTGAGTGCAGCTCTGGAGTATAATACAGGATAAGTAATGTAATGTATGTACAGAGTGACCCCACCAGCAGAATAGTGAGTGCAGCACTAGAGTAAAGTACAGGATAAGTATCTGTACATACCTGACATTGTTTTACTATAATTCTGTGAGCACGGCAGTGTGAGAATGTGTGTCTGTTACTATTGTTAAAGCGTAACTGTCATGTTTTTTTTTTATTGCAGAAATCAGTAGTATAAGCGATTTTAAGAAACTCTGTAATAGGTTTTATCAGCCAAAAAAGCCTCTTTCTGTCCTCAAGAAGCAATCTCCCAGCCTCCCGCCCTGACTTCTTATCTGTGCATTATCAGGCAAACACGTCTTCATTACAGAGAAGCCAGTGAAGACAGGCTCTGCTCTCTCCATTGTAAGCCTATGGAGGGGGGAGGGGCTGAGGGAGATGAGGTGACATGAAGGCCAGCTGTTTGTAGACTCTCTGGGCACCTAAAACGCTAAATTCAGGTGTCAGAAAGGTCAGTGCTTATCTATGAACTTACTGAGAGAAGATTGCAGGGTGTTGTGCTGTGCTGGACTGCTCCGTGCTCAGTCACTCCTAACAGCCCCTCCCCTCTCCATAGCCACATAATGGAGACAGAAATCCTGCTTCATCTGAAGTGAGGGGGGAGGCTGGGAGATTGCTTTTTCACTACAGAAGGAAACTCTTTTAGTACATAAAACCTATTACAGAGTTTCTTAAAATCGCTTGTACTATAGATATTTATTGTTTTCAGAAAAATGACCCTGAAATGACAGTTACGCTTTAAGCGAATTTGTGAAAATGTTCTTGTTCGGCAATGTTATCTAAACCCAAGTGTTCAGGGTTTGATTCCCGGGGGCTGAAGAAGTTGGACTCTGCCCTAGTGAGTCCTAAAAAACATGGACACAGCAACTTTTGTGTCAATATTAAATACCTAGTAATCGGCTTATTTTACATAATTTTGGCATTGATGGGAAGCCACACCACTCTTTAGCAAAACCACACCCCCTTGCCAGATGAGGCACAAAACACCATTGTGGCGCATGTTCAGTAGTAAACCTGCCCGCAGACGCCATTTGTCTCCTCTGTGTGAAATCATAGATGCTCCGTTTGTGATTTCTGGGTAATTTCTGTTTCTTGTAGACAACGATGCAAAAGAAGCAAAGATGAAAGATGAGGGAGAGGACAATGGGGAAGAGGAGGATGACGATGATGAAGATGACGATGAGGAGCCGATCACCGAAATCCGGTTTGTTCCTGAGAATAAATCTGACTGTACGTATCCCATTGGTGGCCTTAGATCATGTGATTTATTCATTTTTTTTGTATATTACAGTCTCCTGTGTTTTGCTTCTAGTGGGGGACATGTTCTCCGCCATGTGTGACTGCCAGGCCCTGCACCCCGATCCAGAAGATGAGGATTCAGATGATGATTTTGAAGGAGAAGAGTATGATGTGGAGGCACATGGTGAGCGCCCCCGTCCTCCTCTTGTCTGAATTCTTACACCATCCCTAATCAATGCTTACTAGAGATGAGCGAACTGGGTTCGGGTTCGAGTCGATCCGAACCCGAACGTTCGGCATTTGATTAGCTGGGGCTACTGAACTTGAATAAAGCTCTAAGGTTGTCTGGAAAACATGGATACAGCCAATGACTATATCCATGTTTTCCACTTAGCCTTAGGGCTTTATCCAAGTTCAGCAGCCACCGCTAATCAAATGGCGAAAGTCGGGTTCGGATCGACTGGAGCATGCTCAAGGTTCACTCATCTCTAGTGCTTACCTAGTTCCCTGGCTGCAAACTCTGTTCTCCTGTAGATATTGTAACATTGTCCTGTTCACTAATGCTGCAATACCTAGCAACACCAGAGGGGGGAGCTGCTCCAGCTGTGCACGACTTGTATTGCATTGTCACTGGTTCATATGAATAGGCCCCAGTATAACTCCCCTGCTTTATATATGCTGGCATGAACTTGTGCCTTGCTGGCTGTATCTGCAGCTTTGTCCTGTAGTAGTTTACGTCCGGCTCTCCCCTCCAGATGCTTCCCTCCTTATCCACTTTACTGAATTGGCTTACAGCAGCCATTGTCTGATCTGTTGTGATGGGGATTTGTCACAGGTAATAGGTGTCCTGGAAGCGTATCACATCGGGTTGGCTTTATAGTGTAAGTGATAGCGATAAGATGCGATGTGTCTGCAGTTTATGAATTCAATCTGCAATGATGCTACAGAGCTAAAAGGGGCAAACATGTCAGACATTTCTGATTCATGTAATCCTGTTCTTCCTCTAGAACTAGGACAAGTTGACATCCCTACATTTTATACCTATGAGGAAGGCTTGTCCCATCTCACCTCTGAAGGTCAGGCTACTCTGGAGAGGTTAGAAGGCATGTTGGCCAATTCCATCGCCAGTCAGCACACCATGGCCGGGGTCCGCACTGAAGGCTCTGCTCTGGATTACGAAGGTAATCTCTGTGACAGTGTTATGTACAGTGGAAGGACAGATGCCCTGTAATAGACGTGACTGCAGGGAGGTGGGCATTTGATTATACTAGGCGGCTGTGATGGATTGACATAGGCTGTGTGTTTCCATGTGTATAATATATATGTCCTGGGGACTACAGGAGCATGTCAGTATGCCCCAACAACCACTGACATCTGAGGGGAAGACAGCAGTTGCATACCATGTAATCTCAAAACCCCTTAAAGGAGAAGTCTGTGTACACACTTTTTTTTTTTTTTAACAGCCCAGGAGGAGGTGGCTGAACATAACAACATGCACTTACCTCCCCAGCTCCAGCGCTTGGGTACATTGTCTTCCACTCTTGTTCTTGGTCCCCAGCCACTTCCTGGTCTGAGTGGGGACCTGGGGCATGACGTGTCAGGCCTGCTCAGCCAGTCAGCGGTCGTAGCAGAGGACAGTGGACCCCAAGCGCTGGAGCCACGGAAGTATGTAGATGTTATGTTCAGCCACTTCCATCTGGGCTGTTTAAAAAAAAAAAAAAAAAAGTCAGCGTCGGGACTTTTCCTTTAAACAAAAAATGACGTCTATGTCCTGCAGTGTGGATGTTATACAGGTTTATTGATTTATTCACAAAGTAACTGGTTCTCTATTCTAGACGGCATGGACGTGGAGGCTGCGCCTGCTGAGGCCGGACAGTTTGAAGATGCCGATGTTGATCACTGATAGGTTATATTTAGGTAGGTTGAACAGCTTTTTAGAATCTCACCAATCAGAATACCCATCAGAGATCACAGGAACGCCCCTTTTACAGAGGCCGATTATCGGCAAGGAGAATTCCTAGAAAGGTTCCTTCGGCCCATTTAAAGGTCAGCAGAGTAGCAGGAAAAAGCATTTTTTTGGTGTGGCAGCAAAATCGATCCCTATCAGCTGCAGATCTCCTTGTGTAAGCAGATAGCAATATATTTAAATGGCTGCACTAATAATGCAGTGATCATTCGTGTGGCTCAGCCATGCTGTTGCTAATACCCTGTGAAGGCGCTGCAAACAAGCGCTGATCTAACCCCTTTGTGTCTCCTTGCACAACCTGGATTCACAATACCTACATTTTAGATATATGTTGGCGTACCAGCAGACCCGTATACCTCCCCACATACCTGCATTGGGTCTTAAAGAGGACCTATCACCCCCCGTACCGGGGTGACAGGCTCCCGGCCCCCCGTTACAGCCCCCGATACTCACCTGATCCCGCCGGGTCCAGCTTCCTGATTCGGTCAGGTCACGGAGATATCGGCGCCCGAAGCCCGGCGCGTGCGCTCACAGGAGAGTCCGATGCCCATAGAGAATGACGGCGCATCGGACTCCCCATTCATTCTCTAGGAGCGCCGGACTCTCCTGTGAGCGTGCGCGCCAGGCTTCAGGCGCTCATATCTCCGGGACCTGGCGGGAACAGGTGAGTATATGGGGGGTCGGGAGCGTGTCACCCCGGCACGGGGGGTGACAGGTCTCCTTTAATGTAGTCTGCTAGATACTGTTCTCCCCATTTCCAAATATAGCCTGTTACTTTGTGGGACTGAGCAGTGCAGCATTCTACACCTTTGAGTCAAACAAAATAAAGGTATGATTGGGAAAGGACTGAATGTAGTCGCTATTAGGGTCTGTTCACACGTACAGACTCGGCTGCGTAAAACTCGCATCAGACTAGCATGAAAGTAGCTGCGTTTTTTGTGGTGTTGAACTCGCCTGTGAAAATCATGTGAGAATCAAAACTCGCATGTAAAAATCGCACCAAACACGCAGCGAAAATACACATACATTGACTTGATAGCAATCAGTATCGCTGTGGAATTATGTGCGAGAAACTCGCAGCGATAAATACGCAGCGAGTCTGTACGTGTGAACAGACCCTTAGACTGCAAACAACTACATTTGGGCCCCATGCCGTTATGTCATGGTAAATGTTGCATAAAGTAAGTTTCCAGCTATTGCTACAATAGGCATGTTCCCTGGGGTAGATCTGAATCCACTGCCCCAGGGAATACTGCTAGTTACTGTAACTCCACAGAACTTGTCTTAATATGCCCCCCCAATCTCTTCATTGTTCTGACGCAGTACCTAGACCCCCGCTATGGCCAGATCACTGACCTAAATAGGCAGCAGTACTCAGCCAAGCATTGTACACCTTTGTTTCCACTCACTGCTGCTCAGCAGTAGAGTTGTGTGGTTATATAGTTTTATAGAGCGAAAACAACAATACAAAGCTTAACTAAGCACATAGTAACCTCCCCTTGACTTGTTCTGATTGTTGTGTTATATACTGAACCACTGCTGTATCTCCAGGTGCAAGACGAATCGCCGTGAACCAATCACTGTGTGCCGCCGACACATCGTCATTTCATTAGACTTTAGTCATTCCGAGGATAGTCCGCATCGTGGAAGCTCCACAGCTTTCTTTTTAGACTTGAACTAACAGCCGCTGCCAAGTGTGGACCCCAGTGACCCTGGTGCAGAGCGACGCCCAGAACCTCTGTTAGGGCTCGTAGAGAGCATTAGGACTGTAGTCTGTCATACTGCTTTGCTTATTACACCAGGGTATCTGCTTTGTTTTTGGATAACCTGCTGGAACTTTCTAATTTGGGAACTTATAACACTTATCCATTTGGACTGGAAACGAGCAAAAAGCACTTCTCACTAGAACCTGACCGGATTTGTAAGTTCTTAATATTGTCTAATAAACTAGGGTTTTGTATCATGTGGCGTCTTCTCTTCCTGACACATGGCAAAACTTCATCTATGGCCTCACGCACTTTGCTGTATAATCAATATGGCTGCAGATGGTGCGCCCATGCTTCTGTAATACAGAAGTGTAGACACTGGGCTGCAGTGCAGGATCTGTGCCCTAGGGAGGAACTTGATCTTTTATTTCTAAATTTTATTAAATCCCTTGACCATAATTAGAATTAATCTTTCACTTTACTCCATGTTTGATAATTCTCCCCCATAGTGTCCAGTACAGACTCCTATCGCTCCCCCTCCTAGGATTCTTTTTACTTAGAAACACCCTGGATGTGGACCAGCATACAAATCATCATCATGGAGTGAGTACTGGGCATGGGCACATGATTATGGGCAGTGGAGTTGTCATAGAGTATAGTAAAACAGTGCCCCCAAGTGGACAGTTTGAAAACTGCAGCATGTAAGTCATACACACAACTCGTAGTAGTAGTAGTAGTAGTAGTAGTGAGACTTCTAAGTAGTAGTATCAGATGGGAATAATCTGCATATCTAGAGCTGCAGAAGTTCTGAAAAAAATGAATTGGTATTGTAACTCAGTCCTTTGTGTACCTTGTCCCTTGAACACATACGTAGTAGACTGTGCTGAAGCTGAAACAGATAATGCATAAGAACCTCTTGTCACATCGGCTTTGCTATTACAAGATCTCGTTTGTCTGGGAAAGTACTGACAACATTTCTACCAATGGTGGAAAACCACATTGTTGCTTATCCTCACATAGCGGCACTCTATCCTGTCTCGTGATCTAGGAGCCTTTGCAAGAGGGTTGTTGTGAGATGTGGAATGTAAAAATGTTAAGGGTCATTCACACGCTTTGTGAGTTACAGACCCTATGGAGCGTGTGAAGCTGTGTAGTGGAATAACAGACCTCCAGGCATCATGTATCCATATGATACTGGGAGAGCTGACAGTGTTTAGGTACCACAAGTGTTACAAATCATCCACGCAGCCTGTCATTGAAGTCCTGTGAAGATTTAAACACTGTCAGCTTTGCCGGCATCATGTGGATACATGATGCCTGGAGGTCTGTTATTCCACTATACAGCTTCACGCTCCGTAGGGTCTGTAAATCACATAGCGTGTGAATGACTCCTTATCCTGGATTAGCTGCTTTTAGAAACGGCGTGACACCTGTCCTCCATCACATTAATGGAACTGAGCTGCCATAACACACAGTAATGCTGTTTCTGGAACAAAGGAGCTATATTTTCTGACGCTTTTTCATTTTCTGCTATGAATAAGCCTTAAACCCTTGAACATGGTGCCCTTTGTACCCTTTGTGCAGCATGGCAGAAACACACAGCCAGGCATTTGGCGATCCTGGAAGATTAACATCTTTAGATTGTGGATAACTAAGGTGAAAGGGACAGAGTTCATGTTGTTGGTTCTCTGTCCCAATCATGGAGTGCCAAATGGTTTCCATGCCAGCTAGAGCCTAACAACCCCCCCTCTCAGATCTGCCAAAAGTCTAAGCCTGTTAAACTATAGCACAATGGGGGGCTAATACTTTTGAAATATGTTGTTCCCAAAAGGAGTACAACTGAACAAAATAAAGTTTAATTGAAAAAAAACTAGAATTTTTTTTAATTAAAAATTCTTGCTGTTAACAACTGTAAAAAAAGAAATCACAGCTCATAGATTAAAAATCACTGTGGATTTTAATGTTTTTTTTTTTTTTTTACATGTACCCCCAAGATGGCGTCACTTTTTTTTGTAAGATAAACATGTATAAGGGTCCATTTACACAGAAAGATTATCTGCCAAAGATTTAAAGCCAAAGCCAGAGATCAGGTCATAAAGGAAAGCCTGAGATTTCTCCTCTTTCCAAATCCATTCCTGGCTTTGAGTTCAAATCTTTGGCAGATAATCTTTCTGTGTAAATGGAACATAAGAAAAAACAAAAAACATATAAAATATATTAGTCGGGGTCTTAACACACAAGAAGTAGCAGGGAGTGCTGTACATTACATTATGAATTCCTCCTGGTCATGTGACCTACCAGCAGAAGAGAATGCACGAAGCATGTACATCTTTAAGCTCCACTCCCTGACATATTCAAATTTATTTTTAATGACAGGGACACTTTAAAGGGGAAGATCGGGCAAAATAATTTTAAGATGGTTTATTGCCCAACAAAGTTATGAAAATTACTAATAGACACTTATTATGTGAAACGCTATAGTCCATTTTCCCTGCAATTACTACAGCATGGCGTGTTCAGGTCTCTGTAAAATTGGTGATGTCACGTCACATAAACTGCCGACACCTGCTGCTCCAGTCTGTCCCACTGCTGCAGCAGGAGTTGGCAGTTTATGTGACGTGACATCACCAACTTTACAGAGACCTGACCACGCCATGCTGTAGTAAGTGTGGGGAAAATGCACTATAAGAGCATCTCCCATAATAAGTGTCTATTAGTAATTTTCATAACTTTTATTGGGCAATAACGCATCTTAAAATTATTTTGCCCAGACTTTTCCTTTAAGGGAAAACAATTATGGCTCTTATTTAGTTTTTTCCTATAGAGTAGTGATGGGTCCAGGCATGATGGGAACTGTAGTCTTGTACTAACTGGAGGGCCTGAGTGTGACACCTGTGCTATAGAGCAGTGATTTTCAACCTTTTTTGAGCCGCGGCACACTTTTTATACTTAAAAAATCCCGGGTCACACCACCAACCAAAATGGCACAAAATGACACTAAAACAGTACATATTATACATATAGTTAATAATATAGATTCTAAATGTATTTATACTCACTCAGTGTGAAACCTGGGCCTGTGTTCTTCTCCCCCCTGTGCTTCTCTCCACCATACTTCTCCCCCTACTTCTCTCCTGTGCGTCTCTCCACCATACTTCTCCCCCCTGCTTCTCTCCACCATACTTCTCTCCCCTGCTTCTCTCCTGTGCTTCTCTTTACCATACTTCTCCCTCATGCTTCTCTCATTTACTTCTCTCCACCATACTTCTCCCCCATGCTTCTCTCATGTGCTTCTCCACCATACTTCTCCCCCTGCTTCTCTCCTGTGCTTCTCTCCTGTGCTTCTCTCCACCATACTTCTCCCCCCTGCTTCTCTTCTGTGCTTCTCTCCACCATACTCCCCCCCCCCCCGCTTCTCTCCTGTGCTTCTAGCCCCCTTGCTTCTCTCCTGTGCTTCTCATACTTCTCTCCCATGCTTCTCTCCTGTGATTCTCTCCCCCCTGCTTCTCTCCTGTGCTTCTCTCTCCCATGCTTCTCTCCTGTGCTTCTCTCCCATGCTTCTCTCCACCATACTTCTCCCCCTGCTTCTCTTCTGTGCTTCTCTCCACCATACTCCCCCCCCCGCTTCTCTCCTGTGCTTCTAGCCCCCTTGCTTCTCTCCTGTGCTTCTCATACTTCTCTCCCATGCTTCTCTCCTGTGATTCTCTCCCCCCTGCTTCTCTCCTGTGCTTCTCTCTCCCATGCTTCTCTCCTGTGCTTCTTTCTCCCATGCTTCTCTCCACTATACTTCTCCCCCGTGCTTCTCTCCCCTGTGCTTCTCTCCACCATACTTCTCCCCCCCCCATACTTTTCTTCTGTGCTTCTCTCCACCATACTTCTCCCCCCTGCTTCTCTCCACCATACTTCTCCCCTCTGCTTCTCTCAACCATACTTCTCCCCATGCTTCTCTCCTGTGATTCTCTCCACCATACTTCTCTCCTGTGCTTCTCTCCCCCATGCTTCTCTCCACCATACTTCTCCCCGCTGCTTCTCTCCTGTGATTCTCTCCCCCCTGCTTCTCTCCTGTGCTTCTCTCCCCCCTGCTTCTCTCCACCATACTTCTCCCCCCTGCTTCTCTCCACCATACTTCTCCCCCCTGCTTCTCTCCACCATACTTTTCTCCCCTATGCTTCTCTCCACCATACTTCTCCCCATGCTTCTCTCCTGTGATTCTCTCCACCATACTTCTCTCCTGTGCTTCTCTCCCCCATGCTTCTCTCCGCCATACTTCTCCCCCCTGCTTCTCTCCTGTGCTTCTAGCCCCCCTGCTTCTCTCCTGTGCTTCTCATACTTCTCTCCACCATACTTCTCTCCACCATACTTCTCTCCACCATACTTCTCTCCACCATACTTCTCTCCACCATACTTCTCTCCACCATACTTCTCTCCTGTGCTTCTCCCCCCTGCTTCTCTCCACCATACTTCTCCACCATGCTTCTCTCCTGTGCTTCTCTCCCGTGCTTCTCTCCACCATCCTTCTCCCCCCTGCTTCTCTCCTGTGCTTCTCTCCACCATACTTCTCCCCCCTGCTTTTCTCCCCACCGTGCTTCTCTCCCCCATCCCCAGGTTTCTCTCCCCCGCTTCCTCCTCACCTCCTCTGAGATGGATGCCGCTGCTGTTCCCCTAACCTACTAGCCGCCCGTAGGGCCCGGACGTGCTCCTCCATTCAGTGGAGACCGGGAGCGTGGTGCGCTGCGGCGGGCCGTAGTGCACACGTTGATTGGATGCGTGCATCATGGCCTGCCGCAGCGCACCACGCAACCGCCCACATAATCTGCCACTGATCGCTACGCATTTCCGGGGAACAAAACACAGGGGCACCATAGTTTGGGGAACTTTCCCCGCGGGACACCCCGACTATGTGTCGCGGCACACTGGTTGAAAATCACTGCCATAGAGGATACTTTCACCGAGATCCTGGTGAAATGGAGCGTACAGAAGAGAAAGCACTCAACAGGCAAGTGGGTGGGTTAATAGGTTATTAGCCCCTATTATATCCTCCTGAACTGAACTTTATTTTATTCCTGTAAAGGAAAAAACACAAACAAAAACTTGACATGTATCTATTAATAAAAAAATATTAAAGTTGTCACAGTCTTCTGTGATACTGCAGCAGTTAGATGAGCCCTAGTCCTCGTGTCATACAAAAAAGTAGTCTCCAGTTGTTGCAGAACTACAACTCCCAGCAAGCCTGGATAGCCATTTGCAATAGCTGGAGAACACTGGTGTAAAATAAACCAAATACAATCTATATAGCAGCAGGTAAAAGGCACAGTTCTATCTGGAGGCGGCTGATTCGGCTTCACTACAGTCCTTGTACGACATTCGTAATAATAGCAGCAGGACTATACATCAGCTATTCTAAACCCTCACAGTCCATGGAAGATTCTCAGTCTCAGACATGACGTTTCCATGTCTAAGAAGCCCTCGGGGTGAGGTGGCCTCCCCAACGAGGTTGGGAATTTGCTGTAGTCATGGGTTCACCTTATAGGAAAGACCACATCAATAATCAGTAATCTGATCCTTAAAGGTGTAGTTCACCAAAAATGTTTTCTTTCAAATCAGCTGGTGCCAGAAGAAGCCATAGATTTGTAATTTACTTCTATTAAAAAATCTCATGTCTTCTAATACTTATCAGCTGCTGTATGTCCTGCAGGAAGTGGTGTATTCTTTCTAGTTTAACAGAGTGCTCTCTGCTGCCACCTCTGTCCATGTCAGGAACTGTTACAGAGCAGTAGCAAACCCCCATAGAAAACCACTCCTCTCCAGACTGGAAAGAATACACCACTTCCTGCATGACATACAGCAGCTGACAAATACTGGAAGACTTGAGATTTTTAATGGGAGTAAATTACAAATCTTTGGCACTAGCTGATTTAAAAAAATGGTGAACTACCCATTTAAAAGAGATGTTCAGGATTAGAGATGAGCGAACCTCGCGCATGTTCGAGTCGATCCGAACCTGAACGTTCAGCATTTGATTAGCGGTGGCTGCTGAACTTGGATAAAGCTCTAAGGTTGTCTGGAAAACATGGATACAGCCAATGACTATATCCATGATTTCCACATAGCCTTAGGGCTTTATCCAACTTCAGCAGCCACTGCTAATCAAATGCTGAACGCTCGGGTTCGGATGGACTCGAGCATGCTCCAGGTTCGCTCATCTGTATTCAAGATCAGAGAACATGTCTGCTTTGTTGATGAAATGCTTCAGGTAAATATATAGTGACTACAGTAGTGTACATGGTGTGTAATATTGCAGCTGTGCTCCACTCAAGTGCATTGAACAGAGCTGCAATACCAGGCACAACCTGTGGACAGGGGTGGCACTGCTTTGGAGGAAATCATGTTTTATGTTACTGTAGGGAGATCAAAAGAAAAGCATATACCAGTAGTCCTGATCTAGTCTCTGTATACCACTGGAGCACCAGAAACTAGGCACTGTATGTATACCATTATAGGGAAATGGTCACATTCTATACCAGTAGGCTATTATAACCTAAGGCTCTTTATCTGTCACAAAACCACAACTTCCAGCACGTCCTGTCAGGTTGTCAGGACATTGTGATTGTTGTAGTTCTGCAACAGCTGGAGCGCTACAGGATGGGGATCATAAGTATATAGCACAGGATTGCCATATACTAGTCACTCTATATACCACTGGTTTATAAGATACTAGTCACAGTATATAATATTAGGTCATGTGAACTAATTACATTATAAAGCACTGGGTCACGTGTACCAATGACCAGATACTGCTGCAGTGCCTATATGTACAATTGGCTTATCAGGTAGTACTGTAGCCACTGTATATATACCTGGACTACCAGATACTACTGTATACACACTGGGATTACAACTGTAATCACTGTGAAATAGACCTGGATTGCCAAATACTACTGCTGTCACTGTATATACACCTGGATTACCAAATATTACTGTAATCACTGTATATATATTTGCCTGGATTACCAAATACTACTTAAATCCCTGTATACACACCTGGATTACCAGATACTTCTGTGATCACTGTATATATCCCTGGATTACCAGATACTACTGTAATCACCATACATACACCTGGATTACCAGATACTACTGTAATCACCATACATACACCTGGATTACCAGATACTACTGTAATCACCATACATACACCTGGATTACCAGATACTACTGTAATCACTGTATATATCCCTGGATTACCAGATACTACTGTAATCACCATACATACACCTGGATTACCAGATACTACTGTAATCACCATACATACACCGGGATTACCAGATACTACTGTGATCACCATACATACACCTGGATCACCAGATACTACTGTAATCCCCATACATACACCTGGATTACCAGATACTACTGTGATCACCATACATACACCTGGATCACCAGATACTACTGTAATCACCATACATACACCTGGATTACCAGATACTACTGTGATCACCATACATACACCTGGATTACCAGATACTACTGTGATCACCATACATACACCTGGATTACCAGATACTACTGTAATCACCATACATACACCTGGATTACCAGATACTACTGTAATCACCATACATACACCGGGATTACCAGATACTACTGTGATCACCATACATACACCTGGATCACCAGATACTACTGTAATCCCCATACATACACCTGGATTACCAGATACTACTGTGATCACCATACATACACCTGGATCACCAGATACTACTGTAATCACCATACATACACCTGGATTACCAGATACTACTGTGATCACCATACATACACCTGGATCACCAGATACTACTGTAATCACCATACATACACCTGGATTACCAGATACTACTGTGATCACTGTATATACACCTGGATTACCAAATATTACTGAAGTCACTGTATATACACTTGGATTACCATATACTATGTCTAGGTACATAGATTACAGGTTCACCATCTATAAGGCAGAGTATATACCACTAGGTCACATAACCTAGTTACAATACATACCGCTGGATCACCAGATATTAGGCACAGCATGACTGCTGGGTCACAACAAATTGAGCACATACCATATGGTCAATTGGTTTTGGTACATACTACTGGATCCCCATGGCATAGGTATGGTATATGTCCCACACTATACACAGTTTAGGGATCACAGATGTGCTGAGTTAACCAAGGGTACTTGGCATTTTTTTTTTGGGGGGGGAGGGGGGAGAGTCACAAGCCACTTAGTGGCTACTCTGGGTAGAATACAGTATATATTATATATACCAATGGAACACCAGAGCCTAGGCACTTTATATACCATTACCTCTCTAGGGAACGAGGATCAGTATACAGGATTCTGGATTGGGCACATTACATACCACTGGGTCTCCATATATTCAGTACAGTACATGACCCTAGGACACCGGGGACATGGCACAGTATATACTATATATATATATATATATATATATATATATACACCTAGATTACCAAGGTGCATTGTATACACCACTGTCTTAGTATATCCAGGGTACACACCACTAAATGCTAGTGACATTTGATTGGCATATCGCTATAGGCGGCATCCATGCATCGCCCGACCATTGATGGACAGTCCAGCTTATCCTATAAATTTGCACATTTACAAACCCCAATAGGGGAGGACATTCTTATAAAATATGGCGAGTCTGGTCGTTCAGACGCACCTCAGGCACAAGCTTATGGTTAAGGCTGGGTTCTAGCTTGGTCCTTCACTGACAATGGATGAGGTAAGAAAGGTGGCACTGGGCGCAGGAGCCTGCCCTGCCCTTCTATACGGATAAGAATGAGGTAAGGAAGGTCCAGCAAAAACATCCAAAAATGAGCAACAAAGAGGAGGAGACATTGCTGCAATCCGTTATTATTAGGATGTAATGAGCGGCGGATCCTGGGGGATCTTCTAGTCTCTCTTGACGCGGTGCGGAGCAGCTTTATCCCGCCTCAGTCTGGGAACGCCGCGTTCCAGTATCAAAACGGAGATTAGCATGCCTGCGGATAGAGAAGACTCAGGATAATAAAGGAGGCTGGATTCTGGCTGCTCACCAACGATGATGATAAGATCTCCTAACTAATGTTCACACACTGCTTTTTGAGACTTATTTTAAATGTTAAAAAAAAAAACCAGTTTTTTCCCCCAATTTCTTTGCCCCTTTTTTTTTTTTATTGACAACTTTTTAATTTTTAATAGATGTCTTTGGGCCATGGCAAAAGTTATAGCCCAAAAACCGTCTGCCCTATTACAACAAGCGATTATCGGCTGATTATCGCCGTTATGGCCGATAATCCCTTGGTGTAATAGCTCCTGTAGTAGCTCCTGTCTTTCAACATGTTGAAAGATTTTTGAACGATAACTACGATCTGCTGGCTGTCGCTCCGTGTAATAGGAACGGCGGCTGCAGACCGCCACTATCTATCTATGCTTTGGCCTCCCCGGACAATGTAAAGATTTCTTGGGGAGCCCCTTCTGCAGCTTACCGCGGCCCCCTCACTCTGACCCGCTCACTGTTCATGTGTGTAATAGCAGTGAGCAGGGAACGAGGAGCAAGCAGGCTTAATCTGGGGGGAGATTTATCAAACATAGTGTAAAGTGAAACTGGCTCAGTTGCCCCTACCTCCCAACTTTTGCAAAGAGCAAAGAGGGACATGTGCGCTGCGGTCCCCATAGCCACGCCCCATAGCAACCCTCCATAGCCACGCCCCCATGGCGACCCTCCATAGCCACTCCCCTACAGTCACCACATGCTGCTGACTGAATAGTGCCCGATATAGTATCCAATCCCCCCAAAAATGCCCTATATAGTATCCAATCCCCCATTATAGTGCCCCACATAGTATCCAATCCCCCATTATAGTGCCACACATAGTATCCAATGCCCCCATATAGCGCCCCACATAGTATCCAATCCCCCATATAGCGCCCCACATAGTAGCCAATCCCCCATTAGTGTGGCCCGACTAGAAAAACAATAAACCAGTAACTCACCTGTCCGCCGGTCCCAGCAGCTCCTCTCCCGGCAGAGCGCGCACTCCCGTCATCCTCCGGGGCGGGCAGCGGAGTATACAGACACTCCCGCCCCGGAGGATGACGGGAGTGCGCGCTCTGCCGGGAGAGAAGCTGCTGGGACCGGCGGACAGGTGAGTTACTGGTTTATTGGTTTTCTGGTCGGGCCACATATAATGCGGGACACGGGGGGCTGTTCCAGGACCGCGGGACAGCACCCCGAAAACGGGACTGTCCCGCGGAATACGGGACAGTTGGGAGGTATGGAACTTGCCCCTAGCAATCAATCAGATTCCACCTTTCATTCCTCACAGACTCTTTGGAAAATAAAAGGTGGAACTGATTGGTTGCTAGGGGCAACTGAGACAGTTTCACTTTACACCATGGGGGAGATTTATCAAACATGGTGTAAAGTGACACTGGCTCAGTTGCCCCTAGCAACCAATCAGATTCCAGCTTTCATTCCTCAGATTCTTTGGAAAATGAAAGATGGAATCTGATTGGTTGCTAGGGGCAACTGAGCCAGTTTCATTTTACACCATGTTTGATAAATCTCCCCGATGCTCCTCATGTAAGAGTGACAAACATTAATGTAAAAGCTTAAGGGCCCTTATTTCTGTAGGTCTTACAACGTCCAATCATTGAGCTGTCTGCCCCAACACCAGGAAACCTAGAAAATCCCACGTCCCAATCCATGTGGCCAAACCAGCTTGTCTAATATGAGGATGAGAAGGGAGGTGCGCCATACCAGCATTTTTACCCTCCCCGCCCTGAAGAGATAGCTGTGTTATCAGCTCTCTCCACTACTCTCATGTGAGACTCTGGGGGAGGAGGATAATCGGCCTGTGTAAAAATGACAGTGATTAGCTGAGGAGCTGGAAGATTCCTGATCGCATCTTTAAAACCTGCTTTAAAATTGGTGTCGGACGCATTTCCTACTATGTGAACAGGACATGTGTGGCCAACAGAAAAGGGAAACTGACAGCATGAATGTGCCTATATCCAGGCTGTCAGTTTCCAGATCACACAAGCAGTGCATACTTACCTTCTGTGCTGCTGTGTGATACGGCATCCCACTCTCCTTTTCTCCCGGTCTTCCGGGCGCTGCTGTATCTTCGGCCAGTGAGTAGGATGGGAGATTCAGTAAGGGGGATGCCAGATCACACAGCAGCGCAGAAGGTAAGTATACACTGCTTGTGTGATCTGGAACCTGACAGCACGGATATAGGCATATTCGTGCTGTCAGTTTCCCTTTACTGTCGGCCACACATCTTCTGTTCAAACATAAATACGTGCGGCCGATACCGATAAATTAACGAACTCAATTAATTGTGCCATGTAGAAGGACCCTTAAGTGGCTAAAAATTCAGCCCCAAAATCTGTGCAGGGTTGATGCAGATTTACATAGGGTGCGTTTACACAGACAGATTTATCTGACAGATCATTGAAGCCAAAGCCAGGAACAGACTATAAACAGAGAACAGGTTATAAAGGAAAGACTGAGATTTCTCCTCTTCTCGTATCCATACCTGGCTTTGGCTTCAATAATCTGTCAGATAAATTTGCCTGTGTAAACACACCTATACTGTGGGATAAATCTGCAGGGATTCCATGCAGAAATGTGACAATCTGCAACACAGTTTGTTTTTCTTTCTTTCTTTCTTTTTTTCTTTTAATGTGCACAGTCAAAGGTGTTTCCAATTAAAGTTAATGTGGAAATTTTAGTTGTGTGAACACACCCTTACAGTAGACTAACTAGTCACATGCTAATCCCAGTATTCATTTGGTGCATGCAATGGGAGAGCCCCTAATGCAGGGGTAGGGAACCTTGGCTCTCCAGCTGTTGCAAAACTACAACTCCCAATATGCTAAAGCAAAAGCTTTGGCTGTCCAGGCATGATGGGAGTTGCAGTTTTGCAACAGTTGGAGGGCCAAGGTCTTTACCCCTGTCCTAATGCAGCCCCTTGGGGTCCCAGTACCGATGGTTTGTACTCACCAATGGTCGGGCCGATCCAGTACACAATGACGTACTGCAGGAGGCTGTTTCCTTGGCACAAGAAGACAACTGCAAAGGCCAGCGCTGGGTTGAACACGGCTCCTGTCCTTGGTGCACCTACAATGTCACAATGAAAGAAGATATTAGCGGAAATATGGTGCAAAAGACCATCCACCTGAATCCCCTCCGCACCCTACCTCCCAAGGTCAGAGAAGCTGAGATATGAGGTGCTGTTGGGTATGGGTCATCATTCTTACAGGGAAAATTCCGGACAGTCACTGTGCTCCCTCCATGTCATAAGGAAAAATTAATAACACTAAAACTTGTAGATCTCAACAAACAGCCCCTTGTATCAAAGCTTCCATGATTTTGATGAAGGATGTGGGGATTTAAAAGGGTAGTTCACAAAAAAATGTGAACTCACAAATGAATTGGTGCCAGAAAATGCTGCGATTTGTAATTTACTTCTATTCAAAAAGCTCAAGTCTTCCAGTACTTATCAGCTGCTGTATGTCCTGCAGGAAGCGGTGTACTTTTTCCAGTGTGACACAGTGCTCTCTGCTGCCACCTCTGTCCATATCAGGAACTGTCCAAAGCAAATCCCCACAGAAAACCTCTCCTGCTCTCCAGACTGGAAATAATATCACTTCCGGCAGGACATACAGCAGCTGAAAGGTCTTGAAGTCTTGAGATTTTTTAAATAGAAGTAAATAACAAATCTCTGGCGCTTTTTGGCACCAGTTGATTTAAAAGAAAATTTTTTTGGGTAAAGAACCCCTTTAATGCAGTCTCGGCTAAATGTTCACGTCTTGGCTGGAGTTATACTTTAACAATGCTAAGTCAATAAGTTCATCATCTGCATATTATACTAGTCATGGGGCTAAGCTGCTTCCTGGCAAGAGACAGAGGACTGTAATCCTCCCCTGCTGCATAGTGCTGGGATATAATGTACAAAGGGCAAAGTTCTCTGAACTGTGATATCCACCAGATGAAAGATCAGGGAATTGCACTGTGAGCAATTGTCCAGTATCCGGTTATTACAGGAACGGCTGGCATGATACGCCTGCAGGATCCTCATACACCTGACTGTATACCAACCTTCAGTTACTTGTATTATAATTACATAGGATACAGTTTACCTAATTATTAAAGAGGTACTCTGGTGAAAATCTTTTTCTTTCAAATCAAGTGGTTTCAGACAACGTAGTTATATAAATTTGTAATTTACTTTTATTTAAAAATCTCTAGTCTTCCAGTACTTATCAGCTGCTGTATGTCCTGCAGGAAGTGATGTATTCTTTCCAGTCTGACACACTGCTCTCTGCTGCCACCTCTGTCCATGTCAGGAACTGTCCAGAGCAGCAGCAAATCCCCATAGAAAACCTCTCCTGCTCTGGATAGTTTCTGACATGGACAGAGGTTGCAACAGAGAGCACTGTGTCAGACTGAAAATAGTAGACAACTTCCTGTAGGACATACAGCAGCTGATAGGTACTGGAAAACTTGAGAATTTTACATAGAAGTAAATTACAAATTCATATATAACATTCTAAAACGTTGATTTGAAAGAAAAAGATTTTCACCGGACAACCCCTTTAAACCTAAATACATAGACACTTTGCACATGTGGTGGTATTTCTGCTGGCTCACGTATCAGGTTGCGCTAATTTTGTACATGTGCAGATATAGATAGGATATACCATGACTATATGACGACAAAGAGGGAGCTTCGGCCTATATACTTAGGTGGTCACTGAGGTCAGGGCCCCATCTGTGTTATCTAGGGTCATGTGACAGATTTAGGGCATAGTTCACACAAACAGGAGCTGAACCTGTTTATCTGGTAATATTAAGTCCATAAGGCACCATACATACCAGGCACGGGCAACCTCTCGCTCTCCAGCTACTGCAAAACTACAATTCCCATCATGCCTGGACAGTCTAGGCTTTAGGCATGATGGGAATTGTAATTTTGCAACAGCTGGAGGTTTCCCAATGGAAGTGCATAATCGTTACATTAATGGGCATAAAAACTGGCACTCCGCCCCTAGTGTTATGCTCCTTACCTAGGTAGACAATGGCAGTGATGGTGACCGCCACCACATGGGGCCTGTACTGGGATTTCACTCGAGGAAGAAAGTGCAGCGTCAGGTAGAGGCCCAGGGCACAGGTCATCTCCACCAGGGCACCCTGCCAGGGTGTTATAGTCAGGGGGCTCCTGCACCCCTCATCCCACTCATGTAGGGGGGACAATCTCAGCAGCCAGATGTTGGGCATCAGCACCCGGGACAGCGCAGCACCCACAAACTGTGCTGCCACCTTTAGAGGGAGATGTAACCCAGGGGCCAATGCCCGCAGCCACTGCTCCAAGCTGCCACATGGGTTACAGGCTGTGCCCAGGGAGGTGAGACAGTGCAGCACAGTCAGCAGGTAGGTGAGGGTCAGTCCCAGCCACAGCTGGATGCCACCTAAAGTGCCAAGCAGGATCATCTCTCTGGTGCAGCAACTCAGCTGAAGGGTGCACACCACTTCTAAGAGCAGATCCTGTGCCAGTCCTGGGCGCACCTTCCAGCGGGTCACCGAGCGCAGCAGCTCACACACCAACACTGTGCAGGCAACCACGGCCGCAGAGCCCAGCAGCAGGTGCATGGTGCCCTTCTCCTGGGTACAGAGACACAGTTACTGCTCCTCCAGTGCAGGGTCCAAGGTATAATCACCAATGCTGCAGTGCTGGGTCAAGGGGCACAGGTGACTTGATATGTTGGCACAGTCCCTACACTTCCTTGTCTCTACTACTCCTGTGCTTGGTGCAGTCACTGCTGTGCTGGGTGTAGGGGCATAGTCTCTTCTACTCCTGGGCTGGTTGTAGGGGCACAGTGTCTACTCCTCCTGTGCTGGGTGTAGGGGCACAGTCTCTACTACTCTTGTGCAGGGTGCAGTCACTTCTGTGCTGGGTGTAGGGGCACAGTCTCTCCTCCTCCTGTGCAGGGTGTAGGGGCACAGTCTCTTCTCCTCCTGTGCTGGGTGTAGGGACACAGTCTCTCCTCCTCCTGTGCAGGGTGTAGGGGCACAATCTCTACTACTCTTGTGCAGGGTGCAGTCACTTCTGTGCAGGGTGTAGGGGCACAGTCTCTCCTCCTCCTGTGCAGGGTGTAGGGGCACAGTCTCTACTACTCTTGTGCAGGGTGCAGTCACTTCTGTGCAGGGTGTAGGGGCACAGTCTCTCCTCCTCCTGTGCAGGGTGTAGGGGCACAGTCTCTCCTGGGCTCTTCCTCAGTCCCTCTCCCTGGCGGCTGCAGCCTGTCCCTCCAGCTGGCACTCTGGCTGATCCTGCAGCAGCCGGTGTGCAGCTCACAGCACGTTGTGACGAGTCGGTAGGCGTGTGCTGACGTCACACTGCTGCGGGCAGAGCTCCCCCTGCAGGTAGATGTGCACAGCTCAGGTTACACGGCTCTGCTCTGCTCTGCTCCCTGCATCGCTGCCTTCACAGGTCACGTGGTATCTGGCCTTGCTGTTAACCCCGAAATGAACGGGTGTCTATAGGTGACAGCTAGTTGGATTAGTCTTTGCATTTTTTTTTTTCCCTGTGTTTTGCACTCACTCGTGGTTATGGTTAAAATGACAAAAATACTATGTGTGAACCCAGCCTGAAAGGCAGAGAAATAAATTTACATCTGTAATAAACAAAGATTATGGGAGAGATTGATCAAACATGGTGTGAAGTGAAACTGGCTCAGTTGCCCCTAGCAACCAATCAGATTCCATTTTTCATTTTCCAAAGAGTCTGCGAGGAATGAAAGGTGGAATCTGATTGGTTGCTAGGGGCAACTGGGCCAGTTTCACGTTACACCATGTTTGATCAATCTCCCTCTATGTCTGCACCAAAGTTCTGGCCTGTACCAGGAGACCACACCAAGTCTTTGGGAAAGCACACCCACTTGTAACTGCAGTTGTAAAATTTGGGGTGTATGAGGTCTCCATCCTACCGTACACAGCCCCACTGTACGCGCCCATCCTACCGTACACAGCCCCACTGTACGCGCCCATCCTACCGTACACAGCCCCACTGTACGCGCCCATCCTATCGTACACAGCCCCACTGTACGCGCCCATCCTACCGTACACAGCCCCACTGTACGCGCCCATCCTACCGTACACAGCCCCACTGTACGCGCCCATCCTACCGTACACAGCCCCACTGTACGCGCCCATCCTACCGTACACAGCCCCACTGTACGCGCCCATCCTACCGTACACAGCCCCACTGTACGCGCCCATCCTACCGTACACAGCCCCACTGTACGCGCCCATCCTACCGTACACAGCCCCACTGTACGCGCCCATCCTACCGTACACAGCCCCACTGTACGCGCCCATCCTACCGTACACAGCCCCACTGTACGCGCCCATCCTACCGTACACAGCCCCACTGTACGCGCCCATCCTACCGTACACAGCCCCACTGTACGCGCCCATCCTACCGTACACAGTCCCACTGTACGCGCCCATCCTACCGTACACAGCCCCACTGTACGCGCCCATCCTACCGTACACAGCCCCACTGTACGCGCCCATCCTACCGTACACAGCCCCACTGTACGCGCCCATCCTACCGTACACAGCCCCACTGTACGCGCCCATCCTACCGTACACAGCCCCACTGTACGCGCCCATCCTACCGTACACAGCCCCACTGTACGCGCCCATCCTACCGTACACAGCCCCACTGTACGCGCCCATCCTACCGTACACAGCCCCACTGTACGCGCCCATCCTACCGTACACAGCCCCACTGTACGCGCCCATCCTACCGTACACAGCCCCACTGTACGCGCCCATCCTACCGTACACAGCCCCACTGTACGCGCCCATCCTACCGTACACAGCCCCACTGTACGCGCCCATCCTACCGTACACAGCCCCACTGTACGCGCCCATCCTACCGTACACAGTCCCACTGTACGCGCCCATCCTACCGTACACAGCCCCACTGTACGCGCCCATCCTACCGTACACAGTCCCACTGTACGCGCCCATCCTACCGTACACAGTCCCACTGTACGCGCCCATCCTACCGTACACAGTCCCACTGTACGCGCCCATCCTACCGTACACAGTCCCACTGTACACTATACTACTGTACGCTCCCATCCTACCGTACACTGTCCTACTGTACGCTCCATCATACCGTAAACAGTCCTACTGTACATGCCCATCCTACCGTACACAGTCCCACTGTACGCGCCCATCCTACTGTACACAGTCCTACTGTACGCTCCATCATACTGTACACTGTTCTACTGTACGCTCCATCATACTGTTCACACCATCATACTGTAGTCTTACTGTATGCGCCATCATACTGTACACTGTCCTACTGTACGCGCCATCATACTGTAGTATTACTGTATGCGCCATCATACTGTACACTGTCCTACTGTACGCGCCATCATACTGTACACGCCATCATACTTTACACTGTCCTACTGTACACTGTCCTACTGTACGCACCATCATCCTATACACAGTCCTACTGTACACTCTCATACATCTCCATTATACTGTACTCTGCTATCATACTGTACACTTCTATTATCCTGTACAATGTTCTACTACATGCTCTTATCCAGAATTCTAAAGTGCTGCGGAATCTGTTATATAAATAAAATTACTACATCATGCATCTCCATCCCACTGTACACCTCATGCATCTCCATCCCACTGTACACCTCATGCATCTCCATCCCACTGTACACATCATGCATCTCCATCCCACATCTCCATCACACTGTACACCTCATGCATCTCCATCCCACTGTACACCTCATGCATCTCCATCACACTGTACACATCATGCATCTCCATCACACTGTACACCTCATGCATCTCCATCCCACTGTACACCTCATGCATCTCCATCACACATCTCCATCACACTGTACACATCATGCATCTCCATCCCACTGTACACATCATGCATCTCCATCCCACATCTCCATCCCACTGTACACCTCATGCATCTCCATCCCACTGTACACATCATGCATCTCCATCCCACATCTCCATCACACTGTACACCTCATGCATCTCCATCCCACTGTACACCTCATGCATCTCCATCACACTGTACACATCATGCATCTCCATCACACTGTACACCTCATGCATCTCCATCCCACTGTACACCTCATGCATCTCCATCACACATCTCCATCACACTGTACACATCATGCATCTCCATCCCACTGTACACCTCATGCATCTCCATCACACTGTACACATCATGCATCTCCATCACACTGTACACATCATGCATCTCCATCCCACTGTACACCTCATGCATCTCCATCACACTGTACACATCATGCATCTCCACACTGTACACATCATGCATCTCCACACTGTACACATCATGCATCTCCATCACACAGTACACATCATGCATCTCCATCATACATCTCCATCACACTGTACACATCATGCATCTCCATCATACTATACACATGCATCTCCATCATACTATACACATGCATCTCCATTATACTATACACATCATACATCTCCATCATACTGTACACTTCTATCATACAATATGCTTTCATTTATCCCTGTGCAGGTCTACAATGTAGCAATTCCAGTCTGTCTTATGGGGTGATTGTTTGCATAACAGGATGATTACCGCCCAGTGTAACAGAGCGATCAGACAGGTGCTGAGCTCAGATGACAGGTTGTTCTCTCTCAGTGATGGGAACCTGCCTCCCTCCGGCTGTTGCAAAATTACAGGCCCCATTATACAGCCAAAAGCTAAACTTTAGCTGTCCATGCATGATAGGAATTATAGATTTGCAACAGCTGGAGGGCAGCAGGTTCCAACACTGACCCATCTTCACACGGCCCTTACATAAAGTCAGGCCAAGACCCTCCTCCTTATTCCTTCATTTTTCCAAGCAGGTGTATTTTCTATTTCCTTGTGCAAAACTCCCCGCTATAATCACAGTCAAAATTACAATGAAAGGTGACATGTATAGGTATATATAGGTGTATAGGTAACACAGGATGCACAGTTCACAAGAGATGATGCCCATACCTCCCTTCCTTCCTGCACACTAACCTCAGCACAGAGCATGCCTAGAAAACTCTCCCAAAACTCCATAGGGTCAACTGCATTCTGTTGCTTGTATGCCCACGGAGCTTGCTGTGAAAAAAAACTTCAGGCAAAAGGACTCACCCTAACCATACATAAAAAGGAAATATCACAATCAGAAAAAGGAACATGTTTTATATTTGGCTCTAGTCATTCTAACAAAAAAAAAAACCTGCAGGTGACACATTCCCTTTAACCTATTCTGGATGTATGACATACATGTGCAGCACACGTCAGGTAGATGGAGCACGCTCAGGAGCTGAAGCCACTCCATACAGCGGCCGACAGCCACCTGCTGTAGGCGGCATCAGAGATCAGTTCATTGCTGGAAAACTCCCTAGATGCCACAGTCAGTAGCAACTGAGGTATTTAGAGTTATATGAGAGGTACTGCCTGCATTTCAATCAAGGAAACAATGGAAATAGGGGAGAACAAAGGACACATATATAAGGAAAAAAAGGAAGTTAAATGGGGTACTCCGGGCTGGAGTTATTTTCAGTGTATGGCTGGGGAGGGGGTGGATATAGAAGCCACCAGTCACTTACCTCCCCGGTTCCAGTGATTGGCGGCTTCTATATCCACCCCCTCCCCGGCCATACACTGAAAATAACCCCAGTCCGGAGTATCCCTTTAAGTTAACATCATACATGGTAATCACTGGTTGTTAATAAAAATGCAACAAGTCCAAATTCTAACACTTTTATTTTTACAGATTTAAATTACAGCTACAAGATAGTACTCGGAACAGGTCTCTAGTGAGGAGAAGGAACATTACAGCTGCTTCTGGGATCAATTATCCAGTACACATCTTTACTTAGCGAACAGGATAGAACTTCTCGTATACTTCTGCCATGGTTCTCGACTCTAAATAAAGGGATACAAATAATGTGAGGGAATTTGTAAAAAAAAAAAAAAGATGTATAAATATATTAGCTAAAAAGATAAGCAGCAGCTGCACAAAGCTGGATATGTATTACACTGTATTACTCTGCAGCTCACAGAGTGTTGCCCAGACTGGATGCAGCTGTATACACTCCTCAGCTGGGAGCAGGACTGGCTATGTACAATGTATCAGTCTGGAGTACAAGGAAACCATATAGGATTGTCAGCTCACCATATATGTACCAATGAGTTACTGGTTCCCAGGAAAAAGCATGTGAATGCTACACACTTGGGCCGCCCCCGGCAATCATCCAAGCAGACATAAAAATACATCCACAGCTCCAATATTGTAAAACTTTTATTCAAGCATCTTAAAACATCCAATGCAATTAAAACACACCGGCACATCTCAGCAAAATGACTCGATAATCATGGCATGCCATGATTAAGGAGTCATTTCTCAGAAACACGCCTGCACCTGTCTTAACTGCATTTGATGTTCAAAGATGTTTGAATAAAGTCAAAAAGGTTTGAAAAAAAAAATTACAATATTGGAGCTGTGAATCTATTTCCTTTCTACTCGTATGAATCTGGAGTCCAGAATTGTTTGAGCCATTAAAAGTAAATTTGAATTTGACAGCACTCTCAGATTCAGCTGTACAAATTCACTGGGCTGTGTGCAGGGTGCCCAGCAAATGTACTATGGAACGTACAGTAAGGAGTGAAGAATAAAGAATTGTCATTTGCCTCTAGACAGCTCCACAGAATGGCTAGACCAAGTGACTGTTAGACATACAGTACAGTGTGCCTCTCATCACTCTGTACAGGAGCAGGGACTCCTGTCTTTGATAGGTGCCCCTGCTCCAATATTTATCTCCCGTTCTCACCCTAAACTATTAAGTGCCCAACCCAACAGATGTAGTGAGTTCAGTGACAATACATACAGAATCACCCCCTACCTTTTGGGTGATGCACATAGCAAATGTTTCCTAAGTTACTATGGCATATAGTGTAAAGGCTCCAACCTTTAACAAATCCCCCCAAAAATCCTGATTTAGACTAATCCAATTTTAGGGAAAAATTTGGTTTGTTTGGAATCATCTCTAGCAGGGTCTCCACTGAAGAGACTAGTGAACTATATCACAGCAATCTGTAACGCTCATGGTAATCTACCTCTGCTGGAATCATAATGGAGGGAGTGGTGAGGGACAGAATTTAATTAGTTTTCTTAGGTTTGTTATTTCCCTATTGGAAACCCCTTTAAGGAGTCTTTTGAAACTCTTATGAGGCGGTTAACAAAACAAGTCACTAGTATGGTCAGATATGGCCAATGATCTCGGCTTTCTGTCTACACTGCTCATAGACAGAAAGCTGTGACTCATCGATGGAAGGGGAGTCTAGAGCAGACGCTCCTACTAAGCCTTTGAGTACTCTTTAGTCCATAGTATTAAAGGGGTTCCAGGTTTAAAACAAACGCAGCTAATTTCTTGCAAAAACTGCACCACCCCTGTCCTCAGATTGTGTGTGGTATTACAACTCCACTACATTTACTTTAATGGAACTGAACTGCAATACACACCCAAACTGAGGACAAGAGGGGTGCTGTTTCTGAAAGAAAGCTGCCATGTTTTCCCAAGCCTAGATAAGCCCTTCAAGGGTAGCTTCACACATACCGTATCGCTGCGTATTTAACGCTGCGTTTTTAGTGCGATTTTTACATGCGAGTTTTGATTTTCACATGATTTTCATGTGAAAATAAAAAAAATCGCACCAAACATGTAGTGATAAAAACGCAGCGATACGGTACATGTAAAGGCACCCTAAAAGTAATTTACACAGCAGCATAAACCTGGTGATAGGTTTCCTAGGGGGATCCCCTATCCAGGACCCTCATCTATTAGAGCAGAGAGCTGTGGCTACACAAAGCACCTTTTTCTCTTCAGATCCAGACATTACATGGACAGGGCTAGGATTTCATCCAGCATTGTGCAATGCATCTTTTACCCTCTTGTGGTGCTAAAGAAAAATCACTGCCAGGTTCCCCCAAAAGTCTCAGCATCCGAAATCCCTAAAGCTAAATTATAGTCAAGGAACTAATAAACTGGGATAATCCAAAACATAGCCCCAGGTACAATGAGCAGTGAGCGTACCCTTATGTGGCAGTATCTCCGGATGTCGTCTAATGTAGTCAAACAGCTCACGGTCCCGCTTGGCATATTTGTAATTCTCATATTTGGTTAAATGATACCCAACGAATATACCAACGGTGGTGAACAGGATCTGGCGGTGAACACCTGGAGAAGAAGTGTCAGAGATGAGATATTATACCACGAGGGACACACATTTCAGGCTCCTGGATGGCAAACCTGCTCAGTTATGTGGTTACTCAATGACTGAGGTGTGTAAGTGTGTGAACTAGATTATTGAGGCAATACTACAACCACCAGGTACTGGGGTACTACAGAGGTACTGGCTGAAGACTACAGTGATCACTGTCACCTGGCCAGAGTTTTAGGTTGTAGGGTGACAGTGTGGAGATGGGGTACATATGGCGACACTATCTCTGCCTAGAGATGTTAAGCAGTGATGATAGGGTGATCACTTTGTATATGTGATACGGCATAATGATTGGCAGTGTCTCTTGCACCTTCTGGCAACTTTGTCCTATACGGGGGAACCAGCACACATTTATTGGACAAGCTGTAATACTGGGGTGTTTGCATCACACAGTACCACAGAAAGAGTAGACAGTGTATCTATGTAAATAGATACATTATAAAAATATAGGGAATTCAGGTTGCCAAAAAAATAAAGAAGGAGGATTATGTTTTACCTATGCGGGGGGGTTGTGAGAACTCTGATAATATTGAGGCATCTAGCTAAGTATTGGGGTGTCAATATATAATATACAGTTGTCTATCACCTGGCAAAAGAACTGACTGAGGTATAGGGGTACATGGGGGTGTATTATCAAAGTACTGTTACTGTATTAGGGCAATTCACTGCCTGTTTTGTATGTTACTGATTAATTGTAGCAAAGCGGTGATGAACACATATGGGGCTAGTATATCAAGGGGTCTGTTTCACTGTCTAGTCTCAAGTAACATGCAGTGTATATCTATCTATAATATTACAGTGCTGGGGGTGTAGGTCTCTCCAGCACATTGTTATGTATGGGGTGCTATAACAATATCAATCAGGGTGTAAGTCTGTCTATAGAGGCAATATAGGGTGTACATATGACTCTGTATAGTGATGGGGTGCTATGATCTCAGGGTGTCAGTGTGACTATAGAGATGGGTGTACACTGTATATATGACACTGTATTGTGATGGGGTTGCTATGATATCAGGGTGTCAGTCTGACTATAGAGATGATATGGGGTGTATATATATGACACTGTATAGTATGGGGTGCTATGATATCAGGGTGTCAGTCTGTATAGAGGTAATATGGGGTGCATATATGACACTGTATTGTGATGGGGTTGCTATGATATCAGGGTGTCAGTCTGACTATAGAGATGATATGGGGTATATATATATGACACTGTATAGTATGGGGTGCTTTGATATCAGGGTATCAGTCTGTATAGAGGTAATATGGGGTGCATATATGACACTGTATAGTGATGGGGGTGCTATGATAGTCAGGGTGTCAGTCTGACTATAGAGGTGGGTGTATATGTGACACTGTATAGTGATGGTGGTGCTATGACAATATCAGGTTGTCATTCTGTATACAGAGGTAATATGGGGTGTTTTATGACACTGTATAGTGATGGGGGTGGTATGATAATATTAGGGTGTCAGTCTGACTATAGAGGTAATATGGTGTGTATATATGACACGTTAGTGATGGGGTGCTAGGACAATGTTGGGGTGTCAGTGTTACTATATAGGTGGGTGTATATATCGGGGTCCCCGGTGATGTAGCTGGCTATATAGATAGGAGGGGGCGCCCTGTGATCGGGACGTCCGTCTCACCCGCCTTCAGCACCGGGTACTGGTTGATGGCGTTGTGCAGGATGGAGGACAAGTAGCCGAGGAAGCCGAGGTACACCGAGGTCCTGTTCACCAGAGAGGGCGGCGGTAACGCCCGAGCCTCGTCCGGAATCAGCCCCATGGTTCTGCTGCCCAAGGACACCGGGGGACACCAATCAGGCCCGGACGCGGAGGAACACCTTATTCCTTCCGGGTGGAAATAGAAGTCGCCGAATGAAAGGTTCCGTCTGCAGCAGGTCACGTGACCTGTGGGGCGCACCGCTAGTAAGAGACAGGAGCTCGTCCATACCATACACTTATATACTGCGTTTTAGGTTTCTTTTTTTTATTATTTTTCTTTAATTGCATTCTGGGACTTTTTAAGGTATTTGATTAAAAATGTCCAGCTTTAACATGCATCTATTAGATACAGCTTAAAGGGACGTCATACGGTTGTCTTGGTGACCCATTCACCACCCAGTAGGTTCAGCATCACTCCCTATTGAAATCTACAAAATGGGCCGGAGATCAGGGCTAGAGTTACACTTTAAGGCTATGTTCACACACAGTGTTTCTATCAGTCTTTTAGTCAGTATTTTTCTTAAAGGGGTACTCCAGCGTGGGGGCTATTTTGGGATCTGGCCAGGTAGGAGGTGGCATAGGGCAACAACGTCCACTCACCTCCCCGGTTCCAGCAGCGGGTCCCGCATCACAGCGCTCCGGTCGCTTCCTGGTGCCTGACGCGGGCCCGAGACGTGACGTCTCAGGTCTGCTCAGCCAGTCAGTGACAGAGGCGGGATCCGAGCGGACTTGAAACGGATCCCGCCTCTGTCACTGACTGGCTGAGCGGACCTGAGACGTCACGCCGCGTCAGACACCAGGAAGCGAGCGGAGCGCTGTGATGCGTGACCCGCCGCTGGAACCGGGGAGGTGAGTGGACGTCGTTTCCCTCAGCCGCCTCCTCCACGGTCCCAGGAAAAAAATGCCCCCCCGCTGGAGTACCCCTTTAATCAAAACCATGAGTAGGTTCAGGGCAGTTTCTAGGTAACTTTGGCAACAGGGTAAATCTTGATAAACCCCCCCCCCCAGCCCGGGGGAAGGAAGGGGGCCTTTTATCAAGATTAGGGTTACTAGGAAGAAGCAGTGTGTGTATTATGGCATAGAGCGGTGTTGCACCCCTACCAAATAATGTTCTACTAAATACAAAAACATAATTCAGTGACTCACAGGTGACGTCTTCTTTGATCTGAGGCGGCACTTTCCCTTTTCCTCTCCATCAGGCGGAGACCACCGTTATGATTTCTTGCAGCTACAATTCGTCTCTTCAGAACCTGCCAGACAATCATCTCAGGCTCCGCACTTTTCTAGCAACTTCCTTCCCTTTTCCCACTCATAGGCTCACAAACTGTAGTAATTCCTCTTTTTGGTGCGCTAAAATTAGTAGGTATGTGGGTTGCCCCCTGTAGGTAGGATACCCTCCTGTGCCCTCAATATAGTAAGAATGCTCCCTACTGTGCCCACATATAGTAATAATGCCCCCCACTGTGCCCTCCATATAATAATAATACCTCCTGCTGTGTCCCCATATAGTAATAATGTCTCCTGCTGTGTCCTCCATATAGTAATAATGTCTCCTGCTGTGTCCCAATATAGTAATAATGTCCCCTGCTGTGTCCCCACATAGTAATAATGTCCCCTGCTGTGCTTCCATATAGTAATAATGTCTACTGCTGTGCCCCATATAGTAACAATGCCTCCTGCTGTGCCCCCATATAGTAATAATTCCCCACTGCTGTGCCCCCGTATAGTAATAATGCCCCCTGCTGTGCTCCCATATAGTAATAATACCTCCTGCTTTCTCCATATAGTAATAATGCCCCCTGCTGTGCTCCCATATAGTAATAATATCCCCTGCTGTGTCCCCCATATAGTAATAATGCCCCCTGCTGTGCCCCTATATAGTAATAATGCCCCCTGCTCCCCCATACAGTAATGATGTTCCCTGCTGTGCCCCATGTAGTAATAATGCCCATTGCTGTGCCCCATATTGTAATAATGCCCCCTGTTGTGCCCCATATAGTAGTTATGTCCCCTGCTGTGCCCTCCATATAGTAATAATGTCCCATGCTGTGCCCCTATATAGTAATAATGCCCCCTGCTGTGCCCCCATATAGTAATAATGTCTCCTGCTGTGCTCTCCATATAGTAATTATGTCCCATGCTGTGCCCATTTATTAATAATGTCCCCTGCTGTGTCCCCATATAGTAGTAATGCCCCCTGCTGTGCCCTGCATATAGTAATAATGCATCCTGCTGTGCCCCCATATCGTAATAATTTCCCCTGCTGTGCCCCATGTAGTATTAATGCCCCCTGCTGTGCCCTCCATATAGTAATAATGTCCACTGCTGTGTCCCATATAGTAATAATGACTCCTGCTGTTCCCCATAATAATAATGTCCCCTGCTGTGCCTCCATATAGTAATAATGTCACCTGCTGTGCTCCTATATAGTAATAATGTCTCCTGCTGTTCCCCCATAGTAATAATGTGCCCCTGCCAATGATGCAGTGATTCCAGGTGACTGTCAGGCCCCGTGGGGCACCCCCTAGCTGTTGAAGCCCCGTGTGGTGGTCCGTCCCGCCTGGTCATAGAAACAGCCCTGAGTGGGTTGAAAACACAGAAACTGTGCAAATCTTTCCATTATAATTTTCCCTGTCAGTTCCACTCCTGGTTTTGTTTGGAAAAAGACTGACGGAAATACTATGCATTCAGTGTTTTCCTACAAAAACATTGGCATCCATCCCCCCCATAGACTTCTAAAGGGGGTGAAAAACACTAGAAAAATTAAAGAAAAAAGATAGAGATGAGCGAACCGGGTTAAGGTTCGAGTCCATCTGAACCCGAACGATCAGCATTTGAGTAGCTGTCTGGAAAACATGGATACAGCCAATGACTACATGTTTTCCACATAGCCTTAGGGCTTTATCCAAGTTCAGCAGCCGCCGCTCATCAAATGCCGAAAGTTCGGGTTTGGATAGACTCATCTCTAAAAAAAAGAATACTATAGCCCCATATAAACATTTGTACTTGTTACGGATGTGTGTTGTGGCAGGGATCCCCCTATGCACAAGAATATAACTACTATAATACTGCTCCCTATATACAAGAATATAACTACTATAATACTGCTCCTATATACAAGAATATAACTACTATAATACTGCTCCTATGTACAAGACTATAACTAATATAATACTGCCCCTATATACAAGACTATAACTACTATAATACTGCTCCTATATACAAGACTATATCTACTATAATACTGCTCCTATATACAAGAATATAACTACTATAATACTGTCCCTATATACAAGAATATAACTACTATAATACTGCTCCTATGTACAAGAATATAACTACTATAATACTGCCTCTATATACAAGAATATAACTACTATAATACTGCTCCTATGTATAATAATATAACTACTATAATACTGCTCCTATATTCAAGAATATAACTACTATAATACTGCCCCCTATATACAAGAATATAACTACTATAATACTGCTCCTATATACAATAATATAACTACTATAATACTGCTCCTATGTACAAGAATATAACTACTATAATACTGCCCCCTATATACAAGAATATAACTACTATAATACTGCTCCTATATACAAGAATATAACTTCTATAATACTGCTCCTATATACAAGAATATAACTGCTATAATACTGCTCCTATATACAAGAATATAACTACTATAATACTGCCCCTATATACAAGAATATAACTACTGTAATACTACCTCTACCAGTCAGAGTACTACATAACAGTGCAGCATATCTTTATAGCTCCCCATCCTCCTGGTGATGGTGCTCTGTAGCTGAGTACACTGTGGGCTCCTGAGGCCAGGGCTGAGGTTTCCGGGAGCAGTAATAATAGATGTTCTTCCTCGGGGTGAGGTGGTTGGATGGTTCTCTTCTTTCTTCCTGGTATAGAATAACCTTCATGCACGTCCTCTGATATTTTTTCTCTTGCATATGTGTATGGCGGTGGAGTTTATTGATATGTACAGATGTTGGTTATTGATCTATTAATAGGCAGCTTCTTCTCTTCTCCTTGTATTGTGTATATACTGCGCTGATCAGCTATAGCACTGACACTACTGAAAGGTGACTCTCTTCAGGGTGGGGCCTTGTGGGGCACAAATTGCTGAAAAGATGTCTGAACACACAGCGCGTCTCATCCTGCTGTGTATAGGGTTGTGTAGCCCATATCTGTGTATCACCCAGCTTTTCCAGGATCCTGAATGATACATACATTGCATAGCAATGCTGCTTTACCATTCAGGA
This sequence comes from Dendropsophus ebraccatus, assembly GCF_027789765.1. Taxonomy (NCBI): domain Eukaryota; kingdom Metazoa; phylum Chordata; class Amphibia; order Anura; family Hylidae; genus Dendropsophus; species Dendropsophus ebraccatus. The sequence continues at coordinate 28,063,268 of NC_091458.1, read as the reverse complement.
TTCTAGGAACCTGTCATGACAGCCCTATTGGTATACCAGCCAGTCTTCCTAGAATACAGCTATACAAACCAAGGCTTCTTTACCATTCAGTATTCCGGGAAAGCTGGGTCACGACCACTGTCATGGCCGCCAAATGAATTATTACCCAGCTTTCCTTGAATCTGGAAAGATCAGCTTGCCCTGTTATACAGCTGTAGTAATGCAATGATTTTAGGCTGTTTTGCCATTCAGGATTCAGGAAAAGCTTAATCACAGCCTTACTCTCAGGACAGCCCCATTCTAGTTGTCAACCAGCTTTTCTGGAATCCTAATTGATACATAGTTCAAGTTTTACATCTATGGAATTGCAGGAACCTTTCACTGTATAACTAGGCAGATTTGCCTTTCGGGATTCTTGGAAAGCTGAACTGCAACTTGTCATGGCAGCCTTACTAGTTAATAGTCATCCAGCTTTCCTTTACAATAAAGTCACTCCATTATACAACTGGGTTACAGGAGTTAAATCACAACCCTTACTGCACAACCCAGCTTTCCTAGAATCCTGAAAGATAAATCTACCCAGTTATACAGTCACATAGCAACCAGGAATCTTTCATTGTACACCAAGGCTGCTTTGCTATTTGGGATTCTATCACAGCTGCCGTATTAGTACCCAGCTTTCCTAGAATCCTGAACAATAAATTCCTCTCTTGGTACATTTTATTGCAGAAGTGTCGGACCTTTCTCTCCATAGGCAGATGGGTTTTCCCATTCAGGATCCTGGAAAAGTTGTCACAGTTTCATATCCGTTGCCACCCAGCTTTTCTAGAATCATGAACAATAAATAAATCCTAGATATACATTGGTGCAGAAGCAAAAGACCTTTGGCTGCCTAGACTGGCTGGTTTACCATTCAGGATCCTGGGAAAGGTGCAATAGCCTCCTACCATGATATGCATATTCATTGTCACCTAGCTTTCTAAGAATCCTGAACAATCCCTCCCAGATATTGCTGCAGGAGTGGTGTACCTTATGCTGCATGAGTGGCAGGCAGGTTTGCCATTCAGGATCCTGGAAAAGTTGTCACTGTTTCATAAATCATTGCCACCCAACTTTTCTAGTATCCTGACAATAATGAATCCTACCTCCTAGATATATATTGGCGGAGAAGCAATAGTCCTTTGGCTGCCTAGACTGGTTTGCCGTTCTGGATTCTGGAAAAGTTGTCATTAGTAGCCCTATATGTTATTACCCAGCTACAGATACAGATACAGATATATATGTGTTTAGTACAGGATGCTGTATAACTTCTCTCCATTGATTCCCATAGGGAGGTTGTAATTCTATGGAGCTGTGTGTAGGTGTGTGGCACAGTATAGCAGTGGGTGTGGTCAGCATGCCAGGGACTGTGCCAACCAGCAGAGACATCGGGGAAGTTTGGGCACTGGAGAAGCCTGTGCTGTCCTGCAGATAGATGAGACGCAGCGTCCCTCCCAGCATCAGCATCCATCCCCTGCCCGGAACCAGCATCTCCTCGCCCACACACTCATCCCACTCCATTCTCTCCGCACACATCCCTCATCTAGTGGTGAGTACCATCCCTGACTGAGGTCGCTCATCATGCATGTAACATCTGCAGATGCAGCAGAGCTGAGTTTGTCATTGGCACATGCCAGCAGTGGTTTTACGTAGGACTGCAGGTAAACCTACTAAACCATTATACTATCTCATTGACTTATTAGGGCAAACAACGAAATAACAATTCCAGCTCTGCTACATCCCATTACGCTGTTGAATTATTGGGCATCTTGGGAACTAAAATTCTGCAGTCCTGGGGCATGTAGTTCTATAACAGATTTGATTGGGTTATTAGTTACCTATATACAGGTGTAGGTGAGCAGAGTTTGTCATCGGGCACAACGCTCCACGTGTCATCAGGGATGTTGCAGGTAAACATGCTCCATTATTTTACCTGGTTTATGTTATCCTAGTAACAAACCGGCAAATTCAGCTCTGCTACATCTGTAACATTACAAACAACACCAAAAAGAAAATAAAACCGTGTCAACCTACCCTAAAGGTAAGAGGTATTATAATCCTGCCTGGAATATTGTGCTGGGACTAGTAGTACAAGTTGACATTCCGAATATAGATTTTCCAATTTGTTTTTAACTTGGTTATGTGCAGTTGTAGCAGAGCTGAATTTGCCATTTAGCTATATTGGAATGTAGTGTTGGTTAAGCATTAAGCATATAACATACATAGCAATATTACTATGTGTTTTACCAAACTGAGCACTACTACAACTAATAATATCTAGTCTGAAACCTATTCCTATGTAATCTCTGTTATATCTATGGTGCAGGGAGCAAATCACGAGCCATGAGTGTGGGACAAATACGCCATTGGTTTTGGAACCTAAAAAGAAGTTAGTTTCATCTAATAAGATTTCATATAATAAAAACTTTTTTTACATTATTAGATTGAATATATAATAAAGATGTAGCAGAGCTGAGTTTGTAATGTAACCATATGGCAATAGCATACCGGCTTCCATGACATCCATTCACTGCAGCATGACACAAATGCTCCCCATATGGTATGAGCACAGTAGCAAGTTCAGCTCTGCTGCATCTCTATGTGGCACATAGGAGACAATCTTGTTTATGTGGTCACAATGTCCCTGGCTGCAGTTACAGCGGGAATGTGACACAGACCATTCTGGAACCAGTCGATTGTTTCAGCCGCCCGTCCCCCTGGTAAACACAGAGCGTGCAGAGCCACATGGAACAATCCCCGAAAAACTAACTAAAAGGAAACAATTCATTTTTGCATACTAAATTCTGATTATTTTTTTTTTTATTTGAAAATTTAAATTTGCCTTGTTTTTGCTTTTCCTTTTTTTTAAATTGTTCATTTGTGTGCATGTTTACCTTTTTTTTATTTGTTTTGAATTTTTGTTGTTTCTATTCATTTTTATGTTTGTATTCTTGCACACCCTCATCGGAAGATTGTCACCCCCTCATTGTCACCCCATCATTGCAGAATATATATAGTACAGAAGGGTCACTATCTATTGTCTACTCGCTCAGATGCCCAAGAGTTTACAGAGTATATGGGGAAAGGATTATCTATAGTCCTATGGAATATCCCAGATCACACGTTTAGACAAATTCAGCTCTGCTACATCTGCACATATGTTTCTAACTTAGAAAGTGGGAAAAACATGGAGGTGCAAGGTCATTGAGGGACTACTAGCACTAGCACAGAACTGGGGGTTAGATTATAAGTCCTCTTAAAGGAAAACTAAACACCAACATCTTGCAGATGTAGCAGAGCCAAGTTTGTAATCCTATTGTTTTCGTCATCATTAACAAAATTCAATTAAATAATGCAGCCCTTTTACCAGCAGTCCTATGCCAAATCTCTAATGACACACTGTGATATTATATGGTGTGGACAAACTCAGCTCTGCTACAGTTTTCAACAAAAAAGACTGCTAGTCTATGTACTAAATTAGAGACAGATATGCAGTAGGGCCCCATCCATTTCTAAGAGTATAGTATTGTGGCCTCATATGTCTTTGGAGATGTAAGGATGTAAGGGTAGGGGCTCATTTACATTCCTAAGTTTTCTAAATTGATTTTTTAAAACACTGTAGTACTGATAATTACCTGCAGGTGGCAGTGTTACAGTCAAAATGCATTTACACCATATGTACTGGTCCTTTCCCTAATTAAACACAATAGGGGACACAGTGACCCCTAGTGGCCAGAAAAACCATGAGTTATTCCAGATGTTAAAACTTATTTAACAGCTTATGTCCATTGTTGACTATGTTTATAGGGCTTGCTGTAAAGAATATCACTAGTACTGTTAAAAACACTTCATCCAAGATGGCTGCTCCCATAATAATGTGCAAAAAATGAAATAAAATAAATTATAATGAGAAAATAGAAACAGGTGAGAAAAAAGAGCTTGTTTCAGGATGTGGGTCTAATCAGTAAAAAAACAAAAACAAACTGAAAATGTAGCTGATACATTCCCTTTAAGGGCTGCTGTGAGTCAGCTGACAGATATAGGTTAGAGAATCGCTGAAGGGGCAATTACCTAATATTCAATATTCACCAGGCCGAGCCTTTACCATAGCAGCAAAATCAGATCCTTTGGGATCCAGAGCAATAATTGATTAAATATGCATCAAGGTGGAATCTGATCCCTCCCTGCTTTATTATTCATTGTAATTATTGTGCAGAAAGGCTGAAGTGACGACCGCAGCAAAGACAGAATTATCTCCGCAGCAACTCACCCTAAAGGTCCAAAAGCTGCGGATGCTGTTATACAGGGACCCTGGCACCAGCACACTACAAAATCTCATCCATAGCTCCGAGCAGAGCCTAACATCAACCTAGACATGAAACCAGACCATAACACTATTAAGACCCCAGACCAGGCCCCGATATAATTTCATACTCCAGACTAGACACTATAATCCATACTCTAGTTTACTGTTAATTTATATTTGTATTAATAACCTTCATGTTATATCACACATTGTTAGATTTTAGGACAGCTAGGTTATGTTTGACCAATTTCTATATGTTATTATCGATTTCAGTGTTTTCTTTGATTATTTACTTTGTAAGAAGTTTTTATAGAGGTTTTTCTTGATAAAAACCGATAAAAAAAATTGGAATTAGAAAATGAATCTGTGCCCAAAAGAAGAGACTAAAATTATTCTATAACCCCAGATCAGACTCTAAAATAAATCCAGACTTAAACGGTATTTAGACCCCAGACCAGACCCCAAAATTAATTCAGAGCCCATTTATCAAGACCAAATCTACTATGCTCCAGCCCAGCCCCTAAAAAAAAACCTTACCCGAAAGCAGAGCCTACAAATTATTCAGACCCCAGACCATACCCTGAAATGATTCCATACACCAGAGGAGACCCTAAAATTATCCAGACCTCAGCTCAAACTACATTATTATTCCACAGCCCAGAACTTAAAATCAATGAATTTTTTTTTAAACCACTACACAAATTTAAACTTCACACCAGACCAAAAAATTAACCCAGTTTTCTGCAGACCATAACATTAATCCAGACCAAATCAAAAATAAAGTCATACCCCAGACCAGAGCCTAAAATGAATCCATACCCCAAAGCAGACCCAAGAATAAATCTACATCCTAAAAACTCTACAGACCCAAGGCTAGACCTATATTATTCCACTCCCCAGACAAGACCCTGAAATGAATCCATGCCGCAGAATAGACCCTAAAATTATTTCATAACAACAGACGCACCCTAAAATTAATACAGACTAAAGGCCTTATTACACGGCCCGATAATCTGGGGTAAGCGAGTGTGGACCTTTCAGCTCAGCATTTGCTTCCCCTTGTTCTCCCCTTGCTGTTTGTGCTATTACACACAGAGGCAGTGGGAGGGACCACCTGAACAATCCTTAAATTGTTTAGGTGGCCCATTGAAGTCAGCAGTGGTCTGCAGCCACCACTACTATGACGTGGAGCAAAGTGCTGCAGATCGACGATGACAAAATCGCGTTCTTTCAGCATGTTGGAAGAATACAATCAGTGGACACTGTGCTAGTTGGCTGATTGTTGCCTTTCAACATGTGCTATTACACTGAACAATTATCGGCCTGAATGGCAGGTAGTCAACCAAGTAAGGCCAATAATCCTTTAGTGTAATAGTACCTTAATTCCTAAAAATTTATTAAGACACCCTAAACAAATTCAGACCTCAGACATTAAATTACACCTCGGGCCAAATCTCTAACTATATTCAGACCCCAGACCAAACCTCTCTATTTACTTACCGCTCCTTGAATCCTCTCGATCCTATTGATGCCACAAAGCATCAGGTCCATGTGTTCAGTGGTGGATTGTGTCATGGCGTAGAACTGTTGCTCAGATTTTTCTTAAGCTTTTCTAAAGTTTGTTGTTTAAGCTTTCTATTCCTCCAACTTTGTTCCAGCTCTTCTGTTGATCTTCCCTTTATAAGACCGAATAAGCCTGATAGTAACATAAGCTATGGATAAGATACTAGAAGCTGTCATGCAGTCTTCCTATCCCATGTACGTTAAGCAGAGCTTAGCACGAAGAGTAATTGAAGCTTCCAAGCAGCCTATTGACACTGAGCAGTGCTGGTCCATGTTAGAACTTTCCACCAAGCTGTTCTTTCTTGGCGAATCTCGCTTTGCCAGGGAAACGGCCAGAGAAGTTCTCGAAGTCTACGGCAAGTACCACCCAGAAGAATTTGAAGAATTTTTCAATGTTAGGTTTATACTGAGTCTTCTTCAGGAAGGATATGGCTCTCTAGGAAAGAGACATGCCTATATCTTGGATTACATACATCTCGGCCTACAGTTTGTGTTGGACAAACCTTCCACAGAGGAGATCTTTAGGCTCTTGAGGATCGAAGTCCTCAGAATTGTCTGCGAAAGACCAAGTCTAAAGGTCTGCATGAGGGTCAGCAAGCTCCTGACTTCATACACCCAGTGTATTCCAGATAGGAACCACCAACTTCTGTTGTGCCAGCAGCTAATCAGATGCATCAGCCAGTTCCACTGTCATTGTGAAGGAGAGGAGGGGATCATACAGTTTCTGGACCAAGTGAACAGAGTCAGTGCACTCCTTCAAAGTATCTGGAGGCTTCAGACTTCCCTGGTCCTTCCGTCGCTTAAAGAACTGTTTACTATTATATCTTTACCAGGTAAGAACATAGTGAAAAACTGCAGTACAGTACATATAGAGTACAGGTCACCACATAGCCAAGGAGTCACAAATGTGTGTCCAAGTAATATTTATTTAGAATTTTATTGCACAGATGCAGCTAGTGCCAACTTGATAGTTAACATGTTACATCTATCACAAAGTGCAGTACAGGGTGAAAAAAGTGTGGTGTCCCCCTGCTTTCCATAACAGCCAGCTACAATACAAGCAGCAGCAGCCTGGTATTACCAAAATCCATTGCCTTTCCCAGCTAAATAACACCAGCCTGCTGCTGCCCAGACCCCAAGTATAATTTTTGATGCAAGGACTAGAGATGAGTGCAACTGGAACATGCTCGAGTTCGATTGTTTGGCCTTTGATTACCAGTGGCAAAAGAAGTTAGATGCAGCCCTAGGGAGTCCAGGAAAACATGGATGTATTTTCCAGACTCTCTAGGGCTGCATCAAATTCCTTCAGCTAGTGGTAATCAAATGCTGAACGATTGAACTTGAACATCTTCCAATTGCGCTCATCTCTAGCAAAGACCTAATGCTACCTGGCTCTTCTCAGATCCCCTGATAGCATTGGATACCAGGGTAATAAGAGGGTTAGTACTAGTCTTTTATGGGCTATCACTATGCTCCAGCTTATTAATGGGCATTGCCTACCAGATGGCTCCATTACTAAGCTAGTAATAAGTAAAGAAAAAAAAACCCTAAACTTTGTGGAAATAAAAAACTCTGCAACACCCCTCATTGGCCATTTTGGAAATAGGTACCACAGAAACTTTTGTGAGCGGCAATGTCTGGAGCTGCGTAGAGCTCTGCAGTGTAGCCAGCACTAAGGATGTTGTGCCGATATGCTGTGGCAATAAAATGTCATGCAGATGCAGCATCTTTACTGCTGGCTCCATCTGTATAAGGAAAATTTTTTGCATTGGCTAAAAGGGGAATATGTAGGTGGCATTACAGACCACCCATTGATATCAATGGATGTCCATATAATGCTTGGACATGCCATGCCCACCAGAGTACGGGCTAGCCGTTATTAGCTTTATAAACTAGTTACTATCTAGGCACTCCCCTATATGCCCTTAGACCGGACCTCGGAAGCAAAGAACAGGGAATCCCCCTCTGTGACAATAGGGTTTTTCTACTAGACAATCCCTTTAACAGCCTAAGTAATCAATTATATAACTAGAATAAAGCAGGTAGACGGTGCCGTTCAACCCAATCACTTTTCCAATTATATAACTATATGTAATTCCTTATTGTCTGTTCTGAAGCCGATTCTTGTGATTTCTAGATGAAATGGAGACACCATCCAATGCTCTGGCCAGCGTGGTGCAGTATATACCCCTACAACTCATGGAGGGCATTGTAAGAAACGTGGCCAATGCAGACAGCGTGACTGATGCCCAGATGATGACCTCCATTAACAGGTATAAATTACTGGCCTAGCTATGTAGTGATGTCACAGATCTGAATGACTGAGATTGAGGTTTAGATACCTTAATAGAGGTATTACCATCGCAGTATGTTTTTTACATTGTAGAAGCCTGTGGCTGTTAGCTTTTTGACTTAAGTAACCAAATAAATCCATAAATAGAAGATAGAGAGGAGGAGGAGGGGTATGGAGCTGCAAATTGTCTCCCTGTCTGAGACTGAATGCTGTGAGGGGGAGGAGGAGCTGCAGGGCGAGACATCTGATTGGTTAGATACACAGGGCAGTTCTGGCATCACACCAGGAGGAGGCACGGCAAGAGGAAAAGTAAAGGTTAGGCATAAAACGACATCCAATGTCTTCTCTTTGCAGGATGATTGACTGGGTGTCATGGCCTCTCGGCAAGAACATTGACAAGTGGATTATCGCTTTATTAAAGGGGCTCGCCGCTGTGAAGAAGTTCAGCATCCTGACTGAAGTTTCCCTATCGAAAATACAAAAGGTCCAAGTATCATGAACCTAGGATATTTTTTGGATGTTTTTGTCAAACATAGTTCTCATTTAAGATGGGGCTTGTGTGGGACACAATGCGGGTAGGGGTTTAGAGAGCTCCACTAAGTGACAGATGACCACAAATCTCCCGTGTACTGACAATTCCTGACATATTTTCTTTTCAGGTATTCTCAAAGTTATTATACCCCGTTGTTCGAGAGGGGGCGCTGTCTGTGCTCAGGTATATGCTCCTGAGCTTTCAGCACTCACCTGAAGCTTTTCATCTGGTAAGAGTCACAACCATTTCACTTTACTACTACAGACATGTTTTCCCGATAAGGTACCTAACATAATATGGTGCTGTGCAAACGTATTTGCCCCCTCTCTACATTAGACACTTGAGTCTGAATGTTCAGCATTTGATTATCAGTGGCTGAAGAAGTTGGATGGCTATAGGCCATAGGCTGTATCCATGTTTTCCAGGACTCCCTAGGGCGCATCCAACTTCTTCAGCCACCGGTAATCAAATTCTGAACATTCGGATGTGAGCATGCTGGAATTGCGCTCTGTCTATAATGATAAAAAATCTGAAAACCATTTTAGCTAGCCATATGAGAGATTTCCATATACTTTATATATACCGTATAACATTGGACAGAATTACCCGAATGGCCATCATTTTGTCTTCCAGATCGTTCCTCACATCCCGCAGATGGTTTCCTGCCTCTTCAATGAGAACACAAATTCAGCCACCAGCTGTGTGGAGCAGTTTGCAGAACTCATCCATTGCATGGTGTTTCGCTTCTCGGGGTATCCTGATCTGTATGAGCCAGTCATGGAAGCAATAAAGGTGGGCACTATACATTACCCCTTTGAAGGGGTACTCCAGCAATATAATAAAATAAAAATAAAATTATATATATAATATTTTTTTATTTTTTTTTAAATCAACTGAAAGCTCCAGAGATTTGTAATTTGCTTCTATTAATCTCAAATCTGAAGTCTTCCAGTACGTATTTGCTGCTGTATGCCCTGCAGGAAGTGGTGTAGTCTTTCCAGTTCAGAGAGCAGGAGAGACAGTTCTATGGCCAGTTCCTGACATGGACAGAGGTGGCAGCAGAGAGCACTGTCACAGGCTGGAAAGAATACACGACTTCCTGCAGGACATACCGCAGCTGATAAGTACTGGATTTTTTTTTAATACAAATAAATAACATATATTTGGCACTTTCTAAAACCAGATGATTTAAAAGAATAACATTTTTGATGGCGTGCCCCTTTAAAGGGGTTATCCAGGATTAGAGGTTGTGTGTGGTATTGTAATTGTATTCCATTCACTTCAATAAAAACCAAGCTGCAAAAGCCACACCTAACCTAAGGACAAGAGTGGCGCTGCTTCTAGAAAATAGCTGCCATGTTTTTCTAATCCTGGATACCCCCTTTAAGCACACTTAAGCACTCCTGTGTATCAGGAGAATGGAATAGCATGTGGAGACATGGACTGACTGCATGTTCTTCTCTCTGGCAGAAGTTACCAGTCCCCAATGAAGATCGGATAAAACAACTTCTTGGACAGAATGCGTGGACATCACAGAAGAACGAGCTGGCGCCATATTATCCCAGACTGGTGTCCAAGTCAGACACCGGGAAGATCGGCCTGATAAACCTGGGAAACACGTGTTACATGAATAGCATCCTGCAGGCTTTATTTATGGCTTCTGAGTAAGTGTACAGTGGTCCTTAGTGAACGGCCCGGGATGCCGTATTATGCAGGGTGCATATTTCTGGGTGGTGCCAATTTTGGATTTGGCTATTGGGCCTCCTTCATATGTATACACCTCAGCCTTATATTATCCCTTTCAAGAATTGAGACCCCAGCAGGTTCAACATGTCCTTGTGAAATAGCATGAAAATAGCGATACGCCTTTAAATAGTCCCTGGCATCTATCCCCCAGAGCCCTATGGTAGGACGCCTGCTGCATGTTCATCGATTTTACTCTAAGATGACAATTTACTTCTGCTGAAAATAGCTTCATGGATTTTACCAGCAGGAAGGGAGCGATGGCTTCTTCTACTAAACTGCGCTCATTGCACCAAGAACATGGCTAATAGGAATATTTGGTGCTAGTGGGCAATGCCTGGGCCATGTTTACCGTAGGGGTGGCAGTGGGGCAGTTTTTTGCAGACTCTATAAAACATCTGTGACTCTGGTTACTCCTCAAGCTGCAGCACAGGCAGAGCTATATGTAGATGTGTGTGATTGCAGCACAGTCCCTGTCTGACATGTCACCTGCTCTCAGTTTCAGGCACTCGGTCCTCTGTTTACGAGACAGCAGCTCCCAGCCCCTGATGATGAAGCTGCAGCATCTCTTTGCCTTCCTAGAGCACAGTCAGGTGGGTAGGACTCCAGAATATTCAGTTCTTTTATTCCTATTTGTTTTTGTTTATTTTTTTTTTTACAGTTTTTGAAACTGCACTCACTGGCTTCAGAGCTGAAATCTTCCAGAATTCTCTGTTTGTTTAGTTTCTTCACAGAGAATTACATTAGGCGCTGTAGAGTAATCCAATGGAAGAAAAACAATCAACCTCATTATAGGAGCTCAGCCAAACCTTTCGGGCTGTGTCTGAGGACAAGATTGTCGACTGTTTCACATAGTTATTAGCAGAATAGTGAGTGCAGCACTGGAGTATAATACAGGATGTAACTCAGGATCAGTACATGATAAGTAATGTAATGTATGTACACAGTGACCCCACCAGCAGAATAATGAGTGCAGCTCTGGAGTATAGAACAGGATATAACTCAGGATCAGTACAGGATCAGTAATGTAATGTATGTACACAGTGACTGCCCCAGAAGAATAGTGAGTGCAGCTCTGGAGTATAATACAGAGTGTAACATTATCTTCGTTTAGCGCCCGGCTATCTCACCTGAAAGTTTCCTGGCGTCATCTTGGCCTCCTTGGTTTACACCAGGTGTGCAGCAAGACTGCTCAGAATATCTAAAATATCTTCTAGATCGGTAAGTCATCTGCTGGAAGTCAGGGTAGGTATAAAGTCTGGGGGGTTTGGGAGAGCCTGGGTGCCCCCTGGTGTCTCCTGTCAGGGAAAACAACTGTGCAATTTCCCTATAATGATGAGTGGAGACAGACATGTTGTACAGCTTTGTATCTCTTACATACTTAGTTTAGCTGTATGTGTTATATGTTAAGTTGATGATCTTCTTAATGTTTCATTAAAAGCTTTGCAAGCCATGGGCACAGACAGAAAATGGGAAAGGTTTATAGGGCTTCATAGCAGCGGCATTTACAACTCACTTATCAAACCAGCCTTGTTCTCTATAACAAATGGCACCACTGTCTGCTTATACTTTTAGATGCATTAGTTTCTTTTTTAAGCTTACACTCTATTCCCCTTATTCTAAGGCTTCATGAAGAGGAAAAAACAGGCAAAAGGATATCCCAAACTCTAGCCCAGACCAACTGCGGTTTCCAAGTGAAGAAAACCATCTTGGGCAACAGAACCTTGGTGGAGCAGATGTTTGGTGGCCGTATCGTCACCAGAATTCGGTGCTTGAAGTGCCACAGTATCTCAGCTAGGGAGGAGGCCTTCACTGACTTGTCTCTAGCTTTCCCACCACAAGATGACTCGGCTACCAAGTTTACCAAGACTTCTGTGCCTTCCAGTGTAACAGTTAGAAATACAGGGTCCAAAAATCTTGAAGGCCAAGACCAGCGGTCAACAAGTTCTCCCAACCATGGGACGTGGAAACAGAAAGCTAGCAAGGACCAAGGAAAAGTAACAACTGTCGGGATATCGGATAAAAATAATTCTGAAGACAAAGATGAGAACAATTGTTCTTTTGCTGGAAGTCAAGGCTTGGCCTCTTCTTCATCTTGTGAAGCACCAGGGTTAAAAAAATGCACCCTCACCCTATCGGACTTGATCAACCATTTCTTATGCCCTGAGATGCTGACGGAGGATAATAAATATCGATGTGAAACCTGTGCCTCCTTGCAAGATGCTGAGAAGGTGGTGGAGCTCTCGACAGGTCCACAGTATCTGATCTTGACTTTGCTAAGATTCTCTTTCGACTTGAAAGCCATGAGAAGAAGAAAGATCTTGGACAATGTGCAAATTCCTTTGATCCTCAAATTACCAGTCCACATAAATCCTCATCGGACGGAGAATGTGTGTATAGAAAGTAGCAGTAGATCCATCTCAGCCAACGCCCACCAGTCCACAACCTATGACCTGTGCACCGTCATCGTGCATTCTGGACTGTCCTCAGAAAGTGGACATTATTATTGCTATTCGAGGGACTGCATGGACAAAGATGGTCATAAACCAGCAAGTGCCGGGATTAAAAAGTTTGCCAGTGACAAACATCTAGACATGGAGATCCAGTGGTATCTGTTCAATGACACCCGAGTCTCATTCTCATCCTTTGAATCTGTCAGCAACGTCACTTCCTTCTTCCCCAAGGATACGGCCTATGTTTTATTTTACAGACACCGGCCTCATGGACAGGCGGACACTGGTATAGACTTAGGGTCACTTAAGTCGCATGGAGATGTTGCCCTCAGCAAGGAGCTAATGGAAGCCATCTCGAAAGACAATATCAAGTATCTGCAGGTACGTTCCCATACTGTGTGACTATTGGCTTAATGGTGGGTTCAAGGGATTTAGGGAGGGAGGAGATCTGCCTACACCAAAAATCTGTAGAAGGCCCAGGTATTTCCCAAACAGTACCAAATAACTACCCTCCATCCAATGTGTCCATACCATACTATCAACATAGAGTGAACACATAGCAGTGCCCAGCTAATGGAGGTATTCAGTCAGGTCCGCCATTGGACATTTGGGGGCTCTATATAGCCAAGAAGTGTAGTTCCCCTCTGCTGAAGTTAGCAAGCTTGAGTATAGGAGAACATGTGTATAATGTATGCGTTCAGGGATGGAGGCCTTAGGTTAGGGTAGTCATCTTCTTCACCCCTTCTAGAACCCAACTCTGTGCCTATATAATTGCATTGTAGTCTGTTAAGTCCTGCAAGAGCACAGACTACCCCATATGCTTTATGCCAAATATATCTCAGCGGATGAAATGCGTTTTAGTACAATAAATCCTGTTTTCTCCTCAAATACTCTACCATAAAGCCCAGTGTTCGAGATATAGTCGAATTACCTAATAGCACCACTTTAAAGGGGTTATCCAGCCCTACATAAACATGGCCGCTTTCTTCTAGAGACAGTATCACTCTTGTCTCCAGTTTAGGTGGGGTTTGTAACTCAGTTCCATTGAAGTGAATGGAGCTTAATTGCAAACCACACCTTACTGGAGACAAGAGTAGTGCTGTCTCTGGAAGAAAGCGGCCATGTTTTTGTAGCGCTGGATAACCCCTTTAACACTGCTAATCTTCAGTTGATTAAAAACCTGATGGTGTGATGGTTCCCAGAGTACTGATGCATTTCTAACAACAGATGGAGAGTGATGTGCATTGCCAGTGCAAGTCCATAATACATAGTGGTGCTTGGAGAAACTTTATACCGTCCATAATATATATCACTGTAGTCAGCTGTGTGATTTTGATTTCTATTGACGGTTTGTTCACTAAGTTTGTAGATGGATTTCAAAGGATGATTTCAAGTTATCAATCAATCAAAAGCTCTTCACAGATCCTAAATGACATATGCCTCTCCATTAATACCCCCTTACCTGCACAGCTGTACTTCAACCAAGTGTGTGTTTTTTTTTTTACTGCACCAGGAAGATCAGGATTGACGGTGATAAAGATATTTATGAGTTTTAGGAAGGAGGAAACAAAGGTGAAATTTTTATTAAAACGTATATATTTTATCCGTATCTTTTTTATAGGAGCAAGAGAAGGAAGCAAGGAACAGGGCGGCCTACATCTCTCCGCTGCTGAAGTCCCCACTGTGGTGGCAGGATTTTGACAAGGACAGTGATGATGATGCTTCTGCGGGATCAGCTTCTGGGGGGGCTTCTGGCTCCTTTCACGGTCTTGTGTTTTAGAGGTGCCCAACACCGGGGTCCTCTGTGCATTTTAGTGGCCTTCTAATTTTAGGTGCAGATCTAAGATCTGTTTTGCAATATAACTGCTATCAATCTTCTACAGAACAGTTAGATACACCCTTAGGGAACTGTATCAAACACATACTCGGTCACCACTGCTGTTAACTGGGCATTCACACATTATTTGCATAGTCCGTAAATACGGATAATGTGCTACAGAGAGGAATTCTGAGTTCACCGCTTCATCTTTTATTATGACCCCAGGGACTCCAAATTCCGCTCTGTAGCACATAAGGGGAGATTTATCAAACTGGTGTAAAGTGAAACTAACTCAGTTGCCCCTAGCAACCAATCAGATTCCACCTTTCATTCCTCACAAACTCTTTGGAAAATGAAACGTGGAATCTGATTGGTTGCTAGGGGCAACTGAGTCGGTTTCACTTTACACCATGTTTGATAAATCTCCCCCATAGTCTGTGTTTACGGAATGTGTGAACGCCCCCTATGGCTGAGTCTAGTCTAAAGCAGAGTATACACATAGTATACTGTCAGTATTTTCAGCTAAATCCAGGACCGGAACCATTTACTAGTTTGATGCTGCGTTTACATGGAACGATTATCGTGCGAATTTGCACTATAACGATCGAATTCGAACGATAAACGTAAGTGTAAACGCAGTGAACGATCAAGCGACGAGCGAGAAATCGTTCATTTTGATCTTACATGTTCTAAAATCGTCGTTCGCAAAAAATTCGCAGATCGTTCCGTGTAATCAGTCGTTCACCGATTTTACCTATGTGCGAGATAGGCTTAAGTGATCGTAAAACGATTTTTCCATACAATATATCGTTCCGTCTAAACGCTGATCATTATAAAAAAAAAAATCGTTACTTCGAAATCGTTAATCGTACGATCAGGCGAATTATCGTTCCGTGTAAACGCAGCATTAGTTAAAGGGATTATCCAATGCTACAAAAACATGGCCACTTTCTTTCACAGACAACATGATTCTGGTCTTCAGTTCAGCTGCGGTACCACCAGGCCCAGGCTGAAGCACTGGAGACGGGCTGACCCACCCATAGTGGGAGGAAACCCTAGCCCCTCTATGATAGGGTTCCATTGATTCTAATGGAGTCACGTCATGGAGGGGCTGGGGTTTCTTCCCACTAAGGGTGGGTCGGTCCGCCTCCAGTTCTTCAGCCTGAGCCTGGTGGTACAGTCACTTTAAGCTCCATTCACTTCAATGGAATTGAGAAGCAAAACCCCGCCCAAGCTGGAGACAAGATTGGGCTGTCTCTGGAAGAAAGTAGCCATGGTTTTGTAGTGCTGGATAACCCCTTTAAAGATACTGATCAAAATAGTACATGGAACCCAGCCTCATGGTTCACAGATATCCCATATTTCACTCTCTCTAAAGAGTCGACAAGGTATTGTTAGATACATTTACTTTGAGTGTATGAAACGGAAGATTAGATACAAAGTATTGGGAAAGCCTGGAATATGTAAAACAAAAAAAAAAAACCCAAAGAATAACGTCTTTGTGAACCCATCACTGAAGCTCTGCTGCAATAAATAAACATGGCTCCAGATGCCTCTTGTGTCAAGTTCTTTCCAGGGTATATCCCTAAAGGTTTATAGGGGCGCTGTCTCTTTGCTTACTCAGAACCCTCAGCATAATGATTTCCTGACAGTAGTCCGTTTTTACCATCAGGAAAAGCCTTTAGGATTTCCTGATGAGAAAAAAAAAAAAGAAGTGTTCTCAATATGGTCTAGTATGCCAACATACATCACAACACTGCGGTCCCCCTCATGTATCCTGCCACTGTAGTCCCCCTTGTGTACCCTGCCACCGTCTCCCCCTTGAGTACCATGCCCCTTTCCCCCCTTGTGTACTGTGTCAAGCTCTCCCCCTCATGCATGTGTCATCCTTTTATCTGTTGCAGAACTACAACTCCCATTATGTGATGTAGTCTTGCATAATACCACACACACCATAATGGGAGATGTAGTTCTACTGTGCTACTTCTTCCCCCCTCCTATACTGTGTCATCCTCTAATCTGGCAGAGAACTACAACTCCCATTAAGACTGCCAATAGGGCATGATGGGGATTGTAGTTCTGCAACAGGTTTCAAAACTACAACTCTCATCATGGATTGTCAGCAGGACATGATGGGAGTAGTAGTTTTAGGGGATAATCTCACCTGCCCTGGATCCTGCTCTGGCCTCCCTAGTCCTCTTCTCCTTCTTTCTGGGAGGTTACGGTCTGATGGTTCTCGAGATGAGATGAAAGGGGGGGGGGGGCGGTAAGGCTCATGGCAGGGGATGTGGTGGGGGCAATTGGGGATCAAGCTGCGGGCGCTGAGGAGGTTCGGGGGGGGTGGAATGGGGGGGGTGAGCGGCAGATGCTGAAGTCCAGGTGGGGGTGGGGGGTGGAGTGAGGGTGGAGGGCGCTGAGGTACGGGGGGCGGTTGGGCGGAATAGGGGTGTCGGGTGCTGTAGTCGGGGGGGGGGGGGGGGGGGGGGTGGTGGTGGTGTGAATGGAGGGGTCGTGCAGTAGATGCTGAGGTCCGGGGCAGAATTGAGGGTCGGGCTGCGCTGCCGGGGCAGACCTGAGGCGGTGGCAGCAAGGGGCAGGGGGACCAGAGCACAGCAGACCAGGAGCAGCTGCAGCATGATGCAAGGGGAAACGACTGGTGAGGTCCAGCTGAGAGGGGTAGGGGTGGTGGGAACACTCCGGACGCTTTCCTGATGTGCATGGGGGTGTCCGTGCCTGGTTTCCGGATAAAAATAGGACAGGATCTAAAAAAATCCTGACCTATTTTCTGCAACGGACACCCTTTAGGAAAAATCCTGAAGGGTGTCCTATGGGTCCGGAAATTCGGACAGATTTTCGGGACGTGTGAAGGGGGCCTTAGGCTGGGTTCACACAAGGGATTTTGACGATGGTGTCACTCCCTCCAGAGAAACCGGAGGAAAAGGGCCTGGACACCCGAAGAGTAGAGCGGGGCACCATGACAGGGAGAGCCTCGAAGACATAGAGAAATTTAGGTAGAATTGCCATTTTTATAGTATTAATGCGACCTATAACGGAGATAGGGAGATGTATCCATGAATTTAATAGTTTGGAAACCTCGGTAATTAGTGGGGTGAAGTTCGCCTGGAAAAGGAGAGAGTACAAAGGGCTAAGTTTAACCCAAAGTAGGAGAGGCAAGAAGATTGCCAGGTATATGGGAAAGATTGCTGTAGAGAAGTCAGAAGGGGGTTAGGAATATTGATAGGGAGGGCATCGATTTATACTTTTTTCTGTGTTTTGGACCTACTCCTGGTTTCTGCTAAAAATACAGACAGAATACTATGTACCTAAACTTTTTGGGCTGTAAACTGCTGAAACTATTTTCTTTAGCTATTTTCTTTAGGCAGTCCGTAGAACTTCCTATAAGATCAAACTGCATGGACTACTCCACACAAGCCCCCTACAGGGGAAGACAGAATTGCCCATCACAGTTAGGTTAGGTTCACACTGCGTTTTCAGCATCCGTTTAACGGATCCGTTTTTTTTAACGTCCAGAAAAATAGGGTCAGCAACGTTTTTTGGTCCGTTTTGGTCCGCCAAAAAAAAAACGGATCCTTTTTTTTTATAATGGAAGTCAATGGAAAAACGGATGCACACAAATGAATCCGTTTTTTGCAATCAGTTTTTCATGCGTTTTTTGCAAAAAACGGATGCGTTAAACGGATGCTGAAAACGCAGTGTGAACCTAGCCTTACTGGTGAGGATTACACAAGCTCCTGTCACACAGTTATAATGTCCTTCCAGCAGGCAGAGATGACACTGTCTCTAGCTGCTCACGTGATGCTGTACTGATGCTTCATGCCATTGATAGCAGATTTGAAAGGAAAAGAATGCAGTTTGTTTCTGAAAGTCAAGATGGTGGCTGATCAGAGGTCACATGACCCAGATTAAGTAATGATATGTATGGATGCAGCAGAGCTGTGGTGAAAGAGAGGACACTGCATAAATAACAATTCCATGCTAATGGTAAGAAATATTCTTGAATGATAAGTACACTTTAAATAATGTATGTGGGAAACAAACAAACGAAAAAACCTGCTCATTCTTCAGGCGGACGGCGGAATCTGCCAAACCATAGAATGAAGCCTACGAGACCAGCGGAGATGCGTGAGTGGGGACAAGCTGCAGAATCCGCAGTGGGTGATCCGCCGGGATTCCGTAGTGTGGACATACCCTTAGGGTGGGTTCACACTGAGGAATCTGGGCGGATAACCCGCCACGGATTCCACCCTCAGCCCAAAGAATTGACATTGAGTCAATGGCCAGGGGCGGAGATACGAGTGGGGTCGAGTGGTGGAAACCACGGCGGGTTATCTGTCCAGATTCCTCAGTGTGAACCTACCCTAAAGGAGTAAATAGGATACAAGTCTGTCTGCTAGCCTCCACTAGGGTGAGCTTACTGCATACAGGCCCAGATTTATTAGAGTGTAAAATATACACAGCAACCAATCACAGCTCCTTGTTCATTTTACTAGAGCTGAAAGCTGAGCTGTGATTTGTTGCTGTGGTCAGTTCCCACCAGGGTATATTTTACACCCTTTGATAAATTTCCCCCACAGTGTTATTAGTGATATGAATGTACAAGCAGTATGCATCCACAAACATCCACAGACATCCACAAACGCAGAAAAAAAATATTTCTTTGGCAATTTCCATCCACTACACAATGTACACAAAAGTGATTGGGAGATGCCAAGTGATACACGGGACACAGGCAGGCATGTAATATGTACCATGTTTTATTGACGACATCAGAAATAAAATACTAGACATGAGTTCTATGTTAAAACGACAAAGGTATAAATAAAAATGGACGAGAACTATTAAAAAAAAATGAATAAATTAATAATTTACGCGGTTACTTCACAACGACTTTGTGAATTAGAAACACAGATCTGTTAATATTACGAGATATACATTCCATGTTGTAACATTGGGGGGGGGGGGGATAGGGAAGGGGAGGAGTACTTGATAAAGTCCCAATGTGGGTGTCCCTGGTGGTATCCAGGACCTCATTATACTGAACGCTGTGTCCACTCCAGCAACTAACAGGTTAAAGAACTGTAACAAGACATGAGGGGGGCCGGGGGGCTGTTACATAAGATAGGAATGAGGCTACAAGGTCCAGGGACCCGACAAGTCAATAGTCATAGGATACATAATCACAGTGTATGAAATTAAAAACAGAAGTGAAATGCTCGGAATCGGTGTCATATAAAGAACTTGATATGTTACATGTATCTGGTACGGGCGCCCTGCTACTTCCATTAACTCCCACACACAAAAACATTTGTCCTGAAATCCTCTGTGCTACTGGGGTCTATGTTCTTTTCACTATCCTCTGAGACCTACCACTTACCTGTAATCCCTTCCTTACATCATGACCTGGCGGCTGTTGTATACTGTACGTCATCACATGAGTGGATACAAGATCTGCACATTCCTCCCCAGAAATACTGAAATACTCTGTGCTTCTCTTGCCAACACCTACTGTATTATAATTCCTCTTCTTCTTCTGAAATCATGACCTGGCTCCTGGCCCATGGTAACTAACATGCTTGTGGGTCATTGTTCAATATAACCTTCTGAAATACTCAATGCTGTTGATGTCCTTTTTCTATTTACAATCCACTGTGCACTCCCCTCTGCAATGCTCCTCTGTATACCCTTCCACCCATCATGCAGCTCTGTCATCACATAAGTGCACAAGTCACCGCCCCTAAACAATTTTTACTTAAATACTATGTGTTGCTGTAAATACTGACATTATGATAGCGGTTGCTTTATATATTCTGAGTGCAAAAATTAAGCAACTTTCTAAATAGTCTTGATTAGAAATTTTCTACCATTTAGCTAACATAAGATCAATCCATCAAACTGTGATGGATTTATGCTCTCTTTCTCTAGAGTTGATGTCTAACCCCTTCCTTGCTGTTCTGTATTTCTGTAACAGCAGGAAAGGAATTATACACACAGGGAGGAGTGTGGAGAGTCAGGGGAGTATTCTTGCAGGACAGCTCACACAGGCTGGAGAAAGAGAGGAGAGCAGATACAAGGCAGTCTGCTACATACAAGTATAGAGAGAAAATAGAGCTCACACAGGAAACTGAAGAGGGTGTGGAAGCAAGAGTAAATATTTTAGACCTTTTTTTTGCACTGTAATAAGTACAAAGTATTAAAAAAAACTTTTTAGGGTGTCAGCAGTCTTTAAACTCAGGGCAGCAGGTGATGAGGAAAAGGTGTAATATATTTTCTATGTCAGTGTAGTATAGTTACCCCAAATGGAGTTAACCTCCTCCTGCTGCTCCACAGTAAATTAACGTCGCTGCAGCAACGTTAATTCATGCTGCAGGATGACACAGGCGTAGAAGCTGTGCCTGTGTCATCCTCGGGGGGTCCCGGCTATCAATGATAGCTGGGGACCCGCTGAAACTTAACTCTATAGATACCGCAGCATCTATAGGGCTCCTGACAGAGAATTCTCCCTCTACAGAGGGAGAATTCTCTGTCTGGTGTCCATTGGGGCTCTGCGGAGTGATCGCAGAGCCGCGATGGTAGCTATGGAAACTGGAAGCTTCAGGCTTTTGGTTTCCTGGCTACGGAGGCCAGCGGGGGGTAGGGAGGGAAGGCAGGGTGCGCGCCGGGCGTGCGGCCATGAGCTCTGCCCCCTCCTCTCTCTCCACTGCCGCTGTCACAAGATTGTAACAGCGGCAGGGGACAGTGGAGAGGGGGCAAACATAGGGACATCAGCTTATGGGATCATTATGATCCCATAAGCTGATGTCCAAAAACGACCTGGGCATTAATGCATCAATGACCCCAGGTTGTGAAAGGGTTACAAGTACACATATACTAAGGAAATCAGCATTACATTGTGAAAATTATAGAATTTTTTTTAAAAAAGGTACAGAAATACCAATATCAATATCGATGCTGTCCAATTTCAACAAATTATAATGGTCTACTAAAACGTCAGGGCTCAACAAAGCGCAATGTCTGGTTTCGGACCACAGTTTAGCTCAATGTTGAGCAATCAACGTGGATACTGCCAACTCCCACTTCTTTGGCATGTAACAATGAGATAGTTCGTGTATCCTATCGTTCATATATAACTTGCTGTAGTGAGTGTGCGATACATGAACAAAGTACACTCACGTTTCAGTAGTCTTCATCTTGACTTCTTAAACTACTAAAACGTCAGGGCTCCCTGTTTCATCACTGCTAGGCTCAGTTTTAGATTCCAAAATGGAATATTCAGAATTTACAAATGTACTTTAAATAATTGAATATGTTTTTAAAACTGTTAAACTTTTTTTTCTTTAGGTTGTGCAGAAAACTGAAAAATTAGGACATACACCCAGGTGCACTTTTTTTTTTTTTTACCTTAGTCCTGATTTCTCTTTCTGAAAAATGAAAATAATTCAAATTTATTTTTAAATAAAACTTGGTGGTAAATAAGGGACATGTGAAATCTAATAAAACATCCATTAAAAATGCTATTGCATGGGTTTACATGGTAAGGGTATGTTGACAAAGAGACCTGGAACTAGATGGGGCTCATATGAGGTCTCCAGTATTATAAAAGGGGCTATTAGAAGTTTCTGTATAAAAGAGTTAATCTTGTATTTGGTTTACCACTCTTAAAGGGGTTCTCCCCTTAAACAAATTAAGTAAAATTGCATACATGTATGTAAAGGAGTACATACATGCTGTTTTTAAGCAAAATAACTTACATCTCTGTACTGTTTTTCTCCCCCATGGATCTGATCACTTCCTGGTCTCCTCTGTGAACTGCGACCCAGCTGTTGCCATGCAACAATGCAGACACTTTCTCACAATCCCCCTTGCTTGCAAGTGCGGTAAAGACTAAGTGCAAATATTAACGGAAAAGATCAGGAGACTGAAATTGATCTGAGCACGAGCTCAGCGGATGCCATAAGGGGGGTCATAACTAGAGATGAGCGAACCTGCCGAGGTTTGGGTTCGTATGAACCTGAACTCTCGGCTTCTGATTCCCGCTGTCTGCCCGCTCCGTGGAGAGCCTATGGCTATGGCTGTATCCCAGTTTTCCAGGCGGTCCTCTGGCTGTATCCACCCTCTTCACGGAGGCTGCAGACAGCGGGAATTAGATGCAGAAAAATTCAGGTTCATACGAACCCGAACCTCGGCAGGTTCGCTCATCTCTAGTCCTAATCACCTTATCTCTTAAACAGGACACAGTGGCCACCAAGCTACGTTAGCTCACCGATTCAAGGCACAGTACACAAGGGACAGGAAGAGACGCCATGATTCTTGGGACTCTAGAACATTGCAATGGATCTATACAGATGTTTGCGTGTTTGTAATATTCATACTTTATAGCCAAGTGTACTTTGTATTAGATATTTCTATCACTTAAAGGGATTATTAGGAAATATAGGAATAGAAAAAGCATTGCTACTTTCTTTCAAAAACAGCACCACCCCTGTCCTCAGGTGGTGTGTGATATTACAACTCAGCACCATTCGCTTTGGAACTGAATTGCAAAACCATTGCTTTTTTAGGCCTGGATAACCCCTTTAGGTGAAATATATATTTACTAAGCTATTGTACCTCTGAGGTTTTATGGGTTAAAAAAATGAAATTCAAATTCAACTTCTATTAAAAAAAGAGCAGGAAAATAATTATTCCTGATGTTCCCCAGACTATTGTTATGTACGGCACATATGGCCCCATACCGAGACTAATCTCTGCTTTTAGGGGGAGAATATCTCCAAAATACATTATATATAAATGCAACATATGGCGGCCCTGCCACGTGAATGAGCCCTCAGAACCTGGATTCTTTATTTGCAGTTTTTCATACAAAAAAAGGCAACACAAAAAAATACCTTCTAATATAATACTGATAAATATAAGCCAGGTCGTGTTCTTGGTCTAACTACAGACATATGCATTTGCATGAAATGAAAAACTAAACCCCCAATAACCCCCATGAAAAAAAAACAGTAAAAAAAAAAATTCACAATAAAGTGTTTTTTTGTTAATCAGTACAAACCTACACGCCAATAACTATATGGCCAGAAAATGACAAAAAGTGCATAAAATATCCACAGTGATCATGTACACACACACGTATCCCCCAAAAAACCTTATATAGCAAAAATGTGGAAGAAAAATTTTAACCTCATAAAATTAAACAGACACAAAGCAAATAATGGTAGACATTGTAATGTAGAGGAAAAAAATCCAAGTAGTAAAAAAAAATCCACTAGATGAATCTTCTAAGAAAAACAAAACAAAAAAAACTACAAAAAAGAAAATGGTATAAAAAGTGGGTATTGAAGTATTCCTGATACTTGCAATTACAGTGTTTGACCATAAAGATCTTCACTCCCTCCTTAATAACTTATCACCAACTGTGAATTTAAAAAGAATAAAAACATATAGGGATAAGAATAAAATATAAAAACAAACATTTTCAGCTACTGAGACATTTATAGAAACCTGTTGTGTAGGCAGTACAACAGACCACAACCAAGGGTGTGTGTATGTGTGGAGGTGTATTACAAAGGAGAGACAAAGCTATAGCGGATGCAGAGGTAGCAGTCATACCCAGGTCCTGGGTCCAGCCCTTCTGTCACATATTAAGACACCACCATTGATAGGGGAGGGCTCTGGAATAGGTTTTGTGATAGAGCTCATCAGTTTTAAGCTCTATGTTTAGCTCAGGTTTGTCTCATACTTACTCCTCAGGGGCGGAGTTAACAACTCATGTTTGTCTCATCCTGACTCCTCAGAGGCAGAGTTAACACAACTTTAGTTAACTTGCTTATCTTTTATTGCAGAGAATCTTAGTTCCCATGCACCACTGCTAAAGATGGTTGAGGAACTTTATCCTCAGTTAAGAAACCGAGGGTAAAGTTGTATCTAAACTATTACATTTGAGTTTGTTGGTGTTCCCCTCGGCCCTTAACACACATTCCCCTCCAGGCCTCACCTATACTACGCCTTTCCTATTAATATTGGAAAGTACAGGGTGCGTGGGAGCATAAACCAAGACTGTTCCCATTTTAACAACCAACTGGGTTCCACTCATGTGTTGCTATGGGATGGCAGTTACCATGGCAACAGTTACATAATGTCATGTCAAAGTGGTCAAGGTGGAATGATCTGCGCACAGGTTTATAGTGGAGTGGGTTTTCTTGCTATGTTACATCAGTGAAGACCCGGTAGGTAACAGTCTGAAGAATTTTTTTGCCAGCAGCCATATTACAATATTGCTATGCAAAAAGTGACATCATCAGTCACATGATGACAGCAGCCGGCCACTGCTCAGGGCCCTTTATAACCACATAATAAAAGTGCAGATTTACATATAAGTAGTAAAAGAAAATAAGGGGCCACATTTATAAGAACGGGTGCTTAGTAGGGATGGTCCGAACCTGGTTCGGACTGGGTTCGTACGAACCCGAACGCTCGGCAATGGATTCCCGCTGTCTGCCCGCTCCGTGCAGCGGGCGGATCCAGCGGAGGAACGCTTGGAAAACTGGGATACAGCCATAGCCATAGGCTGTATCCCAGTTTTCCAGGCTGTCCTCCCGCTGTATCCGCCCGCTGCACGGAGCGGGCAGACAGCGGGAATCCGATGCAGAGCGTTCGGGTTCAGCCGAACCCGAACCTCGGCGGTTCGGACCATCCCTAGTGCTTAGCGCTGGCTCAATTTTGAACACTGAATGCAGCTCTGGAGCAGACTTCTGCTAGCTTTCTAAAAGTAGCCGCCACCCACATGTCCCCTGCTGGTTCAGTGACCATACTGCAGCTCATCTGCTGTGCTGCTTTGTGGGAGATGTAGGGTTTACAATCTCCTACAATGCAATACCACCATGTGCATGTCCAGTGCATTATACCAAGCACAGTATGGTGTAACATATAATTCATACACATCAAACAATTCTGAATGCTGCTTCAAAAGTGACTAGAGACAGTGACTACAAGTGACTCAACAATAAACATCTCTATGGCTGCAGGTAACTATTGGCTATTACTCCATGTACCAGTTTTCCTAAATGTTCACCAAGGTTGCGGTTTCCGCAGGTGACACCTTACTTTGTGGCATTTTAAAGGCACAGCTAAATGGATGAAAACAAAAAGAAAAAAAGAAAATAGAAATTTGTTTCTAAAATGACCCAATAGTGTGTACTATAAATAGACCCCGCCCCAGCGGATCCCCTTATGAAGGATGCCTGCTTCTGCTCTATATATTCATATACATCACATGATGGAAGCAGCCGGGACCTGGTTGCATCTCTCCATTTTCTAGGAGAAGGCTTCGGGGTTGTGAGCTCCTTTTATTTATTTATTTTAATATGGTGGCAGGGGTGTGGCTAGTGCACTTCAGTGTTTAGTGAGGACTAGGTTGAAGCATTGACTATTGTAACCTATAAAGCCCCTTAAAGAGGTAAAATCACCAGCATGGATTTGTGCGCTGGAGAGCTACTCCCACAATGTCGGGTCTCCGCAATATTAAAGGCAGAACAAGCAGCATTGTAGTGGTCCAGTGCAGTTGGCCACGGCGAGGAGGTGCTGACTTGTTAATGGTCAGAGGGGTGGAGCCATCATTGCTTGGCGCTCTTGGCAGGCTCCGATGACTGGCGCACGTCTGTCCACTCCTGCATGGTGTTTTGCAGGGCCTGGGTCTTCTCCTTGTCCACTTGTACATAGTCCACCTTTTCATCGGATGCTACAGAAGACGTGGAGGGCTGTGGGTGATAGCAAAATAATAAGCATTGAAAACCTCTGAATGGTACACTTATGTCCTTTCCTATCCTGACAGAGATGGAGACAGAGTGGTCAATTGGGGCTGTAGAAAAGCTGGGAGACAATCTTAGTGGATTCCAAAATGGCGGCCATGTTGGTAGTCACCCAGCTTTTCCAAACAACTTAATAGCAATTGTATGCAATGGTGCATCCCCTCAATGGACCTTCCATCCAGGACTCAATAAAAGCTGGGAGAGTAGTAAGTATAATGGTGTCTTTTTTGTCTGCTATTCTATATGCAGCTTTGGATGTGGCTAGAGTAAGAAATGACCTCAGCTAAAACGAAAATGGCAAAGAGTATGGAAAGAACAGAACAATTAAAGTATATAAAACAGTGAAAACTCCTTAAAATAATATTTGTATGCAGTCTTTTCTAGATTGGAGTCCAATAACTATGGCTACCACCTGTACTGCCCCAAGGTTGTAGGATGGTATACTAGAGTATGGGAAATATTGAGTTCAGTGGATTGGCATAGACTTCCATGCTCAACTACATCAAACTATGGTAATCAATGACTATAGGGTTAACCACAGCCCATGCTGTAACCTATTGCGGACCCCCACAGATAGCCATGTGATCAATTTTCCACCAATCAAGCAGTGGGCTTCTGGTCTCAGCTGGAGAAAAAACGACTTTATGGTCCCCCACCAGTTACCTTCCGGTGCGGGCTTGGTGACACTGGTTGGAAATCCAGCGCCAGATAATCCACGCTCCCGGTGCTTTTCTTCTGGGCCGGGCTGTTAGTACCACTGGTTCCTGGAGAAGCAGACACTGGATTTTGCTTGAATTGAAGAAAAAAAAAAAAAAAAAAAAAAAAAAAAGGTAATTTATTTTCTTAGAATCTTAGAGCCAAATTCAGACAAAGCACCTCCAAACATAGAGAAACCGAGCTGCAGTAGTCCACCTACCATGGCTACATAGTTCTCTTCACTGTCCCCTGAGCTGGTGCTGGTAATACTCTGTGTGGACACCGGGCGGCAGTACTGAGATGAGCCAGACTTTAGAGAATGCCTGTAAGTATTGTAGATTACTATTAGTATATGATATATTGTTCTGACACCAGAGTAATAGCATTTTACTGCGTTGTACGGATTCTGCTGGAATCATTTCCATCAATCACAGAAGCCATCAGTCAGTCAGGGCGGAGGAGGAGGCACGGGCTCTACTTACGTCTGTCTGCACCAAGATTTAGTGACTGGAGACTTGAAGGGAAGTTCATCAATAATGGTGGTTGCTCGCAGGTCCAGAGGTGTCGGCTTAGCTGGGGATTAGGAGATGGTGAAATAAAGTCAATGAATAAAAGATATAATGCAGTGGATTCTTGATCTTACTGATAGGTGGAGAGAAGGGGGACTGTGAGGCAGCGAGGGCCAGATGAATGGAGGGAGGAATGGACAGAGGTCAATATGTAGGGATGGATAGGAGAGGGTCAGATGGTGTGAAATAGCTAGGATTGGGGGGCAGTGATGTATAGTCAGAGAAAGGGGCAGATGGTGGTAGGGAGAGATGACGGACAAACAAATGGTGGCATGGAGGTAATAATAATCAGAGGGAAGGACAGATAGTGGTAGGGATACATAGATGGAAGGACAGACACATGGTGGTAGGGATGGATAGATGGAAGCACATACAGTGCAGATAGAGGGAGGGAGTTATGAAAGTAGAGACAGACAGGTAGTGATAGGGTTAGACAGAGAACCAGATGTAGTGAGGACAGTAGGTAGTGATGAAGGAATGGAAGAAGGGATGGACAGATGTAGGTAGGGATGGAGAGACATAGGAGGCATGGACTGATGGAGCAAGGTAGGCAAGCATGGAGAGACAGCTTGAGTAATAGCTTGAGGGATTGATAGATGAGAAGAGGTACTGTAGGTAAGAGTGAACAAATTTAATGATCAAATTATGGGTTAATGGTAAGGTTGATTAAGGGCTTGATGTGTAAATGGTTGGGTTTGGTGAATGGCTAGATATTGGTTGGTGACAGGGCAAAAACAGACAGAAATAGCATCACACAAAAGTCATGATGGGCCGTTGCATTTGTGTCCTCACCCTCCACCATCCTAACACAAGATGGTCTTCACCTCAACCATTCTAACACTAGGTGACCGTCACCATCCACCATTATAACACAAGGTGGCCCTCACCCTCCACCATGCTAACAGAATATGGCCTTCACCCTCCACCATTCTAACACAAAGTGGCCTTCACCCTCCACCATGCTAACGCAATATGGCCTTCACCCTCCACCATTCTAACACAAGGTGGCCCTCACCCTCCACCATTCTAACACAAGGTGGCCCTTACTCTCCACCATGCTAACACAATATGGCCTTCACCCTCCACCATTCTAACACAAGGTGGCCCTCACCCTCCACCATTCTAACACAAGGTGGCCCTTACCCTCCACCATGCTAACACAATATGGCCTTCACCCTCCACCATTCTAACACAAAGTGGCCTTCACCCTCCACCATGCTAACACAATATGGCCTTCACCCTCCACCATTCTAACACAAGGTGGTCCTCACCCTCCACCATTCTAACACAAGGTGGCCCTTACCCTCCACCATGCTAACACAATATGGCCTTCACCCTCCACCCTGCTAACACAATATGGCCTTCACCCTCCACCATTCTAAACACAAAGTGGCCTTCACCCTCCACCATTACAAACACAATGTGGCCTTCACCCTCCACCATGCTAACACAATATGGCCTTCACCCTCCACCACGCTAACACAATATGGCCTTCACCCTCCACCATGCTAACACAATATGGCCTTCACCCTCCACCATGCTAACACAATATAACCTTCACCTCCACCATTCTAACACAATATGGCCTTCACCCTCCACCATGCTAACACAATATGGCCTTCACCTCCACCATTCTAACACAATATAACCTTCACCTCCACCATTCTAACACAATATAACCTTCACCTCCACCATTCTAACACAATATAACCTTCACCTCCACCATTCTAACACAATATGGCCTTCACCCTCCACCATGCTAACACAATATGGCCTTCACCTCCACCATTCTAACACAATATAACCTTCACCTCCACCATTCTAACACAATATGGCCTTCACCCTCCACCATGCTAACACAATATGGCCTTCACCTCCACCATTCTAACACAATATGGCCTTCACCTCCACCATGCTAACACAAAGTGGCCTTAACCCTCCACCATTCTAACACAAGGTGGTCCTCACCCTCCACCATTCTAACACAAGGTGGCCTTAACCCTCCACCATTCTAACACACGGTGGCCTTCACCTTCTACCATACTCTTTACATTGCTCCCTTCCTTGTTTGTGAACATTGCTGTAATTTTCTGGATGGGGGAATTTCACAGTGCCCATATAAAAGAGGGCGAGGGTCACATTGGGTTGACTTGTTCTCTTCTCAGGTGCCCTAAAGTAGCTGTGAGGACTCCTCTGTGGTCTGTACATTGTAGCAGCTGGACCAGCATCCCAGACCCCTTATATAAGGAGTGCCACTCTATATAAAACCAGCCTACCTTTCCGATCCGGCTTCAGATTTCGGTTTACTGGTGGAGGTTGGATATCGCTGACTCTGGTCGGCCGCTGGCACAGGGAGGCTGTACTTCCTTTGCGGGCAGGAAGCGTGGCTGAAGAGAACCCCAGGAAATCAAAATGATGAGGACCAGGGCTCATGGGAATATACACGCTCTGGGCATCCTCATTCAGCTTCTCAGAGTTGAACTGAGCTGAAGACCCGGGGTTCATGGGCACGTAGTTGTCTTCAGAATCTGCACTTTCTGAGCGCGTCATGGAGCCTTTTGTTTGCTAAGGAAACAGATATTCATGTGTCATTGTTATACTTTATAAAGTGGCACACATGGTACCTTCAGGTCCTTCTCTTCGCGATACAGAGTTGTATCCTCAGTATAACTGTAAGATCAGTACAATAAGATTATACAGCAAGTCACTTACAAGGTACGAGTTGAATCCATCGTTGATTGACTCTACAGACTGCTCCGTGCTGAACTCTCCAAGGTGAGGATAGTCGTAGGCTTCACAGGAGGAGGCTGCTCGGATACAGGAGACAATACCAGTGTAAGAGACAAGGTATATATATATTATACCGGTGAGAGAAAGAAAATAAAGTTTCAAATCAACTGGTGTCAGAAAGGTCTATTTCTAAATTATGTCTATTTAAAAATTTAAAGTCTTCCATAACTTCCATCAGCTGCTGTATGTTCAACAGGAAGTGGTGTATTCTTTCCACTCTGACACAGTGCTCTCTGCTGACACCTCTGTCCATGTCAGGAACCTCTGTCCTGCTCTGGACAGTTCCTGACACTGATACAGGTGGCAGCAGAGAGCACTGTCTTGAACTGGAAATATACAAAACTTCCTGCAGGACATACAGCAGCTGATAAGTACTGGAGATATGTAAACTGAGGTCAATAACAAATCTGTATAATTTTCTGACACCAGTTGATTTAAAAACATGTTTTTTTTCTTTGGAGTACCCTTTTAATATTATAGTAGTTATATTCTTGTATATAGGAGCAGTATTAGAGTAGTTATATTCTTGTATATAGGGGGCAGTAATATAGTAGTTATATTTTTGTATATAGGAGCAGTATTATAGTAGTTATATTTTTGTATATAGGAGCAGTATTATAGTAGTTATATTTTTGTATATAGGAGCAGTATTATAGCAGTTATACTCTTGTACATAGGAACAGTATTATAGTAGTAATATTCTTGAACATAGAGCAGTATTATAGTAGTTATATTTTACTACATTGGAGAGAGTGGGTAAGGTTGTTTTTTTTTCCATTTTGCTTTTGCTCTTTGTGGTGGTGTTTGTCCTATGCAATGGCCATTGTTGTGGCCGCACAGTGTCTCGGGATGGTATGGCCCAGAGTCCAGGGGGGCTATGTCTAGCAGCATTGGGGCTGCTGGACGACTGGGTCGCTTCTCCCTCTGGTGCCCTTGTTGTTACGGTGGCGGTCACTGCGAGGAAGGACACTTCTTTGCATTCAAACTAGTTGTAACTAACCCCCCCCCCCCAAAATAAATAAATAAATAAAACCAAATCTCTTCTTGGAGGGTCATATAAAGCCATGTAATAAATACAAAAATAAGCATGTATAATGCAATAACACAGGAAAAACATCAAGCAAGTGAATACTTACTGTATATACCTAATATATAAGAGCCTCGATTGAATGTTTTAGCTGTTAGAATAATAGAATAGATACTGTCAGGCTCTTACCTCGGTGACGTCGGTTTTCCATGGCCGGCAATGTGTTCCTCCTTGGAATGTTAACAGTAACAACACCTATATTGTCCCCATTATTCTGCTGGGGACTTCCCCAGCGAGTTTCTGTTTGACCTGGTTTAGGGGGTCTTGGAGGAGGAGCATTGTGGAAGTCATTGGAAGCTAAACCCAATGCATTATGGTTCTTATCTAAGGTAAAGGTCCGTGGTATTTGATAAACAGAAAGAGGAGTCCCTGGAAGGTCATACGCGTCCGTGGAGAGGTCGCTAAACTCTTTACATAGAGCATTGCTAGGAGTCTTGTAGGTGTAAACGTCCTCATTTTCAGATTCTAGTCCGGTAAGGCTTGACTTGGTAGGAGTGTCTGAGCCAAAGCTCCTGGGAAGATCATAGGCGCTATCCCGCAGCTCGGAGCTGAGCCGCCTTGGCTTTGGTAAACTGTAGAAGCCATGGACCTGACCACTCACTCCATTCAGACAGTGTCCATAGCCCTGGGCCAGCTTCTGTACAGCCGTATCACTACGCATGAAAAAGGAGGACCGGGTTGCTTGAGAAAAACTGGCACTTCTGAAAGAAATGAAAAATATTTAGCCGTATAACCACAAGCACACCTGCATTAAAGGAGAACTTCAGCAAAATTTTTTATTCACGTATTGTATTGCCCCCCAAAAGTCATACAAATCACCAATATACACTTATTACGGGAAATGCTTATAAAGGGCTTTTTCCCTGCACTTACTACTGCATCAAGGCTTCACTTCCTGGATAACATGGTGATGTCACTTCTTGGATAACATGGTGATGTCACTTCCTGGATAACATGGTGATGTCACTTCCTGGACAACATCGTGATGTCACTTCCTGGACAACATGGTGATGTCACTTCCTGGACAACATGGTGATGTCACTTCCTGGACAACATGGTGATGTCACTTCCTGGACAACATGGTGATGTCACTTCCTGGACAACATGGTGATGTCACTTCCTGGACAACATGGTGATGTCACTTCCTGGACAACATGGTGATGTCACTTCCTGGACAACATGGTGATGTCACTTCCTGGACAACATGGTGATGTCACTTCCTGGACAACATGGTGATGTCACGACCCAACTCCCAGAGCTGTGGCTGCTGGAGAGGATGATGGCAGGGGGACACTGAGGGACACAGGGCACTGGGGAGACACTGAGCATCCCCCTGCCATCATCCTCTCCAGCAGCCACAGACCGCACAGCTCTGTGAGTCGGGTCATGACATCACCATGTTATCCAGGAAGTGACATCACCATGTTATCCAGGAAGTGACATCACCATGTTATCCAGGAAGTGAAGCCTTGATGCAGTAGTAAGTGCAGGGAAAAAAAGCCCTTTATAAGCATTTCCCGTAATAAGTGTATATTGGTGATTTGTATATTTTTTGTGGGGAAATACAATAGTGTAATAAAAAAATTTCCTGGACTTCTTTAAGTAAGTTAACCCATCGATGTTAGACCTACCTCATATTCTCCGTTTTCCGGCTCATACATTGGTGAAGGAATAAGTAATCCTGGGGAGCACTCGCAGAGAGCGTTGTCTGATGCATGTGGTTTGATGAAGGCTCAAATGTGAACAGGGTAGGCTGGCTGGAGTGTGAGGGAGCAGACGACTTTCGTTCCCTGAGTAAGTGGTGGGTAGAGCTGAATTCTGCAGGGGAGGAGCGTGGACCATGATTCACAGACTGGACGTTTCTTAAAGAGTCTGCAGGAAAGAATTAGACACTGGTTAGCCAACTAGAAAATAAGTTATGCACTTTGTATAAAACAGCTTCTCCTCATAGAATAACTACTATAATACTGCCCCCTATGTCCAAGAATACAACTACTATAATAATGCCTCCTATGTACAAGAATATAACTTCTAGAATAATGCCCCCTATGTCCAAGAATATAACTACTATAATACTGCTCCTATATACAAGAATATAACTACTATAATACTGCTCCTATATACAAGAATATAACTACTATAATACTGCTCCTATATACAAGAATATAACTACTATAATACTGCTCCATTATACAATACAACTACTATTATACTGCTCCCTATATACAAGAATATAACTACTATAATACTGCTCCTATATACAAGAATATAACTACTATAATACTGCTGCTATATACAAGAATATAACTACTATAATACTGCTCCTATGTACAAGAATATAACTACTATAATACTGCTGCTATATACAAGAATATAACTTATATAATACTGCCTGAACAATAATGTATCAGGTAGAAGAACATGACCAAATTTACTCAGTGGGACAATCCTCATAATAATCTGACTGTCAGTAGCCCCCTGCACCCCCTCCCTATATCTACACCCCTGTAGGGTTAACAAAGCACAGCCCTCTGCCTTATCCCTGTATTCTATAATCCATTATACACACTACACTATAAGTGATGTTCTGGTAAAATACTGAGAGTATAATTACCCGCTGTTATAAACCAGATCTTAGATGTGTAATGTGGGAGTCATGAATCATTGTGTCCGGATGTAGTTCAGCAATGAGAACAATTATGGCTCCTGTTATTTGTGGTGATGTGCCCTGTGTACAGTCTGGGCTAGGCTGGCA
Organism: Dendropsophus ebraccatus; assembly: GCF_027789765.1. Lineage (NCBI taxonomy): Eukaryota > Metazoa > Chordata > Amphibia > Anura > Hylidae > Dendropsophus > Dendropsophus ebraccatus. The sequence continues at coordinate 28,028,816 of NC_091458.1, read as the reverse complement.
GAATAAAAGCTGGCATGTGATTGTAGCTACAGGCAACTGCTCCATTCTCCTTCCTATCTGCTTTAGTAAATGTTCCCCATTATGTTTTATTTTATTTGTGGTCATTGTGTTGTATTCATAGCATTATAGCCTGTTTTTTACTTCAGAGCTGCACTCACTATTCTGCTGGTGGGGTCACTGTGTACATACATTACATTACTGATCCTGAGTTATATCCTGTATTATACTTCAGAGCTGCACTCACTCTTCTGCTGGTGGGGTCACTGTGTACATACATTATATTACTGATCCTGAGTTACATCCTATATTATACTCCAGAGCTGCACTCACTATTCTGCTGGTGGGGTCACTGTGTGCATACATTACATTACTTATCCTGTACTGATCCTGAGTTACATCCTGTATTATACTCCAGAGCTGCACTCACTATTCTGCTGGTGGGGTCACTGTGTACATACATTATATTACTGATCCTGAGTTACATCCTGTATTATACCCCAGAGCTGCACTCACTATTCTGCTGGTGGGGTCACTGTGTACATACATTACATTACTTATCCTGTATTGATCCTGAGTTACATCCTGTATTATACCCCAGAGCTGCACTTACTATTCTGCTGGTGGGGTCACTGTGTACATACATTACATTACTTATCCTGTACTGATCCTGAGTTACATCCTGTATTATACTCCAGAGCTGCACTCACTATTCTGCTGGTGGGGGTCACTGTGTACATACATTACATTACTTATCCTGTACTGATCCTGAGTTACATCCTGTATTATACTCCAGAGCTGCACTCACTATTCTGCTGGTGGGGTCACTGTGTACATACATTACATTACTTATCCTGTACTGATCCTGAGTTATATCCTGTATTATTCTCCAGAGCTGCACTCACTATTCTGTCACTGTGTACATCAATGATATGATGCAGGGAAAGAGTTTTCTGGATGAATGTCAGAAAATCTGCAGCCCATTCACATGTAATAATGACATTTGGCCTGTAGGGGTCACTATAGTTATAGTGAAAAATTGGAAGACCACTTCAGATCATCCTCTCACTGTTATTCTATTATACAGTATTATTTTGAAGAGTTGTTGCCACTTTCAGTAACTTTTGATGTTTCATCAGACATATGAAATGTTACTGACCACACCAGGTCTCACTCCTGAGACTACGGAGCCCGGGGGGAATGTGTGGCAGTGCGCCCCACCGGCAGAACATTTGCTCCATAGACTGTAATAGGTGTCAGACTGGAAAGAGGACACCACTTGGATTTAATTGACAGCCGAGGAGAGATGTGTCCCCCCCTCCCCCCTATTGCATCTTGGAATCTCAGGTGTGAGACCTGGCATGATTCCCAATTTTGACATGTCAAAAGTTACGGCAAATGATGAAGTCTGGATAACCCCTTTAAGAAAAATGTTGAGTCCTCACTTCTCAGCCCTCACCTCATTATTATTACAGGCAGGATTACAATAAAGGTGACACCTATATATACACATAAGACAGGATCTACAGATTCACAATAGGTGATAGTCACAGTTACCCTCCTCCCCTTCCTGCACCCTGTCCCCTACAGAAGTCATAGAGCATGCCCACAACACTCTCCCATACTAGTCAATAAATGCGTAGCTGAAATTCACATTACTGCCACAGATTGGTCAGATCCACATTAGAGCCACTGCAAAGATGCCAGCCCATAGTTTTCTGGGCAGAATCTCCAGAAGTAATGGGTATGCTGGACAACCCCTACATTGTAGGAACGAAATTAAAGGAGAACTCCAGCTAAAATCTATTTTTTAATACGCTATTTCATAAGCAAATTTCCTAATGTACAGTAATTATGGGAGATGCCCATATAGTGCTATTTCCCTCAAAATAGAAGATCAGGCTGCAATCTCTAAAAAAAAACAACAAAAAAAAAACAAACAAAAAAACAACACACAAGTCAAGACCCGGGTGTATATACCTGAAGGGTCCCGCAGAGGGTGCTGTATATATAGAAATTACATGTAAAAAAAATAACAGGGCTATTCCTAAATTTTGTGCTTAAAGTACAGGAAAGGCCCTGTAATTTCTAAATATACTGCGCCCCCTGCTGGACCCTTCAGGTATAGACAGGGTCGTGACGTCACTTTTTTTTTTCACTCTTGAGATGAGGATATGGAACAGAGGACCACTCCTCAGCAATGCATTGTGGCTCTTTTAAGTAGTACTGATGAGCTCAGAGTGTTATACAGCACATATATATGTATATAGTACTGGAGGAGGTCAGAGTGCGATATATATATATAGTTATAGCACTTGAGGAGATCAGAGTGCTATATACAGCACATATAAGCAGTACTGGAGGAGGTCAGAGTGCTATATACAGCATATATATAAGTAGTACAGGAGGGGGTCAGAGTGTGATATACAGTACATATATATAGTACTGGAGGGGGTCAGAATGCGATCTACAGTATATATAGTACTGGAGGAGGTCAGAGTGCTATATACAACATATAAGCAGTACTGGCGGAGGTCAGAGTGCTATATACAGTACATATATCTATATCATAAAAAATGAAAGTCTGTCTGTCTGTCCCATATAGACTTCCAAACGCCTGAAACGTTTGACCCCAAATTTGGCAGGCAGATACATTGGGTGCCCGGTAAGGTTATAGCGAAGGTCCCGTCCTTGCCAGATGTACAAGAGAGGAGGGGGATGCAGAAGAGCGCCCCATAGAGGTGAATGGGAAAATTTCCACACTGCACACACAGGTGATATAATCAGCTGCAGCTCTGCCCAGGAGAAACGGCAGTTGGGAGCCTTAGCAACCAAGAGGATTTCTACTTTCATTTTCACAGGGAGCTGTGGTTGCTAGGGCAGCTACCTCACAACATCCACAGAAATAACTGGTAGACCCCCTACTCCATCTATACAGTACATGTATACAGGGCCCCCTACTCCATCTATACAGTACATGTATATACAGGGCCCCCTACTCCATCTATACAGTACATGTATATACAGGGCCCCCTACTCCATCTATACAGTACATGTATATACAGGGCCCCCTACTCCATCTATACAGTACATGTATACAGGGCAGTATTACCAGCTGCTGCTGCCGTAAGTGCTAAACCTGAGGACGCCCCTCCCTCACTCACCAATTAGCATCATGATAGATTGGTAGGCAATAGCTCCAGAATTTAACACCACCATATTAGACCTGACCAATACTGCCATACTGTGAGTGGATAACACCGCCATACTAGACCTGACCAATACCATCACACTGTGACTGGATAACACTGCCATACCAGACCTGACCAATACCGCCATACTGTGACTGGATTACACCGCCATACCAGACCTGACCAATACCACCATACTGTGACTGGATAACACCGCTATACCAGACCTGACCAATACCGCTATACTGTGAATGGATAACACTGCCATACCAGACCTGACCAATACCGCCATACTGTGACTGGATAACACAGCCATACCACACCTGACCAATACCACCATACCATGACTGGATAACACTTCCATACCACACCTGACCAATACCACCATACCATGACTGGATAACACTTCCACACCAGACCTGATCAATACTACCATACCCCCCTTCGAAAACACTAGATTTTCTGGCAAGTCTGAACAGGAGGTGGAAGACTAGAAAAATTAAAAAAATGTAAAAATTGTTTCCTTCCCCCTGCTCTCTGGTGCTGCGCTCATGCAAGGTGCTGCCCTAGGCAGGTATACAGGCAGGTGTACAGGACCCCAAACTATACACTACAGGTATACAGAACCTTCAGCTACTATATACTACAGGTATACAACACCCCCACCAACTCTATACTACAGATAAACAGGACCCAAAACTATACACTACAGGTATACAGGAACTTCACCAACTATATACGACAGGTATACAGGACCCCAAACAGGTATAAAGGACCCTCAAACTATACAGTACAGGTACACAGGACCCCCAAACTATATACTACAGAACACTACAGGTATACAGGACTCCCAAAACTATACACTACAGGTATACAGGACCTCCACCAACTATACACTACAGGTATACAGGACCCCAAAAGTATACACTACAGGTATACAGGACCTCCATCAACTATATACTACAGGTATACAGGACCCCCATCAACTATATACTACAGTTATACAGGAACCCAAAACTATACACTACAGGTATACAGGACCCTCAAACTATATACTTCAGGTATATAAGATCTCCACCAACTCTATACTACAGGTATACAGGACCCCCACCAACTCTATACTACAGGTTTAAAGGATCCAAAACTATACACTACAGGTATACAGGACCTCCATCAACTATATACTACAGGTATACAGGACCCCAAAACTATACACTACAGGTATACAGGACCCCCAAACTTTACACTATTATTATTATTTATTTATAGAGTGCACTTAATTCCAGAGCGCTATACAGGCGACAGGGGTAACAAACAAGAACATTACAAGATCAAAACACATTACATAGAGGCAGATGGCAGACTGATACATGGGGAAGAGGACCCTGCCCGCGAGGGCTTACAATCTATATAAGACCTCTACCAACCATAAACTACAGGTACACAGGACCCCCAAACTATACATTACAGGTAAAAAGGACCCCCGAACTATATACTACAGGTATACAAGACCTCCACCAAGTATACACTACAGGTATACAGCACCTTCACCAACTATATATTACAGGTATGCAGGACCCCCAACTATACAGTAGAGGTATACAGGACCTCTACCAGCTATACACTGCAGGTATACAGTACTTCCCAAACTATACAGTACAGGTACACAGCCCCCCCCCCCCCCCAATTATACACTACTGGTAAACAGGACCTCTCTCAACTATACACTACAGGTATACAACCCCCCCATTACACACTACAGGTATACAGGACCCCCTCAACTATACACTACAGATATACAGCCCCCCCACCTCTCCAACTATACACTACAGGTATACAGGATGGATGTTTGAAGTTTTTAGTTTATTTCTAATGTGCATAAGCTACAATTTACATAAACAGTGCAGAACTGTCAGGTATTTAGGGGCATATAGTGCCGGCGATTTCCTCTTAAACAATAAAAAACAAGGACAGAGATTGGCCTCCTGGGCACCTTAGAATAAATCTAATTAACACATTGATACTTTATACCCGGGCAGCGCCGGGTACATTTTCTAGTATAGATAGAGAGATAGATAGATAGAGAGATAGAGAGAGAGATAGAGAGATAGATAGTACTGGAGGAGGTCAGAGTGCTGTATACAGATTATATATATATATATATATATATATATATATATATATATATATATATATATTATACACACACACACATACACACAGTACTGGAGTGCTATATACAGCACCTATAAGTAGTACTGGAAGAGGTCAGAGTGTTATATACAGCACCTATAAGTAGTACTGGAATAGGTCAGATATAAGATACTTGTATTATAAGAATATATTTTCAGCTAAAATTCCTTTCCAGAACCAAAGTTGATACGACAAGTAACCACTGAAGAAAAGGCAGTGCCCCCCGATTCCCACTCCCACACTCTGCGTCCTGTGCACACTGTGGATTAGAACATTCATTTCCTCTGTACGTTGGGGGCTCTGGAGATAGGGGTGTGAAAAGGCGAGATTGTGCAGCTAATCTATCCGCCCACTTGCACAACGCCAAGGTAAAACTTTCTTCCTCATTAGAAGCGGCAACTCAAGCGTCTAATGAAATGTCACCGACGTCTCGCAGGTTAACTCTTCACTGCTTGGTGCTCGGGTCACACTGGCAAGTTCTGGAGCTTTTATATTGCAAGTATCCACCATTACCGAGACCTCTGCTTGCTATAGGTGCTGTAGCTCCACTGGCTGAAATCTTGTATGGACCTACACAGTGGTGGTTTTGCTACTATTAACGGAGTACTCCGGTGAAATCAACTGATGTCAGAAAGTTATACAGATTTGTAATTCTAATTAAATCTCAAGTTTTCCAGTACTTATCAGCTGCTGCATGTCCTGCAGGAAGTGGTGTGTTCTTTCCAGTCTGACACAGTGCTCTCTGCTGCCACCTCTGTCCATGTCAGGAACTGTGTCAGACTGGAAAGAATACACCACTTCCTACAGGACATGCAGCAGTTGATAAATACTGGAAGAGGTTAACTTATTTATATGACTTTCTGACACCAGATCATTTGAAGGGAAACATTTTTTGACGGAGTATCCCTTTAAGTTGAGTCTGCATGACCATCTGTGATCAGGATAGAAACAAGATGTCACATCCAATGAAAATTGGATGTGGCATCCAAGCTGGCATTGAGCTGGGGGGTAGTGGTTAAACAAAACAACGCTATAGATAACTTCTGGAGGTAGAAGGGGTTACTGATGCACTGGCTTTGCAAGGTGCTATGAGAGCAGGAAGGAAAGAAACAGCAGCAAGGGAAGGGTTACACTGAGCACTGACGATAATGATAATGATGATGACATGCTAAAGTAAGAGGGAGGGAAGACTAAAATTGCACCACAGTGGACATACAGCAGTAAGAACACTGGTATGTACAAAAGGGACAGCTGCCCAGAATTTTATTGGTGGGGAAAGATATAAGGGAAGCATTAATTTACCTTTTAGGTACAGTTTGGATTATCCTTAGCAGGCAGACTGTCTCAGCTTGCAGGTACACACCCCAGCCTTTTTCCCTCTCTTCTGCCCTGCCCCTATTTCCTGTATTCTGTCCTGACTTAGCTGTTAATAGAGACAGAATTTCGCTAACAACAGTCAGTGGATAGCAGATTGCAGAAAAGTAAGCCAACTAGTAGCCAAGACTTTACAGCAGTTTTTTTTCTGGGAGAAGGGGTGAAGTGATATACAAACATGTTAGGAATCACAAAGGCCATCAAATAGAGAGAAGTTTTTTCAAACAATAGTGACCCATTACCCAAAAAAACTCTCTAACGCTCCTGTCTCTTTAAATTGTATTACAACCTCATGATGTTTTCTAGGCCAAGGAATGTTCCATTTACCCATCAGCAAAATAACCCTTTCCTGCCTTTATCTTGCCATGTGTGTTATTGGATGGGAGGACATCACTAGTGCCTGTCAGTCTGGGGGAGGGGGGGGGGGGGTTACTTCCTATAGCAAAGATTTCCAAAAACATTTCCAATGAAGAGACGGGTCTATTTAGACATCTTCCCAGGAAATGGACTAAATCCTGTCAACTTGTTGACATGACAGTGAAACAGGAAACAATAGTCAATCGGGGAAGTCTTTGTTATCCGGTAAATATCTTGTTATTGGGTCCATATTTATAGCAATGTCCCTTATAAGAAGTTCATGGGGTAAACATGAGGACAGATGGGTTATTTATCTCATCCGTCGGCATCTTAGAAGGAGGACGCGTGGATGGGACCAGCCGGAAACGCAAAAATAAGAACTAACTTGGTGGTCACTGTGCGTACATACAGTGGATGTAGCAGAGCCGATGCGGTTTGTGCCTTGTGTGCAGTTGTAAACGTTAAAGGGGGTGTCCACTTAAAGGGGGAATGCTTCTCTAACCATTTCACTGTTTCATCACTGGGGGGCTTTATATGGCACCTGATTGGGCAGCATGGGGGACAGTTCGAAGAGAGCTGCCCCACTCCATTCCAATGTCTTAACATTTAAGGGGTCTAAAATATGCTAAAATTAGGAGGTGCGGTCTTGGATCTAATACATGTTGAAGGTTGATAGGCTGTGTAACCAAGGGGCCAAAATTGTCTACACAGCAAATTAAAGGGGCAAACGAAATTTCTTTCAAATCAACTGGTGTCAGAAAGTTATACAGATTTATTAATTCACCTTTAAACATCTTAAGCCTTCCAGTACTTATCAGCTGCTGTATGTCCTGCAGGAACTGGTGTATTCTTTCTAGTCTGACACAGTGCTCTCTGCTGCCACCTCTGTCCATGTCAGGAAGTGTCCAGAGCAGTAGCAAATCCCCATAGAAAACCCCAAATCTACATACATTTCTGACACCAGTTGATTTGAAAGAATTTTTTTTCCAGCTGGAGTTCCCCTTTAAGCCATTGTACAAGATGGTGTGTGTGTATCTATCTATCTATGTGTGTGTATATATGTATGTATGTGAGTGTAAGTAAGTGTGTCTGTGTGTGTGTGTGTGGTGGCGGGGGCGGGGGTTGGAGGTGTGACCAAACCAACAACCATAAAAAAAATCCTGCTTTGTGCTCGCTGATTGATTTTCGCCCTGTCAGCAAAATCCCCTGCTCTGATCTTATTGATGACATGCCCTGTATGTGCAAGAACAACAGCAAAGATCACAATGCAATTCTAGTGGGCGTGCTCAGTGTACTCTGTATGCATAGAGAATGGGCCCTAGGATCCCCATCTTATACGGTAGATCTTACAGGCAGGGCTGGGGGCGACATCACCTTGGGCTGACGTGACCCTATATCCCAGACATTACATTCTGACTGACAGGTGTGAACATCAAGCCTTGTTCTGAAGGTTGATGTTCCAAGACGCGTAGCCAGCTAAGGCGAAAGCAGCATGCAGGATGTTCTCCTTGTCTCAGGGTAGCCGACCATGGCTCTCACTGATGTAAGCGCACTATGGGAATGCCTCCAGTGCTGTGTGTGTGGCCTCTCAGCTGTTACGTCTACTTCATATGTGTTTTGGCAGATGATCTTGTATATTTCTGCAGAACGCAGCCCATCCCACCGTCATGGTGTCTCGCCTTAAAGGAACACACTGCAGCGAAGTTCCCTGTGCCTGATCAGTAATTGGAAACAGAAGCTCAGTCTGTGCCAGCAGGTCTAGGTCAGTGGGAGCGAGTCTATTATACAGAAGTGACACACAGAGAGCCCTGCTAACACCGGTATCCAGAGCACGCCCATGAATCCATACACGTACACAGAGACGGTCTACCTAGGAGAAAGGGGGCCCTATGCCAAAGACGAAAAGAGGGCCCCCTGCTGGTACTGTCAGCCAGTAGGATGAAATACTGGCTCTTACCACAAGAGGGCGTAAATAGGCTTTCCCTGCTGCCTTATAAATAGGCTCTCAGAGGCCACTTTTGGGTATTGTACATCTTGGTAACAGTTGACTGCTAAACATGTCATCGCTGTGTATTCTATGGCTGCCATCAGGTGTGGGCAATGGGAAAACCTATTTTACCCAATTCTCTACACTTAGCTACTTGACCTTCCCCTGAGCCACAGTCAGTAATGTCTGCCCATATATATATATTTAGTGCTGGGCAGGACAAGGTGAAGGGGATTTCGGGGCAGCTTGGAGGTGATGCCAGTGTGTGCCATGTAGCGGGCAGCACATTCCCAGGGCAGCCATTCCACATTTAGCAGGATCCCCTCCAAGTCCGGCTTATGGCAGAGTTGTGCTTTGAGAGTGCCAAGAGAGCGGAGGAATAATGAGGCTGCAGATTATCAGAGGAAGGAGCAAGGGGGGATAGATGGAGGCGTGGTAATGAGGGGGGGGGGGGGGGGGGCACACCACACAGCATTGGCCCCAATTCTCAGGATAAAGAAGACGTTTTATGGATTTTTCCCAGGATGTGTTTTCGTGCTGGGATGATAATTATGGTGTGAAAAGTATCCAACTTGAAAAGCTTGGATACACCAGTTGAGCAGATAGTATTCCACAGATGACTGAATTGGTGTATTCAAGTCTTTTAAGGTGTCACCGTCGTATCTTCTTTTTTTTTTTTTTGCAGAAATCAATAGTCCAGGCGATTTTAAGAAACTTTGTAATTGGGTTTATTAGGCAAATATGCCATTATCTGCATTCAAAAAGACCTTTCACAGCCCCCCCCCCCCCTCCTCCTCTCTCTCATCCATTGCACCTTTTCAGGAAATCTCCACTCTTTTACATCAGTTGGGCCCTGTCTGTTCTATGGAGAGGGGAGGGGGGAGGAGGAAGGAGGGAGATAAGTCATTAGCAGAGAACAAAGGATTACACAGCAGGACTTGTGTTAAAGCTGGTATTCAGAGGTCAGAGAGGTCAGTGCTGACTGTCAGAGGAGATAGCCCGGTGATGTAGCTGTAAATTAACTCTTTGTTGTCCTGTTTTGGTGCCTCATCCCCCTCCACCCCTCCCCTCTCCATAGATAACCATGAAGACAGGGGGAGGGGGCTTCAAACTGCTAATAAACCCATTACAAAGTTTATTAAAGTCACCTGTACTATTGATTTCTGCCAAAAAATTTACAGTAACACTATAAGTTGGATACATTGATGGAAAGTATGTGTGATACTGTCATTTGAGCCATTGTATCTAAGATCTATTTTGTGATACTGTCTTTTGAGGTGGTATATCTAATCCACTCATGTGAAAAAGTCTGCAGAGTTGCTGTATCTCTGTGATACTTTATGCTGAGTTCCTGTATCTAAGCGTATCAATGTGTGATACTGTCTGCTGAGCTCCTGTATCTATGTCTGTCTGTCAAGTGTCTGCTGAGATGCTGTATCCAAATCGATCACAGATGAAATACAGACAGGCTTAGATACAGCTGCTCAGCAGACAGTATCACACATTGATAGGATAGATACAGGAACTCAGCAGACAGTATCACAAATTGATAGGTTAGATACAGCAGCTAAGCGGACAGTATCACACACAACAAAACTTAGATACAGCATCTTAGCAGACAGTATCACACATTGATAGCTTAGATACAGTAGCTCATCAGACAGTATCACACATTGATAGGATTAGATACAGCAGCTAAGCAGACAGTATCACACATCCATAGCTTACATACAGCATCTCAGCAGACAGTATCAGACACTAATAACTTAGATAAAGCAGCTCAGCAGACAGTATCACACATTAATAGCTTAGATACAACAACTCAGCAGACAGTATCACACATTGATAGGCTTAGATACAGAAACATTTTTGACACTTAGTAACATAATTTGTATTTCAATGTCTCATCCCTTCCAATATATCTGCTTGCTGTATACATCCCTTCCAATATATCTGCTTGCTGTATACATCCCTTCCAATATATCTGCTTGCTGTATACATCCCTTACAATATAGCGGCTTGCTGTATACATCCCTTATAATATACCGGCTTGCTGTATACATCCCTTACAATATATCGGTTTACTGTATACATCTCTTCCAATATATCGGCTTGCTGTATACATCCCTTCCAATATATCGGCTTGCTGTATACATCCCTTACAATATATCTGCTTGCTGTATACATTCCTTACAATATATCTGCTTGCGGTATACATTCCTTACAATATATCTGCTTGCTGTATTCATCCCTTACAAGATATTGGGCACGGGAAACACATCCAGCACAATCCTTCTCTGTGCTGATAGTCTGTTTTAATGTATCAGTGCAGGTAACAATGTTACACAGAAGCCCTTACTGCACAATGATTGCACAATGTTATCAGCCTCTGTATTCCTATTCCTCACTATTTGCAGGATCTCTGCTTGCTGTCAGGGAATTGAACCAGTGACAGAATATATTTATAAGAACAGAACCTTTTCTTATATATTAATTCAAACTTTGTTCGAGGGGCTTCCCAGCTTTCTGCAGAGCCTATGTGTGACCCCCGGCTTCTTCTTGGGAGGTATGTCCTGGTATTTCGGCTCACACACAGTGACCATTACAGCCTGAGATGCGGCGCCCCCCTATCTCTGCAATGTCTGGATTAATAATAACCTTTAAATATTTACAGTAGACATCTTGAAAGGAATGACATATGAAGCTGGAATGTGATTGAGGCCGAGAAACATCTCCCAGATAAATGCTACAGCCCCCACACCCCAAGCACCACACCGGGGGGAGGTCACTTAAAGGCGTCAACCACATTTAGCATGAGCTCATCCCCTCCATCTGTATATGGGAGATCTGCTGGAGTCATCACAAAGAGACCCCAATCCTGGGAGCAGCATATGAGAATGTAGCTAGGAAATCCTGGGAGTGAGGTCCGTACACTGACAGCAAGCTGTGATGGTGAGCAACAAATGCTAAATGGTGCAGAACTTTATTATTATACAATGATTAAAGAGAACCTCCACCCTCGAAAACCATTATACATTTAGGATAAATAACATCCAGTATTATCCTCCAGAGCTGCACTCCCTATTCTGCTGGTGGGGTCACTGTGTACATACATTACTTATCCTGTACGGATCCTGAGTCACATCCTGTCTTATCCTCCAGAGCTGCACTCACTGTTCTGCTGATGGAGTATTATATAATGTATATTATACAGATCCTGAGTATAAAACAGGATGTAACTCAGGATCAGTACAGGATAAGTAATGTAATGTATGTACACAGTGACCACACCAGCAGAATAGTGAGTGCAGCTCTGGAGTATAATACAGGATGTAACTCAGGATCAGTACAGGATCAGTAATGTAATGTATGTACACAGTGACCTCACCAGCAGAATAGTGATTGCAGCTCTGGGGTATAATACAGGATGTAACTCAGGATCAGTACAGGATAAGTAATGTAATGTATGTACAGTGACCCCCACCAGCAGAATAATGAGTGCAGCTCTGGGGTATAATACAGGATGTAACTCAGGATCAGTACAGGATAAGTAATGTAATGTATGTACACAGTGACCCCACCAGCAGAATAGTGAATGCAGCTCTGGAGTATTATACAGGATATAACTCAGGATCAGTACAGGATAAGTAATGTAATGTATGTACACAGTGACCCCACCAGCAGAATAGTGAGTGCAGCTCTGGAGTATAATACAGGATGTAACTCAGGATCAGTACAGGATAAGTAATGTCATATATGTACACAGTGACCTCACCAGCAGAATAGTGAGTTATATCTTCTATTATACTTCAGAGCTGCACTCACTATTCTGCTGGTGGAGTCACTGTTTTCCAATGACATGGGAGAAAAGGTTGGGGAAAGTCAAAGCCCTGAAAGCTAGATCATGTGACTTGCGTTGACCCTAACCGCTCCTGATTCTGTGTAAAGTGGCAATGTAATGGTTAAGAAGCATACGACTAACTCTCAGGGAGCGATTCCTGTAAATATTCATGTAAACGTCTTGTAAATACTAGTCACTTGTGGAGCGTTACTACTGGTGACACAGGCGGGCTACGAGTCATGTCCGCAGTCATGTGCCCCCTGCACGATTTGTCAAGGGCAATTTAATGATGCGGCCAGAACATGCACGGCAAGTATGACAATTTCACGTATGACTGCAATCCGGGAAATACAGACGCTGGATTGTGCTCTACCAGAAATGATTAATTCATTGCAAGAGAAGACTGGGAGCGCCGAGAGGTTTCCTTATAATTCCCCTTATAAGGGGGAGAAGGTTTTATCTCTACACTAAAAATATTTACGTAAAATTTTGTCACAAAGTAAAAAAAAAAAAAAAAAAAAAAAAAATGGAACAGGGTCCTAAAGGTCCGGCAGGAGGTGACCCCATTTGCGGATCACAAATAGCATATTAGATTAAGTTGATATTTCTACAATAACAACAATGATGGGGTTACAAGGGGGCATCAGAATGATCTGTATGGGGGCGAGGGAGATGAAGAATACACTATACGGAGAGAAGTATTGGACCCCTATACATTATTATGCCTACTGAAGCTTTAGGATATCCCATCCTTAACCTACAAAACATTAAAAGGGGGTACTCTGGAGATTTTTGTTTTTTCAATCAGCTGGTGGCAGAAAGTTATACAGATTTGTAAATTGCTTCTATTTAAAAATCTCTTCCAGTACTTATTAGTGCGCCCGCATCAGAACTCTGTGGGCTGAAAGATCATCCGGGATGATTTTTTCAGAGACCGGCCGCTCCCTGACCCGGCTGGGTCACGGGTCGGCCAGTCTCTTACGCCATGTGAACATGGCCTAACAGTGACAGATCTGTGAGGGACAAGGCTTCAGGCACTGATTGATTCCTATAACAGGTGTTATACCCATAGGTTTGTATTGGCAGGCTGTATAGGTACCTATGTGATGACTGGGGCCCAATACTTGTGTCCATATTGTGTATATTAAATGGCATAAAACTTCAGAGCTGACCCCATATTGTTCACTATGTAAAAGAAAACTTATATAACGTGAAATGACATGTATCGTGCCGCTACGTGCGGTAAAGATGTTCACGTTCAGTCCTTTCAGTTACTGGGAACCACTGACCTGTATATTAATTCCAGCAAGCTGCAAAAAGCAGACTCTGCTCAAAATAATAAAAATCAGGCCAACGTGTTCCGCTATAATGTACAAGTGACAGACAGAGAGTCCATCATCATACGGGAGAATAGGCAAGATCCGCTAATATTACAGGAGACTGAGGACGCCCGGGCTTCCTGCTTACCTTGCAGCGTCTCAATAATTAAAGAAGCGTATAAAACTAAGCGTTATGTCATCTCCGAAGGTATAACCAGGACTGACATCAATGTAAAAAAAAAATAGAAAAAATATGATGATGAATCATAGACAGCAAAAAACGTCCTTAAATATTATAAAGTAATGTAAGTTACAGGCCCAAAGCCTGAGGCTGCACTGCTGAGAGGTGATAGAGGATTTTGCCAATATAACATGGCCAAAAGTTGTACAGGGCCTTGCTGAAAGATTTGCAAAGTTTCTACGCCATTCTTCCCCGGGCCTAGGATTTCAGTCACAATTAGGCTATTACTTTACTCCATTCACATCCAGAGCTGCATTTAAAATTCACCGTAAATGTGGATGTAACAGAAGGAATTATGATCTGATATCAATACAAGAGAAAGTATATGTTAGATTATATGTGGACTGTCTAGTTTAAAAGGGAATCTGTCACTAGGTCTATGCTACCTTAATTGAGGGCAGAAATAACTAGTGACAGAAATGCTGAACAGATTGTATTACTTACATCATTATGTTCAGTCGTTCTCCTAATATGCAGGAAAATGGGATTGTTGCCACACCCCTCTCCCCGCCCTCCAGCTGCTGTAAACAGGTGACTGCCTATACACAGCATGGATAGATAACTGTGAATCAGCAGCAGGTGGGCGGAGTTTTCTGCTTCTTATGAATATCCAGGGCTACTGAGCTCATGCACATAAGGGAGAGGACTATTTCTCCATGTTATTTAGGAGGATACCTCTGGATCAGCTGCACAGAACAATGTAAGTGATACATCATTCTGTTCAGCTTCTCTGTCACTAGTTTATACCTTGAAATAGGACAGCCAAAACCCAAAACCTACTGACAGAGTCTCTTTAAGTTTACATGGTCTTAAAATTAGACAGCTTTGGTAGTTGAAAGCAGACTTTTCCTTTAAGAAACAGGCTACTGTACCTGAGCCTTCATCAGACTGATTAAATCCACAGATCTGACATATGCTCCGGACCCACTTATTCATTTCCTCTTCCGTTTCGGCCACCAGGTAGAACGTCCGATCACTGGTCTTTATATCGAAGACGTAGCTGTCCTGGAGCTCCTTCTTGTTGAAGGTCAGCCCAGAGTCCACCTGTTCACAGCAGCTGAGGTTGATCACCCGGATGGGTTTCTTGGAGTGGTCATTCTTATAATATTCCAGGACATCGGGATCTCCACTCATGCGTCCACTTCTCAGGATAAACCAGCGTTTCTTCCACGCCTGGGTAAAAGAGAGGCAGAGTTAGTGGATGGACCACGCATCATGGAGGATCATTCATGGTCATTGATGGTGTTCAACCAACTCAATGCAAGGTTATTTACATCCAAATCTTATATAAATGATGCTATTCATCAGTAGATTTCCCAAGAAACATATATTTTGAACACAGGTCAAATATTTGTACTGAATATAGTGCCCAAGAGGGTCAAAATCAGTAGTGCTGGGGGTATGATCTGTTGGAATCCAGCCTGCTAGTGTGCTCTTTTCCTGCAGTGCCACCACAGGCCAAACTAAGCATTACACAGCTCAACTAAATCAACTAAGGGGATGTCTATAGAACGTTCACAGATCTGGCAGGTCCTCCAAAGACAGAGATAGGGTCTTTGTATCTGCTCGGATGAATTATTGGAAGTTATCAATGAGACTGACTCACATCTCCATTGCCCCATAGTCACACTCTAAATCTGGTTCATGCCCCTTAGCATCATATTCAAACCCCCTAAACTTGATCCCTGCCCCCCCCAGCCTTGTATTCATACTGTGATCCTGATTTATCCCCCCCAGCTCCATATTCAGACCCCCTAAACCTGATCCCTGCCCCCCCCAGCCTTGTATTCATACTGTGATCCCGATTTATCCCCCAGAGCTTCATATTCAGACCTCCTAAACCTGATCCCTGCCCCACCAGCCTTGTATTTATATTCTGATCCTGATTTATGCCCCCACAGCTCCATATTCATAACCTCTAAACCTGATTTATAGCCCCAGTCTCGTATTCAAACTCCAAACCCGACTTACGCCCCCACAACTCCATATTGATACCCCCTAAACCTGATCCATGCCCCCCCAGCCTCTTATTCATACTCCCTAAGTATGATTCATGCCCCTCACCATTATATTCAACCCCCCCTAAACCTGATCCATGTCCCCATCCTCATATACATACTGGATTTATACCACCACAGCTCCATATTCACACTATCCAAACCTGACCCATGCCCCCAGCCTTGTATTCATACTCCGAGCTTGATTTATCCACCACAGCTCCCTATTCATACCCTCTAAACCTAATTCATGCCCCCAGCCTTATATTTTACCCCTAAGCTTAATTTATGCCCTCAAAGATTGATATTTATACCCCCTGAGCCTGATTTTTTTTTTTTTTAAATAAAGTTCATGCCCACCTGACTATACAGGTAGTCAACTGAAGTCATCTTTATCTCGTGTGCAATATAATACATATAGACATATGGACAGGGACCCCTCCATTTGTATATTACAAAACAAAGTTTAAGATGGCTGCTGCCAAAGTCCTGCCCATTGTATATCACCATATAACGTATATAAAATGTATCTAGGAAACCAATCCAGGACTGGTAATCTATAGAAATGTTCTCATTGCCGTACAGTGTGCACAAATATAGCACCCTCATCTACATGTAGTACTGAGGCGCCAAACAATGGGTCACTCCCCATCTGCTTTCCTCTTCCAGGTTGTTTTCCCAGCTTGTCGAAAGTACAAAGGACCCTGCAAATGTGTCAGTGACAGATAGTGTCAGTGCTCGGCCTGTGTCACAGATAGAGAAGAAAAACATCGTCAATGTAGCGGGCCCGGCTAATGGACGGAGTGAAGTACAGGCAGGGAAGTGTTCTGGTGCTGTGCCAAGCTAATGCCTCCTCATTATGTGACCGCTGAGATTTTAATACAGCGATGTCTGGATCGTCTCGGGTAACGTCTATTTATCTCTACGAGTACTGCACAAGTGAAATGCTGGCGCTGCGAGGGCTTTTAGCTGTCTCCGAGAAAACACATTTGGTGAAGAGGAATAAAATTCTTTGTGTCCTTAATCAAGTGAAGGCTTGAACTCGGTGCGAAGGAGCAATAAGTAAAAGCCAGGATCTTTAAACACAGGCTTTTAAGCTGAAAAAAAAACTCTCAAAATACTGCAAGACTCACAAGTTGTGAGGACATTATTAAAGGGGTTCTTCTGCGAAAATATTTTTCTTTCAAATCAACTGGTTTCAGAAAGTTATATAGATTTGTTATTTACTTTTATTTAAAAAAAAAACAAAAAAACTTAAATCTTCCAGTACTTAACAGCTGCTGTATGTCCTGCAGGAAGTGGTGTATTGTTTCCACCCTGAGACAGTGCTCTCTGCTTTCGTCTCTGTCCATGTCAGGAACTGTCCAGAGCAGCAGTAAATCACCATAGAAAAGCTCTTCTGCTTTGGATAGTTCCTGACATGGACAGAGGTGGCAGCAGACAGCACTGTGTCAGACTGAATAAGAATACACCACTTCCTGCGGGACACACAGCAGCTGATAAGTACTGGAAGACTTGAGATTTTTAAATAGAAGTAAATTACAAATCTATACTATCTATAAATTACAAATCGACACCAGTTTATTTGAAAAAAGAAAAAGATTTTCGCTAGGGTACTCCTTAAATATTAGTGTGCTGTACTGGGCATGCTGGGTGTTGTAGATGCGTAACAGTTAAGGTGCCACAGGATGAAGACTCTTCAAGAAATTTGTATAAAACATTCTTCCATGTCCATTTTACTGGTAAATTTCATAATAATCCTGAAAAGACTGGAGGTGATCCAGCTCAGGGGCATTACTTGTTGTCAAGCCCACCCATCATTGCTGGATAAACCTTGGCAGATGTCAGGATCAACTATCTACTATGGAGGCAAAACAAACTGGGTGACTATGCTCTACGCTTAAAGTTTAGGGAAGGGAAGCCAAAGAGCCATGTTGTCTTGAATACTCCAGTCCTAGTCCCCCCCGATGAACCAGCATCTTCCTGGGAAAACACGTTGGGACACTAAGGATCCTAATAGACAAAGCAATTTTTAACGGTTAACGATCGAAACGAGAACTACCTGAAATCGTTCACCATATTACACAGAACGATAGTCGTTACTTCCTGGTAACTCCATCTGATCCCAGCAAATGAACGAACGATGTGGAATTACACTGAACGATTAAGGGTGCCTTCACACACACCGTATCGCAGCAGATTTGATCTAAATAACGGAACACAGTATTAAATCTGCTGCGGATCTGCTGCGGATCCGGTGTGTGTGAAGGCACCCTAAGGGGCAGTTCACACTGAGTAAACACCGCGGTGCTCAGTTTCCTGCTGTAAGTGAATGAGAGAGCGCACACTCGTCTGCTGCCGCCACTCTCCTTGCTTCTTTGAGCGGAGAGGGAGAGGACGAGCGCGCGCCCTCTCATTCACTTAGAGCAGCACACTGCGCATGACAGGATTCCGCGGCGGAGAGGTCCATCACGGAATTACGCCAGGTTTACTGTAAACTGGCCCTAAGGGTGCGTTCACATGTACAGGATCTGCTGATTTGATGGCGCAGATTTGAAGCTGCAGATTCAAAGCAAAATCAATTCTAGGCCAAATCTGCTGCGGATCCTGTACGTGTGAACACACCCTTGCAGTGATTTTAGGTTGTCGTACTTGATTTCTTTGACTTTCTTGTACTCTACTATTGGTAGTTAGCTGCCCTTACAGAACCTTTGAGGGTTATTATTTTGTAGTACTAATGTGCTACTAACTGGTTCTATGGATATTTTATACTGGATATTGGTGGTCTGTTCCCATTGGATGCTTTCATTGTCTATTTAAGGGCTTTGTTTTCAAGTCTTGATGCATATCTAATAAAAGTTATGTTTTATTCACTATGGTACACTGGCATATCTTTCTTGTTGACATCTTGTTTAGTCTTGTCCGTCACATTTGGTCTCTCTGTGATATGGAAACACTTACATCCCATCAATTTAATCTTTACAATTTACATAAAATTTTCATAATGTTCTTTCCTTATTTTATGCAAAAGAAATTGATTCTTCTTTCCCTACTTATATGCAAAGCTACCTTCAGACTTATTATGTTTCCTGTTGCCAGAGAACACTACATTTAGGGAAACTGATATTACGGTAATAAAGTGAGAGCTTAGTGGGTAGCTCACAAGTTTGACACAGGAGTAGAATAAGTCGTAGTCTGTTTCCACAGACAACCAGCAGAACTGTGAAATTTACATAAATTAAATTTAAAATAACTGAAAATATTGTGATTAAAGGGAAATTAGGAGGGCAGCATAAACTAGTGATAGAAATCCTGAACAGATCAGTGTATTACTTCCATCATTCTGTTCAGTGATTCTCCTAATATGCAGGAGAATAGGATTCTTGCCACACCCCTCCCCCAGCCTCCAGCTGCTGATTGACTGTTGACTGCCTATACACAGCATGGAAAGATAACTGCCAATCAGCAGCTGGTGGGTGGGTGGAGTTTTCTGCTTCTCATGAATATCCAGGACAACTGGGCTCATGCACATAATGGAGTGGACTACTTATTGTCCATGTTATTCAGGAGGAGATCTCCGGATCAGCTGCACAGAGCAATGTAAGTGATACATCATTCTGTTCAGCTTCCCTGTCACTAGCTAACGCTACCTTGAGATAGAACAGAATAAACCTACTGACGAGAGTCTCTTAACATCTTTCTTCACTGTAAAATGTTTAAAAAGTTGAATTATGGGTAAAAAAAAAAATCATCTAGCTTAATAGCACAATGCTTGCTGTACAGCAGTTGTGTGGCATGGAAGGAGTTAAGCAGTATGTTTATAGAACTCCCAGAATTCCCTCTGAATAAATATTTATCACTATATATTTCGATTTCTCAGGGGATGGTTAATAGGATGGATGTGGTACAGGGACAGCAGATCAAACATAAGCCACCTGCTTACCGGTACGATGCCTTCTATCTTAGGATCAATAATTATCAAAACAGTCCGTTTTATCCTCTTTAGTCCAGTTTACACGGCCATTATACGGACCAAATCCAGATTACGACTGCAATACCTCAATACCTGCAATCAATGTATGGTTTATAGGACCTAGGTATATAAAAGTATATATGTATTATGGCTGGGCAAAAATGTCCTTAAAGGGCAACTCCACCTCAAGTAAACGTATTGTAAATAGTTACAATCAGCATCCAGTATTAGGGCCTACACAGCCCAGGTGCAATGAACTGTATTTGCCCTTCACTTATGTGTGGGAAAAGTAACAACCAACACTGAAAATCCAGTTCAAGACAATGAAACGAATTGTTGGGTGGACCTGTCAAACTGTTTGGGTTCGGCAACGTTCTCCAAACCTGAACGCTTGGCACTTGATTCCTTGCAGCTGCAGAAGTTGGATGCCAGGAAAACATGGATACAGCCTAAGGCTATGTTCACACGGCGTATGAGACGGCCATTCCGTAACCCGGCCGGGTCACGGAACGGCCAGTCTCTGAAAAGATCATCCCGGCCGGTACTTTCCAGCTGCAGTGTTCCGATGCGGGCGCATTAGCGCGCGCCCGCATTATAACTCTCATAGCACACAACGAAGCAAGCGTCCGGAGCTGCTCGCTTCATTGTGTGAACTGACAGCTCTTTCTGCGGCCGTAATTCACTGAAATGCGGCCGCAGAAAACTGACATGTCAGTTCTTTGCGACCCCGCATGGGATTCCAGCTGGAGCGTATACTATGTGGATCCCATAGAAGAATAGGCAGTGTTTCACACCGTACAAAGTACGGCCGTTGTTGCAGATTACGCTGTGTGAACATAGCCTATGGCCTATGGATGTATCCATGTTTTCCAGAACGCCTTAGTGTGGCATCCAACTTTTTCAGCTGCGGGGAATCAAATGGCAAGCATTCAGGTTAGAGAATGTTGCCAAACCCAAACAGTTTGACAGATCCGCTTAATGCTACTTACAACCCAACAAAAACAAGGGAAAAAGACTTCATGAATGGCCAAAATTAAAAGTTTTGGATTAGCTTGGTCAGTAGTTCAAGTACTTTGGAGGTCAGAACCTGGAATGCGTTGCTGCTGATCCAGGGATTATTCTGATTGGCATTGGAGTCAGGAAGGAATTTTCTCCCTGTGATGGGGCAATTGTCATCTGCCTCATAAGGGTTTTTGCCATTGGCTATGTTCAGACCTCGTAAGAGACTGGCCGTTCCGTGACCCGGCCGGGTCAGGGAACTGCCGGTCTTATTAAAGATCATCCCGGCCAGTACTGCAGTACCGGCTGGATGATCTTTAGCGCCGCAGAGTTCTGGATGCGGGCGCATCCATGTGTGCTCGCATCAGAACTCTTCAATGCACACTAAGGCTTGCCGCTCGATACACTGTGTGCACCGTGTGCAGCTGCTATTCAATGAATAGCGGTCACAGAAAACTGGCATGTCAGTTGTTTGTGGTGCCGCTAGGGATCCCAGCCGGAGCGTATACTATGTGTATACACTCTGGCCGAGATTTTTGTAGTAATCATCACCGTTTTTGCAAGTGGCAACTTTTCTGCAATCGTACTTTTACGAAAATATACGTTGTGTGAATATGGCCTTTCTCTGGATCAACACAGTAGGGTTTCTGTAGGTTAAACTTGGACTTCTTTCAACCTTAATAACTACGTAACTATATGTGAGAAATTTGTATAACACTTCCATAAAACGTCCTAAGTAACACCGCTATACGGTGCCGTCTCCATAAGGCACTGCACCACATACAGTCCACCGCCATATAGTGCTGAAATGTACATACAGTGACAAAATATACGAGCCATACCTAAAGTAACGGCTCCATAAATAATCTAATACCAGGGGTATACAAAGCCTATTTAATAAATAAGACTCCTGGGGGTCACATGCCTCAGGAGGCAGGCTGAGACGTCTCCTTAAAGGGGAACTAATGCATTTGCACAAATTACTCACCCCCAAGCCAGTCCTCCTAAGCTGCTCTTTGCAGCATTACCCTAAAGGAGGTTCTATGCAGGGAACTCACTTTCTCTATTACATCAATATAGCCTTAAGAGGGCTTAGTGGACAGTCCCTTTAAGGACGAAAGAAAAAAAAATATTTTATGAAATAGGATAAAATAACGTGAATCAATCAGATTCAAATCAGTTCTCGGCCTTTGCTGCGGTCATGTCTGGAGGAATGGAAATGTGGATGGCAGATTTCAGAAGCTGACATGCGGAACAGTGTGAGGAGATGGCACAACGGGTATTGCATACTGATAGTGTACTCAGGGATCAGAGTCTGGAGGATGCTCGGGAGAGGAGTGTGACATGTCATGTGACAGGCGTTCATCAGGTTACTTACAGTCAAGACATGGATCTTATTCTCCACGATAGCAGTTTTTTTTCTTGAAGACATACAGTATCATGTAGTATTACATGTAGTAACTGAATGCTGCCCTGTACTACAATAGTTATAGTTAGATAGCAGAGATGAGCGAACCTCGAGCACATTTGGGTCTATCAGAACCTGCATTTGATTGTTGCATGCAGCCCTAGGGAGTCCTGGAAAACATGGATACTGCCACACGACATAGGCTGTATGCATGTTTTCCAGGACTCCTTAGGGCGGCATCCAGTCCCAACAAACTTAAACGTGCTCGATGTTCCCTCATCTTTACTAAATAACTCATTAGGCACGGCAAAGTTTCTGTATACCGCCCTATACCCTGGCCAAGACAGAGATGTTGTTTACTGCCCCCCGGGCCTTATTGGCCTAACCTCCAGCTATATCCTTATAGGGGTTATCCAGTGCTACAAAAACATGGCCACTTTCTTTCAGAGACAGCACCACTCTTGTCTCCAGTTCAGGTGTTGTTTGCAATTAAGCTCCATTCACTTCAATGGAACTGAGCAGCAAAACCCCCGCCAAGCTGGAGACAAGAGTGGGGCTGTCTCTGGAAGAAAGTGGCCATGTTTTTGGAGCGCTGGATAACCCCTTTAACAGTATTGTTGGTGGATTGTTGTGCACTGCATGTGGACTGAAAAAAAGAACAGCCCCCCCCCCCCACCCCCCGCAAACGACATTCAACATCTCTTAAAGGGAGTCTATAATCCCCTTCGTCCTGCCCAAACTAAGAGTCATTGGGGTGGTTCCTGGCAGTTTCTCCCCACCCCATCAGCCATGAGTGATAGACCTCTCCCTGTATGGGTATAGGAACAGATATCTCAACCATGGCTGGTGAAGTGGGGACTTGAAATTGAAGTTCCCTTTATCTGCATCTTGTTAGTTCTGCAATTTTCTTTAAGGAGTACTCCGGCAATTTTTATTTTTTATTTTTTTCAAATCAACTGGTGTCAGAAAGCTATTTAAATTTGCAATTTACTTCTATTTAAAAAAAATTGCACATCTTCCAGTACTTATCAGCTGCTGTATGCCCCACAATAATTGGTGTATTCTTTCCAGCCTGACATTGTGCTCTCTGCTGCCACCTCTGTCCATGTCAGGAACTGTCCAGAGCAAGAGAGGTTTCCTATAAGGATTTGCTACTGCTGTGGACAGTGGTGGCAGCAGAGAGCACTGTTTCAGACTGGGAAGAATACACCACTTCCTGCAGGACAAACCGCAGCTGATAAGTACTGGAAGACTTGAGATTTTTAAATAGAAATAAATTACAAATCTAAATAACAAATAACTTTCTGACACCAGTTGATACAAAATTGCCGGAGTATCCCTTTAATTGCTTTAAGTCTTGATTCCTCTGTATCATTCTTGCTTATAATGGGTTTACACCTCTGGATATAAACCTGTTCTCACAGCTGAGGGTTTCTCACATAAGAATCCAATCTACACAACCCTCTTTTGAGGTTTGCGCAGCACAGAGCGTTGTCTAGACAGGATAGAACGGAAGCAAATGCTCAAAAAGCAGAAAATCCATCACTGATGCATTGAGCTGATCCGTGTGCAGATCCACATGGCAATCACATTTCCAGCATTTCTACCATAGATTATTTTCCATGATCACAGTGGATTTGTCTAGTTTGAATCCTAACTGGGTGAACGTTCCCCTTAGGTTACACAGGCTGTCAGATAATAGAAGAGTGTTCTCAGTCACGGAAGCAAGCAGCCATCTTGAAAATTGTAAGGGATCGACACAGTATATCAGAAAGTCACAGAACTGTTAATTGTAAGTGTAGATGGTTATACATGGGTCTTCTAAGAAATGTAAAGCAGCTCTCTGATGTGACCTTTTGGAGGTAGAATTCTGGCAGATCTCCAGTAGCCTTAGGACATGACTGGGGTTTTAATAAGCCGAGTCAGACTCTCCTCAGAAGGAGAGGTAACCCATCTGCAGACAGCTGTTTTTGGATTCATGCCCCTCATCAGTACAGAGCAGGGTGATGGTTAGCTGTAGAGAGGCCTATTTTTGTAGGCCCAAAGAGGTAATGTTTCTCTTTTACCAGAGCACAACAAAGATGTATGGAGACTTAAAAGACATTAATGCTCCACTGGGAAATAGGTGGTTATGCATAGCAACTCTCTGACCCCACCTAGCTCGTCACTGACATGACCCCTGAAACAGCTGACTGTAGATGGGTAAGCCTTTCTTCTGGGGAGTGTCTGGCTTGGCTTGATATATTCCCAGCCATGTCTTAAGGCTTCTTAACAGAGTCAACCCCATGACTTGCAGGGAAAACTACCTCCAATAGGTGGCATCAGAGAGATGCTTTGCATATCCCCCTTCACGGAAGTGTGAATGGTGACAATCTACGCACACTTCTCTATGGCACTCCCCATTGGACCCGCATGTTAAAAACATGTTAAAAACTTAAAAAAAGCAAACCATTAAAATGCAAGAAGTTATGAAAAAAAACTAGAAAACACAAAAAAGTTAAGGAAAAATCTAGAAACAAAATAATTTAAGGAAAAATCGATTGTTCGTGTTCCTTGATCTCCTTCTAGACATTTCACCATTTGTAAGAATAATTTTCAGTCAAACACAACACAGAAAGCGATTCCATTAAGCGTCTTGTTCTCGCAGGCAACGTGCTAATTGACTGTCCTAAGATGACACCAGCCAAAATGGCAGAATCCTCTTCTGATTCTACCTCAGCCCCTTCCCATTTCCTGAATATACACCGTAACCATGGCAACCACCAGAGAGGGAAGGCGCAACTACTTGGCCTTGCGAATACTCTTCACCGAGAATGATAAAGTATATATATATATATATATATATATATACACACACACACACATACATACACACACACACACACACACACACACACAACATCTCTGTATTGTCATCAGCATCTGTATACAAAAAAATATCCATTGTGAACAAAATATGAAAAAGAAATCTTTCTGAACATTTCCATTTATTTAGGGCACATCCTAAGCCAGTGGAATCACAGGTAATGCACAGGACCCCCATCCTTATACTCAGGCACTAGAACACACCCTAAACTAATACAGACCCCAGACCTGTAAAGAATGAAAGACCCCCATACTAGACTGTCTAAACTAATACAGATCTCTAGAAATGTAGACCCCAGTCCAAGCCCCATTCCCTAAACTAATACGGACCTAAAACAATAGATCAGACGCCTTAATGAACCCAGACCCCAGATGAGTCCCCTAAACTAATACAGACCTCAGGCCAAACCATGAAACTAATACAGACCCTAGACAAGATCCATAAATCGATACAAACCCCAAATTACTCACCTACACTAATACATACCCCAGACCCAATTGCCTAAATTGATTGAGGCACACAACTCCTTAAGAAAAAAAAAAAAAAGTGAAGAACAGACCTAAAAAATAAATACAGACTAGGGATGGTCCGAACCTGCCGAGGTTCAGGTTTGTACGAACCTGAACTCTCGGCAATGGTTCCCGCTGTCTGCCCGCTCCGTGCAGCGGGTGGATACAGCCGGAGGACCGCCTGGAAAACTGGGATACAGCCATAGCCTAAGGCTGTATCCCAGTTTTCCAGGCGGTCCTCCGGCTGTATCCACCCTCTCCACGGAGGTGGAAACAGCGGGAATCATTGCCGAGAGTTCAGGTTCGTACAAATCTGAACCTCAGCAGGTTTGGACCATCCCTAATACAGACCAATGAACAGACCTTCTTAAAGGGAACCAGTCACAATAAAAATGCTACCTTAGCTATCAGCATCATGTTATGGAGCAGAAGAAGTTGTTCAGATTAATATATATCTTTATGGGAAAAGATTCAGTATAACTTCTAATTTATTGATTGAAATCTCTGAAATTTCCATGCTAAAGAGTCCAGTCCATTCAGTGACACCGCCCACTGGACTCCTAAACTCACAAGCAGGGATTCCAATTAACATGTTACAAGTTTTACTGAATCTTTTCTCACAAAGATATATATCAATCTGCTCAGCTCTTCCTGCTCTATAACATGATGGCGATAGATTAGATAGCATTGTCTTGGTGACAGGTTCCCTTTAACAAATACAAAATACAGCCCCCCCTTAAGTACTACAGACCACAAGCTGGACCTCTAAACCAATAGAGATCCTGGACTCGAACTAATTCAGATCTTTGACCAAACTATCTAAACTAATACATACCCAAGACCAGATCCCTTAAATAAATACAGACATCAGAGCCTTGATTTATCTCCAGGCCAGACCATCTAAATAAAGACCCCAGATGCCCTAAATAAATACAGATCAGACTCTGCAGATCCTCCCCACCCCTCATTCCTGGAATACCTGCTGCCTGTCAGTAACTCTGTGCTCTGGTGGACCCCTTAAAAGCAGTGCTGCACACCCCTATGGTGAATAAAAATAATAAACAGCGCCACTATTTCTCATAGGTTGTATCTGGTACTGCAGGTCACTTCTATTAACTTCAATAGCAATGGGTTGTTATACTATGTACAGCCTAGGAAAAACAGTGAAGCAGTTACTGAAAAATCAAACAAACACAAAAAGTAGACCCCTTTTTCTAAACAGCAGAGAACCCCTTTAAGATTGCTTTTCTATTTTTGTGCAGAATCAAAGAATGACATGTTCTTCATATCAGCTGGGGGATTTACTGTATTCAGACAGAACCGGAAAAAAAGGATAATAAGTCTCAAATATTACACTTCACACCTCCCCCTCCGCCTTTGCCCAATCAATCCGCACCTGGGGGGGTACGGCTTCCAGGCAGCAGTTTTGCCAGGTCACTCCGCAGGCTGCCCTCATGTCAGGAAAGTTAAGTCAACAAAAACACAAGTGTGGTAGAAAACTATTGTGGAAATCAAAAGCAGACATCCTCCATTCCATCGATAAATCCACGGAAAACAAGAGAGGAGGGGGTGTCCTACTTTCTACGCTCAGTCCCAAAACAGTCTGGAAAATACCCTTTGCGGCCCACTGGAACATTGACAAAGTTTATATTTCCTGAGAAATTTTATGTTGAAATTGTTAGAAATGGGGAACAATGTCCCGATCCATGGGAGCCCACAGGACAACAGTAGTCTGATGAAGTGAATTTATGGTTGGATTGGCACCATAGGAAGGATCCTCAACAGGACTTAGCTACAGGCCTTGAAGCGGGCCACACACATGAGAAAAGGTTGTCCAAAAAGGATGGAAGACAGTGCTAATTGTTCCAGGTGTATTTGGGGTTCTCTTAATATGTAATAACTAGATCATCAGAAAAGGGGTCTTCTGGCCTATGGATGTCCTACAGGGGGTCTCCTGCTTGGGGCCTCTTTCTCTCAACCAGAATGTACACCAGTAAAATTGTCCGCTTTCCTGAAAAGTCAATGAAGATTCCTTCGTTGACTGAAATTTATAGTTGATAAAGACTATATGGGTCATGTGGTTCTTGACCACATCAAACAGAACCTTGTACGCAAGACATGACCCGTTACATGAAGTCCCAATAAACACTACTCATGAGATCTACACAGAGAAAAAGACATTTAGTTGGATAGAGAAAGATATAAATAATTGATTGTTGGGCTAATGGAGCATTTCACATTCGATGGAATAGACTATTAAAAAAAATTATTTTTTTTCCTCACTACTTCGTCAGCACAGAGATCCTGGTGGCGTGGTCTATTTTTTAAAATACTGCCTGGTTTCAGCACTCTGTGCTGGTTTCATCATGTGCACCGGCCCGCTTTAAGCACTGGAGATAGGCCCACCGCCCCCAGTGTAATGATATCCCCTCCCCTCGGTGACGCGCCTCCATTAGGCTCAAGCAGGAATGCGTCACCAAAGGGAGGGGATATCATTACACTGGGGGCGCTGGGCCGTCTTCACTACATAGAGCGAGCTGGTGTACAGGAACAAACCGGTGCCGAGAGATGGAACCA
Source organism: Dendropsophus ebraccatus (assembly GCF_027789765.1). Taxonomy (NCBI): domain Eukaryota; kingdom Metazoa; phylum Chordata; class Amphibia; order Anura; family Hylidae; genus Dendropsophus; species Dendropsophus ebraccatus. The sequence goes on along the minus strand of NC_091458.1, from coordinate 27,999,987 downwards.
GGCGGCGTTTTGAAAAGTAGACCGCATCACTGGGATGTCTGCGCCAGTGATTCACTTAGGAGATGGTACATTCACTTTAAAAGGGAATGTGTCATCAGAATATAACTCATTATGGAAATAATGTTTTTATGGTAAACATTATTAACCCATAGAAGACCCGGCCAATTTTCATTTTTGCGCTTTCGTTTTTTCCTCCTTGTGTATATTAGGCCATAGCACGTGCATTTTTCCACCTAGAGACCGAGATAAGCCCTTAATTTGGCGCCACTAATTTTATTTTGCAATGGCAGATGTAATTTTTGCATAAAGTATGCTGTGAAACCAGAAAAAAATTATATGCGTGGTGAAATTGAAAAAAACAACAAAACAAACGCAATTATTTTTATTTGGGCGGGGTTTTGTTTTTACGCCATTCCCCCTAGGGTAAAATGGACATGTTATATATGTTGCTCAAGTCAGTACAATTACGACTATATGTAACTTGCATAACTTTTATTTTTCTTTTATGGCTTTTAAAAAATTTAAACCTTTAAAAGAAAAAAAATATGTTCCTTAAAATCGCTCTATTCCCAGGCTTATAGCGCTTTTATCCTTTTGTCTATGGGGCTGTGTAAGGTGTCATTTTTTGCGCCATGATCTGTACTTTCTATCGGTACCTTGTTTGCATATATGCAACTTTTTGATTGTTTTTATCACAATTTTGCGCTTACGCCGTTTACCGCGCAAACTAAGGAATGTGCTCATTTAATAGTTCAGGTGAAAACACACAATCAAAAAATATAAACAGATTGGAATAAAAGAAGAAATTTTAGTATCTGATTCCAATTATTAAAAAAAACTATTAGGTGACACTTTCCCTTTAAGGTGTAAACATATGAGTTATGCTAAAAAATTATCAATAAAAACAATATTTATACAGTGTTTCACCATAAGTGATAAATTGTCAAACACTGCTACTGCCTGGCCTTTGTAGAGCATAAGAAGCAGCGACTTTGGATCATAAAACACATTCACACCAAGTTTGTTCTATAGTCCAATTCACACAATGTTCGTTTTAGGTTGCAAGTCACACGGTGTTATGTTGCAATTTACAGTTAGTTCTAGGCTACAATTCACACAGTATTATTACTTTTTGTAATAACCACTGTCCTGTGGAGAGCTCATAGTAAAGATGTCAAAGTGATCTTGTCACCGACCCCCCTGTATTGATATCTGCAGTTCTCAGCACCATTTAGAAGTTTACATGGACACAGTTAACTTTTACATGTATAAAACATGTGGGTGTTGCCTTTCTGGCCAAAACTGCTTTTCATCATTGGTGGACAGTGTCATCTGGGCGGGGCTTCACTGCTGTTGGACCCAGTCTTCCTGCCTATGTCGGCACCGTAGTCCCTGCCCCCTCTGTTCATCAGAAAGGCCCACTCCTACTGCAGTGGAGGTCGGGATTCATAGTAACATAGTAAATATTGTTGAAAGAAGACAAGAGTCCATCAGGTTCAACCTAGAGAAACCCTACTGTGTTAATCCAGGGGAATGCAAAAACCCCTATGAGGCAGATGACAATAGTCCCATCACAGGGGGAACATTCCTTCCCCACTCCAATGGCAATCAGAATAATCCCTGGATCAATGTATCACCGGAAATCTAATACCCAGAACTTGTAATATTATATTTTTCAAGAAAAGCATCCAGATCTCTTTTGAACTTATTTAAAGGACAACTCCGGCTAAAACATTTTTTTAATATGTTATTACTTATGGAAAGTTAGGCAAATTTCAAATGTACATTAATTATGGTAAATGCACATATAGGGCTATTTCCCTTAATTTAGTAGATCAGGGAGACTTCAGATTCTCTAAAAAAAAAAAGTGACGTCACGAACCAGGGGTGTAATTACAATGGAGTGTCCAGCAGGGGTGCACTATATATATATATAATATAACCATTGACTTCTATATATAGTTCGCTCCTGCTGGACACTCCATTGGAATTCCAATGGATGTGCGTGTAAATGGAATATACAGTGTTTTTGATTGAATACATTTATGAAATACTTTGGGGAGCAAGTGTCCTTGCTCCCCAAAGTATTCCATAAATGTAATCAATCAGTACATTTGGATATCCATCACAGTAAGCCCGCAGAACCGCCGCCGCCCTGGACTACACTGAACTACTACTACTAGTAGCCTGGTTATCGCTATGAGATTGCTGCCGCCGCTGATGCTGCCGGGCGCCACTCATCACTGTGCAGCCATCATCCCCCTCCGCTTCCCCCCTCCTGCTTATTCCGGGATCAGGCAACTTTACACTATCTGATGGCTGACTCCCCGCCCGGCCGCCGCTCTCCGATCACACGTACCGGGTCCTGGTGCTTCCTGGTGGCCCCGGCCGGCACGTACATTAGAAATTTGTCTAACTTTCCGTAAGTAATAACATATTAAAAAATAGTTTTGGCCGGACTTCTCCTTTAATGCATCAGCTATGAAAACATCATGTGGCAGAGAGTTTCATAGTCTCACTGGTCTTACAGTAAAGAATCCGCGTCTGTGCTGGTGGTGACATCTTGATACCCTCTTGTCATGGTTACAGGCCTAGGAGTAAAAGGATCACTATAGAAATCTCTGTACTGTCCATTCATATATTTGTAGATTGTGATCAGATCGCCCCTAAGACATCTTTTGTATCGCAGGTGCCGTAAAAATAGATGAGGATTTGGCACTGCCTGACCACACCTACGCCACAGATGATGAATCCCGGCCTCTGCTACAGTAGGAGTGGTCCATTCCTTAACGGAGGGGGCAGGGACTACGGTACTGATGTAGGTGGGAAGAAGGGGGCACAATGGCCGTGAAGCCCTGCCCAGATGACACAGTCCAGTGGTAAGCATTTTTGACCAGAAACTCTCTAGTTCACGATCTTGATGTTCCGCCCCCATAGCGCCGATCCACCCCTTCTAATGATAATCAATGGAGGTTGCTGGCCGTGTGTGGGCTGGATCGGTGCCCCTAGCGGTCTTACCGGACCATGGAGCAAACTACTAACTGCACCGGAATGGTGCCAAGGATGAAGGTAAGACACATACCTTCCTCCTCAGCATCTCCTGTGCAATAGGGACATATCAGCAGCTTAGATTCGTTCTCCTTTCATTGTAGATTAAAAATGTGGACTAAATGCGATTATACATACTACAGTGGTACCTAGGTTTAGGGGTAACTTGGATTGAGAGCGTTTTGCAAAAAGAACTCACCGTTTTTCAAAATTGTAACTTGGTTTAAGAGCATTGCTTTGGTTTAAGAGCTCATTCCTAATCAGAACCAATGAACCACTAAGAACATGGACTGCTATTTAACACCATCTCACCATGTAGCTTCTGGCCATTGAGCCTCCTGCTCTAGGTCTGTCCCGTTACTCATTTATTAAGACAAAGAGCATGTATTCCCTGTCATGACATTCATCGGCTGTGGTGACTGATGATGTCCTAGTCCATTACAGGACGATCAATTTCTTCCAAGAAACCATTTTTTCCCCCTTGTCTTTGTCTTTTCTTACCAGTTGCAGGACCTATATGATTACGGACATCGAGTTGACGAATGGAGTCCATAGTGCTGGATCCATTTATTATGACTCAAACACCGTACAACAATACTGAGAAGTCTTCCCTGGTGTTTGATGGTTTAGAGCATTGTGGGAAATAACATCTGTAAGCTAGAAGACAATACATCTAGAATTTTTGATTCTAGTCAATACCCCCCCACCCCCATGTGGGGAGGGGTCATTGGTGTAACATTATATAATGGCTGTAATTCTCCTTTAATCACCCGATCCAGATATTTAGACACATGTTCTTCCCCTGGTGAGCGTCCGTCATCTCTCTGTCACAGGCTACAAATGACTCTAGACGAGCCTTCTTCTATAATAAAAAGCAGCCAAGTGTGAAATATAATGTAATGGAAGATAACATTGATCTATTGGTTTACAGGAGAGAAGTTATTGGACAGTTAATAGGATATTGAATAGATAATAAACGGCTCGTGTCTCTCTACAGGTCACATGACCAACATGTACTGACTCATATGCTGAGATGCAGATCAGTTGCTCTTAGTCGATTGATCCCATTTGTCAGACAGTCATTTTGATAAATAAAAACAAGAAAGTAACTGCAGAGAGATCATTCATTTTGGACAATTCCTAACCAAACGGTCCCTAAAGAGAAGCCTTGTCTGGGGTCTTTACTATGGGGCTCTTTATTTATTTAGGGATCTTTTCTTAGGTCTGTACCAGTTAGCGGTTTGATGTGGGGGTTTCATGAGGTCTTTTTAAATAGTCTGGTCTGGATCTGAATTTGTATTGTGGTCTGGTTGGGGATTTATATTATAATACTACCCTCTATGTGCAAAAATATAACTACTATAATACTGCCTCCTATGTACAAGAATATAACTACTATAATACTGCCTCCTATGTACAAGAATATAACTACTATAATACTGCTCCTATGTACAAGAATATAACTACTATAATACTGCCCCCCATATACAAGAATATAACTACTATAATACTGCTCCTATATACAAGAATATAACTACTATAATACTGCTCCTATATACAAGAATATAACTACTATAATACTGCTCCTTTATACAAGAATATAACTACTATAATACTGCCTCCTATATACAAGAATATAACTACTATAATACTGCCTCCTATATACAAGAATATAACTACTATAATGCGGTTCAGGGAAGAAAAAGAGTGCTGCACCTCACACCTATGGCTGATACTAGTGCCCCTAGGCTAAATAAAAAACACATCAGAATTTTGTGTATGAATTGATCAAGCCATACTGCCCCATGTACCATCGTGCAGGTATCTGATACACATGGGTCCCTACACTAAGTCCACACCGTGCCAGTCAGTGGCCACCAACCCCGCAGGCATGCACAGTCAGGGAACGGGGGCCATGGGACCAGACCCAAAAACACCACACCAGAACCCAGCCAGCACCGCCGGCGGCGAAGGTCGCCCCCAAACAGCACAAGTCTGGATGAGGTATTGCGCTCACCATAGCTGCTGCAGACAGAATGGGAAAAGACAGGAGGGATTAAAACCATGTGCACTCAGGTGACTCCTGCTAATTGCGGTCATGTGGGTCTCACCAGGAGGGGTGCAAAACACGGAGAAAAGAGAGAAACAAAATGCGGTTCAGGGAAGAAAAGGAGCGCTGCACCTCACACCTATGGCTGGTGTGGTGTTTTTGGGTCTGGTCCTGTGGCATGGGGGTCGCAAGGCCGTCCCATGGCCCCCGTTCCCTGGCTGTGCGCGCCTGCGGGGTTGGTGGCCACTGACTGGCACGGTGTGGACTCAGTGTAGGGACCCATGTGTATCAGATACCTGCACGATGGTACATGGGGCAGTATGGCTTGATCAATTCATACACAAAATTCTGATGTGTTTTTTTATTTAGCCTAGCGGCACTAGTATCAGCCATAGGTGTGAGGTGCAGCACTCTGTTTCTTCCCTGAACCGCATAACTACTATAATACTGCTCCTATGTACAAGAATATAACTACTATAATACTGCTCCTATGTACAAGAATATAACTACTATTATACTGCCTCTTATGTACTGTACAAGAATATAACTACTATAATACTGCCACCTATGTACCAGAATATAACTACTATACTACTGCTCCTATATACAAGGATATAACTACTGTAATACCGCCCCTATATACACAAAAATATAACTACTATAATACTGCTCCTATATACACAAAAATATAACTACTATAATACTGCTCCTATATACAAGAATATAGCTACTATAATACTGCACCCTATATACAAGAATATAACTACTATAATACTGCTCCTATGTACAAGAATATAACTACTATAAAACCACCTCCTGTATACAAGAATATAACTACTGTAATACTGCTTCTATATACAAGAATATAACTACTACCGGCTCCTATAAACAAGAATATATCACTATACAAGTGCGTTCACACGTACAGGATTCACAGCAGATCTGCAGAAGATTTGATTTGCTTTGAATCTCCAACTTCAAATCTGTGTCATCAAATCTTCTGCTGATCCTGTACGTGTGAACACACCCTAATGTGGTGTCCCACCCCGGGTGTTGCTAGTCTATACACCCTTCACAAAAGTCTGTACTTTAAGTAAAGTGGTAATGAAGTTATGCCTAAGTTTTGCCACTAGATGTCGCTATTATTTGTCTATGGACTTGTAATATATATATATATTATAACAAGAGCTCTTTTCTTTTCTCCAATTATCTCTATTCCTTTCTTTTCTCCTCCACTCACAGGAGTGAGTACACACCCTGTAGAGAGAAAGTACACACACAGACTTAGGGAGTCCTATCCAAGTCTTGGTAGAGACAGGATGCAAGACAAGATGGTCCCTGCTGTAGTTCAGCTAAGCCCTGGCTCAGCCAGGTCCCCTGTCAGGGACAAAAGAAACAGTCCAGTGTAGTCTAATCTTGAGTGCAGTGGGAGACGCAGAGGCTTTCTTCCTAAAAGCAACTCATATTCTAGTTATGCAGTGTTAAACTACTTAAGAGGGGACCAGTCAGAGATCACCCCAACCCATGCCGTGAACATCTCTAAAAGTGCAGGACAGTATCCAGAAACAAGAGGAACTGATCCAGATAGAGCAAAGTTTCTACAAGCCTACATATCTCGCAGGGCGGGTGTAACCAGGTAGTTTTGGCCACCCTGCTTAACTCAGGTAACTGGGTCTAGGGCTTGTGTCATCCTAGGAGGACGGGTCACTCGACACTGTAGGGCAATAGGTTGTATTACGACAGAGGTCGAAACAAGGCCACAAGTAGTCTTCTCCTTTCAAGTATTCTTAAGTATTCTACTGCTTCTTAAGTTCCAGCAGAGCACACTTCTACCCTGGGTTGGGATTTTCAGGACAAAACTCCTCTCTGCTACTCTGAACTCACTCTACTTCTCAGCACGCAACCAAGCCAGCACAACTCTTTTGCCCCTAAAGCTCTTAGCACAGATTGTGACTAGTCAAGTCAGAAGTCTATGGTCAGCTGGTGTATTAAAAGGGGTAGTGCGGCGGTAAAGAATTATTGACAGAATAACACACATTTGCAATGTATGTTATGTCTGTGAATGGCCCCCTTCCCCGTGTTACACCCACCCCATCCGTGTACCCCGAAGTGTGGTGCGCTATACATACCTGTCACGTGCCGACTCGTCTCCGATCTTCAGTCTGCGATGTCGTCTTCGGACGGCCAGGCCGAGTCCCTCCGAGCGTCCTGAGCGCCGGCCGCCCTCTTCAGCGTCATCGGCTGCTCAGCCGCGATTGGCTGAGCCAAACTGTGCTCAGCCAATCGCGACTGAGCACACGGGGAAGGGGGCCAGTCACAGACATAACATACATTACAAAGTTGTATAACTTTGTAATGTGTGTTATTCTGTCAATAATTCTTTACCGCCGCACTACCCCTTTAAGTATTCCTGCAGTAAAGAAGATTTATTTATGGTAATAGGACTCATTGATTATTGTTCAGGCACCTACACAGTTATTACACCATCCTTGGGTCATCTCCCCTTTCTGTGGGTGGCGGTACCAATCGTCCGGGTGGGTCACAACTCCACTCCGGGACCCCCTCACAGCCCGGCAGGTCACTGATCACAGGGAAAAGGGTAAAGCAAGCCACCTTAAAATAAAAGCAGGTGTGCCCCCATACCTGTGTGCCCAACCGGCACTGGCGTCACGACAACCTACTACCTATAGAACCTACTACTATATTCCACAGACCAACCACCACAGTAGTGGCGTTACACTGTACCATCTAGCAAGTGACCGGTCGAGCACACGCCACACTAATACTGCCAATCGGGTATATTTCATTCCTTTACAATACATGAGGATTATTTTTTTATTTGTGACTTTACCCTCCTTTTAGTGCAGTCTTTACACCTTGGATAGTGAAAGTGACAGGTGGATTTCTTAGGGGCTGTAGACTTGGGAGGAGGACACACAGACATGATATATATGTGAGGACTGGGTGTAGAATGTTCTAGTATACCGCAGTTATTTTATACAGATTGAGGAAGTGGATAATTAAAAGGGAGTAAAGCAATTGAGAGAATGCTCCGGGGTCTGGCATCAATGGGATCTGTTTATCCCTACGACTGCCGTCCTCTGACAGTCTCATTACCCAGAGTCTTATAAATTATACTCTAATCGGGAGACAGGGGTGTAGTCAGGGAGGAGGACAAGAGGATGGGAGAAAAATGTACAAAAATAAGAAGAAAATGCAAATGTAGTCTAATAAAATCCTATTAAATTTGATTGAGTAACCCACAAATAAGCTATTCTGTAGCATTGACATGCCCAGCTACCCTTTAAATCAGGAATGGGGAACTTTATGCCCTGTAGGTAGCTATAGCTTTGGCTGTCCAGGCATGATGGGAATTGTAGTTTTGCAACAGCTGCAGGGCCAAAGGTTTCCCATCTGGGATACATGATGACCCAGGACTATCCAAGAGCACACACAAGATGGTGGTACCTCACTGTAAGAACCTAAGGCTATGCTCACGCATAGTTTTTCATCAAACTCTAAAAAAAAAAAATTATGAAAATAGGGCAGAAAATACTGCGTGTAAATCCATCCTTCGAGGATATTCCCAAATGATATTTTGGCCCAGCTAAAAGAGTTACCAACAAAAAAACTGAAAAATACTATGTGGTCACATAGTTTTAGGCTATAGTCACACACAGTTTTTTGGTCTTGGCTTTTTAATTTAAAAAAAATGGCAGTTTTCTTTGCAGCCGCCTTCTGCAAAAAATAATGGTTTTTAAAAGGTTATTAAAGGGAATAGGTTACTAGTTTTATGTGCCCTACAGCTGCTGATTGACGGTGTACTGCCTATACACAGCATGGATAGATAACTATATAGATAGACAGTTGGTGGGCGGAGTTTTCTGCTTCTCATGAATATCCAGGACTACTGTGCTCACACACATAATGGAGAGGGCTACTTATTGTCCATGTTATTGAGGAGGATATCTCTGGATCAGCTGCACAGAACAATGTAAGTGATACATCTTTCTTTTCAGCTTCTAACTACTTAGATAGGACACCATAAACCTACTGACAGTCTCTTTAAGGAAAGAAAAAAGAAAAACAAAACACCCACATGTTTTTTTGTGTTAAATAAGTCAACCTCATTCACTTCAATTAAAGCAACCCTGTACCCACAATCTGCCCCCCCCCTCCCCAAACCGCTTGTACCTTTGGATAGCTGCTTTTAATCAAAGATCTGTCCCGGGGTTCATTTGGCAGGTGATGCATTTATTGTCCTAAAAAAACAACTTTTAAATTTGCAGCCCTGTGTCAAATTGGTGTGGCTTGGAGAACCCATGCCCCAGGATTGCAACGCCTCTCCGTCCCTCCTCCCCACCCTCCTCATCATTAGGGATGCCCCAGGGCAGGGTTTTTCCTATTCATCACCTGTCTGAACACTGCACAGATGCCTTAACTATACAGCACATGTGCAGTGATCACACAGGTGATTAATAGGAAAAATTGTTCTAGTGGCATTCCTAATGACAAAGAGGGCGGGGAGGAGGAACGAAGGGGTGTCACAATGCTAGGGCATGGGTACTCCAAGCCACACCAATTTAAAACAGGGCTGAAAGTTTAAAAGTTGTTTTTTAGGACAATAACCATCACCTGCCAAACTGACCCCAGGACAGATCTTGGATTAAAAGCAGCAATCCGAAGGTACAAGTGGTTTGGGGGGTCAGATTGTGGGTACAGAGTCGCTTTAAACTGAGCCACAGTACCACATAGAACCCGATGACATGGATGGTTCTGTTGAATAAAGCAAGCAACTATATTTCATTCAGGATAAAAGTAACCCAGCTTTACTAGGATTGTAACTTTTCAAAATCCCTACATAGGGTTTTCCTGTTTAATTTTGTCATATTGGTCAGTTGGTTTCTGATGTGGGTTTGTGACCGGGTGAACAATTTCAGCAAGTAACATCATTAATTGTGAGCCGTTCCCTGATGAAGAGTGTTGATTAAGAAAAATCCTTCGAGGGCAAAAGAATTTTTAGTGATCCCTGTGAGCAATGCAGAGGAAAGGACCTTTAGCTACCTAGCATAACATGGGACTATTCACTGAGGATTGCTGTGGGGTTTTCTCAGCTGCTTTGTCAAGCTTAGTGCAAAATCATGAATAACCCGACATAAAGACATGAGAAATCTGTCGGGAAAATTCTGAACATGCCAAAAGCAAAAAAACAGTACAAATGCACATTAGGTTATCACAGTGACAAGAGACAACTGTAAGTGGATTAGGTGCAACTAGAATACTCTTTTAACTGTTTCCCAAGATAAAAATATGCAAATCGTGTGACTCTAAATAGTCCCCAATCATCAACCCAACGTGTTTCCCTGCAACAAAGTGCGGTTCATCAGGGGTTAGAATGTTCTTAGTTACCACTATGAATTAGGCAAATAGAAGACTACAATCTGCAAAAGAGACACAAACGTGATGAAAAGCAAAGGCAACATTATACCGGCCATGGTTGAGGCTTCAGCAGATTGTCACCGACGTAGGACAAAACACACGAGGGGAAGGGATGTTGTACACAAGCTAATAAATTCCTCTTCACTCAAAGAACGGAACTGGACAAAACTTTAAAATTACAGGAAACAAACATGAAAAAGCCTCCCCAGTGATACGAGGCGCAGGACGGAAGACCCCGGCTAAATATAGAAGACGCTGACAGACGGGTGGTCTTAAAACGCGTGGTAGAATTTACAAGTAAGATGTTAAATGCAGCAGTAACAGCTTTCTCCATAGGGCACTATTATCCACTACGGATCTCCAGCTGGTGCTAAACTACAACTCCCATCATGCCCCGACAGACGAAAGATGTTGGTGCATGATAGGAGTTGTAGTTTGGCAACAATTGTAAAGTTCAGATTTTGGAACAGTGCCTTAATGGATTTAGAATAGATCACAGGCTTACAGCGATCCAGAGGAGACATATACAATAAGATATATAGCAGGGTGAGGAAACAAGCCTCTGGTATAAGAGGTGCCGCTTACTCCAAAAATCCTTCGCTACATCAAATAGAGAGGAAGCAAAGAGGAAACGGCCGCACACTCAAAGAAATAAATAGATTTCCTGGTGGCTCTTGGGACAGACTGATTTCTATATATAGGATCCTGGACATTCCTTGTGGAAGGATATACACACAAGGGGCCACAATTACTAATGGCCGCACTTGTGTTTCCTGCGGACCTATTATGATACACACCTCAGCTGCTGCAGAACCTTATAATAAACCTCAGCTGCAGCAGAACATCACCATACACACCTCAGCTGCTGCAGAACCTCATCATACACACCTCAGCTGCTGCATAACCTCATCACTATACACACCTCAGCTGCTGCAGAACCTCATCATTATACACACCTCAGCTGCTGCAGAACCTCATCACTATACACACCTCAGCTGCTGCAGAACCTCATAATACACACCTCAGCTGCTGCAGCTCATCATTATACACACCTCAGCTGCTGCAGAACCTCATCACTATACACACCTCAGCTGCTGCAGAACCTCATCACTATACACACCTCAGCTGCTGCAGAACCTCATCATTACACACCTCAGCTGCTGCAGAACCTCATCACTATACACACCTCAGCTGCTGCAGAACCTCATAATACACACCTCAGCTGCTGCAGCTCATCATTATACACACCTCAGCTGCTGCCGCTCAGCTGCTGCAGCTCATCATTATACAAACCTCAGCTGCTGCAGCTCATCATTATACACACCTCAGCTGCTGCAGCTCATCATTATACACACCTCAGCTGCTGCAGCTCATCATTATACACACCTCAGCTGCTGCAGCTCATCATTATACACACCTCAGCTGCTGCAGAACATTATACACACCTCAGCTGCTGCAGAACATTATACACACCTCAGCTGCTGCAGAACCTCATCATACACACCTCAGCTGCTGCAGAACCTCATCATACACACCTCAGCTGCTGCAGATCATCGTCATCATACACACCTCAGCTGCTGCAGAACCTCATCATACACACCTCAGCTGCTGCAGATCATCGTCATCATACACCCCTCAGCTGCCGCAGAACCTCATCATACACCCCTCAGCTGCTGCAGAACATAAAAAACTGTAGAATGTACTTTTAAAGAAAAACAAAACAACATCCTACATACCCAGTATCTCCAGCTGTACACCTATCCCATCCTACAGCTGTTTAGTAACTGTCTGTGCCTCAAGTATAGAAACAGCAGGAGAGACAATGCAATGGAGGTCATGTGACATGCTGGGGGTGGGGCACCACTACTCACTATTTAACTGCAGGTATTAAAAGAATAAAAATAAATAAAATCTAAGTTGTCCCCCCCCCCCCATTATTCTCTGACCTCCCTTCTTCTCTCTTATCATTGTGCTGCTACATCCCTTATTACATATCTGATGATACAATGTTTAGCGCAGGGAAACAATCGCCTTATTTGCATTCATGTCCTGAAGGAAGTTTACATCTTGTATCCAGCATTTCCTCAGTCCTTCAAAATGTAAAAATCTTCTGCTTCCTTTACTTTAGATTAAAAGAACAAAAGCTGCCGGTCACAGAGAGGAGAAAAGATGTAAAAGCCTCACCATACAAATCCATCTATTTACATAATAATAATAATAATAATAATAATAATAATAATAATAATAAAAGCATTCCCCTCGAAAAAAGCAATTCTACAACAACCATACACATGAAAGGTATATCCACTACTTTACAATTCACATATGGGATGCATCTACATAAAAAAAAACCTACCTGAGTTACATCCTGTATTATACTCCAGAGCTGCACTCACTATTCTGCTGGTGAAGTCACTGTGTACATACATTACTTATCCTGTACTGATCCTGAGTTACATCCTGTATTTCTTTTATTAAAATTTTAAACATAATAAATAAATACAGAAATAACACACCAAATCTAACCAGAACAAAACAATAAATAGAAAAATGAAACCATAACATAAACCACCGGTCCATCCCCACACTCATTCTTCCACACATACAACCCATATACCTATATACACTATATACACTATTTAGCTAACTATATACACTACTATATACAAACCTATATATACTACTATATACTATACACCTATAAACACACCTATATACAATACACCACTATATACTATACACCTATATAACTAACTAACTATATATATACATATATACATACATACACACACACATATAATTATATATATATATACATATACACATACATACACTTTTTATTTATTTATTAATTATTTTTTTTTTTTTTACATCCTGTATTATACTCCAGAGCTGCACTCACTATTCTGCTGGTGGGGTCACTGTGTACATACATTACATTACTTATCCTGTACTGATCCTGAGTTACATCCTGTATTATACCCCAGAGCTGCACTCACTATTCTGCTGGTGGGGTCACTGTGTACATACATTACATTACTGATCCTGAGTTACATCCTGTATTATACCCCAGAGCTGCACTCACTATTCTGCTGGTGGGGTCACTGTGTACACACATTACATTACTTATCCTGTACTGATCCTGAGTTACATCCTGTATTACACTCCAGAGCTGCACTCACTATTCTGCCGATGGGGTCTCTGTGTACATACATTACATTACTTATCCTGTACTGATCCTGAGTTACATCCTGTATTACACTCCAGAGCTGCACTCACTATTCTGCCGATGGGGTCTCTGTGTACTTACGTTACTTATTGTAACTCAAGGTAAACTGTTTTTACATTTAAAGTGAATCTACCATCAGGTACATAGCTGTAATGTGCGTTATGTAAGTGAATGCCCCCCTTGCAGTGTCCCCCCACCCCCAGAAGTGTGGTGCAGTATACTCACCAGATTACTGTCAACCCCGGCCACCATTTTGGGTCAAACAACGTCATCTTCGGAGGCCTGGCGGCCGGACCGTTCCAGCCGCCCCTCATGCCATTGTTTGACCCAAGATGGCGGCCGGGGTCGACAGTAATCTGGCGAGTTTAATGCACCACACTTCCGGGGGTGGGGGGACACGGGAAGGGGGGCATTCATACATAACACACATTACAAAAATGTATCATTTTGTAATGTGTGTTATTTAGTGAATAATTTTTAAACGCCGCACTACCCCTTTAAGTTTTTTCCCTCTTTTGAACCACGGCCGGGCCGTGGGTTCAAAAGAGGGACCACGCCACCGGCATCCCCGCGGCAGTATCTTCATGTAAAAATTTTAAAGCGATGTACCTGATGGTACATTCACTTTAAAAACTCTATAAGACACGGCTAAACCCTTTTAATTTATTTTTTAAAGAAATAAACGGTTTGTAGCAATATACTCTTTAATAATTTTTTTTTTACATTTTCCACATTTAAAGGGGTAGTTCACCAAAACGCTTTTTTCTTTCAACTGGTCCCAGCAAGTGCCAGAGGTTTGTTATTTACTTCTATTAAAAAATAGTACTTTGCTGTTTTGGTTTTGGTGCTGTGTAATGTGGTTTTGGTGCTGTGTGACAGGAGAGCTGACCATACAATGCGAGCACTTCCAGAGTATATTAAAGCACACCCTGAGTATATTGCATAGAGTTGGAGAGCATAAACCAAGAAGGTTTACAGGTCAGTATAAAGTTCCAAACCTATCTGTACTCCATTATATACATATATACCCTGCAGTGAGTAGGAGGAGGATGTGTAAAGCGATGAGAATTACACATCACTGTCCTGCGTTCTCCATAGACTGGGGGTAAGGAGGCCGGAGCTGCGATCTCGTCAGGGTCTAGGTAAAGCAGACTCACAGCTGTGCTCATTATAAGGTGGCTGCATCCTCTCCGCTACAGTAACCAGAGGGACCCAGCGCCTTCCCAAATCAATCATAGATAAACTCCAGACAGCAGAATGGGATCACAACGGGATTCAATCAATGTAAGGGGGTAGGAGAGCCCCTCCAGGGTTGACTGTCCTCCTGTAGCCTAATAACACTGGGGCTGGAGGTGTAAAAGAAAGCGCACTTGTGTTTTATCCAATCTGTGTACTTCTATGGAAGGATCTTCTCGCTGTCAGGGCCAAACTACTGTGACCCCACCAGCAGAATAGTGAGTGCAGCTCTGGAGTATAATACAGGATATAACACAGGATCAGTACAGGATAAGTAATGTAAGATATGTAGACAGTGACCCCACCAGCAGAATAGTGATTACAGCTCTGGAGTATAATACAGGATGTAACTCAGGATAAGTAATGTAATGTATGTACACAGTGACCCCACCAGCAGAATAGTGAGTGCAGCTCTGGAGTATAATACAGGATGTAACTCAGGATCAGTACAGGATAAGTAATGTAATGTATATACAAAGTGACCTCACCAGCAGAATAGTGAGTGCAGCTCTGGAGTATAATACAGGAGCAGTACAGGATAAGTAATGTAATGTATATACTAAGTGACCTCACCAGCAGAATAGTGAGTGCAGCTCTGGAGTTTCATACAGGATGTAACTCAGGATCAGTACAGGATAAGTAATGTAATGTATGTACACAGTGACCCCACCAGCAGAATAGTGAGTGCAGCTCTGGAGTATAATACAGGATGTAACTCAGGATCAGTACAGGATAAGTAATGTAATGTATATACAAAGTGACCTCACCAGCAGAATAGTGAGTGCAGCTCTGGAGTATAATACAGGAGCAGTACAGGATAAGTAATGTAATGTATATACTAAGTGACCTCACCAGCAGAATAGTGAGTGCAGCTCTGGAGTTTCATACAGGATGTAACTCAGGATCAGTACAGGATAAGTAATGTAATGTATGTACACAGTGACCCCACCAGCAGAATAGTGAGTGCAGCTCTGGAGTATAATACAGGATGTAACTCAGGATCAGTACAGGAGCCACTCCACTCTTGATGTAATTATACCTATATGGAGACTAGGACAATGGCAGACACAATACCCATTGGGTAAAGAGAATATGGATACGTGTTCTCTCTGGCTGTGACATTACTGATGGTTACTACTAGTACTGATACTACATTACTGCTATTACTGCACAGGCAAAATCTTATTGAACCAGTGAAACGATAAGATCCCTGTAAGGAAGACAAGTGGCTGCACAGATGATCAGCTCCGGGTCATCTGATCCACTTGCTTAGTAAGCACAATGGGATGATGACACTATTGATGGAGAATGAGAGAAGGCGTAGAATACAGAAGAGCCCCGTGACTTGCGCGGTCCGGGCCCCTCTGATGGGTAATGTCATATGTTAGAAAACATGAGCTGCCTCATAAGTCACCGCCAGGTCACCTCCGAAAATCAATCAGCTAATTGCCTGAGATCAGGGCCCGGGGAGAGCTGTGAGTCAGAGCCGGCCTCATCTGCAGCCTAATACAATCTCCTATGAATAATATAATCATGGGAGCAAACATGGCTGGAGAGAGACGGAGGAGCGCACACCGATCCTACACAGGAGAGCCAGGAGGGGGCAGAAACACAGGAAGGGGGGAAATCCCTCCATTATAGATGGTCTCTGCTGGCCTCACATACTGACCAAATAGTGTGTGTGTGAATACAGCCTTAGATACACTGGTTCAGGCGTACAGTATCATACATAATGAGCTTAGATACAACAGGGTATACATGGCAGTAGTATCACATGATAGGCTTAGCTATACGCCGTGGCCCGGGGTGCTGGCTGCAGGTGTTATGTGTAGCCGGTGGGCTCTGGTGTTTTGGGGTCAACTTGTGACGGCGGACAGGAGTGGTAGTACCCACTCCCAGAAACACAGGCACCGGACCTTGGTAGAACCGGTGTGACGTGCAGGTGCAAGGTACGACGCAAGGTATGACAGAGTCCCAAATTAACCCCTCAAGCACCGGGCCAATTGTCACCTTTGCGTTTTCATTTTTTCCACCATGGGGGGGGGTTCCATGTTTAGGTAATGCACTTTACGGTAAAACTGGCATTTGTTGTATATTCTACAGGTCAGTCTGAACACAGTGATATGCAGGTTTACTAGATTTTCTAATGTTTTAATATTTTTAGTAGCAGTAAAACTTTTTTTTTTGCAAATGGGTCTATTTAAAATGTCCCTATTGTAACTCCTATAGCGCATTTATTATTTCACCTACGGGGTCGTATGGGGGTGTCCCTTTTTGCGTCACGATCTCTAGTTTTTATTAGTAACTTTTTTTTTTTTCTAGATCAAACCATATCGTGATACTACTTGTGATCAAAGTATTTTAGGCATATTGATCGCTTTTTATAAATGTCATTAAAAAAGCAAATCGCTGAGTTTTTTTTACCGTTTTTTGTTCACACCGTTCACCGTGCGGGAATAGTATTGTTTTATTTAATAGATCGGACGATTACGCATGCTAGGGTATATTATATGTTAATTAACGTTATTATTTTTATGTATAAAATAGGAAGAGGGGGTGATTTACACTTTTATTGGGGGAGGGGCTTTGGGGCATTTTGTAAAACATTTATTTATTTATTTACACTTTTATAGTTCCCTTAGGTAACTTTTACATTATTACATTGGATTGTATACACTGATCTCTGCTATGCCATAGCATAGGAGGGATCAATGTTATCTGCGATCTTCTGATAGAGTCTGCCTGTGGCCTGTTGCAGACTCTATGAGAAGACTGAAGACATGACTGCATGGAGGAAGGTAAGAGACCTCCGGCAGTCAGGCCATGCGATTGGGACCCCCGCAATTTATTTAATTTTTCTTTTCATATTGATATGCGCCGACATCACGTAGATATATCTATTGTTATGTCCGTCTATAAGTGAGAATAGGGTATGTATTTCCCACACATACATTGGTACTACGAGATCATGGGTCTCGCTTGTGCATGCGCTAAGTGATTTAGCTGTGTTGTAGCTATATTGTACTTGGAATTGAACCTGATGATTGTGAATTCCACAGGCTGCTTTGACACGGTTTATCATTTGTAATATATTTATTGATGCCCTTATTGCTCCTAATAACAGCCGTTACCGTTTTATTGGTTGAGGGACATGACTGTTTGATGACGTCTGCCCATTTGATGCGGCTTCCGGCTGCGCTCTGTGCCAGTACATTCTTGCACAGGCGCAGTGTTAGTGCCGGGACGCCCATATGATGTGGCTTCCGGCGGCGCTCTGTGTTAAAACAATCTTGCACAGGCGCAGTATGAATATCGGGACGCTGTAGGCGCCATTTTTGCCATGGCTACACATACCCTGAAGGATGTATCACTATAGACAGGTGAGTGTCCTGATGAATATTAGCCACAGGTGCCTCCTGACATTTGTGTATGTATAAATAGGATCCCTATACAGCATATCCTTCTCCCTGACGAATCGCTCCTCTCCCTCTTCATTTGCTGATGTTTTTTTGATGGTTTTCATTTCCTCTTTTTGACACTCATTAGTGTTCATTATATTCATTTAGCACCATTCATTTTTGATACACACATAGTTATATACACTTATTTATATATATTTTTTGTGATAATTTCTCCTTCACCAGGTTGTATATGGATTGTGCTTCATCTATGAGGGCTAGTTGAGCCATACTTTAGGACCGTGGTTTTACCCTGGGGGTCCCCTATACCGTGTGGGTCCCACCATCTGTGTTTTTCCTTTGGGAATTTTAATTGTTTTTAATGTGTGGGGATATCTCTGTTCCTCTGCCTACCTTGTGTCTGTATATGTTAATTTTCTAGGTATTTCTAATAAACATTTTGGTATTATCTCTCTCTGGAGTGATCATTTATATCGCATACCCCTTTTTTCTTCTTTTTTGGTGTTGTGCATCTTTATAAGTATGTGAGGTAGCACCCGGGCCCTTTTTTTCATATTTGGGTGGTGCATGCCCCAATTTTGGTTATTAATATTGGGACCCCCGCAGACACGCTGCGGGGGTCCCAATCGCTAAGTGACCAGTGATGCTCCAGTCACTTACACTTAAACGCCGTTTAAGGAGTTAATGGCGGGTGGACGCGTGAATGTATCGGCCCGCCATTGAGGGGGAGGGCCTGGCTGCAGATAGCAGCTGGTCCTCACCGGCTATGGAGCGAGCTCAGCTCGTGAGCGCGCTCCATAGCCCGGGACCCCGGCAGTTAAAACAGTGACTGTCTTCTGCCTACACAAGTTCGGTGACCTTCATGTAAGGTAGTACTGTCTATAGGTTAAAGTTATCCTAAAGTGGACAAGCGTGTCAGTAAGGTGCCTCGGCTCTTAGCATCTATGTAGGAGAGGAAACCCTTAGAAAAGAAAACCACTACCTTATAAAGGGTGATGTGACAGGAAGTGAAGGAGAGAGAGAGAGAGAGAGAGAGAGAGAGAGGGAGAGGGAGAGAGGGAGAGAGGGAGAGAGGGAGAGAGGGAGAGAGGGAGAGAGGGAGAGAGGGAGAGAGGGAGAGAGAGAATCTAAGATTGGTCAAACACAAACAGAGCTAAACCTCTTACATAGACTGCAGCTGTGCTCAAGGAGAGTGAGACACCTAGTGGCTGGAGTGGAAAGCAGCAGCTAACAGCACTTGGTGTGACACCTGAGAGAGTTACTTTACCTGGGTGGTATAAAACTTACAGAACCACCTGTGGTGGGACACTACATGTAGAAACAGGGTATCACACACCAGGCTTAGATACACTGGTTCAGGCGCACAGTATCATACATGCTAAGTTTAGATACAACAACAAGGTATACTTGACAGGCATGGACTCAGCAGCTCAGAAGAATCTTATCACACATGGTAGGCTTAGATATAGAAGCACAGTATCACATACCAGGCTTAGATACATTGGCTCAGCAGCACTGTGTCACACACTATAAGCTTATATATAGCAGCTCAGTACCACGTGATAGGGTGAGATACAGTATCACATAAGTTTGCGTACCTTAATATAGTATCACACAAAATAGTCATTGATACAGCAAACAGAGTATCATATATGACAGGCCTAGATACAGAGTATCACACATGATTGGTTTAGATATTGCAGCACATAAATCACAAGATGCTTAAGGTGTGTTTACACGTAACGATTATTGTGCAAATTTGCGCGATAACGATCGAATTCAAACGATAATCGTATGTGTAAACGCAGCGAACGATCAAACGACAAATCGGTCGTTTTGATCTTTCAACATGTTATCAAATCGTTGTTCGTAAAAAATTTGCAGATCGTTCCTTGTAAACAGTCGTCGCGCGAAAGTCCGGCCGCCCGCAGCCCCGCCCATCCGTAGCCCCCTGCGCCGGCTCGATTGCCACCACCGCCGACGCTCTGATCGCCACCCCGATCGCCACCGCCGCTCCGATCGCCCCCCGCCGCGAGCATAAGTTACCTGCTCCACTTAGCAGGTCTTCGAAATCCCCGACTCCCCTATTCAGTGCATTGATTGGCTGAAGAGGGGAACCGGGAATTT
The DNA here is from genome assembly GCF_027789765.1 of Dendropsophus ebraccatus. NCBI lineage: Eukaryota > Metazoa > Chordata > Amphibia > Anura > Hylidae > Dendropsophus > Dendropsophus ebraccatus. The sequence continues at coordinate 27,979,439 of NC_091458.1, read as the reverse complement.
TAAACGGCTCCTCTTCAGCCAATCAGTGCTCCTCTTCAGCAGTGCAGCTGGCAAAGTGAACATGGGAACCTCGGGATAAAGCTGAAAACACCTAATATTATGTAGTGGTAGATAGTGGTATAATATTTGGGCACCATATAGCAGTAATAGCTCAGCATTATACGGCGACATTTTGTAGACTAAAAATTATGCGAAAAATTTCCTCAAAACAGCAACTAGTCTGTGTTCTACCTGCGGCACAGGCTTAATTTCTATAAAACACCATCATATCATATACGCCAGCTCAGCAGAAAACACCCTGATAGGCTTAGGTACAGCAGTCTTGCGGCACAGTATTACACGACAGGTTGAACTATATCCCGCTAAAGCAGTACACGTCCTTGGCCGTCACATTGTAATGAAATTCAGTAAGATTACATGATGGGAGGTGTAGTGCTGTGCGGCTCCCTGGGCTGTATGCCGACTCGTCACATCTAAGAATAACAAGTCTCAGATGACTAATGTCATATAACAATGACAGAACGGGGTCAGCGACTTCAGGGTCTAAGACTCTACATCTCCACAGATCACAGCTCCTTACCTGTAATCTCTAGGCAATATGCAGAGCTATATAATCAATCACCAAGAGGATCATGGGAAAAAAAAAGTATTAATCCTGACATAGGGCCCCATATATTATAACAGACAGATACCCTGTAATACAAGCGTCTATGCTATACATACTGAATGGGGGTGAAAAAAATACGGAAAGAAAAAAAAAACCTCATACCAGAAGGTTATACAGATTTATAAATTACTTCTATTTTATCTCAAGACTTCCAGTACTTATCGGCTGCTGTATGTGCTGCAGGAAGTGGTGTATTCTTTCCAGTCTGACACAGTGCTCTCTGCTGCCACCTCTGTCCATGTCAGGAACTGTCCAGAGCAGGAGAGGCTTTCTATGGGGAATTGCTACTGACCTGGACAGTTCCTGTCATGAACAGAGGTGGCAGCAGAGAGCACTGTGCCACGCTGGAAAGAATACACCACTTTCTGCTGGACATAAAGCAGCTGATAAGTACTGGAAGGCTTGAGGTTTTCAAATAGAAATAATTTACAAATGTGTATGACTTTCTGGTACCAGTTAATTTAAATAATAAAAAAAATTCTTAGGAGAACCCCTTTAAGCGAGTCATTGCAAAAATTTGTGCACTCCCAATATCACATCTATACTTTCTTGTAAAAATGACGCCACACCTGGCTTCATTGACTTTAACAGAACTGAGCTGCAATACCATACAAAAACTGAGAACAAAGAGTAACGCAGTTTCTAATCCTGAATTATGATCTTTAGGGGTCCAGTGTTAATGGTCAGACAACTCCTTTGCACCTCAATTACAGATGCCATAGTTTAGTCTGCAGCTCTCTGTAATAGTACATGAGTTCTTTAAGAGTTGTCCAGGCTTAAAAAAACACGTCCGCTTTCTTCAAGAAACAGCACCGCACTTGTCTTCCGTTTGGGTGTGGATTTTGCAGGGTGTGGACAAGGGTGGCGCTGTTTTTACAAGAAAGTAGCTGGAAATCCTGGAAAATCCCTTTAAGAGGGGTTTTTATTTTTAGTCTCCTAATGTGGACATAATCATAGTGGACAAATGGGAAACCTATTGTATGTCTCTATAGGCCACCACAGAGGGGAGATAAATAAAAGGAAACAGAGGAAAGTTTAAATTTAAAATTATAATTAAATTTTTTTTCGACTGCTGCACAGATTGTCGCATCACAAAAACAAATGGAACGGAAGACAAATGTAGATTTCGGTCTATTTCCTGGAGCTCTATGCGCAGAGAGGTCATGAACGAGGTCAGGCTGACTGGCCCCTTGTCCTCCTCCTGACTTGTGACTTACTCATTTTGATTAAATTTGTGATTAGCAGCCTCACGCGGGCCAGAAATAGCAACCAGCGGCCATAGACGGCACATTTTATTCCTGCTGGACAGATGCCACGCTAAATCATTAAGATGAATATCGCTTCTCCTGCGTAACTAACACACACAACAGCAGTCAGCTGGAGATCGAGCTTCTTAAAGTGGACTGGACTGGTTATGGTGGAGGAGGCCTCTTTGTATATAGTGTTTGCCAGGTATCTAGCTATTGTTGACCTATGGGTACTATTACACGGGCCGATGAAGGCCCGATAATAAATGTACACGAGCGCCAATCTGCTAGATCTGCTATTACATGGCCCGATAATCGTTTAATAAGGGCTGCAGGGACATCGTTACCGATGTCCTTGCAGCCCTTGTTTAAACTTTATACATTACCTGTCCAGGCTGCAGGACTCCTCTTGTTCTGTGCTTCTCCCTGGGTCCGCGCGCTCCAGCTTCAGAGCGGCCTGTCTTCAGAGCGGACTGCTCTGAAGCTGAAGCGCAGGACCCGGGGAGAAGCACAAAGGAGCCCTGCAGCCTGGATAGGTAATGTACTCTTCTTTGCATATCGTCATAGCGGCTGCGCGGACGGCGCCCGACAATTATAGGTCAGAACCTATTATCAAGGATCATCAGTTGATTGTTGTCTTTACTACACGGAATGATAATCGGCCGGAGAGGGCCGTTTATCGTTCTGTGTAATAGTACCCTATATCCATCTGTCTTCCTGCTTTAGTGCAAATATATACTATACACATAGTAAAGGACTCTTAGAAGGGCGAGGGCCATTAAGTACAAGAATTACTATATATCTAGTATAGACAATAATATTCAGTCACAGTCAAGAAAGCAACAATTGTACCCAGTCTAGACAACGCTCTGTGAGCTAAATAGCCTGGACTCCAGACTGATACATTGGGGGAGATTTATCAAACATGGTGTAAAGTGAAACTGGCTCAGTTGCCCCTAGCAACCAATCAGATTCCACCTTTCATTCCTCACAGACTCTTTGGAAAATGTAAGGTGGAATCTGATTGGTTGCTAGGGGCAACTGAGCCAGTTTCACTTTACACCAGTTTGATAAATCTCCCCCATTGTATATATCTAGCCCTGATCTCCGCTGAGAAGTGGAGACATGTGTATCCAGTCTAGACAATGCTCTGTGAGCGCAACAGCCTGAACTCTAGATTGATACACGTTATGGTCTGTTTAGATGGAGCGATAAATCGCCCAATCGTTCAATGATTTTGAAGCAACGATTTGGTTTTTATGCCGATCAATGTTTAGCGATAAATCGTTAAAAAAAAATCTTTTTTACGATCATTTTAAGATCACTTAAGGCCATCTCACACACTAGGGTGAATCTTTGAAAGACGAAGCCATTTGCGAATTTTCAGCCAACGACGATTTGAAAACGTGTTAAAAGACAACGATGAACGATTTCTCGCACGTTTCTCATTAGCTATGTTTACACGAGCCGATTATCATTCAAATGTGATAGTTATCGCGCAAATTTCAAATGATAATTGTTCAGGATAATTGTAAAAGGACCATTACCAGCACTGATAAATTATAACAAATGATCAGCACATAAGGGACCATCTGTTCACCATTATTTTATTTTTTATTTTTTTCAAATCAACTGGTGCCAGAAAGTGCCAGAATTTTGGAATTTACTTCTATTAAAAAAGCTCAAGTCTTACAGTACTTATTAGCTGCTGTATGTCCTGCAGGAAGAGGTGTATTCTTTCCAGTCTAGAGAGCAGAAGCATCTTTCTATAAAGACTTGTTACTGCTCTGGACATTTCTTGACATGGACAGAGATGGCAGCAGAGAGCACTATGTTAGACTGGGCAGAATATACCACTTCCTGCAGGACATACAGCAGCTGATAAGTACTGAAATACCTGAGATTTTTTTGTTAGAAGTAAAATACAAATCTCTGGGACTTTCTGACACCATTTGATTTTAAAGAAATAAATTTCTGGTGGACAACCACTTTAACAAGTATCAGGTCAAGATAAGATTTTGTTGCCAGATGTAATTACAAATGTCCCACTCACTGACAGCAAGCAGATTTCTTGTACAGGAGTGGGCTTTAAGGCTTCTACAACTTTTTTTTAATATACTCTGCATTTCATTATTTTCATTTAAAATTATGTTATTAACAAAGAAAACAGTTTTAGTTGAAAATCAACCAAGTAAATAATGACAAAAAGCAGAATCCACGGAATTGGCCAGACGGTCTATGATGTGAGCAGCCAGTTACTGCCATGGCTCTGGGCGCTGCTGGGAAAGTTATCCTTGTGCTTCATTTAACATCTGTCTGAGCAGTGACACTGGGAATAAACCTCAGCAATAACTGAAGGCATAGCAGCTACTCCTCAACCCCAATACAAGTCCTACAACTGTGTGTGTGTGTGTGTGTGTGTATTTATATATCACTCTGGATAAATGTTCATAGCTGCTTACAAAGTGCTAACAGTTCACTATAATATCCACTTATGAGCTTATTAATATAATACTGCTCCTGTGCACAAGCATACAACTATTATAATAGTGACTCCTATGTACAAGAATATAACTACTATAATGCGACATGGAGAGAAGGGAGCTACTGCACATCACACCTAAGGCTGATACTAATGCCGCTCGGCTAATTTTAAAAAACACCGCCAGGGTGTTGGTATATAATTTGATCAAACCATACTGCCCCGTGTACCATGTGCAGGTCTCCTGGTTCACACGGGTCCCTACGCTAACTCCACGCTGTGTCGGTCAGTGACTGCCAACCCCACAAAGAGTGTACATGCAGGGAAGGGAGGCCATGGAATGGCCCTGCAACCCCAATGTCACAGGACCAAACCCAAAATGCCCCACCAATTCCCAGCCGGCACCACCGGCGGAGAAGGCTGCCCCCAAACAACACAAGTATGAATATAGTATTACACTCACCACCACTGCTGCAGACAGAATGGAAAAAACATGGAGGTACTGACCTGTGAGCACAGGTATATGCTGCTAATTTGGGTCACATGGGTCTTACGAAGGGGAGTGCCAGCTGCTCAGAAAAGGGAGAAAAACATAAAATGCGACATGGAGAGAAGGGAGCTACTGCACATTACACCTATGGCTGATACTAATGCCGCTCGGCTAATTTTAAAAACCAACGCCAGGATGTTGGTATATAATTTGATCAAACCGTACTGCCCCGTGTACCATGTACAGGTCTCCTGGTTCACACGGGTCCAGTGGCGTAGCTACCACGGTCGCAGCAGTCGCCGCTGCGTCCGGGCCGCTACCAAGGGGGGGCCCGCGACGCCCCCCCTTGCCACTGCACTGCCCCTCTCCCATTCCCTCTTGTGACCGCAAGCAGGGTTTTGCTTGCGGTCACGAAAGGGAGACTGGGACGGCTGCCGCGCGGCTTGCGGCTCCCGGCTCCATGTCTGTCCCGTCCCCGGTCGCACACGCACCATAGAGTTCTTTGCACGCCGGGGATGGTACTTCCGGCGCAGTGACCTCTATGCCGGAAGTACCATCCCCGGCGTGCACAAAGCTCTATGGTGCGTGTGCGGCCGGGGACGAGACAGACATGGAGCCAGGAGCCGCGCGGCAGCCGACAGACAGGCCGAGGAGGAGAGAGACACGGCGGGGGAGCGAGTTGACAGATGAGTTGTGTGTTTGTTTTTTGCACAGACTGGGGGCCACCATAATGGGCATCATAAAGGGCGATTACAATAGGGGCCATCTATAAAAGGGATTATAAAGGGGATTACAATAGGGGCCATCTATAAAAGGGATTATAAAGGGGGCCATCTATAAAAGGGATTATAAAGGGGGATTACAATGGGGGCCATCTATAAGGGGCCATCTATAAGGGGGAAACATTGGGGGACTACATGGGGAGTGTATGCAATAGGGCATATAATATAGTGGACCACAGAGGGGGGCATGTACTATAGGGGGGTCACAGAGTCAGCCTACCCACTAAATGAGGGTGTAAAAGGGGCCAATACAGATGTGCAGTGTGTAGAGAGATGAGGATGGTGACAAAGTGAGGAGCCTAACATGTCTGTCTGGCAGATTCTGTGGATTCGTGGCTCGGAGAAGTTCTTATAACGGCCCAGGACAGAAGAAGAAGATGAAAAGGGAAGAACCCCGATCAGAGAAGACGTCCCATGTGAGTCACCTGATATAACTGCACTGTAATGTATATGGTGTACAGGACCTGTGTAGAGCTGAGGCTACCTCTATATGACTGGATGAGGCGATAGTGATCTGTGTACAGTGGATGTTATTCAGTAGCAGCGGTGGTGTTAGTATGTGGTGGTATTAGTCAGTAGCAGCGGTGGTGTTAGTCAGTATGGCGTGGTGGTGTTATTTGTTACTTGTTATCTGGTACTGTGTTTTATTGGATTTAGTATTCAGGATCTGGTCAGTAACAATATGGTGGTTGTGGTGTGGCGGTAATATTTCCTTCCTATATACTGGTATTATTGGCAATATTGGTCTCAGTATACAGGATTTGGTTAGTAACAGTATGGCGGTAATATGCATGGTGATATTTCCCATATACTGGTATTATTAGTAATATCAGTCTTGAGATTATATATAATATATATATATATATATATATATATATATATATATATATATATATATATATATATATATATATATATCAACGTTGGTTGAGGAATGGGGGGGGGGGCCAAGTTGACCTCTTGCACCAGGGCCCAAGAGACATTAGCTACGCCCCTGCACAGGTCCCTACACTAACTCCACCTGTGCTCACATGTCAGTACCTCCAGTGTAATACCCTATTTATACTTGTGTTGTTTGGGGGCAGCCTTCTCCGCCGGCTGGGAATTGGTGGGGCATTTTGGGTTTGGTCCTGTGACATTGGTGCATGTGCACGCTTTGTGGGGTTGGCAGTCGCTGACTGACACAGTGTGGAGTTAGCGTAGGGACCCGTGTGAACCAGGAGACCTGCACGTGGTACACGGGGCAGTATGGTTTGATCAAATTATATACCAACATCCTGGATTTGGTTATAAAAATTAGCCGAGCGGCATTAGTATCAGCAATGGCGGATTATAATGTAGGCGGTTTGGGCGGCCGCCCGGGGCCCGAGGCTCCGGGGGGGCCCATGCCTTACCGCCCACATTATAATGCCGCCCGGGAGGCCCCCCCGCCACTGCACTCTTGTGACCGCAAGCATTGTTTCGCTTGCGGTCACAAGAGTCTCCGGCTGCCTCCGTCTGATGCGCGGCTGCCGGGGGTGTCCGGTCCTCTCCCCGGCAGCGCGCGCATCACACAGCTCCTAGTGCCGCCTGGGAGCGCACGTACCGGAAGTCAGGGCCCAGGCGGCACTACGAGCTGTGTGATGCGCGCGCTGCCGGGGAGAGGACCGGACACCCCCGGCAGCCGCGCATCAGACGGAGGCAGCCGGAGAGAGGATCGACGGGGGAACGCAGGGTAGGTGAGTTATATTTTGTTATTTTTGTGTTATTTACTCACTGGGGGGCATCTATAAAGGGGGGGAAAGAGGGGGACCAGCTATAAGGGGGGGGGGGGGGGAAGAGGGGGACCAGCTATAAGGGAGGGGGGGGAGAGGGGGACCATCTATAAGGGAGGGGGGGAGAGGGGGACCAGCTATAAGGGAGGGGGGGAAAGGGGGACCATCTATAAAGGGAGGGGGGAGAGGGGGACCATCTATAAGGGGGGGGGGGAAGAGGGGGACCATCTATAAGGGAGGGGGGGAAAGGGGGACCAGCTATAAGGGAGGGGGGGAAAGGGGGACCATCTATAAGGGAGGGCGGAGAGGGGGACCAGCTATAAGGGAGGGGGGAAAGGGGGACCAGCTATAAGGGGGGGGGGAAAGGGGGACCAGCTATAAGGGGGGGGGAAGAGGGGGACCAGCTATAAGGGGGGGGGGGGGGGAAAGGGGGACCAGCTATAAGGGAGGGGGGAAAGGGGGACCATCTATAAAGGGAGGAGGGAGAGGGGGACCATCTATAAGGGGGGGGGGGGAGAGGAGGACCAGCTATAAGGGGGGAAAGAGGGGGACTAGCTATAAGGGGGGGGGGGGGGGGGAGGAGGACCAGCTATAAGGGGGGAAAGAGGGGGACTAGCTATAAGGGAGGGGGGAAAGGGAGACCAGCTATAAGGGGGGAGAGGGAAGAGGGGGACCATCTATAAGGGGGGAAAGAGGGGGACCATCTATAAAGAGGAAGAGGGGGACCATCTATAAGGGGGGAAAGAGGGGGACCATCTATAAGGGGGGAAAGAGGGGGACCATCTATAGAGGGGGAAAGAGGGGGACCATCTATAGAGGGGGAAGAGGGGGACCATCTATAGAGGGGGAAAGAGGGGGACCATCTATAAGGGGGGAAAGAGGGGGACCATCTATAAGGGGGGAAAGAGGGGGACCATCTATAAGAGGGGGGAAAGAGGGAGGAAAGAGGGAGACCATCTATAAAGGGGGACTATCTCCTATAGGATTAGCACCATCCTCTCCTGACATCCTCTGTGCTGCTGGGACCTCCCCTATAGATCAACACCCTCCTCTCCTGACATCCTCTGTGCTGCTTGGTCCTCTCCTATAAGATCAGCACCCTCCTCTCCTGACATCCTCTGTGATGCTGTGACCTTGGGGGGGGGGGCAACATCAGGGGACCAGGTGAGGTGGCGATATGTTTATTGGGGGCAGTGGAGGTGGGGTGGGCAATGCTTACTGGGGATAGCAGCAAGGGACCAAACATTATGTTTATTGGGGCCAGCAGGGAGGGGAGGCAGGCAGTGTTTATTGGGGACAGTGGGGGACGCAGTAGCAGATTATAATGTGGGCGAATTGACTGGGGGGGGGGCCAGGTTGGGTGGACAGCCCGGGGCCCAGAGTACAGAGTACATTTAATCCGCCACTGAGTATCAGCCATAGGTGTGATGTGCAGTATCTCTCCATGTCGCATAACTACTATAATACTGCTCCTATATACAAGAATATAACTACTATAATACTACTCCTATATACAAGAATATAACTACTATAATACTGCTCCTATATACAAGAATATAACTACTATGATACTGCTCCTATATACAAGAATATAACTACTATAATACTGCTCCTATATACAATAATATAACTACTATAATACTGCCTCCTATGTACAAGAATATAACTAATATAATACTGCTCCTATATACAAGAATATAACTACTATAATACTGCTCCTATATACAATAATATAACTACTATAATACTGCCTCCTATGTACAAGAATATAACTAATATAATACTGCTTCTATGTAGAAGAAGAGGTAAGTAGGAAGATTTTTATATCTAGCTGTAAATACACTTTAATCCTACACTATAGAAAATCGCAGCCCGTGTCGTGTGATGTGGAATATTTTCATCCTAAGCACAGTTTTTTCCTTCTCGGTATATCAGATGTAAGAGAGTAAACAATGCTCTTGAACGGGAACAGATAAGCCTTAGTGATTTATTTTCAGTCAGAATGAATAAAAAAAAAATAATAATATGAGGGGAATGTATGATGGAATAGCTTGCAGCTTTTCCTTTAGAGACATTAAAGAAAAAAATATATAAAAATAAAAAAAAAAATAAAAAACCATGTCGCTGGGTTCAGCAGGTTATTGAGTCATCTATATAAACTCTTCTAGGAAATCTAGGTACAGAATGTAGATTTATCAAACAAGGTGTAAAGTGAAACTGGCTCAGTTGCCCCTAGCAACCAATCAGATTCCACCATCCATTCCTCACAGACTCTTTGCAAAATGAAAGGTGGAATCTGATTGGTTGCTAGGGGCAACTGGGCCAGTTTCACTTTACACCATGTGTGATAAATCTCCCCCGAAGTTCATAACCCTATTACACATACTGTCCACCTACTTTAGGATCACCCTGTATATATGTCTCTATATGTGCTGTCTATAACAGTGATGTATTCTTATGTGCTGTAGAGCATACCTCCTAACTGTCCCGGAATCCGCAGGACAGTCCCGTTTTCGGGGTGCTGTCCCGCGGTCCCGGAACGGCACCCAGTATCCCGCATTATATGTGGCCCGACCAGAAAAAAAATAAACCAGTAACTCACCTGTCCACCGGCCCCAGCAGCTCCTCTCCCGGCAGAGCGAGCACTCCCGTCATCCTCAGGGGCGGGCAGCGGAGTACAGAGACACTGACTGTACCGGAAGTAATTCATATAGAGGCTGCAGGTCACTTCCGGCACAGTCAGTGTCTGTATAACCCGCTGCCCGCCCCGGAGGATGACGGGAGTGCGCGCTCTGCCGGGAGAGGAGCTGCTGGGACCGGCGGACAGGTGAGTTACTGGTTTATTGTTTTTCTAGTCGGGCCACACTAATGCGGGATTGGCTACTATGTGGGGCGCTATATGGGGGATTGGCTACTATGTGGGGCACTATATGGGGGCATTGGCTACTATGTGGGGCGCTATATGGGGGGATTGGCTACTATGTGGGGCACTATATGGGGGCATTGGCTACTATGTGGGGCACTATATGGGGGCATTGGCTACTATGTGGGGCACTATATTGGGGGATTGGCTACTATAGGGGGCATATATGTGGGCATTGGATACTATGTGGGGCATATACGGGGCATTGGCACTACACCTGCTATAAGAAGCCATACTGTGCAGTACCTCCAAGACTCTCTCAGCACAGCACATACATCTCCTCCATAGTACTGTGGTACCTCTGTAATCGAACTTTATTGGTTCCAGAAGCCAGCAGCACTATATACTGTACAGTACATTACAGAGCAGCCCTATATACTGTACAGACATTACAGAGCAGCACTATATACTGTACAGGACATTACAGAGCAGCACTATATACTGTACAGGACATTACAGCACTGTATACTGTACAGGACATTACAGAGCAGCACTATATACTGTACAGGACTTTACAGAACAGCACTATATACTGTACAGGACATTACAGAACAGTACTATATACTGTACAGGACATTACAGAGCAGCACTATATACTGTACAGTACATTACAGCACTGTACAGGGCATTACAGGGCAGCACTATATACTGTACAGGACATTGCATAACAGCACTATATACTGTACAGTAAATTACAGAGCAGCACTGTAAGGGATGGGAGATGGTGGAGCACTGACTGTACTACTACTGTACTGTATATGCACTCTAGCAATCTTATACAGTACAGGATGGGAGATGGTGGAGCACTGACTGTACTATTACTGTACTGTATATGCACTCAGGGGCGGTCTTGGCATTTCTGGGGCCCCAAGCGAAGTTATGTGTGGGCCCCCCCCCCCTCGACACACGTTCCAAAACAATAGACCGCTGTGTGTTGCCCCCAGTAGTATATACCCCTTGTGCGCTACCACCAGTAGTATATAGACCCCTGTGTGTTCCCCGTTATATATAACCCCCCCGTGTGCTCCCCCAGAAGTATATAGACCTCCTGTGTGCTGCCCCAGTTGTATATAGACCCCCTGTGTGCTGCCACCAGTTGTATATACCCCTGTGTGCTCCCCCACTAGTATATAGGCCCCCTGTGTGCTCCCTCAGGGGTATTTAGCCCCCCTGTGTGCTCCCCCACTTGGATATAGACCTCATGTGTGCTCCCCCACTTGGATATAGACCTCATGTGTGCTCCTCCAGTAGTATATAAACCCCCTGTGTGGTTCCCCCGGTAGTATATAGACCCCCTGTGTGCCCCACCAGTATTATATAGACCCATTTTGTGCTGCCCCAGTTGTATACAGACCCCTGTATGTTCCCCCAGTAGTATATAGACCCCTGGTGTGCCCCACCAGTAGTATATAGACCCCTGTGTGCTCCCCCAGTAGTATATAGCCCCCCTGTGTGCTCTCCCACTTGGATATAGACCTCCTGTGTGCTCTCCAAGTTGTATATAGACCCCATTCTGCTGCCCCAGTAGTATATAGACCCCTCTGTGAAGCCCCAGTAGTCTATAGCCCCCCTGTGTGCTCCCCCTGTTATATAGCCCCCCTGTGTGCTCCCCCTAGTTATATAGACCCCCGATGTGCGCTCCCTTGTTAAACAGACCCCTGTTCCCCCTTCCATATAGTATATAACACAATAAAACAAACATTTATACTCACCTAGGTCCGGGCGTCTCCTCTTCTCTTCACTCTTGTGGCCACAGGAAGGGTTTTCCCTGCGATCACAAGAGGCCGCACTCCCCTTGTCCTGGTGCCGATGCTCCAGTGATGTCACTGGAGCGTTGGCACCACAAGGACAAAGCTGCCCTTTCTGCGGCCACAAGAGTGACTGACAGGAAGGGGGCCAATGTCTCCCACCCTGTCAGTGCTGCTGCATGTAACTATGAGCGCTCATTACGAGTGCTCATAGTTACAGTTCAGATGGCAGCAGCGAGTGTGGCAGCGGCCCTGTCCAGCGGTCTTGAGCACAAGAGTGGGACGTGGGGGCCCCCCTGGATGTTGGGGGCCCCATGCGATCGCTTGGGGTGCTTGGTGCCAAAGACCGCCACTGTATGCACTCCAACAGTCTTATACAGTACAGGATGGGAGATGGTGGTGCACTGACTGTACTACTACTGTACTGTATATGCACTTCAGCAGTCCTATACAGTACAGGATAGGAGATGGTGGTGCACTGACTATACTACTACTGTACTGTATATGCACTCCAGCAATCTTATACAGTACAGGATGGGAGATGGTGGTGCACTGACTGTACTACTACTGTACTGTATATGCACTCCAGCAATCTTATACAGTACAGGATGGGAGATGGTGGTGCACTGACTGTACTGTATATGCACTCCAGCAGTCTTATACAGTGCTATACTGTATGTGAAGCCTCACCAGGTATAACCCACCATCCACGTTCACAAAAACGATCAGATACCGAGTACTTCGAGACTGGGTGCCCACAAAGGGTTTGAGAAGCGAGCAAGAGTTTGAGAACCAAAGGAAACTTTTTTTGAAAATACTGTTTGAGTTCCAAGCAGTTTGAGAAAACCGAGATACCACTGTATAGATAAATTGAATCCTGCTCTTTATGCTCATTCCATTAGCGCACCTTAAAGGGATGAAGTGTGACTAATGGCGGCTGCACAGATGAGTTATTGACCTGATAACACACAGGCTGTACTCTGCACACACGTGGCTGGAGTGGCTGCGGTCCTCAGGTGCCCCCTATCAGGAATGTCGCCCTGACTTAAAATGTTTCTCATGCCATTCCTAAGACTCCATGGCTTGTGACTGCATCTCCCGAGGACACACAGGATACAGACAGATAGCCATATTCTTATCAGCTTTATCTGTCTTCAATGTTCCTGCTCAATTAAAAAGCGCTCTTCCCATTTAACATTGTCTTTATTTCTTTGATGTGCTTGTTTTTTGCGGGTCTAATCGTGTTTACACACATATATATATATATATATATATATATATATATATATATATTTTTTTTTTTTTTTTTTTTTTAAAGATATATTTTTCTAATAGGGCCATTTAGTGTATCATAGCTAAAGGGGTACTCCAGAGGAAAGAAAACTGGTTTTCAAATCAAACTGGTGTCAGAAAGTTATATGGATTTATAATTCACTTCTACTAAAAAATCTCAAGCCTTTGAGTACTTATCAGCTGCTGTATGCCCTGCAGCAGGTGGTGTATTCTTTCCAGTCTGACACAGTACTCTCTGCTGCCACCTCTGTCCATGTCAGGAACTGTACAGAGCAGTAGCAAATCCCCATAGAAAACCTCTCCTCCTCTGGACAGTTCCTGACATGGACAGAGGTGGCAGCAGAGAGCACTGTGCCAGACTGCTACGAATACACCACTTCCTGCAGAGCATACAGCAGCTGATAAGTACGGGAAGACTTGATATTTTAAAATAAAAGTAATTAACAAATCAGACCATCAGACCAGACTATCACACATAGTAGTTTAAGATACACCGACTGTAGGAAAATCAGCTGATTCCTTTGACAGTCACGTACTTCACTCTATAGGGTTTTGTATCGGGGGAGGGGAGGAATGATGGGAAACAACGCAGACTTTCACATTCACCTTGAGATGACAAGTTTGCCCTGAACTAATGGCTCATTATAATCAGTAATCAATAAGTATCTAACAGCTTCTCCGAGGCCTATAAATGTCTCAGACGACATGATCGACATGCAAATAAAATAAGAACGTTTCAGCATATGACATCCGCAGCGGCTCAACGGCTCATGTACATAGAATCTGTTGTATGGGAGATGATCTATCAGGCAACAAAGAAGCTGCTTCATCTGCTCTATAGAAACCTATACAAACATCTAGACCAGAGTAATACATGATATACGGTATTAATTTACATTATTTAAAGGGACATCTCAGGGGGTCTTCTAGACTGCTGCATAGATGTGACATTGATTCCTGACAGCAATCACGTAGTTAAAGGGTTTCTCATACAATCGAGGTTCCCTTAACAATAAGGTAATCCTCAGTGATCTGCTGTAGTATGAAGTGATCTGTTTCCTAACAGCGCCACCACAGGTGAAATGAAGCATTACACTTTCAGGTCCTCCAGAGTGAGGAGAACACAAAGACCTCGTACTTCTCACAGCTGAGGGTTTGTTACGATGTATCAGTGCAGGTAAAGTTTATCAGTCTCAATGAATTGTAGTCTATAATTTTTACCGATACAGATTTCGAGCCCTCCACGTTCATCTGCACGGTAGCAGGAGGAGGACTTCATGTTTGTAGTAATTCCACATAAAAAGCAGCATAAAAATGGCTTCTAATGAGACAATGTGCATCCGGCCAGTTTAATTTACTCCATGAACTGTAATTTGCTGAGTGAATTTAATATAATCTTCAGGCCCCCTGGCACGGAAGTTGATGGAAGATAAACGCGCCGCACCGAGGACATAAAGAGCTTGGCTGCTGGTACCATAATCACAATGATTTGTATCTCACTGTACCCAATCAAGCTAAGTGCTGACGACAGCCATACTGAATGGAACATTGTCAGGACCGCGCCGAAACACAGACGTCTAACCAGAGACAAAAACACCAGACGTCACCCAGGTTATACCAGCATGCTCCATATCACTATATACAAGAGAGCTATAACTTATACCAGGTGCACATATATAACTATATACAGGAGATACCCAGGTTATACCAGGTGTGTGTGTGTGTGTGTGTGTGTATATATGTATATATATAGGAGATACCCAGGTTATACCAGCGGTACATATATAACTATATACAGGAGATTCCCAGGTTATACCAGCTGTACATAGTTATATACAGGAGATACCCAGGTTATATAATATATAATTATACACAGTATATACCCAGGTTATACCAGCTGTATATGTATAATTATATACAGGAGATACCCAGGTTATACCAGCTGTACATATATAATTATATACAGAAAATACCCAGGTTATACCAGCTGGACATATATCATATATTATTATAAGCCTGCCTCATTATTACTTCCCGGGGAGGATGTCTCGGCTGATGCTTTCTGGGGGCTGCACCTTACAGATGCTCTGTACTTCGGGTGCACATAAATAAACCATTAGGCTCCTTTTATAGCGGCTTTTACAGATTTGCGTTCTTGAATTTTTGCTCTCCTTGTAGCAGGTGCAAAGCAGCCGGATGACCTTGGACGAGAGTCTATGAAGATCTCAGGTTCCTTGGACTTCTTCCAAGGTCGGGATCGGTGGGAGTCGCCTGAAAGAAGTTGAAAGCATCTGGCTCCTAGCTAGGCCGATACCATCTTACAGGTGCTCAATTCCCATCAACAACAAACACTCCGCATCTTGTTAATTGAATGAATGGTGAAAGGTTAACTGAGGCCGGTGTGAGGGCTGACATGTGGCCTGCACTACTACCACTGACACTACAGACCCTGCACTACTAACCCGACACTGCAGACCCTGCACTACTACCCCCCGACACTGCAGGCCCTGCACCACTACCCCCCGACACTGCAGGCCCTGCACCACTACCCCCCCTATACTACAGACCCTGCACCGCTACCCCGACACTACAGACCCTGCACCGCTACCCCCCGACACTACAGACCCTGCACCGCTACCCCCCGACACTACAGACCCTGCACCACTACCCCCCGACACTACAGACCCTGCACCACTACCCCCCGACACTACAGACCCTGCACTACTACCCCCCGACACTACAGACCCTGCACTACTACCCCCCGACACTACAGACCCTGCACTACTACCCCGCGACACTACAGACCCTGCACTACTACCCCCCGACACTACAGACCCTGCACTGCTACCCCGACACTACAGACCCTGCACAGCTACCCCGACACTACAGACCCTGCACTGCTACCCCCCGACACTGCAGGCCCTGCACTACTACCCTGACACTACAGACCCTGCACTGCTACCCCCCGACACTACAGGCCCTGCACCGCTACCCCCCGACACTACAGACCCTGCACCGCTACCCCCCGACACTACAGACCCTGCACCGCTACCCCCCGACACTACAGACCCTGCACCGCTACCCCCCGACACTACAGACCCTGCACCGCTACCCCCCGACACTACAGACCCTGCACCGCTACCCTGACACTGCAGACCCTGCACTGCTACCCCCCGACACTACAGACCCTGCACTACTAACCCGACACTGCAGACCCTGCACTGCTACCCCCCGACACTGCAGGCCCTGTACCGCTACCCCCCGACACTGCAGGCCCTGCACCGCTACCCCTCGACACTGCAGGCCCTGCACCGCTACCCCCCGACACTGCAGGCCCTGCACCGCTACCCCGACACTACAGACCCTTCACTACTACCCCGACACTACAGACCCTGCACTACTGCCCCCCCCGACACTGCAGATTATGATTTATTTTCCAAAAAGTTAAAGGGGTCCTCTGAAGAAAATTTTTGGGAAATCAACTGGTCAAAAAGTTTTACAGATTTGTAAATTACTTCTGTTAAAAAAAAGTATTCCAGTAATGTCCTGAGGGAAGGGGTGTATTCTTTCCAGTCTGACACAGAGCTCTCTGCAGCCACCTATGTCCATGTCAGGAACTGTCCAGAGCAGGAAAGATTTTCTATAGGGATTTGCTACTGCTCTGGACAGTTCCTGACATAGACAGAGGTGGCAGCAGAGAGCATTGAAAAGAATACACCACTTCTTGCAGGACATACAGCAGCTGATAAGTACTGGAACATTTGAAATTTGTATTACAAATCTATAACTTTCTGACACCAGTTGATATGAAAACTTTTTTTCTCCAAAGTACCCCTTTAAGACCAATATAAGGGGAAGTTACCTGGGGGACAATAATTATGGCTTCTTTAAACTGAGAAAGTAGATCTGACAGGAGGCAGGAGAGACAATACAGCCCTCATCCCTCCCCTATCACTCTGTTGGTCATCCGCTGTGAAGATATTATGTAAAGTCAGATGCGCTGAACAATTTCCCCCATCTTGGTGGAGCCCAATTTACGTAAACACCTAATCTGCTGAAAATGACATGATGTGCCGGCACAGAACGTCCTGCTGTAATGAGACATTCAGCCCCATGCAGGCGTCTCCTCCGCTCCATCACACATTGTACTGGCCCATCACACCAGCAGCTTAATGTGTCACATTTAATCATCTTCTCTTACTGTCAAACCTGGGAAATTATGGGGGACGGGAAAAGAAGAGCCTGGTTCATCCTTAAAGAGCCCCCCCTCCACAAGATCCTACAAGAAGCAGGAAAACTACATTGACATTAAACAATAGAAAACACTTGCTTATAACTTTGTTCAGCCTGGACCTCCTGGTGCATGAACAAAACAGCAGCTTTTTCTATAGCTTTGTTCAGGCTGGACCTTCAGATACATAAACTGAACTGCATAGCCTATAGCTTTCAGCCTGGACCTCCTGATGCATTAGAACTGCAGCTTATATACACATTTCCTATACCTTTGTTCAGCCTGGACCTCCTGGTGCATAAACAGAGCTGCAGGTTATGTGGGCACGCAGATAACTTTGTGGAGTTTGCACCTCTCTTGGTGCATAAAGGGGTCATCCAGCAAAAATCTTTCTTTCAAATCAACTGGTTTCAAAAAGTTACATAGATTTGTAATTTACTTCTATTAAAAAAATCTCAAGTCGTCCCATACTTATCAGCTGCTGTATGTCCTGCAGGAAGTGGTGTATTCTTTACAGTCTGACACAGTGCTCTCTGGTGCCACCTCTGTCCGTGTCAGGAACTGTCCAGAGCAGGAGAGGCTTTCTATGTGGATTTGCTGTTGCTCTGGACAGTTCCTGATATGGACAGAGGTGGCAGCAGAGAGGACTGTGTCAGGGTATGTGCACACTGAGGAATTCGAGGAATTTGGCCCCGTTCACACTGAGCAAGAACGTCGGAACTCCGCTGCAGAGCTCTTCGCTGCAGAATCCCGCCGTGCTCAGTGTGCTGCTTTGAGTGAAAGCAGCACACTAAGCACGGCGGGATTCCGCTGTCCTTGCTCAGTGTGAACTGGGTCCTGTAGAGGAAAGTTTTCTGCATGAAGTTTCTCGTCTATTCAGCTCTGGCAGAATTTAAGCGGAATTCAAGCAGAATTTAAGACCCATTCACTGCTGTAGGATTTTTCTAGCAGAATCCGCCCAAAGAACGAACCCGTTTATTCTTCGGGCGGAACGTGGATTTTGCGCAGAATCCGGACGGAAATTTCCACTGTGTGCACAAACAGACAGAATTCCCATTTCACTCTATAGAAAGGAGCAATGTTGCCTATTTTGCCGCGGAATCCACACAGAATTCCGTGAGAATTGCTAAGTGTGCACATACCCTCAGACTGAAAAAAAAAAATACACCACTTCCTGCAGGACATACATCAGCTGATAACTATGGGAAGACTTGAGATTTTTAAATAAAATAAATTACAAAATCTTTATCACTTTCTAAAACCAGTTGATTTGAAAAAAAAAAAAAAGATTTTCGTTGGAGTACCCCTTTAAAACTGCAGCCTATATAGGCATATCAGGATAGGCCTAGCCTATAGCCTTGTTCAGCCTGGACCTCCTGATGCAATAATAGAAATACAGCTTATTTAGGCATAACCTATAGCTTTGTTCATCCAATTTCTGGCGCACATCTATTATTCCATGATTCCAGAGATTCTCTGTAGCATGTGTCTGCAGAATGTTGGCACATACGGAATGAAATCCAAATCTAAAATCATGATGGTGTGGACGTGACCTAATACTTCCCACAGCTGAGGTTTTGCTGCAATTGCATCCATTCTAGTCTGGTTAATTAACTGTGAAATAATATAATCCCAGTGTTCTCCAGGATGAGAAAACATCATTGTTTCTGTCAACATACAGCGCCACTTTTGTCTTCAGGTTGTGTGTGGTATTGCAGCTCAGTTCCATTGAAGTGCAATGTCACACACAACCTCAGGGCAGGGGTGGCGCCATTTTTGGAAGTAAGCAGCCATGTTTTTCTGATCCTGGATAAGCCCTTATATATCTGCATCACATTCGTACAAGTATTTTTCTCAGATTTTATCCACTTTGTTTCTCCTGGAAATGCCACAGATTTTATACCCAGAACGTGAGACCAGCCATGCGTTGCCAACCTGATTTTTTTTCCTGGATAACAGCCGAGATTTTAGAGACAAAAATAAAAAAACCAAAGCGAATCATAAAAAGGTGTAATATACGTCTGTAGCTCAATATACTGATATGAAGTCATTAGCAGGATTTACAGCGAGCAGTAAAGCGAGGATTATTACAATCACAATATCCCGTCTTCCAGCTTCCGTAAGAAAAAAAAAAACATCAATTTTTTTAAAGACCCTACGAAAAAGTCCCCTATTTTTATGGACCACTCAAGAATTTACAGATGGTAGCCAACCCTGGTGACAACCAATGTTTTGTTCTCTAAAAATAATAGGTTGGCCATAGCTCCTCCCCAAATATCGATATTGTAAAATACTTTGATTCTAATTTATTGCTTTGACCTCCAGGAATATAGAGAGCAATAAAAGGTAAAATCTGGCAATCTGAGAGCGTATCACACATGACTGGCTTGGATACATTATCTTTGTAGAACTCTGTTTTGGTGGAGGGAATTGTTTCTCCTTGTGGAGAGCACCATTGCATGCTGGGAACAATTATGCAAATGAGCCATAATTGGTTTTACCAAAACCTCCAATAGGTGGCGCTAGGGGCAGTGCTAATCGGCAAACAGTACCACACATAATTTGCTTAGACACATTTTTCATTACGCCGTTCTCACTCTTCTCTACATAACGTTGAGGCCGTACAACGCTCATAACAAAAGTTCTGAGACAAAGCTGAATCCCATGAACTTTTGCTCGGCGCTGAAGCATCAAACAGGGCCGAGAGCGTTTCAGGACCGGACTCCAGAAATAGCTGCTGCATTGCTGGAAGTCATACAAGTCCTCAGCCAACTTTCTGCCTCGCTCTGACACAACTTACTCAGAAGTCTTATGAGGCAACGGTCACTGAAAGGAGTTAGAACAAAACATGGCCGCCTTGGTATTGCAGCTCACTTCCTTTTTACTTTAATAGACACAACCCATGGACAGGTTGGTGCTGTTTCTGGTTAGAAGGCAGCCATGTTTTCTAATCTGGTACAACTGGTTCCCCCTATAATCGCATCCACAAGGGGGTGGTTGCCTAGCAACATTCACTATCTCTAGTGGGTGACTATAAGATCTCCTGTTATGTTGCACATAAAATCCACATAGCCGATCCTTACTTAGCAGTTTCAGACAAGTTATCGCCTTTACTGTGAAGGGACCAGATGGCTGGAAGTCCAAAGGGTACCCACAAATAACTAGCATGAAGAGGGGCACCACACCATATGGCGACTCTCTTAGGGCTTATTATTATGTCCCGTATTTGACGGCACGATTTAGCTACCAAATAACACCAGTACACAGAGATCAAATATTGTGACCATACATATTGCCACCATACTTTTACTGACATAATTCTGCATACCGAGACCAATAATACCAGTAAACAAGGGGAAAATATTACCACCACACAATGACCACTTGTATTATCACTATATTGTAAGGGCCCGTTCACACTATGGATTCGGCGCAGAGATTCCGCCGGGAAGCTCCGTCCGCGGACTCCGCGCTGAAACTGACTTTGAATGGGAGGGCTCGCGCGCCTCCACTCAAAGAATTGACATGTCAATTTTTTGAGCGTAGAGGCGCTGAGAGCGGAGGCGCGCGAGCCCTTTCATTCAAAGACATAGCAGGAGGAATTTGGTGCGCAATCCGCAGACAGAATCCATAGTGTGAACGGGCCCTTACTGACCAAACCCGGTAAACCAAAACCAATAATACCAACAGAGGGAAAAAGAGACATATATTACTACAATATCACCTCATACAGAGGTATATGCCAGCTGTACACAGGCTCTTTACACTATTTAAAGCAAATGCACAGGTACAGCAATTCTCTTTTTATTTATTTTTATTTTTTTTATTTTTTACATTACCCGATCGGCGGAGGGAATCGGTGTCGTGGTCCTATTTAAAAACAAAACAAAACCCTCGGTCTCTGCACTCTGTGCCATTCTCTTCTCATGCAGCGGCCTAGTGCCCCCAGTGTAATTATATCCCCTCCCTTCTCTAATGCAGCCCTGTTGATTCTAATGGAGGCGTGTCACAGAGTGCAGGGGATATCATAACACGGGGGGGGGGGGGGGGCACTGGGCCCGCCTCCAGGGCATAGACCCTGGCCGGTGAACAAGAAGAGAACTGCGCCAAGTGCAGGAATCGGGCAGCGTTTTGAATGGGTGTCACTGGGATCCCGGCGCCGACCAGTTAGTGTAATAAAAAAAAAAATAAATTGCTGTACTTGATGGTACATTACATTGGTGATTACAGTGCAGTTACATCCAGTGACAAAAAATATTGTCTCTGAGTGGATCACAGTGGGTGTCTTCTATTTCCAGAATCATGACTCTGTGTCCCCCATATAGTAGTAAGGCCACTCTGTCTGCCCATATACAAATTAGCCCCAAATTTGTAGTATTCCCCATATGGGCACCTCCCTGTAAGCACTCCCCCACCCCTGGTAGCCGTCCCACTGGTAGTTAGCGCCCTCTTTGTGTGTATTATTGCCCAATGTAATAGGCATCCCACTGTAGTAAATCCCTGTGTTGGTTAGCCCTCTTCCCAGTAGATGGCTTGCATTAGGCCCCTCCCCTAGCATCCACCCATATTAGGCACCTATACTAGCATATTGTGCCCCCCATGGTAGGCATCTCCCTTTGTAGTTATCCTTCATTGAGTTATTAAAAAATAAATATATACAGGACATACAGCAGCTGATGAGTACTGGAAAGCATAACATTTTAAAAAAATCTGTATAACTTTTTGACATTGGACTACCCCTTTAACATTATAAGAGATAGCATGTTATGCCTCGGAGACGTATCAGGTAGCTGAGAATATGTCCTCCTGCCATGTCTGTAGGCGGTAGAGTTAGTACTGAACAGACAGTAATGAAAAAGCAAACCCTTCACCTATATTCAGGGAAATGTCACATCCAATCATCGGAGCGGCCTGTACCCTGCACAGTTTTACACATCTGGCGCAGTGCCTCGCTCCCCGTGAACTGTGCCAAAGGACATCCTGAGTCACTCCGACTAATGAGGCTCCATCCAAAGTGATCAAAGCCGCGGGGTAATCTGCAGATTCCCGTTCTCTGACAGATCAGTCTGGGGAAACTATTTAAGATGATCATATTAGTATATACAGGACGTATTGTACATTCTAGCAGCTTTGTCTGCTTCTGGGAATCACAGGTTGCAATCAGTATGGCCAAAAACACTGCAAAGTCATAACCATGGTAGTGTTGGTGTCGCTGTTTGGAGTCCATAAAAAAAACTAGTGGTAGATATGTGAGTTGCCTTCCAGCTTTGTTGTTGAAACAAACTGTTTCATGCCAGCATTAGTTATATTATACAGTATTAGGCTGGGTTCACACTATGTATATTTGAGGCTGTATTTGTGAGGCTGTATAGCAACCAAAACCAGGAGTGGATAGAAAACACAGAAAGGCTCTGTTCACATAATGTTGTAATTGAGTGGATGGCCATCATTTAATGGCAAATATTTGCTGTTATTTTAAAACAACGGCTGTGGTATTGAAATAATGGCCGTTATTTACTGTTATATGGCGGCCATCCACTCAATTTCAACATTGTGTGAACAGATCCTTTCTGTGTTTTCAATCCACTCCTGGTTTTGGTTGCTATGAGGACCTGACATGAGGACCAAATACAGCCTCAAATATACATAGTGTGAACCCAGCCTTGGGGTGCGTTCACACCTACAGGATCTGCAGCAGATTTGATGCTGTGTTCAGTTATTTAAATGAAATCTGCTGCAGAAAATCAGCTGCAGATCCTGTAGGTGTGAACGCACCATTATAGTATCTATATTGCTGTACATAGGGGGCAGTATTATAGTAGTTATATTCTTGTATATAGGGGGCAGTATTATAGTAGTTATATTCTTGTATATAGGGGCAGTATTATAGTAGTTATATTCTTGTATATAGGGGGCAGTATTATAGTAGTTATTCTTGTATATAGGGCAGTATTATAGTAGTTATATTCCTGTATATAGGGCAGTATTATAGTAGTTATATTCCTGTATATAGGAGCAGTATTATAGTAGCTATATTCTTGTATATAGGAGCAGTATTATAGCAGTTATATTCTTATATAGAGGAGGCAGTATTATAGTAGCTATATTCTTGTATATAGGAACAGTATTATAGTAGTTATATTCTTGTATATAGGAGGCAGTATTACAGCAGTTATATTCTTATATAGAGGAGGCAGTATTATAGTAGCTATATTCTTGTATAGAGGATGCAGTATTATAGTAGCTATATTCTTGTATATAGGGGGCAGAATTATAGTAGCTATATTCTTGTACATAGGGGGCAGAATTATAGTAGCTATATTCTTGTACATAGGGGGCAGTATTATAGTAGCTATATTCTTGTACATAGGGGGCAGTATTATAGTAGCTATATTCTTGTACATAGGGGGCAGTATTATAGTAGTTATATTCTTGTATATATGGGCAGTATTATAGCAGTTATATTCTTGTATATATGGGCAGTATTATAGCAGTTATATTCATGTACACAGTAGCAGTATTATAGTAGTTATATTCTTGTATATAGGGGCAGTAGCAGTATTATAGTAGTTATATTCTTGTATATAGGGGCAGTATTATAGTAGTTATATTCTTGTATATAGGGGGCAGCATTATAGTAGTTATATTCTTGTATATATGGGCAGTATTATAGCAGTTATATTCATGTACACAGTAGCAGTATTATAGTAGTTATATTCTTGTATATAGGGGCAGTAGCAGTATTATAGTAGTTATATTCTTGTATATAGGGGCAGTATTATAGTAGTTATATTCTTGTATATAGGATCAGTATTATAGTAGTTATATTCTTGTATATAGGGGGCAGCAGTATAGTAGTTATATTCTTGTACATACATAGTAGCACTATTATAGTAGTTATATTCTTGTACACAGGGAGCAGTATTATAATCGTTATATTCTTGTACATAGAGGGCAGTATTATAGTAGTTATATTCTTGTACATAGGGGGTAGTATATTTTTTTTAGATGTCAATGGCACCTTAATTGCACCGCCAACAGGTCCAGTTGGAGTCAGGATTTGCAAGCACTTAATATCATCTTTTCCATGTGACTAGTGAGTATGTGTAGTGGCGGGGGGAGTATATAAATCCATCAATGCAAAAAGCACCAAACTTAATAAAGAGAGTCCTGCAAGTGACTTATTAAATCTCACCCTGGTACAGGAGCTATATATACATTCCTGCCAGGCTCAGTGGCTGCTAAATCTGATTAGTGCCTGTGCCTGTATCAGTATACTGCAGACTAAGGGAGAAGTAAAAGAATGGGAATTACTTTGGACCAGGAACACCATGAACGCTAGAGATCAGAGCTGTCATGCTAGATACCCGTGGCCTGCTATGCTCTAAGTAAGCCGGAGTATAATAATTATCCTTTTAAGAGAGTGAACCAGTAGCAGGACTGTAACAGAAGAAGGAAAAACCCCCATACCTATGCCAATTCTGCCTCAGACCCTAGAATATACATGAATATAACTTACTGAAGGTGTGTTTACAGCATGCTGCCTTGTGCTGAGTAATGCCATAGGCAGAGGAGTCATACAGCATCGTTTTGTAGAGCATTGTTTAGTAGATGTTCTGGGTCGGTAACTACTAGGAGTGCTGTGGGAGGGGAGCAGGCAGGGTGGGAGAAGTAATGAGAGGGCATGAGAGAGTAGAGAAGTACACATAAAATAGATATTTGGTGATTTTAGAACTGTGTGTGTGTGTGTGTGTGTGTGTGTGTATATATATATATATATATATATATATATATATATATATATTTATATTATATACACATACACACATATATATATATATATATATATAAAATTTATTGTATTTGTTTGAGAAACTGGCCCTTTAATAGACTTTTTTTAAACTTTTTTTTTTTTTACCAGCAGCTCAAGAATTGCCCTTTAAATAATAAAGCATTAACTAATGTTAAACCATGTGTAAAACTGTCACATGCTCTGAGCAGTGATCTTTATGGGCCCATGTAAAGACTCTCCAAATCACATTTGCTCGGTGTGACGTACTGCGGCCGTGGAGCGTGTGTCACAAACAACATTCCACACATTACACAAGGGAGACGTTTACTACTAAACCCATGCGAGGGGACTTTTCACGTCTAAAAATATGTTTTTCTCGCTCAAAACTTGACTGTTTCAACCGGGTACAGAGCAGTGTAAATAGGAAGACGTATGCAAACTGGAATGGTTTTTTATTTTTATTTTTCAGATTGGATTGAATGTCATCTATGTAACTGATCTGATCCACTCGCTGCTTCAGGCATCAGACCCAAAGGTTATGTGTAATTTAAAGTGGTAGTCTGGATATTTATTTTTTTTACCCCACATTAACTGGTGCCAGTAAATTATACAGATTTGTAAATTACTTCTATTGAAATACTTAACTCCTTCCAGTACTTAGCTGCTGTATGCCCTGGAGGAATCTGTGTAGTTCCATTCCAATGAGACATAGTGCTCCCTGCTGCCACCTCTGTCTGTGTCAGGAACTGTCCAGAGTAGGAACAAACCCCCAGTGCAAACCTTTCCTGCTCTGGACAGTTTCTGACAAAGACAGAGGTGGCAGCAGAGAGCACGAAATATAGCACTTCCTTCAGGACATATGGCAGCTGATAAGTACTGGAAAGACAGAACTATTTAAACAGATGTAGGTTAGTAATCCACTTAACTTCCCCGCACCAGCAGACTTGTATTGGTTTCCCTGGAGTACCCCCTTAATCCAGGACTAGAAAGCAAAAATAGCACTACCCCTGTCTTCAGGTTGTGTGCGGTATTACAATTCAGCTCCATTCACTTCAATTGAACTGAGCTGCAAAACTGAATCCAAACTGAGGACATGTTTTTCTAAGGCCGTGGAATCCCGCCATACTCAGTGTGCTGCTGTTTGTAAACGAGAGGGCGCGCGCTCGTCCGCTCCCTCTCCTCTCCGCTCAAAGAAGCAACATGTTACTTCTATAAGCGGAGAGCGGCGGCAGCAGACGAGCGCGCGCCCTCCCAATCACTTACAGCAGCACACTGAGTGCGGCCTAACACCGCAAATCAGTTTTTCTCAGACAGTTCAGTATAAAGCCAGCAGGCCATGCTCTAGTTGTGTTCCGATCTTGGTGGTCCAGTTATCTCAGCCCCATGTTTGGTTCATGTCTCAGACAAGCACTGATAACCGGGAGGTCACTTAACATCTAAATTTGCTTCCGACAATACTCTTTATGGTAGGACGTGACGTTAGGCCGGATTCATATATAAGCAGTAATGCAATAGTCGTAGTAATAATTTTGGATGAGTGTTATGGTGGGGGGTTCCGAAAGAACAGACATATATGACATATTCTGGGGTCTTTAAAGGGAATGTGACCTGTTTTATGTTAAAGAAGAAGTCTGGTTAAAATTTTTATTAAAGTATTGTATTGCCCCCCAAAACTTCTACAAATCACTAATATACACTTATTATAGAAAATGCTTATTAAGTGCTTTTTACCTGCACTTACTACTGCATCAAGGCTTCACTTCCTGGATAACATGGTGATGTCACTTCCTGGATAACATGGTGATGTCACTTCCTGGATAACATGGTGATGTCACGACCCGACTCCCAGAGCTGTGCGGACTGTGGCTGCTGGAGAGGATGATGGCAGGGGGATGCTCAAGTGTCCCTCCAGTGTCCTGTGTCCCTCAGTGTCCCCCTGCCATCATCCTCCCCAGCAGCCACAGCCAGCACAGCTCTGGAAGTCGGGTCGTGACATCACCATTTTATCCAGGAAGTGACATCACTATTTTGTCCAGGAAGTGACATCACCATTTTATCCAGAAAGTGAAGCCTTCATGCAGTAGTAAGTGCAGGGAAAAAAAGCACTTTATAAGCATTTCCTGTAAGTGTATATTGGTAATTTGTATAACTTTTGAGGGGCAATACAATATTTTAATTAAAAAAAATTGCCGGACTTCTCCTTTAAACATTTTTAAAGATTTTTTGTATTGTTCAGTTTACAAATGTTATTAAAATAAAACTTTAAATATTTCAGTTTTCATTCTGGCCACTAAGCCTAATAATAAGCTGAGGCAGATTAGAAGTATGTAACCTGTGGTGGTCAATGATTCCTACTCCGAATGGAATTAACAGCAATGTTTCTATCTTTGCAGATGACACCAAGCTTTGTAGTACAGTACAGTCTATGGAGGATGTGCAGATGTTACAGGATGACTTAGACACACAGTGTTTGGGCGTCCACTTGGCAAATGAGGTTCAATGTGGATAAATGTAAAGTTATGCACCTGGGTACTAATAACCCACATGCATCATATGTCCTGGGGGGAGTTACTCTGGGAGAGTCACTGATGGAGAAGGATCTGGGTGTACTTGTAGATAATAGACTACAGAACAGCACACAATGTCAGGCAGTGGCTTCTAAGGCCAGCAGGATATTGTCATGTATTAAAACAGGCATGGACTCTCTGGACAGGGATATAATATTACCGCTTTATAAAGCTTTGGTGCGGCCTCATCTGGAGTATGCCGTCCAGTTTTGGAACCCGATTCATAAAAAGGACGTTCTAGAGCTGGAGAGGGTACAAAGACAGGCAACTAAACTAATAAGGGGAATGGAGCATCTTAGTTATGAGGAGAGATTAAAAGAATTACATTTGTTTAGTCTGGAGAAGAGACGTTTAAGGGGAGATATGATTAACTTATTTAAATATATAAATGGCCCCTACAAGAGATATGGGGAAAAGATGTTCCAGGTAAAACCCCCTCAAAGGACAAGAGGGCACTGCCTCCGCCTGGAGAAAAAAAGGTTCAATCTCCGGAGGCGACAAGTCTTCTTTACCATGAGAACTGTGAATCTGTGGAACAGTCTACAACAGGATCTGGTCACAGCAACAACAGTAGAGGGCTTCAAAACCGGCCTAGACAAGTTCTTAGACCAAAATAATATAAATGCATATGTATAGAACCTATCACCCCTCCTCCTTCCCTGTATCCATCTCCTCCTTGGTTGAACTTGATGGACATGTGTCTTTTTTTCAACCGTATTAACTATGTAACTATGTAACCTGATGATAGCTCTCTATAGGGCATCCCCTTTATCCCCGTGCTAGTAAGAGTTTAATCCATATGCAAATATGTTCTTTTGGTGCACTGGGGGCGGGACTAATAAATATTAGCAGAGCAAGCTGGGGGTGGATCAGTGTCATGGAAGCAGTAGCCCCGCCCCTAATGCACTAAACTCTTAAAGGCTCTCTGCCCAGATGACTAGTTGCTGCCCCCTCTCCGCCTCATGTTAAACACTTTTTTCCTCTTGTTATAAACTTACCTCTGCAGATGCTGGTTGTATGCTAGGGGAGCTGCATCCTAGATCTGTAGGATGCAGCTGGCAGCCATATCAGCACAATCTGATTGGTTCCCTTTAATATCACAGAAATGGCATGAAGGATGGAGGTAGGACACTTACCTCCATCCTCAGCACACTGTGCACTATAGGGAGCTGCCAGCAGATCAGACACTTTTAATAAGGGATCATCTCCCTTTAATGATGTCAAAGGTCACTTAGTGTTGGGTGACACGAATGTTGACACCTGAGCTATTGCCAGCAATTTAGCCAAGAGAATTGAGACATGCTTAGAGAAAATCCAAAAGATGTTGAGCGGACTGTTCGGGTTTGGCAACATTCTTTGAACACTCATCGTCTGACTCCCAGCGGCTGGAAAAGTAGGATGGCATCCATGAGCACCTAACTTCTCCAGATGCCAGGACTGAAATGCCAAGCTTCGGGTTCAGATAACAGTGCCGATCCCGAACAGTTCAGCAAGTCCGCTCAACACTAGTCACCAAATCCAAAGAAATTTCATGTGCAGCCGTTAGTTGGAAATATCATGGCAACAGTTTGTTGGGATACCAGAGGCATTTTATCACTACACTTCTAGCCATACAAGACAACAATTACTGAAGACGTCTATGCTTTAAAGTGATACTATTATCCCCTATACTCTCGCTTTATTTCATTGCTACACAGTGCCACCTAGGCGGGGCTTTTTTTTTTTTTTTAATGGCAGGGCACAGGGGGGAAATAAGAAATGGTACTAACTCGCCTCTTCAGCACAGGAAAGCCGCTCTGAGACCCCTTTAATGGTGCGTTCACACCTACAGGATCTGCAGCTGATTTTCTGCAGCAGATTTCATGTAAATAACTGAACACAGCATCAAATCTGCTGCAGATCTGCTGCAGATCCTGTAGGTGTGAACGCACCCTTAGGCTCCAGGTTCTCCACCAGAGCCAACGTCACGGCTCAGCTGATGGACTGGCCCAACTGTCATGAAGCCCCGCCTAGGTGACACTGTCCATATAGGAGAAGGAGCCCAACTGTCATGAAGCCCCACCTAGGTGACACTGTCCATATAGGAGAGGGGGCCCAACTGTCATGAAGTCCTGCCTAGGTGACACTGTCCATATGGGAGAAAGGAGAGGGGGCCCAACTGTCATGAAGCCCCGCCTAGGTGACACTGTCCATATAGGAGAGGGGGCCCAACTGTCATTAAGCCCCGCCTAGGTGACACTGTCCATATGGGAGAAAGGAGAGGGGGCCCAACTGTCATGAAGCCCCGCCTAGGTGACACTGTCCATATAGGAGAGGGGGCCCAACTGTCATTAAGCCCCGCCTAGGTGACACTGTCCACCAATGAAATGAAGCAGCAGAAAGAAGACACAGACACAGTGTTATACAGGTATATATCACATGTGCAGCAGGCAGGTGTGTTGCTGCTTCACGACAATGCGGCAGCTACCAAGTCTCCCAGATTATCTGGGAATACGGCTTCATGGAGCTTAACAATCCACCCTACAGTCCAGACCTGGCTTCAGTGATTGCTTTCTCTTTTGTAACCTGAAGATATTTCTGCAGAGCCGATTATTTTCTGATGTTAATGCAGTAAAGCGGCCGTCCTACAGCAGCAAGGAGTCTCCTTCTATTCTGGGAGCATCCAAGCAATGGAGGCAAAGTGGAATAAGTGTGTCAAAGTCAAGGGGGGCAGGGGAAATGAAAAATAGTAAATTAAATTTTTTTCCCCCATATTCATTTCATATAGATAACTCACTAACACCCATTGTATGTTATTACAAACGTTTAGTTTTTCCTTCCTTTAATAAATTAGAGAAGATTTCTAATATTCTGTTGTTACTTTGTCATTATGGGGTAAAGAGGGCAGAATGATGGGGAAACATTGGATTTTTTTATTTTTTTTTTATTTGTGAAAGGGCCTGAAGATTTTCTGAATACACTGTATAGATAGGATGGGAGCCGCCATTCACAATAGGTGATGGTCACAGCTCCCCTCCCTGGACTTTGCACAGGTCCCGGAGCATACACTCTCCTATAAGACATCTACAGGCTGCAGGTTCCTATGGCCCATATGGCTGCTGCAGCAATGGGATGTCTGTTTATGGCCTAATATACCAGGATATACAGTGTATTTCCCTTTTATACAATGCAGCTGAATCACTGATCCCAGGGGCCCCCAAGTCTGAAAGGTTTTTCTATTCCTCGTCAAATATCAGACCTAAAGTCAACATGGAACACAGGTATGGATATGGCCGAAAGGTCAGAGATGCAGAGGTGTAAGTCAGCGGATTACATGGGAGTTATGGGTTTGCTTCTTAGTGGTAGAGAACAAATATTAACTACCGTAGCACACCGAAGTAATATAGGAGAATAGAACATACGTATTCTATAGGCTAGACTACTAAGGTAAGGACATACAGATGTAGCAGAGCTGAGCTCAGGGGTAAAAGGGTCCTCTAAGGTGGGTGCTGTGTCTCCTTGAGGAGAGTCTTATAAGCAATGCAATGATTTATGGGAAATGGTATGCAAATTATCTCTCCGGCAGAAAAACCTTGCTCTCCACTGCCCCCTATTGAAGGGATGCCACCTCCAAAATAAGTGAGTGTGGGTTCAATTGACTGACTTCAAGTAGGGATTAAGATTGAAGGTATCAGAAGTTTTCATGTACCAAGCCATACAATCCTAAAAAGCTGTGCAATAGCAAACTCAGCTCTGCTGCATCTTCATGCTTGAATTTCCACCATTGTTCCATATTATTCATCCGTCCTGTGGCTTATTACATCCAGATTGAAAACATACACAGGCATTGAATACTTTAAGCGACACATTTTGAGTTTTTATGGGGCAGATACGTAATAGTGAGCGGGTGTCGCAGCGCTCTGGTGCGAGGCGTCTGGTCTCATGGTGACATCACCGCAGACTCACTCTACCGCAATGTGTGTTTCGCATTTCACATCCCAGACAATAGCCACATTGACGTGTTATTGGGACCATATGAGGAGCCATTGTACGAGGCCATTGTTTGTAGAGACGGGATAAACACCCTATTAGTGACGGACGTGTTGTGCCAATGTTCTCCTTTATTTATAGGAGGTGAGGGTCTCTGGATTTATAGGGCCATGGCTTAGTGCAGAACCTCCTGTATAAGACTGAAGAGAGAATACAGATAAAGTTATGCTCTTCTTTCTTAGTCAGTACCAAGGACAGCGCCATCTATGCCACCTTACGCCTGAAGGGCAGTTAAAGCTTTGCTACCACCTGAGGAAAGCAGAGGAGACAAAGTGGTTGTATTATTATACAAATATGGCAGCTCCCTTCCAAAAAATATGTCTATATGTTGTTTCTGGTATGGCAGCTCGGCTCAGCTCAAATGAAAGGGGATGAGCGGCAATACAACATGTGGGCAGATGTGGTGCCATTTAAGAAGGCAGCCATCAATATTCTAATCCTGGATGCTATGTGTGCTATCCCTGTACCATGATGTCACTCTGTGCACGCTATCCCTGTACCATGATATTACTCTGTGCATGCTATCCCTGTACCATGATGTCACTCTGTGCACGCTATCCCTGTACCATGATGTCACTCTGTGCACGCTATCCCTGTACCATGAGGTCACTCTGTGCTTGGCATCCCTGTACCATGGTGTCACTCTGTGCACGCTATCCCTGTACCATAATGTCACTCTGTGCTTGGCATTCCTGTGCCATGATGCCACTCTGTGCTTGGCATCCCTGTACCATGATGTCACTCTGTGCTTGGTATCCCTGTACCATGAGGTCACTCTGTGCTTGGCATCCCTGTACCATGATGTCACTCTGTGCTTGGTATCCCTGTACCATGGTGTTACTCTGTGCACACTATCCCTGTACTATGATGTCACTCTGTGCTTGGTATCCCTGTACCATGGTGTTACTCTGTGCACGCTATCCCTGTACCATGATGTCACTCTGTGCTTGCTACCCCTGTACCATGGTGTAACTGCGCATGCTATCTCGGTGCAATAATGTTACTCTGTGCATGCTATCCCTGTACCATGATGTAACTGTGCATGCTATCCCTGTGCCATGGTGTCACTCTGTGCACTCTATCCCTGCGCCATGGTGTCACTCTGTGCACTCTATCCCTGCGCCATGGTGTCACTCTGTGCACGCTATACCTCTGCCACGATATCACTCTGTGCACGCTATCCCTGTACCACGATGTCACTCTGTGCACGCTATCCCTGTACCATAATGTCACTCTGTGCACGCTATCCCTGTACCATGTCACTCTGGCCAAATTCCAAGCTTTGCTATGGGGACCCATGGTTACTATCAGTGCAGGTAGAAGATATCAGTCCAAAATTAATGCAAATGTAGCAAACCCACAGCAGTGAGAAGTTGTGCAGGCTTAAAAAAACATGGCCGCTTTCTTCCAGAAACAGCGCCACCCTGTCCCCTCAGTTTGGGTGTGGTATTGCAGCTTAGTTCTATTGAAGTGAATGGAGCCGAATTGTAATACCACACACAACCTGAATACAGGGGAGGCGCTGTTTTTGCAAAAGATGTTTCTAAATAATTTTCCTTGAATAACCAGATTCAACATCTTGAAAACACACATGGATTATAAAAATGGTAAGGAATTAAAAAACGTATTAGAAAGTTGTAGAACGTCTCTTATTTGCACAAAACTGAGGGCCCCTTTTAGTCCCGTGTGATATACACAAGGCCCATCCGGTGGACCTATAATATACATATATATGGTAGAGCGGGTGGTTAAGGAAGGCAACAGAGCGGGATTACTGCGCTGCGTCTACCGCTTTAATTTTATTGTGTACTTGATGTGTTGGAAGATAAAGCGTGCGGACATCGGCAGCGATATTTTAATGGGGTTTGCACAGGACAGAACGTTCTGAAGCAAATTAGCCCATTCATTAACCCTCGGAGCAGGACCCGTCTGTGCCAAGTAAAATATGGGCCTGTAAATGTCATACGTATTAGTGCACACAATGGGAGCGAGACGCAGGCGCTGCGGTTATAGATGTCATCTCCCACATAAAGAGCTCACCGCAAAAGGCACATGGTCTATCACAGGCACCGACCAGGCTTCAGGAAGGTTACAGTGGATAAGGATCCATCATGTTCTATCTATCTAGACCAGGGATGGGGAACCTTCGGCCCTCCAGCTGCTGCAAAACTACAATTCCCATCATGCCTGGACAGCCAAAGCTTTAGCTTTGGCTGTCCAGGCATGATGGGAATTGTAGTTTGCAGCAGCTGGAGGGCCGAAGGTTCCCCATCTCTGATCTAGACAGACTAGATAAACCAGGTGGCCCTTTCCTACATTGGAAATTTATTTCCGACATGCTAACTAATGCTATCTTTATCTTATTGACATAGCTGTCAGTGTATTACTATGGCCTCCAGGTGTGTGTGTGTGTGTGTGTGTGTGTGTGAAGCCACAGCCTAAGGCGGCAACAACACGGAAGCAAAAACTCATTCATAAACTGCAGATGTGACTTCAGTTGTTCCCTATGGGAAGATAAGCTACCAGCGTCTTGAAGATTACATCCAATTGCTTGCCAGTTGTTGGCACACAATTTTACAATGGGTAAGTGGGGGTGGTGCGATAAGTGTTGCTGCGATCCGGGGATGCCATCAGTGGTGTTCCATGACAGCAGACCACGCTTCCCCTGGGCCCCCTTACCACCCCAGCTCCATAGCAGTTGCGCTGTCTGCCTTCATGGTAGCTACGCCACTGTTCCTAACCTATGTCTAAATTACTCAATTAACCAAAAAATTACTCCCTTACTCCAGAAAAACAGCTCTAAATTCTTGGCCACTAGGTGTCTCCCTTCACTACAATGTTCTCTTCACTGCCTGTTGTCAGGGGATTTCTGTCTCTTATATTTAGATCAGGACAGAACACAGAAAGTAAGGGCAGGAATTAGTTTGTTTTCTGTGGAGGAAAGAGAAGTGGAGAAAGCCTGGACTGTGTACCTGCAAGCCAAGTCAGTTTGACTGCTGAAGATGATCCACACTGTCCCTCAAAGGTAAATCAAGGGCCTTTTTTTTTATTTATTTTATTAATCTTTAACCAACCATTCTAGGCAGATGTTCCTTAAGATAAATCCCAGTGCAGTTACCTTTCATATCTACAGTACTGCATTGTAACCTACCCCTTACCCCTCCATTTAGCTTCTTAGCTGTAGCAGCTCAGTGCTTAGTTTAACCCTTTCTCTGCAGTCATCCTTCTGCTGTTTCTTTCGTTTTTGCTGACATATTACCTAGTAAACCCAGTGCATTAGTAACCTCTTCTCCCTCCACATGCCGTCTAGTACTGTACTGTGTAAATCATCAGCTCAGCATAGTACTGGTCAGTTCTCCAGCACTATATCCTGGTATAGCAGAGAGGAATATGTGCTGAGTTTGGCCAGAGATAAGTACTACTGACAAACAGCCCAGCTCTGCCTTCCCCCGTGAAATGAGACATAGCTGAGCACCATGGAGGGGACTCTCAGGGGCTCAATAACAGCAGAGAGAGAGAGAGCTAAAAATCACCTGCTATGTAAAATTATTCCTCATACAATAAAAGAAAAGAATTCTCCAAATGTTACCACCCCCTGCATACATGGTAAATCTCATAGGAACAGCAGATAATATAGTGGCCTTAATGAGAGTACTGCACCATTCTTGGCAGACGTGGCGTGTTACTGGTCCGGCCATAGCGGCCATTCAGCCTAAATTATGCAGAATGTAATTTGCTTTCATCGAAAAAAAAAAATTTCTAGGAAGAGAGAAAACAGGCTGGAGGTGGTAATTAAAAGACACAGGCAATGTGATTCTGATGATGTTATTCATGTAGACAGCAAGTCTATGTACATCCGAGGAGGGCAACTATCCAGTACCATGTTCTGAGGCTTCCAGGATGGCCTGGTATCTGTTGTATGAGGGGACCCAGCCCTCCAGGGGGTGACAAGACAAATAGATATCCTGCTTATAAGAGTTTTATTCCTTGAACCCCCTCCTACAATCTTCTTAAGAAGAGCCATAGGATCCCCTAAGACTCTAAGAGCTGGGAGCGAAGTCTAATCCCATCAGGGACATGGTAAACCGCACTGTCCCTATAAATATACTGTACAATAATCTGTCCTATCATCTGAATGCCAAAGACATGACACAGCAGCCATATGCTGCCCCACTCCTAATAGAGGAGCCTTCACACCACCAATGACACCAGAGTTAACCCCTGGGAATTCAGATGTATTTGTAGTTGTAATAAAAAACAGTTGTATCAAATACATTGTGAGGGGGAATGAGGTTACGGCATCTATCGATAGCAATAAAGAGTCAAACTAACATCACAATCTCCTGTCCAGCCCTCATAAGTTACAATTGTCAGAAAATTGTGCAGCATCAGAACTAGTGCACAGTTTCTGGCATAGCATCTAAATAACCTGCCTTCTTGGACCAAAGTCTGTGGATGCCCACTTGGCACCATCAGGGATCAGGCCAATGCTTTCTTCTATCTGACCAATAAAGAACAGCAAAGATTCCCACCACTGGACCAGCAGGGAACAAGCCAAGGGTTCCCACCACTGGACCAGCAGGGAACAAGCCAAGGGTTCCCACCACTGGACCAGCAGGGAACAAGCCAAGGGTTCCCACCACTGGACCAGCAGGGAACAAGCCAAGGGTTCCCACCACTGGACCAGCAGGGAACAAGCCAAGGGTTCCCACCACTGGACCAGCAGGGAACAAGCCAAGGGTTCCCACCACTGGACCAGCAGGGAACAAGCCAAGGTTTCCCACCACTGGACCAGCATGGAACAAGCCAAGGGTTCCCACCACTGGACCAACAGGGAACAAACCAAGGGTTCCCACCATTGAACCAGCAGGGAACAAACCTAGGGTTCCCACCATTGAACCAGCAGGGAAGAAGAGGTCCAGAGTTCCCACCACTGGTCCAAAGATTCAAGCCAAGGGTTCCCACCAATGGATCTGACTAAGGGTCCATTTACACAGAAAGATTATCTGATAGATTATCTGCCAAAGATTTGAAGCCAAAGCCAGGAATAAATTTGAAAAGAGGAGAAATCTCAGGCTTTCCTTTATGACCTGATCTCTGTTTATAGTCTAATTCTGGCTTTGGCTTCAAATCTTTGGCAGATAATGTGTCAGATAATCTTTCTGTGTAAATGGACCCTAAGGGTTCCCACTACTGGAGGAGCAGGGAACAGGCCAAGTCTTCCTACCCTTATACCAGCAGGGAACATGCTGAGGCTTCCTACCCCTAGATCAGCAAGGGAACAGGCCCAGAGTTCCCACAACTGGACCAGCAGGGATCAGGTCATGGGATTCCACTACTGGACCACCAAGGAAAAGGCCCAGAGGTTCTCTATATGGACCACCAGGGAACAGACCAAGGGATCCCACTACAGACATTTTCCACTTATGATCCAGTATGGAACAGGAAAATGGAACCTCCACTATCTTACCAGCAGAGAACAGGGTGATGGTCTGTATCATTAATCACCAGGCATCGCGTATAACCGTAAAACCCTGCTGTTCACTGCTAACGTCATCTATAAGATAATGCGGCAACAGACCAGTGACCTCAGCCAATAAGTAGGAGAGAAGCGACGTCTGCCCCGAGCCTATATATCTGTACAATCTCCTGCGCGCTGCGGACCAGAAGAGAGAATAGGCCGGGCATGGACAATATGACATTGTTACTTCCAGTTACCTTATTAGAACCTGATACTATCTGCAAATAAATAAATAAAACAACTGGCAGCTTCCATCCATCCACCATCTGCTCCCGGAGCGGGATCTGCAGCCCTTGTGTGTGTCACCCAGCTGTCTCCCCTCTCCCCTTGGTATCCGATCGCCACATATATATATAATTTTTTTTTTTTTTTTACAGGTCCACATACTGCAGACATAAAGCAAAATGCTGCAAAACACACTAGTGCAGGAATCCTGGAACGATGCTCAGGGCAGGGATACATCCCATCGTATCTGATCCCTCGGCCTAGATAGAGGAGAGTGGCCTGCAGAGGACAGAGGGGGAAGGGTCCTGAGACAGGATGGGGTTGCTATTGATCATGGAGGACATGTGATGATGTGAGGCGAGCTGTATTGATGAAGGTTCCTGCATTTCCAGGCCCAGGGGAGCGGCACACTCTCTAATCTTCTCCGGTTACTGCATTAAAGTGCAATTCCCTTTACACTTACACAAAACCCCCTAAAAAAGGAACTAATGGATCTGCCGATATGTAGGCCATCTGCGGTATCTCAGCGCTCTTAACCCTTCAGTCACTCAGACTCAACTAGACAGGGTGACATGGACTTTCTGTACAGTGCGTGGATTGTGGGGCAGCAAATATATGGATGTAGCAGAGCTAAATGGGTTGTCTGTGAGTTAAAGAAACAAACATTGGGGGAGATTTATCAAACATGGTGTAAAGTGAAACTGTCTCAGTCGCTCCTAGCAACCAATCAGATTCCACCTTTCATTTTCCAAAGAGTCTGTGAGGAATGAAAGGTGGAATCTGATTGGTTGCTAGGGGCAACTGAGCCAGTTCTACTTTACACCATGTTTGATAAATCTCCCCCAATGTGTTAGGCCTTGTGCAGGGGTGGGGCATGACAAGTATCCGGTATCAGGCTCCTCCCCCTCTGGTCCTGTACTATACATAACAGTATGAGTTTTGCTGGAGTGCTCCTTTAAGATACAGTATATTAGTCTTGCTTGCAGTCCCATTATAAACTGAGCATCTATCTTTCTTAAAAGGGGTTATCCCTAGATTAAAGGTTATCCTCTGTACACATGAATGAGGATATATAGCTGATTGATGGGAGTCCGACTGCTGGGACCCTTCTCCCACTGATCACAAGAAAGGAGATCAATTGTCTAATGAATGAATGGGAAATCTGG
This sequence comes from Dendropsophus ebraccatus, assembly GCF_027789765.1. NCBI lineage: Eukaryota > Metazoa > Chordata > Amphibia > Anura > Hylidae > Dendropsophus > Dendropsophus ebraccatus. The sequence continues at coordinate 27,940,522 of NC_091458.1, read as the reverse complement.
AATACTGCGCTACACACTCTCTATAGGAATAGCAGAGTTCTAAGGAGAATGAATGGAGTGGTCTAACATGCACACTGCCATAAAAAAAAACATGTCTGTCTTTTTACAAAAACAGCAGTTATGTCTGGTATTGCAGCTCAGCCCTGTCTATAGGATGAAAGCACTGCGCTGCCCCTTTAAATAAAGGTGCCACATGAAGCTCAGAAAAAAATACTGCTACATAAAATTTACATGACGGTAGAATGAATGTTAGAATAAAATTACCATACTGACCACACAACAAGGCCCAAATCATACCATTCAACTACCAAAGAGCAGCCACCTCCAATGTCTACATCATACAGTGCCCAAATCTGCTGGTACAGAAGGGGCACAGGATAATTTATCAGGTCATGTCATGGGGCGGTCCTACTCAGTGATTGACAGCTATCTGTATATTTGGATGGAGCTGTCAATCACTGAGTAGGACCGCCCACTTGACTATTTATAAGAAAGAGCTGAGATTACAGGAATAAAAGACCAGTTATCCTGAATCGTTTGACATAAAATTATATATCAATCCACATAGCATCTGCTGCTCTATAACAGGATGGCAGCATTTTCGGTGTGACAGGTTCCCTTTAAGAAATGACGAAAGCACTCGGATGACAGAGACCATGGTAAAACAAGCCCCCAGTAACACCAGTCCAGGTGATGATGGGTACAAGTGGTCTGTGCTGACCAACACAGGGGCAGGAAGCTGAATTAAGGGCACGATGAAAGCAATAGTCAGAGACAAGATCACATTACACAAAGAGGGAGACCACGATCTGAATACAAACGTACGCTATGGAGGACAAGGTGCTGTCAATGCTGCAGATGTAGCGGAGAGGGATTTGTCATACAACATCAGGTTATAATAGATAGTAACCATATACGATAACCCAAATCCATTTATTTTAGGTCACAAAGAAATGTGTATTATTCATATCTTGTGATTAAAATACTTTGGGGCGTGGTCTGTACAAAGGGGCGGAGCACATGTAAAATAGTTCTGCATGCAACTTGACAAGGAGGTTACTCCTTCCAAGGCGCAAGTGTGATATAAGGTGGTTATTTAACGCTTTGGATAGAGAGGTTGCAGTCCTGTGTAAAATTAAAGATGGAAAAAATAATAATAATTCGGAGAACAATGTTAATAGATGAGAAAGTTAGACCCTCATGCTGATACATAGACTTCTCCGAAATCATTGTGACTCATGCCGTATATAACGCCGTAAATGAGCAAATCAATAGGATGACACATGACATATGGAGTAGAGCCGTGAGCAAGGGAAAATCTGCAGCCCTGGGGATGCGGTTTCATCACGGACTCTTCATCCGTATCAACTCTGCTACACACCCTGTGGATTAGCTGTAGACATATATTATCTATGGGGAAACACTATGTATCCAATATATTGAGATGCTTTATGAGAGGGGCAGGGTTTAGAGCCACAGGCAGTGTACCTGCATTATAACATCTTTGCATTTCTGCAGCCATGGGGAGTCAAATGCCAAGCGTTCTGATTCAGAGAACGCCACCGAATCCGAACAATTTGGCCTCTCAGCTCAACACTAATTGTAATACATGCCAGACTAAGAAACTTTATAATATAGCTTCTTTCTACCTCTAGAAACCACCTCTGCCTCAAAAAAAAAAAAAAATCCATCTAGAGTAAGAGAAAAGTGTAGATATGAAGGAGGGGAGAGGAAGGGGATGAAGCTGCAGATCATCATTCCATGCTGTGGGAGGGGAGGAGGAGCCTAAAACAATTCCAAAAGAAAGCTTAAGAGATACTGACAGAGAGAAGGAAAAGGACGTACGCAAGGTAACACACACAACTTTCCTTATATCAGTGGGAACACTCCGTTACAGCAGGACATTTCCTTAGTGACCACCTTTTTCTGCTCCTCCCCCACAATTAGATGGTAAGATACAATATATGAACTTCCACCTGTGGCAACAAAAGCTTTGTTCAAATGTAATATTGCATATATGATAAGCATCGCTTCATCATCAATTCATATTAATCAAATGCTAATGAAAAATGTTCCTCACTGATAAAGAGCAAAAATTACAGTCAGGCGGGAACAGGGAATAGAATGAAACCAATAATGTCCAGTGAATGCAATAATATCTCTGTCCATAGGAGCAGTATTATAGTAGTTCTATGCTTGTGTATAGGAGCAGTATTATAGTAGTTATATTCTTGTATATAGGGGCAGTATTATAGTAGTTATCCAAAGAGGGAGACAAAGAAGCTTGCACTCACCAAAAAAAAACGCTGCGGTATGAGTCCGTTTTATTTCGTCTTGATAGACACGAGTGGGGAGGGGAAGTGGGGTGGGGAGGGGAAGTGAAAGTGCTTTCACTTCCCCTCCCCACTCGTGTCTATCAAGACGAAATAAAACGGACTCATACCGCAGCGGTTTTTTTTGGTGAGTGCAAGCTTCTTTGTCTCCCTCTTTGGATTATCTGTATACTTTAGCTTTGCACCCCTATGCTGCACACCGTAAGCCTACTATCCTCACTTTACATGTCCTAGCTCGTGGGTACACATGACATAACACTGGACTTTGGTGCTAACTCAGCCTCTCTTCCCCAGTTGGATTATAGTAGTTATATACTTGGAGCAGTATTATAGTAGTTATATTTTTGTATATAGGAGGCAGTATTATAGTAGTTATATTCTTGTACATGGAAGCAGTATTACAGTAAATATATTATTGTACATAGGGGCAGTATTATAGTAGTTATATTTTTTAATACAGACAGGACAGTGTATTAAACAAAAGTAATAGTTCAAAAATGGAAACCCTTTAAGATCCCAGTAAAACATCCTGTCATCATAGGGGGGCAGTGCTGTAACATCTTTCCTTGAAACAGAGTGTGATTGTCACGATCACTACAAAAGTCAGAGAATTCTAAAACCCAGGATCTCTAGCTACTATATAAAATCATTACATAAATAAATCAGATTTGTGGTAACAAAGTTATAGGGTAATAGTTTTTTCCTGGGACTAGGTGGAGTAAGCCTAAAGGCCGTATTACAAGGCACCATGTCAGATGAGCACCCGATCCCCCCTATTTCCCCGTTTGCTGCCTGTGCTATTACACACACACAGACAGTTTGCGGGGAGCAGCAGGAGGAGCTGCCCAAACGATTCTTAAATCGTTCAGGCTGCCCATTGAAGTCAGCGGTGGTCTGCTGCTGCCACTCCTATTGCATGGGTTGACAAGCAGTTGCTGCAAAAACACAGGATCTTTCAGCATGTTCTATTGCATGACATGAATATCGGCCTAAGCGGCTGGTAATCGGCCAAGTAAGGCCGTGACTTATCATTCCCTGTTATCAATCATACAATGAGACTGTAGTGTTGTTCAGCGACATGACTGTCAGAGGTCTACAGAACTCCCTGTCCTCCCTATCTTCAGTGCTGAGAACCTCCAGAGACCTTTCTAAGTGTAAGTGACCGATATCAGCCTTTAAAACGGACACGTGGTTGAGCTTGGATACATCAGCTTTTGGAAACTAATTTCTTTCTAAATTTGGATATTTCTGGTCAAAGAATTTCACACTTCACCAAAGAGGGCTATTCAGGGTTTTATTTTTGACTAGACCTGTGCTAAGTCCCTTAGGAATGCATTGAGTCATAGCAATTCAATGGGGCCATAAGGAGTAAGCCACAAAAAGCTGCAGCAGAAATTAGAAATCCTTCTGATTTATAGATTAGTTTTCTGTACCGCAGTTTCATGAACTATCAAAAGGTCTGACCCAATCAGTAAGGGCACAGGATGATTTTTGTGCAAAAAAACAAAAATCGCTTTGTGTCTACGCAGGCGACGATCAATAAAAGTGTTTGTGTGTCATTGATAACATCTTTCAAGCTGAACATAAAATAATTGTTAATCATTCTTTAAATATTCGCTAACTGCACACATTGCTCGTTCTTTTGCTGGGATCAGAAGGAGTAAACGATCATAGCAATCGTTAAAAATTGCCTTGTCTAATAGGACCATCAAGTAATCAACCTCAAAACTATAATACTGCTCCTATGTACAATATACCTACTATAATATTGCCTCCTATATACAAGAATATAACTACTATAATACTGCCTCCTATGTACAAGAATATAAGTACTATAATACTGCCCCCTATGTACAAGAATATTACTACTATACTATTGCCTCCTATATACAAGAATATAACTACTATAATACTGCTCCTATGTACAAGAATATAACTACTATAATACTGCTCCCTATATACAAGAATATAACTACTATAATACTGCTCCTATATACAAGACTATAACTACTATAATACTGCCTCCTATATACAAGAATATAACTACTATAATACTGCTCCTATGTACAAGACTATAACTACTATAATACTGCTCCTATATACAAAAATATAACTACTATAATACTGCTCTTATATACAAGAATATAACTACTATAATACTGCCTCCTATATACAAGAATATAACTACTATAATACTGCTCTATGTACAAGAATATAACTACTATAATACTGCTCCTATGTACAAGAACATAACTACTATAATACTGCCCCCTATGTACAAGACTATACTACAATACTGCTCCCATATACAAGAATATATTAAAATACTGCCTCCTATGTACAAGAATCTAACTAATGTAACAGTATAACAATCAGCATGTGCAGTATAATGTATAGTATCAGGTATCAGGAAGTGAGAATCACATAGTTGTGCAGGAGGACAGTGACAGAAACTTTTTTATACAGAAGTGTGTATAGCTGAGTGTGAGTGCAGGCACATTACAGCAGCAGTGAGTTTAGTTGAGTGTGTGTCCAGGTACATTATAGCAGAAATGTAGAGGATGGGAAACACAAGGGCTGACTGCAGAGACCATGACAGAATGAGCAGGGCAGATGTGGGCACATACATGCAGCACTCTCTGATCGAGAGAGGTTACAGCTATGGAGATATTACCTCCACAGTCCTGTCCCCTGATGCAAGCCCCAGCCTGAAGTGGATCTGCTCTGATATGGAAGGTGAGGGAGACTTCCTGGGTCAGAGTACAGTGCTGTAGACCCCGCTATGCAGACCATGCCCCTCCTCTACTCCCACCCAGTACAGGGAGCTCCTAAACCAAAGCAATGCTCTTACACCAAGTTACAACTTTAAAAAACTGAGATCTTCTTGCAAAACGCTCCTAATCCAATTTACTCTGAAACCAAGGTACCACTGTACTATAAAACATAAGTACAAATCCTTACAGAAAAATAAGTATAATTGAAATACATATTTTATTGTATATTATGCTTCTAAATACTGGGTAGGAGTGTATAGTTCTGGCAATAAGACTGACCGCTCAGCCCCATCTACTGTTGTCCTAATCCCATCCTGGATTTGCGGATCACTGGATACGTCACTACCATCACACATTATTCTCAGAGAAATATACATCATCTGAATAACAAGAGGTTCGTGGCAACCACTCGGCAACATTTATGGCCCATAGTATAACTCCTATTCACACAGATGGAAGCCTCTCTCTTTCTTAAGGCCCTATTCCACGGAACGATTATCGCTCATAAACTCGCTCCAAAGACCGCTCGTGGGAACATAAACGATATATGTAGTGTAACGATTATTTTGCGGTTGTTACATGGTCGTTTAAAACGTTCGCCGGGGTGATCATGACCATACGACACACCTACTTTTTTTAAAAAAACCTTTTTATGAACGACTGAAAGATTTCTAATTTATTTTTTCGAACTGATTAGCGAACTCTTTCCATGACCAACGATTTTTTTCAACATGCTGAAAAACAATTTTGAATGACAATATAACGATTTTGCCTCTGTCGTTCGCTCGTTTACACCAATTCCACGAAGCGATTATCGTTAACGAGCGGTCGTTGGAGCGAGTTTATGAACGATAATCGTTCCGTGGAATAGGGCCTTTAGACCACTTCATGTCTGAAGTACTTGTACATGGATATGGTGCACGTCATTCTTCATGCGCCCCCTACAGGTCATTTCCCATAGGCAATGGCAAGAACTGGAACACTGATCCAATGCACAGTGACATATGGAGTCTCTATGGGTCTCTAAGTACTATGAGGGAGATTTATCAAACATGGTGTACAGCAGAACTGGCTCAGTTGCCCCTAGCAACCAATCAGATTCCACCTTTCATTTTCCAAAGAGTCTGTGAGGAATGAAAGGTGGAATCTGATTGGTTGCTAGGGGCAACTGAGCCAGTTTCACTTTACACCATGTTTGATAAATCTCCCCCTATGGGCGCAACCGTATATCATCTCATTGATGCACCATTATTAGCCCTACTTGCATTATGTCCATAACACGGTATTATAAGCAGTATGGTGCGGTTTATGTTGGAGTATAATCCACCATCATGTCATATCTTATCTGTAATACAGTCACATGTACAAGGCCTCTGCACCTTTCTCTTAGATTCCCCCCATCTCAACTGCACCCCCTGCTGGTGAACCGTCACCTCACTCGTAACCGATCCAAAGAAGGTACTTCAGAGAGTCCGTCACCTGACACTTACCATACAACTTATAATATGTTCATTGCCTGAGCTCCTAGAATATCATGCACATCACCACATCCTGAATGCCGCACTCCGCTCGCTTCCCCAATTACCACTGAAGCATTAATACACAGAAAGTAGAACACTGTGACAGTGGATGATCATATTGATCGGACAATGATCTACATGGACAATGCAGCGTCAAGGTCATCTGTATTATATCACGTTCATGAGTCCAGCACGACCCCTCCTATAATACAATGAGCAGACCACATCAACCCTATTCTGCTTTATGCAACTTTTTACATTTTCAGGAATTTCTCACATGTCCGACCTTTCGGAGGCCAAACCGCTTTATAGGTGTCCTTAAACCTACAGGAACCATTGCGTCCACAAAACATCTTCAAGGCTCCATTGTAACACCAGAGCCGGGTATGGGTAATGGTTCTAGTGTAACCTATAAGATAACTATAGATGGAACGTGATCACCATGGACTCTCTCACGTACTTGTACTTTATCCACATTTCTCAACTTGGGACAATGAGAAAATCCATACATAGCAACACACAGATTTAAAGGTGAATTTTAAAGTAGCTGTAGCCTCAGAGACCCCCTTTATAAAACCATTTACTCCTCCTCCTCCCCCCTTAGTACATACGAGTCCCGTCACCCCCCCATCCAGGTCAATGCAACTTTAACAGGCGTTACACTGACACATCACGAACCATTACAACACATAGCTCTCCGCCAGAGCTATAATGCTCCACTTCTCATCACAAATTCTTTTTTAACCCTTTAATGCAGGGCAAGACCACTATAGCTTCCATATCCAATAGAAACCATAGCTTCCATATCCAATAGTAAGTGTGATGGACTCTCTATAGGAGAACAACACAGTACAGCAGAAACTGCAGCATCATCCTGGGTGGATGGTCAAAGCTGGACGGACACCAGCACATAGTAAATAATGACTTGGCCACATGTGACCGGGGTGGGCTGGGACTTGTCGTCCTACACCGGCTATATTATTAACCCTTGCTGGTAATACAGGGTGGGGATGGCTAGACGAAACAGATAGAAGGTCCATGTGGTCAGTCAGGCCATAGAGAGCATCCACACCCTCTTACCAGGCAGCTAACTGGTTAATCTCCCCCCCCCCCAGCCTTCTGCATACTGGAATGGATAAGGGAATTAGCTTCCATTAGTGCTTTGTCCCTGTCCACATACAGAAGAGATATATGGCAACTCTGCGCACAAGCGTTAACCCTCTGCTGTCAGACAAAAAAAAAGGGGTTAATGTTGTCGCCAGACTGGTCCGACTTGTTACATCGCCTCTAAGTACACCCAAGCCGATGCACAATGCCCCCCAGCTGCCCCCACAATACTTCAGCAACTCCATCATAGACTCAGGTAAAAGTTCACATCACAATAGAGAGCGGTGAGGCAAGGGAGGGGTTAATGAGCGGTGGATATCCCCTGTGTTTACAATGGGAGCACCTGTGACAGGTGCAAAGCGATCTCCTAACTGTAGCCCCCCTCCTCCTCTTCCCCCTCCAGCCACAATGCAATGCACCCCCCCTCCCCTTACAATGATAATGCACTATACTCAGCAGCACCAGCAGGCATCCTACTACCATCAGCGCTCTTACTTACATATCGCCTCAACTTTTTCTCAGGAGGGGATTTTCTCAGCCATCCAGCATAGACCACCTCTCCTTCACTCATCCTGCCCAGAGAAGATAGAAGACCCTTGTGTCTGGATCTGTCAATCAGTGGCAAAAAGAAGAAGAGAAAAGCCCCTCTTATGTGTCAATCCAAGAGCATTGGGGCATGATAGAAGGAGAGCTTTCTTCTTGTGCAGTCCAGTGCCATGAGGCAGGGGGCAGCTCAACACAGTGCCCCCTCTGTATGAGGACACAGTGAAGTCACTGTGCTGCTGCTGACTGATCAGTGCTTCCCCTCCATCCTGCACTGCCCCACTCACTGCTCTCTCCTCTTGTCTTTAGCTCCAGCTGCCTTAGGAAGCAGGAAACTAACTGGCTGTGGATTTCCCAGAGCAGCAATGGGTTCTAACCACACCCTACTCCAATAAGTGGGCATGGCAGGGGGCTGGGCTCCTCACCCCTGGACACACTGCACAACTTGTTACTAAAGAAGAAAGAATGGACAGGATGCTATAGAATACAGCAAAGGCTACAATGTAGCAGTGTGTTTACAAACAGCGGAACTAATGCAACATAGTGACTGATCCTATTATACTGGGGGGGCATGCAGCATAGTGACTGACCCTATTATACTGGGGGGGGGGGGGCTTGCAACATAGTGACTGATCCTATTATACTGGGGGGGGGGGGGCATGCAGCATAGTGACTGACCCTATTATACTGGGGGGGGCATGCAACATAGTGACTGATCCTATTATACTGGGGGGGGGCATGCAGCATAGTGACTGACCCTATTATACTGGGGGGGCATGCAGCATAGTGACTGACCCTATTATACTGGGGGGGCATGCAACATAGTGACTGACCCTGTTATACGGGGGGGCATAGCAACAGTACTACTGCCAGGGGCATGCAGCATAGTGACTGACCCTATTATACTGGGGGGGCATGCAACATAGTGACTGATCCTATTATACTGGGGGGGGGGCATGCAACATAGTGACTGATCCTATTATACTGGGGGGGCATGCAGCATAGTGACTGACCCTATTATACTGGGGGGGCATGCAGCATAGTGACTGACCCTATTATACTGGGGGGGCATGCAACATAGTGACTGATCCTATTATACTGGGGGGGGGCATGCAACATAGTGACTGATCCTATTATACTGGGGGGGGCATAGCAGCAGTACTGCTGCCAGGGGCAATGTGCTATGAAGAGGAGGGGGGTGCTGGAGGCTTCTGGGCTGTGAGTGGCAACAGGTTACAGTGGGACTGTAGATGCCACATGCAGAGACATCTTACCCACTGGTCACAGCCCTATAGGGTACACTGGCAGCCCATGAGTCCATAATGCTACCTATAGACAGTGCTAGCTGAGGTAGATATGAGATGGACAGATAACGTCAGATGTATATATATATATATATATATATATATATATATATTAGATAGATACATAGATATAAGAAGGAAAGATAGTTATATAGGCAACAGACAGAAAGATAAGATAAGAGATAGTGAGATAGATAGATTGCTGGACTGTCTCAATAACCACTGTATACTTCAGCTACCATGGATCACAGCGGGAGTTCGCCAGGTGTTCACACAATGCGGCTTTTATGCGGCACGGTGCGGACCCAGGCGAGCAACCCTAATGGGATGATTATGAGACATTGGATGCCTCTAGTCCCAGGTCCATGCTAATGGGTGGCCTACAGATACGTTATTCCCGCTTAAGTGTATTAAAACTACTTCATTTCTTAATTTAGGATTGACATGCCCTGCCCCTTGGTGTTATGGTTTACGAGTTTGTGGCCAATGATAGATCTCTATACATATGAATTTAGCACATGGGCGTTTCCCTGATGTGTCCGGACTGTTTCGTTATGCGCGATTGGTGCGATGATCGCGCATGTGCACCCTGTACAAGACACGCACTACGTTGCGTTCCTTTCGGGCTTGCGTTCCACCTGTCCACCCCGCTCCGATGGATCAGCTGTCTGCATCCTCCAGCATCGGGTGAGCGATCCTATACCATCCACTTTAGATACTTTTAAATTCTGAATTTATGATTGATGTTTCACAAACACTGTATACTTATATTCACCCATTGTGTAACTATTTACTATGTACGGGAGTTCACTCCCCTTAGTCACCTGACCACATTTGCATTTTCATGTCACTGATTTCTTCATTGTTACCACTTGTTTGATATGTGTATATATACTTGCATTTGCACGTGTGTTGCCAAAGCTTGAAAAAAGACTGCTACTGCAGTCAGAAACGTCGCTTTGGGTACAAACACACACAGCAGATACGCAGCAGATTTGATACTGTGTTCAGTTATTTAGATCTAATCTGCTGTGTATCGCAGCAGTAAATATGCAGCATATATGCCGTGTGTGTTTGTACCCTTTCGCTGTATTTGTTTGGGATGTGAATACATTTTTGCACAGATTTCTCACTACTCCTGGAGTGCTGCAGCCTTTTTGAGGATATATTCACCATTGCCTGGTGGACCCCCGGCATGCTTGCCGGCACCCATACTTCTTCTGAGTTCTGCATACATTATTTGTATATTATTTATCTATCTGTCTGTCTTTCTATCCCTCATCTATCTATTATATATCATCTATCTATCTCTCATCTATCTATCTATCTCCTATCTATCTCCTATCATCTATCTATCTCCTATCTATCTATCTCCTATGTATCTATCATCTATCTATCTATTATATATCATCTATCTATTATCTATCTATCTCCTATCTATCTATCTATCTATCTATCTATCTATCTATCTATCTATTATCTATCTCCTATCTATCTATCTATCTATCTATCTATCTATCTCCTATCATCTATCTATCTCCTATCATCTATCTCTCATCTATCTATCTCCTATCATCTATCTCTCATCTATCTATCTCCTATCTATTATATATCATCTATCTATCTATCTCCTATCTATTATATATCATCTATCTATTATCTATCTATCTATCTATCTATCTATCTATCCTATCTATCTCCTATCTAGCTATCTATTATCTATCAAACATATTTGAAGTAGATAAGTTAAAGTATTAAACCACGATTAGACTTTTTTTTGTAAATCTAGTCAGCCTGTGGGCAGTGTTTGGCTTTGTACACATTGTAGTGGGATGGGATAGTCACTATGAGAATATGTCGGGGTGTTTCCCTGATTAACACCCCACACTTTTAGTTACATAATAAAGGTTATTAATAATGCCGCCATAAAGAGGCACCACTGAACTCAGTAAAGGGGGTGGGGGGTTTATAGCAGTACCCCCCCCCCCACACACACACACCCACCCACCCCTTCCCTCTATACACTGTAATATAAGGTCTGAGTGATCCAAATAGGAAAATACCTTTCAGGAGTCATAATAAAATCTAGGGAGACAATAGATCTACAGTATTACTGACTACAGACTTACCATAGGGTGCACTTACATGACTACAGCTAGCAGCCTCGGAGACATAATGCTAACACCATTTTGAATTCGGAATTACAATTAAAAGGGTATTCTGGTGATTTTTTTTTTTAATCAACTAGTACCAAAAAGTTATACAGATTTATCATTTACTTCTGCTTAAAAGGTTAGACCTTCCAGTACTTATCAGCTGCTGTATGTCCTGCAGTAAGTGGTGCATTCCTTTTAGTCTGACACAGTGCTCTCTGCTGCCACCTCTGTCCATGTCAGGAACTGTCCAGATCAGTAGCAAATTCCCATAGAAAACCTCTCCTGCTCTGGGCAGTTCCTGACATGGACAGAGGTGGCAGCAGAGAGCACGTTGTCAGACAGGAAAGAATACACCACATCCTGCAGGACATACAGCAGCTGATAAATATGGGAAGACTTGGCATTTTTAAATAGAAGTAATTTACAAATTTGTGTAACTTTCTGACATTAGTTGATATAATGTTTTCTCACTGGAGTTCTCCTTTAATGAAGTAAGAGGAACTCAGTGGTGAGATCTAACAGGGAGGAAATAACTAGTTTCTTCCTCTTCTTGGGATTCATTAGAAATTATTATGAATTAAAATAAAAATAAGACCTGGGATATTCAGCAAGAGTAACCATGTCATTGTTTGTATAGTCTCCAGTGCCTAAAATTATACTATACAGCCTTAAAGGGGGTGTCTCATCAGAACAATCCTTTTAATAAACTAAAGCTAGCCCGGTGATTAGCCAGACGTTGCCGGTCCCCCTTTTGAAGCTGGGGCTGGCCATACACTTCTACATGCTGGCTATTTCACTAAGTGGCAGACCATGCCTAGTCCTGGTTTTCTAGAAACTGACCAGTGACATGTCCCATAAAGGAGAGTGAACTTTATTGATTTGTTAAAGGAGAAGTCGGGCGGGAATTTTTATTAAAGTCTTGTATTGCCCCCAAAAGTTATACAAATCACCAATATACACTTATTACGGAAAATGCACATAAAGTGCTTCTTTCCCTGCACTTACTACTGCATCAAGGCTTCACTTCCTGGATAACATGGTGATGTCACTTCCTGGATAACATGGTGATGTCACTTCCTAGATAACATGGTGATGTCACTTCCTGGATAAAACTGTGATGTCACGACCCGACTCCCAGAGAGGATGATGGCAGAGGGCTGCTCAGTGTCCTGTGTCCCTCTGGGAGTCGGGTCGTGACATCACCATGTTATCCAGGAAGTGACATCACCATTTTTTATCCAGGAAGTGAAGCCTTGATGCAGTAGGAAGTGCAGGGAAAAAAGCTCTTTACGAGCATTTGCCGTAATAAGCATATATTAGTGATTTGTACAACGTTTGGGGGGGGCAATACAATACTTTAATAAAAATTTTCGCCGGACTTCTCCTTTAAGGACGGGGCCAATTTTTTTCGTTTTTGCGTTTTTGTTTTTTCCTCCTTGTGTTTAAAGGGCCATAGCACTTGCATTTTTCCACCTAGAAACCCACATGAGCCCTTATTTTTTGCGTCACTAATTGTACTTTGCAATGACAGGCTGAATTTTTGCATAAAGTATACTGCGAAACCAGAAAAAAATTCAAAGTGTGGTGAAATTGAAAAAAACAAAAACAAAACGCATTTCTTATATTTGGGGGGTATTTGTTTTTACGCCATTCGCCCTGGGGTAAAACTTACTTGTTATATATGTTCCTCAAGTCATTACGATTAAAACGATATATAACATGTATAACTTATATTGTATCTGATGGCCTGTAAAAAATTCAAGCCATTGTTAACAAATCTACGTTCCTTAAAATCGCTCCATTCCCAGGCTTATAGCGCTTTTATCCTTTGGTCTATGGGGCTGTGTGAGGTGTCATTTTTTGCGCCATGATATGTTCTTTCTATCGGTACCTTGATTGCGCATATACGACTTTTTGATCGCTTTTTATTACATTTTTTCTGGATTTGATGCGACCAAAAATGCGCAATTTTGCACTTTGGGATTTTTTTTGCGCTTACGCTGTTTACCGTACGAGATCAGGAATGTGATTAATGAATAGTTCGGGCGATTACGCACGCGGCGATAGCAAACATGTTTATTTATTTACTTTTATTTAAAACATGGGAAAAGGGGGGGTGATTCGCACTTTTATTAGGGGAGGGGGCTTTTTTACCAATAACAATACTTTTTTTTTTTTTTACACATATACTAGAAGCCCCTCTGGGGGACTTCTAGTATATACACTTTGATCTCTCATTAAGATCTTTGCTGTATACTTATACAGCAAAGATCAATGCAATCGGCACTTGTTTGCTTTCGGCTGCTGCCGAGCGGGGGCGGTGCCATCTTGGAGCAGACCCCGGCCGGCACCACACATGGAGATCGCCCCTCCAGGACAACGGAGGTTAGCATGTAGGTTGTTAGTAGAGATGAGTGCAGCTGGAGCATGCTCAAGTTTGATGGTTCGGCATTTGAATACGGTGGCTGAAGAAGCATGAAGCCTATGGGTGTAGCCATGTTTCCCAGACTCCCTAGGGCTGCAGCCAACTTCTTCAGCCACCGGTAATCAAATGCCGTTCAGACTCAAACATGCTTAAGTTTCGCTTATCTTCAAAAGGTGAGTATGAGCCATTCGATTACCGGTGAGTGCAAAAGTTGGAAGCAGACCAAGCAGCTACATCAAACTTCAAACCAAAAATCAAATACTGCACGCTTGGGTTTGGTTCGCTCATCTCTGCTAGGGACAGCGCTGTATATTGCATAGTGGCCATGCTAGGTAACTGCAGTTCAGCTCTCATTCCCTTTAATGGACCTCTAGCATGGGGGTCCACACTCTCCCATCACAATGAGCTATCTGGGTTAATTGTGGGCCAACCTCTCTAATGTTTAAGGACTGATCTGCTTATCCTGGGCACTGACCTCAAGCGCTATTAATGCCGCCTGTAAATCGTAATTATCATTTCCGTTTGCAATTAAACTCCGGCTGAGAAGAAAGCGATGTTTACCAGACATTAACCTCCCGCCGCTCACCTCATGACGTCCTCTTATTACAGCCTTTAAATCAAATCATGATTTATGATGACGTTACAATGATTACAAGAAAAAAAAAGACATGGGTGAAGGACAGACCATCAACCTTCATAGACGCCATATAACACTCTGCATATGGTCCACGTTTTCTGACACAGCAGCTAGATAGCGGGAGATCGGGCTGTGAGCTCCAGCTGAAAGGGACTGATGATGATCAGGACACAGCCATGCTTTCTCTGCATTTTCAGATGGCACAAGTGTTGTTGATACTGCTGTCCAGGATGGATGGTTACTGCAGACAGCTCTGGATAGAATGGTTAAAGAGAGACTCCGCAGAAAAAAAACAGGTATACTGATTTGTAAATTACTATTTAAAAATCTCCAGTCTTTCACTACTTATCAGTTTCTGTATGTCCTGCAGGAAGGGTTAAATTCTTTCCAGTCTGACACAGTGCTCTCTGCTGCCACCTCTGTCCATGTCAGGAACTGTCCAGAGCAGGAGAGGTTTTCTATGGGGATTTGCTACTGCTCTGGACAGTTCCTGACATGGACAGAGGTGGCAGCAGAGAGCACTAAAACGCATGAACTTTGCTGCTACTGTAAACTGGATATTCAACATGGTGAAAAATCCACAGCAAATGCACCTACCCACTAAGGTAGTCTATAATGGGGAAGAGATTTGGATATGCCTAACAGCAGCTCAAGCTCCACTTTCTTTGGCAAGGATGTTGTTTCATGGGCACAAGCACTGGAGGTGGAGACGAAGGAAAAAAGTGTGTGCCTTCTGTGACACAAGGTGATTTTAGGGGTATGGATGGCCTATGCCCGGAAAGGGTCATCAATATCAGATCAGTGCCAACACTGAACACCCCTTCTGAAACAGAACAGGAAGCAGATGGCCCTGATGGCTGGCTGCTTCAGACTCTGGTTCACTGTGTATGCCAGTGACACGGCTCCTGCTGATGAACAGGGGTGATGTATTTTGGCACCACACGTATCCAATATTGATGACCTCTCTTAAGGATATTCTGGCTGGAAAACCTCTAAAGGGAACCTGTCAGTCGGGATGCCGTGGCGAAGCCCGCCCGACACCCCGGTGGAGCCCGGCATAGGTAACCATTCCTCGGAGTCCCATTGCTGGATCCGGTCCCTGGGCAAAGAAATCACGGCCCGAAGTGTAGCGCGCGCATTATGCAAAGCAGGTGAGAGGAGTGTGATGTCCATAGAAAATGACTGGAGCAGTAATTTTCTATGTACGTCAGACTCATCTCTACAAATACTTGTATTACCCATAATATAACAATGCTGGATGACCTATTCTTATAGCTCTGTGATGTGCCATTGCTCTGGGTTCACACTATGTTTTTGCAAAAAACGGATGAAAAAACGGATGCATTTGAGTTGCAGGCATTTTGATTTTTTTTTTATAATGGAAGATAATAGAAAAAACTAAGAGGATCAAAACGCATTCTTTTTTTTTTAACGTACACAAAAATAAGGTTAAGTTCGTTTTTTGTGTACGAGAAAAAAAAAATAATCAGGTGCGTTTTGACTTTTTAAAAAAAAAATGGAAGTCAATTGAAAAACGGATCAAAATGCATCAGTTTTTTGCAAAAATGGATTAAAAAAAACAAACAAAAAAAGGATTGCAAACACGTAGTGTGAACTCAGCCTATTCTTACTAGAAACATATGACTAATAAGCAACTGCGTGTTACCAACTGGGGGCGTGTCCTTTCACTGCCTGACACTATCCAATCAGAGCTGACCAGACTGTTAAGGGACACGCCCCCCAACTGGTAACAACTAGTTGGTTATTTAGTAACGGATTACCGCCAAGAATAGATGGATTTTTAGAAGAGGGAGATGGAAAAAGACCTTTCCAGGTACTGGCCTGGTATTCCAGTGCTTCCAGGTTCAGTGCACACAAAAAAACAGCAAGGTCAGATGACTGGTGCAAAATATAATAAAATGTATGTATTTGTAAATAAAAAAAGTAACTGAAAAAAAAAAAGTATAGTAAATAATTCAGTCCCATTGAGGATAACGCACTCCAGCTTTTCGGTCTTTATATAGAATTTCCTCTGTCTGACCATTTACCATTTCTGATCTTGTCCAGATAGTCTCATAAGAGACAAGAATAAGGAAATCTTGGAAATGGGATGACGTCTTTGATATTGTCAACTCCCAGAATGCACTGCAGATAGCGCTCAAACCCCATACCGAAACCGCCGTGTGGGACAGATCCAAACCTGCGTAAATCTAAATACCTGCAAAAAGAAAAAATGGTGAGAGCTCCTCTCCTATTAGGTTGTTCATAACTCCATCCCTCCCCCTTAGATATACTGGTGTGGTGGAAAAGCTGGATGATAAGCAATAAGATGACGACTAAGCATCTAATAGGGTGGATTTCTAGCGGCTCCAGATATATAAGCAACAAAACTGCACAATAATTCATGGAAACATCACTTGCTGCCATATGACTACACAACTAGGCAGATGGGCTATTCAGGATGATAGGAAAGCTTGGTGATGGTGGAGTCTATTGCAAATAAGCATGCCCAAAAAAGAGAGACAGACTTTTTATCAACCTGACAGAAGAACCCTCATATGTTTGGTTGATGCTGATTGGCTGAGAACAGATGATAGACAGACAGGGATTCTCCCAGAAGTCTCTTTGTGCTGGACCCCAAGTGCAGTATTTGTTTGTAACTCAAGGACCAATTGAACTTGGGAATAAGGGGGTAGGGAGGGGGGGGGGGGGGGGCTAAGATTTTAAGCAATAAAATTTGAATAGGAACTTACCACTGGTACGTATCAGTCAGTGCTAACCTGAACAACACAAAAAATACAGAAATAGTCACACAAACAGTTTTGTCATTTTAAGGAAGAATTTGAGTTACATCCTTTATTATACTGTACCTCAGAGCTGCACTCGCTATTCTGCTGGTGGGGTCACTGTGTACATACATTACATTACTTATCCTGTACTGATCCTGATATACATCCTGTATTATACTCCAGAGCTGCACTCACTATTCTGCTGGTGGGATCACTGTGTACATACATTACATTACTTATCCTGTACTGATCCTGAGTTACATCCTGTATCATACTCCAGAGCTGTACTCACTATTCTGCTGGTGGGGTCACTGTGTACATACATTACTTATCCTGTACTGATCCTGAGTTACATCCTGCATTATAATCTAAAGCTGCACTTGGTATTTTTCCAGGGGTAATCGATAAAGACCCTCCAGACACTGGAAAAAAAGGTGAAAACTGATTGGCCAATTACTCTCAATGACATAACCAACATCACCTGATGGTGCCGTAATGAGAAACATAAGTTAGTAGAAAAACTTACAAAATTTCATCACATGTTAGTGTTAGTAATGTTGGTTACAGTTAAGGAGGCAGCAAACCACAGACCTGAACCCTCTGTAACCTCCATATCCAAGTCAGACGATCATCACACATTCCACAAGAATTAAGTAGGTCTGGTCTGATCTATCAATGACATCACTGACTGGCAGACATCAGCACCAGGATCCTGTCCAGGGTAAACCTAATGCCATCACGCTCATCTCTTTTATAGCCAGTGAGTAACCTGACCCAGATTACATTACACCGAGGTCAAGGGAATACTCTGCAGATATATTTTAGCTTATTACAGCATAATAAGGAATCCCAACATACCTCGAAATAGCGCATCCTCCTGTGCCCCCCCAGTGTATTTCAAAAACCAGTTCCTATGTACAAGAATATGACTGCTATAATACTGCCCCTATATACAAGAATATAACTACTATAATACTGCTCCTATATACAAGAATATAACTACTATAATACTGCCCCTATGTACAAGAATATAACTACTATAATACTGCTCCTATATACAAGAATATACCTGCTATAATACGGCCCCCCCTATATACAAGAATATAACTACTATAATACTGCCCCCTATATACAAGAATATAACTACTATAATACTGCCCCTATATACAAGAATATAACTACTATAATACTGCCTCTATGTACAAGTATTTAACCGTGTACAGTGGGGGCTATAGTGCAGCTATAATGGTTGTCTTCCAGCTTTCCCAGACACAGACAGATTTCCCTCTCATATCCCTGTTGTCAGTCAATGTACAGGGTTGTCGGTTGTCAGCAGAGTGGAGAGAATGTGAGGGTGCAGAGATGAGGAGGTATAATGGCAGATATGTGCCTCTCATTACCACCATCATCTCTCCCATAACATAAGGCTGGAAATAGCTCCTTTCTTATTGGTGTCAGCTGCTGGGTAATAAAAGCCTTGTGTCCCGGCACACAGTGTGACATGTGAGGCCGTCATCTGCTCCTGATTTGGGAGGTTAATAAATGTACATTGAATTAATTGAGCAAGAGATAAAAATAGCCCAGAAGCCGTGCCATGGCTGAGCACTCCAGCCCCGATCCAGGATAGCGGGAGGAAGGGAGCCAGGGCCGCACCTTACACTTGAATTTGTAGAATGTGTCGGAAATGTATAAAACAACTGTAGTGAGTGTGAGGGAGTCCACCTGCCTCACTGTACATAGGGGTTATCCAGCTATACTACTGGAGCGAGAGCTGCTACACCGGGCTAAGAGGAGACAGACAGGAGAGAACTAGTTAAAGTATCTATCTGATCCATCTCCCTCCTGTCCATCTCCCTCCTATCCTCTATATAAAATCTATCTCATATCTATCTGATCAATCTTCCTCCTATCCATCTCCTATTTATCCTCTATATAATATCTATCTCCTATCTATCTGATCCATCTCTCTCCTATCCATCTCCTATCTATCCTCTATATAATATCTATCTGATCCATCTCTCTCCTATCCATCCTCTATATATCATCTATCTGATCCATCTCCTATCTATCTATCCCTCTATATAATATCTATCTGATCCATCTCTCTCCTATCCATCTCCCTCTCCTATCTATCCTCTATATATCAACTATATATCTCCTATCTGATCCATCTCTCTCCTATTCATTTCTCTCCTGTCCATCTCCCTCCTATCTATCCTCTATATAATATCTATCTGCTCCATCTCTCTCCTATCCATCTCCTATCTATCCTCTATATAATATCTATCTGATCCATCTCTCTCCTATCCATCTCCTATCTATCCTCTATATAATATCTATCTGATCCATCTCTCTCCTATCCATCTCCTATCTATCCTCTATATAATATCTATCTGATTCATCTCTCTCCTATCCATCTCTCTATCTGTCTTTCTAATATCCACCCATCCTCTATCATCCCTTCAGCAATCTCCCAATAAGAGATGAAATTAATTACGTGTCCAGACGTGACTGCAGGATGTGAAGCCTCTCTTCTCTCAAGCTCCCGCCAAAAAGTTCTCCGATGCCAGGAACGAGCAGATCCACAGCGGCTACCTGGAGCAGACAAGAAGAGGATTCCATTGCGGTAATAAAACCCCTGTCCTCCGGGGGGCGGAAACAGAGCATTGGGTTGGGGGTGGGGACCTGGATCGATCATCCCATCACCAAGGGGCGATATTTAGAATAAAACGTGGTGTCCTGGGCTGACGTGACTATCCCTGACAGATGTTTTGGAGACGGTTATCAAGGAGAAAAGAAAAAACATGAATTATAAATGCTATGATAGATAATAAGGTGCTATGCTATGATAGATAATAAGGATAATAAATGATAGATATAAAGGCCAGTTGCCACCTAGTCTACCTGCTGTCAAGAACTCTACACACTTGGTTGCCATCAATCATACAGTTTGTAGCAAAAAAATAAAAGAAAAATCGAATAAAAGAAAAAAAACCTCCATGATCACATACAACGATCAGTGGATGTTACATAGGGAAAGAGATGGTGGTAACAGACTGTCATTGGTAAGAGGAGTGACACCATGGAGATACGATTAGGAACCCTCCCGCTATCACTGGAGCTTACATTCTAGTAAAGGATATACGTATGTGATGAAGGGGTTTAAGGGGTACTCCGGCGAAAATTCTCTTTTTTTTCAAATCAACTGGTTTCAGAAAGTTATAGAAATTTGTAATTTACTTCTATTTAAAAATCTCAAGTCATTCAGTACTTATCAGCTGCTGTATGTCCCGCAGGAAGTGGTGTATTCTTTCCTGTCTGGCACACTGCTCTCTGCTGCCACCTCTGTCCATGTCAGGAACTGTCCAGAGCAGGAGAGGTTTTCTATGGGGAGTTCTCTGGGCAGTTCCTGACATGGACAGAGGTGGCAGCAGAGAGCACTGTGTCACCCTGGAAAGAATACACCACTTCCTGCAGGACATACAGCAGCTGATAAGTACTGGAAGACTTGAGATTTCTAAATAGAAGTAAATGACAAATCTATATAACTTTCTGAAACTAGTTGATTTGGAGGAAAAAAAAATTCGCTGGATAATCCCTTTAACATATATTACTGCCTAGGGCTAAAAAAAAACAGCACACAATTGTTTATAAACTAAATGATTAAAGGGATTTGTCTGCTAGAAAATTATCTACTGTCTAAATCAAGTTTTTATGTTAAACATATTTTTTTTTGCATTTTTGGAGAGATTTTTTAAAATTTTTTTCAAATTTTAATGTTTATATTAAAATAATCCTGAAAACTTGCAATTTCCATGCAGGACACTGACTAAAATTGAGCTGAGACTTCCTGCTCTGTGGAGATCATTCCCCAGGTGTCTCCTCCTTATCATCACAGACAGGATTAGAGTGACAGGTAACACTTGTATATAGATCACAACTCAGCCCCACCTCCTTGTACAATGCCATCTATAAAAGGTCACTGAGCATGCCCAGACACCTTTCTCATTCACATGAATCGGACAGGTCCCCTCTATGGTGTCCTATGGGTCTTGCTGTAAAGCATCTCCCTAAATGCTGGTAAAATAGCTCAGGCAAGATGGCAGCCCCATAATAATGTTCTAAAAAAATCTAATCTGAAAATAGAAATAGGTTAGTAATAAAATCAACATGTTCCAGTATTTGGCTCTGATAAGAAAAGAAAAAAAATCTAGCTGATAAATTCCCTTTAACACATGCTTTGGGTATTGGGCACTTCTATATGAATGGAAACTGCCAGTCAGTAAGCTGCTATGTGCAGCCTCAGCACACTTATGGCTCAAACATTACAAAGAAAAGGAAAGTAGACATATTTAGAAGTGGGTCCAAACCACAGAAATCCTTTATAGTTTTTCTCAGTGTTGGTTCCACTCCTGGTTTTGGTTAAAAAAATACTGACTCAGACCTATGTGTAACAGACGCTTAAAGGAGACCTGTCACCCCCCGTGCCGGGGTGACAGGCTTCCGACCCCCCGTTACAGCCCCCTATACTCACCTGATCCCGCCGGGTCCCGCTTCCTGATCCGGTCGGGTCACGGAGATATGAGCGCCCGAAGCCCGGCGCGCGCGCTCACAGGAGAGTCCGATGCCCATAGAGAATGACGGAGCATCAGACTCCCCATTCATTCTCTATGAGCGTCGGACTCTCCTGTCAGCGCGCGCGCCGGGCTTCAGGAACCCGTGGGATCAGGTGAGTATAGGGGGCTGTAACGGGGGGTCGGGAGCCTGTCACCCCGGCACGGGGGGTGACAGGGGTTAGAGAAAGCACAGCTACATTTCTTCAAAAACAGCGCCACCCCTGTCCACAGGTAGTGTGTGGTATTACAATTTGGCCCCATTGACTTCAATAGAACAGAGCTGTAAGACCCCCACACCCGAATTGGGCACAAGAGTTGTGCTGTTTCTGGAAGGAAACAGCCATGTTTTTCTAACCCCGAACAATCCTTTTAAGCAGGGCTGTGGAGTTGGTAAGCCGCAGCTCCGACTCAGACTCCTGAATTTTATCAGGACCGACTCCAACTCCGACTCTAGTGATATAGAGAAGTCACACATAGTGATATAGAGAGGGGTCACACAAAGTGATATAGAGGTCACACAGTGATATAGAGAGGGGTCACACAAAGTGATATAGAGTGGGGTCACACATAGTGATATAGAGAGGGGTCACACACAGTGATAAAGAGGTCATACAGTGATATAGAAGGTCACTGTGGGGGCACACAACAACACACACACACACACACACACTAGAACACTGAAGAAAAACACACATCTTCAGAAAACACCACACTGAGGACAGAGGTTACTGCTACACTACTTATGTCTTCTCCTCCTCCTCCTCTATATTACACAGGATATCTCCATATTACACTGCTACTCATATACAGTCATCCAGCATCCAGGGAGAGAACAGCACAGATCTCCCCCCACACAATGGACTCTTCCAGCTCAGAAACAAACTGCCAAATAGTGACCGACAACTTTTCCATGACCCCCCTTATGTAATAGGGCCAGTGTCCTATTACTGATATATTCCCTGACCCCCCTTATGTAATAGGACCAGTGTCCTATTACTGATATATTCCCCTACCACCCTTATGTAATAGGGCCAGTGTCCTATTACTGATATATTCCCTGACCCCCCTTATGTAATAGGACCAGTGTCCTATTACTGATATATTCCCTGACCACCCTTATGTAATAGGGCCAGTGTCCTATTACTGATATATTCCCCTACCACCCTTATGTAATAGGGCCAACGTCCTATTACTGATATATTCCCTGACCCCCCTTATGTAATAGGACCAGTGTCCTATTACTGATATATTCCCCTACCACCCTTATGTAATAGGGCCAGTGTCCTATTACTGATATATTCCCCTACCACCCTTATGTAATAGGGCCAGTGTCCTATTACTGATATATTCCCCTACCACCCTTATGTAATAGGGCCAGTGTCCTATTACTGATATATTCCCCTACCACCCTTATGTAATAGGGCCAGTGTCCTATTACTGATATATTCCCCTACCACCCTTATGTAATAGGGCCAGTGTCCTATTACTGATATATTCCCTGACCCCCCTTATGTAATAGGGCCAGTGTCCTATTACTGACATATTCCCCGACCACCCTTATGTAATAGGGCCAGTGTCCTATTACTGATATATTCCCCGACCCCCCTTATGTAATAGGGCCAGTGTCCTATTACTGATATATTCCCCAACCCCCCTTATGTAATAGGGCCAGTGTCCTATTACTGATATATTCCCCTACCACCCTTATGTAATAGGGCCAGTGTCCTATTACTGATATATTCCCTGACCCCCCTTATGTAATAGGGCCAGTGTCCTATTACTGATATATTCCCCGACCACCCTTATGTAATAGGGCCAGTGTCCTATTACTGATATATTCCCCGACCCCCCTTATGTAATAGGGCCAGTGTCCTATTACTGATATATTCCCCAACCCCCCTTATGTAATAGGGCCAGTGTCCTATTACTGATATATTCCCCGACCACCCTTATGTAATAGGGCCAGTGTCCTATTACTGATATATTACCCGACCACCCTTATGTAATAGGGCCAGTGTCCGATTACTGATATATTCCCCGACCACCCTTATGTTATAGGGCCAGTGTCCTATTACTGATATATTCCCCGACCACCCTTATGTAATAGGGCCAGTGTCCTATTACTGATATATTCCCCTACCACCCTTATGTAATAGGACCAGTGTCCTATTACTGATATATTCCCCTACCACCCTTATGTAATAGGGCCAATGTCCTATTACTGATATATTCCCTGACCCCCCTTATGTAATAGGACCAGTGTCCTATTACTGATATATTCCCTGACCACCCTTATGTAATAGGGCCAGTGTCCTATTACTGATATATTCCCCTACCACCCTTATGTAATAGGGCCAATGTCCTATTACTGATATATTCCCTGACCCCCCTTATGTAATAGGACCAGTGTCCTATTACTGATATATTCCCCTACCACCCTTATGTAATAGGGCCAGTGTCCTATTACTGATATATTCCCCTACCACCCTTATGTAATAGGGCCAGTGTCCTATTACTGATATATTCCCCTACCACCCTTATGTAATAGGGCCAGTGTCCTATTACTGATATATTCCCCTACCACCCTTATGTAATAGGGCCAGTGTCCTATTACTGATATATTCCCCTACCACCCTTATGTAATAGGGCCAGTGTCCTATTACTGATATATTCCCTGACCCCCCTTATGTAATAGGACCAGTGTCCTATTACTGATATATTCCCCTACCACCCTTATGTAATAGGGCCAGTGTCCTATTACTGATATATTCCCTGACCCCCCTTATGTAATAGGGCCAGTGTCCTATTACTGATATATTCCCTGACCCCCCTTATGTAATAGGGCCAGTTTCCTATTACTGATATATTCCCTGACCCCCCTTATGTAATAGGACCAGTGTCCTATTACTGATATATTCCCCTACCACCCTTATGTAATAGGGCCAGTGTCCTATTACTGATATATTCCCCTACCACCCTTATGTAATAGGGCCAGTGTCCTATTACTGATATATTCCCCTACCACCCTTATGTAATAGGGCCAGTGTCCTATTACTGATATATTCCCCTACCACCCTTATGTAATAGGGCCAGTGTCCTATTACTGATATATTCCCTGACCCCCCTTATGTAATAGGGCCAATGTCCTATTACTGATATATTCCCTGACCACCCTTATGTAATAGGGCCAGTGTCCTATTACTGATATATTCCCTGACCCCCCTTATGTAATAGGGCCAGTGTCCTATTACTGATATATTCCCTGACCACCCTTATGTAATAGGGCCAGTGTCCTATTACTGATATATTCCCTGACCACCCTTATGTAATAGGGCCAGTGTCCTATTACTGATATATTCCCTGACCCCCCTTATGTAATAGGGCCAGTGTCCTATTACTGATATATTCCCTGACCACCCTTATGTAATAGGGCCAGTGTCCTATTACTGATATATTCCCCTACCACCCTTATGTAATAGGGCCAGTGTCCTATTACTGATATATTCCCTGACCCCCCTTATGTAATAGGGCCAGTGTCCTATTACTGATATATTCCCTGACCCCCCTTATGTAATAGGGCCAGTGTCCTATTACTGATATATTCCCTGACCCCCCTTATGTAACAGGGCCAGTGTCCTATTACTGATATATTCCCTGACCCCCCTTATGTAATAGGGCCAGTGTCCTATTACTGATATATTCCCTGACCACCCTTATGTAATAGGGCCAGTGTCCTATTAGAATGTTGCTCATAATATATATTCATGAGCAAAACTTGTAAAATTCATATCAAAATTCAATTCTACATTTTTTAAAGACTCCAACCAAAACTAGCTCTGACTCCGACTCCACAGCCCTGCTTTTAAGGCTATATAAACACACTATTCTGGGAATTATTCTGGTCAGTATTTTTACCAAAACTAGGAATGGAAACAACACAGAGAAAACCTGGATAGATTTACAATATCTGTGTTTTGGATTTATTTCAAAACTGAATAAAATAAGGCTTGTAATTCTGCGTGTGCAAATATATCACTTTTTGGCCCCAAAAATTAAGGATGAATGTGGAATCAGTGAAAAACACGGATCCCTTAGACTTCTGTTCATGCTGTGATCTTCCTCCGCACTAAGATATGTCCTATTTTTTCATGGCCCGGATCGCGGCATGGATCATCTGAAAAGTCTAATTGGGTCCAATGTCCCCAAAAATTGTCCATGGTCACAGATCCGCGATCACGGATAATTTCACAGGAGGTGTGAATAAAGCCTCTGATGAAACAATCCGCCACATTTCCCATTGAGCAATTTCCACAATCTACAAAAACTACTGTTAAGAAACCAGGAAATGTGAACAACTCTGAATTCTGTGTAAAAGTATCTGCTCGCCCCAGGAGACTTATAATAATAATAATAATAATTTTATTTGTATAGCACCAACAGATTCCGCAGCGCTTTTTATTTGTATAATAAATAGAGAACATCAATCTGTCACCAACATCTACATCCAACCTGGCTTCACCTATGTGTCTGTATGTATGTGACCATGGATGTGGATCTATACAGGACAACACTGCACCTGACCAACCCATAATGCATGAAGGCATCAGAAGCTCCCGGTAAGGCTAGGTTCACACTACGTTTTTGCAATCCGTTTCTTTCATCCATTTTCTTGCAGAAAAACGGATGGAAAAAAACGGATGCATCCGTTTTGATCCATTTTTCCATTGAATTCCATTATATAAAAAAACAAAAACAAAAAAACGATCAAAAGCGGATCCATTTTTTTTTAACAGACACAGAAATGAGGTCGGCTACGTTTTTGTGTCCGTAAAAAAAAAAAAAACAGATCTGTTTTGATCCTTTTTTTTTTTTATAATGAAATTCAATAAAAAGATGGATCAAAACGGATGTACACACGCCTCAGTTTTTTCCATCCGTTTTTAAAAAAAAAACGGATGGCAAAAACGTAGTGTGAACCCAGCCTAATACAGCATAGGGGCGATCTCTTACAAGTGTAACTTCTATTTCACAGCTGACACTCCACTCTAAAGGCCGCAAGGCACAATGCCTTCAGTCCTGAACATTTAACCACTTAGTGATTTGACAGAAGCATTTTACAAAACCTTTGATGTGTCATAGCTACATAACATATATAGAAACCCCTCCTTACCGTGTGCTGAGGCCCATCTTCATTGTCACGGGCGTAGAATGGCTTGAGGTCATAAGGGTAGTTGATGACAAACACAGGAATTTCACCACAATGTCTGACCAAATACTTTTCGTGTTCTGTCTGCAAGTCACAGCCCCACTGCAAGGTAGAAACACACTCAATTTTTGAGATCATAACACAGAAACCCTAAGGATTGCTCTTTAACCCCTTTCCGTCAGTAACATGTATATATACGTTCCTACTGCATATAGCTCGTGCAGTAGGAATGTATATGTACGTTCCTGACTGAGGGGCTGACTGATGTGTGCGGGACCGTTGCAGTGAGAGCAATCCCGCTCACATCAGTGTGTCCGGGCCCGGGGTAATAAGAGGTAGCTGCGATCCTGCAGCTGCGTATCATTAACCCCATAAACGCTACAATCTATAGCAATCACTGCATTTAAGGTACTCAGTGACAGAACAAGCATCTACCACTGAGTGATGGGGAGCCCCGCAGCATGGTCCCGATCGCATGTACCGACGGGTGGGGGTAAGCCTCTTACCTCCTTCATGTCGGTTCAGCGATCCATGTATAGAGTCTGCTCTCAGGCAGGCTCTATACATAGATCGTCGATAACACTGATCTGTGCTATGGCATAGCATAGATCAGTACATGCAATCTAATGATTGCATGTTGTACAGTGAAAAAAAAGTTAATAAAAAAAAGTTTTTAAAAGTATTAAAAAACCCCTTATACCCCTGCCCCCAAACATATTATATATCGTAGCGTGCGGAATAGTCCACTCTATTAAAACATAACATTATTGTTCCCGCACGGTGAACGGTGTAAATGAAAAAAATAAAATAAAATACACACCAGCATTGCTGATTTTCTTAAATTATATATCAGAAAATTAATAAAAAGCAATCAAAAATTTTCTGTTACACCAGTATGATATTAATAAAAATTAGAGATCATGGCGCAAAAGAAATGACACCCCAACTAGCCCTATAGGTGGAAAAATAAAAGCGCTATGGCTCTTAGAAGGCGGGGAAGAGCATTGCATTAATTTGACCTGGACTTTTGTGCATCAAAAGGCTCAGTCTTGAAGGGGTTAAAGAGGACATTTCATCTCCAGGGCTTTTTCTAATCCCAGATAACCCCTTTAAGTATTACAAACGGTCTATTCATATCAGGTCCTTCAGAGGGAGAGACCCCTTCTATGACAGCTCTCGGAGTCAAGAGATGAGGTTCCTAAACCCAACTTTCTTAGAAACAGATACAACAAAGAAACAGCCCTGCTAGAAATGTGACAGAAGAAGCCGTCTCCCCCTCACAGCAGTCACTCCAAGACATTGTCAATCGATCGTCTTACGTAACAAACCAAGGAAGTCCCGCTGACCTCTCAAGTACCTCGGTTTTGTGCTGAAATGAAGTTGCCGCTTTCTTCAGAATTTCTAATGCTTCGGAATAAGACATTCTACAAAGAAGAAGAAAGACTGTAAGACATGAGCCGTCTATAGAGAGTAATTACATAGAACACGCTCTCCTCACAAGGGATATTTGCAGTAGTATAAGCCCCTCTTCCTCGGCGGTTTTCACATAATCCTCCCCACTTTCTTCAGTGACAATTAGGCAGAGCCGGACTGACTAAAATATCCTAATTGCCGTATTATGTGCACCTCAATTACTGCCACTGGCTGAGTGTGAATGGGGGCAGGTAGAAGACACCAGCCTGATCCCTCCAGCCACTGAATATAATGTCCCCTCCCACAGAGTGCTGGGACTTGTAGTTCTAAGCAGTAAGATGGAGCTTCTCTCCAGAACATGTAAATATATAAGGGGTGGTCCATTTCCTCAAAAAAGATGGGGACCCAGCAATAATCAATAGAAAGGTATGGGATGCTAGTGTGCACACATGGGGGAAGCATTAGGATTATGTCACCCAAAGGCCACACATACACCTGGGGTATACAACTTGCGGCAAATGAAATCTCACTTACACGGTAAAGGTATTCTTAATAATTCGCTCCAGTCGTCCCTTGTGAAAACAAAAGGAGAAAATGTCAAATTAGTACCGACCCCCTCAAAAAAACTAGCTTACATGAGGAAGACCCCAATTATTATGTGTCTGACACTAAGGGTCCAATTACACGGAGCAATTTTAAACGATTAACAACTAACGATAAACGATCGCAAACAAGATTGTTTATTGTTAACTTGAAATCGTTCACCATATTACACAGAACGATGGTCGTTAGTTGCGATTGTTACTATGACCGTTGTTGCGATCGTTACTATGATCGTTTATTCCTTCTGATCCCAGCAAAACAATGAACAATGTGCAATTACACTGAACGATTAGTGAACAAATGCGGAACTTGAGCGAACGAATGTGGAATTACAGCGAACAATTAGCGATGATTTTAGGATCAGATCTAAATAAACGACATACGAATGATTTTTCGATTCTTGTCTGCAATTACGCAGGACGATTATCATTAAAATTTGAACGATATAACGATTTTTCGCACAATAATCGTCCCGTGTAATAGGGCCCTAATGCTCCTCGATCATCCAGGAGTGTGACTCTGTACCTTAAAACTCTAGCGTAAATTCTACTTACAAAGGAGCCAATAGCTGGTCTAAACTAAGGGTCCTATAAGATGAAGCAAATTTTAACGATAAACGATTGCAAATGACATTGTTTATCGTTAACCTGAAATTGTTCATCACATTATGCATCAAAGAACCATAAGTCGTTACTATGATCTTTTACTCCATCTGATCCCAAAAAATGCGGGAACGATGTGGAATTACACTGAGCAATTAGTGAACGAATTAGCGGAATTACAGTGAGCGATTAACGACAATTTTGGTGTCAGTAACAAACAAACGATGGATGATTTCTCATTGACCGTTTAATCGTTGCCTGCATTTACACAAAACGATTATGATTTCAACTGTCATTGTTAAAAAAACATTTGAAATGTCAAAAGTTTTGACATTGTCTCTATGACACCTCGCATTTCCCTGATGTATCTGGACGTAATAAAAGACCCTTGCTCTTCACTTTGGATGCTGTCGGACACAAGGGGTTGTCCAGCAAAAATCTTTTTCTTTCAAATCAACTGGTGTCAGAAAGTTATACAGATTAGTAATTTACTTCTATTAAGAGATCTCAAGTCTTCCCATACTTATTAGCTGCTGTATGTCCTGCAGGAAATGTTGCTTTATTTTCAGTCTGACACGGTGCTCTCTGCTGACATCTCTGGCCGAGACAGGAACTGTCCAGAGCCGGAGAGGTTTTCTATGGGGATTCATAGAAAACCGAGACAGAGTTCCTGTCTCGGCCAGAGGTGTCAGCAGAGAGCACTGTGTCAGACTGAAAATAAAACAACACTTCCTGCAGGACATACAGCAGGTAATAAGTATGGGAATTGAGATTTCTTAATAGAAGTAAATTACAAATCTATATAACTTTCTGACACCAGTTGATTTAAAAGAAAAAGATTTTCTCTTGACAATCCCTTTAAGTACTTCTCTATGACATATGAAAAGTTTTTTCTACCGACAGTGACACTTTAAATTCTAATGATGGAACTAATAATCATTCCATGTTATAGGGCCCTAAGACTATACAGTCTGAAGATGTGCCAGGTTCAGCCCGAGCCATAAACTTACACTCAGCACTAGACTGTATAAGTAAATTGGTCCCAATCATTGTTATTTCCTTATTTGCAGCACTCCTTTACTCTGTTCAGCAAGGTGTGTGCATTAGTGGTCACAGAAATGTCTACTTTCTGTACTATAGATGGACTGTTCTTGCTGTACCAGGTAATGGTCGATTCTCTGTTCCCAGATGGGCATGCACTTGATGCCGGAGCATGAGGTTGCCGTGTATACATCACATGTCAGACAAATTTCATGCATGAAGCCTATTGTAATTAATGTGTGACTGTCACAAAGCTGCATGGCTATTATACCCGTACTATGTGTCTACCACATGACCAGGAACTTGTATCCGGTGGAAGTACTAAGCAAAAGAGAGATGAAGGTTCCCATTCAATGACAGGAAACAAATCTCTGAAAACTTGAAGGAATTAACTCATAAGGTATATTCAATATAACATAACTATCTGTATGTATGACTACATCAGCTGCTCCTCTTCTAACGTTCCAGCACAAATATAAGCTGCCAGCCTCGGGTTTAGTGTCTCTTTAAAGTGTCACTGTCGTGTTTTTTTTTTTTTTTTTTTTTTGCAGAAATCAATAGTACAGGCGATTTTAAGAAACTTTGTAACTGGGTTTATTAGGCAAATATGCCATTATCTGCATTCAAAAAGACTTTCCCCAGGTCTCCCCCCCTCCTCCTCTTTCTCATTCACTGCTCATTATCAGCAAATCTCGACTCTTTTAAATCAGTCGAGCCCTGTCTGTTCTATGGAGAGGGGAGGGGGAGGAGGGAGATTAGTCACCAGCAAAGAGCAGAGAACAAAGGATTGCACAGCGGGACCTGTGTGAAAGCGGTATTCAGAGGTCAGAGAGTGCTGACTTCAGAGAAGATAGCCTGGTGATACAGCTGTAAATTAACTCTTTGTTGTCCTGTTTTGGTACCTCATTTCCCTCCACCCCTCCCCTCTTCCATAGAGAACCATGAAGACAGATAAAAAAAACCCCAATAAACCCAATTACAAAGTTTCCTAAAATCGCCTGTACTATTGATTTCTGCAAAAAAAGGACAGTGACACTTTAAAGTGTGTTTAAAGGTGTAAAGGGTAAATTTAGCGTTTTTCATACCTTATTTTATATCATACGTCATGGTGCTTGTTCAAGTAAAAAGTGTACTTTTATCAACTGCAGATTGTGTTAAGTGGGTGGGCCTCGCGGCATTAGCACCACTTAGCCCCACCCACAACGCCACAGTTGGCCACGCCCCCTCGTCCCCCATTGGAACAGGCTGGTCGAAAGGTCTAGGCCCCACCCCCTTTAGGGCCAACGGTGACATTGTGGGCGGGACTAAGTGGCGCTAATGCCTCGAGGTCCCGCCCATTTAACACAATCTGCAGTTGATAAAAGGACACTTTTTACTTGAACAAGCACCATGACGTATGATATAAAATAAGGTATGAAAAATGCTAAATTTACCCTTTACACCTCTGTTGAGAAGTCAGAATGCACAAAGGGGGTGACAGTGTCACTTTAAGGAAGAAACACTATAGCACCAGGTCTTTCAATGCTTAGACCATAATAACACGTTCTCGGTCTGTTCATGAGCAGGGATTTGGTGGTGGCCACCACTTATTTTACAAGTCAGACAGGTTAGACGGCAGATCGGTGACAAGTATCCACAAACAAACATTTGTGAACGACTTTAAAGGTTTCCTTGTCAATGAAGCGTAATTGCTGAGTAATAAAGAGTTCTGAAACTCTCTCATATACTCAGCAGAAAAATAATAATAAAGAACTGAAATGCAGCCAGTGTAGATCAGGGATGGGGAACCTCCAGTTGTTGCAAAACTACAATTCCCATCATGCCTGGACAGCCAAAGCTTTAGCTTTGGCTGTCCAGGCATGATGGGAGTTGTAGTTTTGCAACAGCTGGAGGGGCGGGAGGTTTCCCATGCCTGGTGTAGATTAATATTGCTGTTCACATCCAGATGCTGAAAACCAGCACACACCTAACACTTCTCACAAATGAGTGTTCACTAGTCGGTGACTAATCCAGATAATCCCCTATCTATGAATGAGGTAGGGCAGGTTACGTGTCATTGTGCGGATCACACCTACTTGCTGTCCCGGGGACACATATTTAAAGAAAAGGTTCATGTCTTCAGGGCACGCCGACAATAACGCTGCGGTTGTGTCTTTAAATAGATTCTCCATAACCTAAGAAGAAGAAAGGAGAAAGTGTGATGAGTCACAGGACGAAACTCTGCCACCTCCCGCAAGTATCTAAAATAGAACAATATACTATGTATACGTAATAAGTGAAACTGTTGGAAAAAGCTGAAAGTGTCACTGTCATTTAAATTTTTTTTTTTTTTTTGCAGAAATCAATAGTACAGGAGATTTTTCAAAAAAACTTGTAATTGGGTTTATTAGCCAAAAAATGCATTTTTATTATGAAAAAGCAGTTTGAAGCTCTCCCCCGTCGGCATGGTTCTCTTATGGAGAGGGGAGGGGTGGAGGGAGATGAGGCACCAAAACAGGACAACAAAGAGTTAATTTATAGCTACATCACCGGCTATCTCCTCTGACAGTCAGCACTGACCTCTCTGACCTCTGAATATCTGCTTTCACACAGTTCCCGCTGTGTAATCCTTTGTTCTTTGCTGCCGACTAATCTCCCTCCTACCCTCTCCATAGAGCAGACAGGGTCCAACTGAGCAGTGAATGAGAGAGAGGGGGGGGGGGGTCCTGGGAAAAGTCTTTTTAAATGCAGATAATGGCATATTTGCCTAATAAACCCAATTACAAAGTTTCTTAAAATCACCTGTACTATTGATTTCTGCAAAAAAAGATGAAACCACAGTGACACTTGAAGCTCTGCCATATGTCCGGAATAGACGCATCCACTGCACTCTCGAAGTGAAACACAATACATATCCAGACAGGCATCATGACCCTCTGGCATTCCTCAGCCCCCCATTTATGATGTCGGGGAAGAGAAATATCAGGCATCTTTAAAACCAGATATTTTTTTTTGTTACCCTAAAGATAATCTATCACCATAGGTGTCTGGCAGCAGCTTTTTTACCTTTCCCCATTGAAATCTCCTGCACGTCCTTTCCATATCAGAATCTCTATGTACGGGTACCAGCATTCTCTGTACTCTGTATGCTATGTTGGACTCCCCTGCAGACATGTCTCACCCTTTATACTTACCTGCATGCAAGAGGGACCTTGAGGTCTCCTTATTGGATACAAAGGTCTCTGGTGGTATCCTCTCCCAGACTCACATCATTATCATGCTGGTACTGGGTCCCATCCCAACTCTATAATATCTTCCCTGGAGTTTCTTCAGCTTGCTAGAAAGGCGGTGGTGCAGAGGGGACCTCCTCCGTACCTTGTAATCACCCTAACCTCTCCAATTTTTGGAAAGAAGTCTGGAGAATCACATCCTCATTTACTGACCATTCTTTCCCATATACTCCGGCCTTCTTTCTGCTCCGTTTATCTTACATCCCTTTGAATTTGTATCACTGGTCCCTAGGTCACCACCTGATCAATGCAGCCAAAGCCTGTATTCCAGGGCCGTGAAGACGTCCGGAACCGCCTACTATAACTCTATGGCTATGTAAGACTTGACAGCATAGATTGCATGGAGGATCTAACTGCACAACTTCATTATCGATTTACTGTAGGTGGTTTTACTGGTTACTATATAGATACTGAGGAGTACAAAGCCCTGATGTCTTCATGACTACAGGTGAAGCATCTTCTCTTCATCCCTGCCTCTTTCTATTCCTTACCTTATTACCTCCTTTTATCTTATATATTGGCTCTTTGGAGCCTTGTCGGATTATAAGTATTCAAGATTATTTTATATGCCTCATACACCAGTTTGTTTAGGCCTACCTCAATTGTTTTGGAAATTTTATAAAACAAGAATTAACAAAAAAAAAATGAATTAGCTGCATAGGGGAACGCAATTTTTTTCTTCCAAATCAGCTAGTGTCAGCAAGTTATATACATTTATAATTCACTTCTATGTAAAAATCTCAAGTCTTCTAGTACTTATCAGCTGCTATATGTCCTGCAGGAAGTGGTGTATTCTTTCCAGTCTGACTCTCTGCTGCCACCTCTGTCCAGGGGCAGTAGCAAATCCCCATAGAAAACCTCTCCTGCTCTGGACAGTTCCTGACAAGGACAGAGGTGGCAGCAGAGAGCACTGTGTCAGACTGGAAAGAATACATCACTTCCTGCAAGACATACAGCAGCTGATAAGTACTGAAAGACTTTTTTTTTTTTTTTTTTTAAATAGAAGTAAATTACAAATCTGTATAGCTTTGTGAAACCAGTTTGTATGAAAAAAAAATATTTATTTATTTTTGCCGGATTTCCCTTTAACTGAATCAGGGTGAAAAGGTGTCGGCTATGAAAGTTGTGTAGTCACCTTTAGAATCTGTATAGGGCATATTTATGAGGGTTATGTCCTGGACAGGTTCCTGGGTGGCTTATGACATGCATTATATGACTCTTCTTACTACCAACCTGCATGATGTCCTCCAAGCTTTCTGTGAAGGAGACTTCAGCTTCCACCATGTAGAACTCAGCTAGATGTCTACGACTCTGGGAATTCTCAGCTCGAAATGTTGGGCCGAAGGTGAAGGCTTTTCTGAAGCCTCTGAATGGAAACAATAGTGGACGTTGTCAATATGACAGACCATAAAAGCATAATAAGTAGGGATCCAACAATAGGAATATCAATGTTATACAGTATGAGGATCCCGTCCATGATGTGGTTCCCCCGGAGATTGGGTCCCTTGTTTGCAGGAGAGGTGGGTGCACATGTGCACATGGACCATCCTTCAAACATGAACATGATCATTCAACCATTTCTGTATCAAGACACTGAAAGGGGTTGTCCCACCATAATAATACATCCCCTCAATGTATTAACTGGTGTCAGAAAGTGCCAGACATTTCTAATTTACTTCTATTTAAAAATCTCAAGTATTCCAGTACTTATCAGCTGCTGTCAGTCCTGTAGGAAGTGGCGTATTCTATCCAGTCTGGACAGGGGAGGTTTTCTATGGGGATTTGCTGCTGCTTTGGACAGTTCCTGACATGGAGAGGGCAGCAGAGAGCAATGTGTCAGACTAGAGAGATTACACCACCACCTGCAGGACATACAGCAGATGATAAGTACTGGAAGACTTGAGACTTTTTAGGATAAGTTGTTCTGTGTGTGTACATGAGGAGCAGTATTATACAGTATCTGTCCATTATTAATCTTGTATATAGCAGATTTCTGCTCTGCATGTTGTGTGTGTGTGTGTGTGTGTTCCCCTCCCCTCTGATCCCCTGCAAAAAATTGTAACCAGTTAACGAAAGTCACTGCTAAGCTGATCTTGTAAGTGGATGACAGTTTAGCAGGAGGGGTAAGAGAATAAAGATGCTTGATAACTCCTTCTTCTAGGGAGCATTTTTGTCTGATAAGATATGATATAGTTTCTTATATTGCTTGGACTGGCGAACTATGCAAAGTTTCTTGAAACAACGGCGCCTACTGTCATTGTCAAAAACATGACACGTCAAGAGGCTAAGCACTATGCTCCCTAGCTTGCTGCTGAAAATGGGCTTCAATGAATCCTGTCTACTACGGAGAAAAGGAGATTGCAGCAAGTCAGAAGGTGACGTTTTCTTCAGCTCTTTCTAGAAATCAGTGGGGGTCTGAACACCCAGACACCAAAGGATCAAAACTTTAGACATGTCTATGTGATGTGTCAGCAGTCTTTGCATATTATAGGCATATATATATACGCTATAAATATCTGGAAATACAAAGAGGGAGATTTATCAAAGGGTGTAAAATATAGACAGGTGTAAACGGTCCACAGAGACCAATCACAGCTCAGCTAAAATAAAAGAGGAGCTGTGATTGGTTGCTGTGGGCAGTTTACACTCTGATGAATCTGGGCCATAGATTTTATATGCAAAGGGATGTATCAAGACCCAGCTATCCCAGCTTACCCTGACATGACCTCCAGGTGCAGCTGTCCAGACACTGTTAGGAACGCAGGGACCCCAAAAAACCCACCATCATCCTCCTGTGGGCTGTCTCTATTGGAAGCCTATAGGATAGATACATTATTAGTAATGACTCCAATTAATAATATACCCTTACTGGTGAATTATCAGTAGTGCACCTAGAAGTCCTGAGGGGACAAATACAGACCATATTGAAGGGGTTACCCCTGACTTCCAGACTAATCTCCCTCCACCCCCCTCTCCCCTCCATAGGTTACACAGGGCACGACTGATGTAAAAGAGTCGCGATTTGCTGATAATGAGCAGTGAATAAGAGGGGGGGGGGGGGGGAGCTGGGAAAAGGCTTTTTGAATGCAAATAATGGCATCTTTGACTAATTAACTGGAACTGAATAGCAAAACCTGCACTCAAAATGAAGACAAGAGTAGTGCTGTCTCTGGAAGTCTCTAAAGTGGCCATGTTTTTCTAACGCTGGATAACCCCTTTAAGGCATTCCAATGCTAAACAAGAGCTCTAGAATCTGCCCCACTAGTTGGCTGCTACAGGAATGCTGCCCTCATCCCACTGAAGAACACTACAGCTGTCCCCTCCCCAGTCTGAACAGCTGATAACAGGGAAAAATAGATTGTATTTGCCTGCAAAGTCAAAGGCATTAGCCTCACTGTCCCTTTAATGGCTCCTAGCTACAGAAATGTGTCTCTTGGAGATTAGAGTAATGTGTCATTCCCACACCTACCTCCACCTGGAAGAGTTCTCCAGCGCCCTCGCAGTCATTGGAGGTAATTACAGGGGTGTGAATGTGAACGTATCCATTACGCTACCACCAGAAAGGAGACAAAAAGTAAAATTACACAGTAGAACATAATCCGCATCGCTGCCCGGCTTCATCGTGGAAATTACATCATGGGATTATTCCAGAAAAACAAAGTCAAGCTCAGGGAACTCCAAGTAAGGCCCTGTTCACATCATGATTTCAGCATGTTTGACATGGAAAACTGCAGACATATACCTTCAACACTCCCTTGTGACATATCGTACCATATAGCTATACAGTAGGATACCAACAGGCTCCTAACAATCATCATTACTATTCTCTTCCGTATGTTGCCTCTGTGCAATAGAAAATCATTTCATGGACAGCAGCGCCACCTGGAGGTAAGACTGCTAACTGCAAATAAGCACGATAAGTAATTCCTGATAC
This sequence comes from Dendropsophus ebraccatus, assembly GCF_027789765.1. Lineage (NCBI taxonomy): Eukaryota > Metazoa > Chordata > Amphibia > Anura > Hylidae > Dendropsophus > Dendropsophus ebraccatus. The sequence goes on along the minus strand of NC_091458.1, from coordinate 27,902,250 downwards.
ACTGTATCAGGGATAGGCAACCTTCGCCTCTCCAGCTGTTGCAAAACTACAATTCCCATCATGCCTGGACAGCTACAGCTTTAGTTGTGACTGTCTGGGCTAGATGGGAGTTGTAGTTTTGCAACAGCTGGAGGGATAAATATTCCTCATCCCTGCACTATATGCAGAAAGGGATTCTGACCTACAAATTGCACCAGCAGGAGCTTTTAGCAGACCCCATTAAAAACCCATTAGCAGTAATATGGAGTTGGCCCTTCCTTTGCAGGTATAACAGCTTCCACTATCCTGGGAAGACTTCCTGCAAGATTATGGAGGCGTCTATAGGAATCTCTTTGAAATTAAACACTGGATGTGGGAGGAGAGGGTCTAATTTGTAACCAGTGTTCTAGTTCATCCCAAAGGCATTGCATAGGGTTGAGCTTGCATGCAGCTGCTCAGCCAAGGAAACCTATGTCATGGTGTCTTGATCCCAACATCACACCAGGCTAGGAAGAATAAGAAACATGCAAACCTTGAAGAACTGATGGATGGCTGATGTGGCCTCACTGCGGACTCGGAGTAGTGAGCTAAATATGTTTGTCCTGCAGCGGAGATGAGGAAACTGGCGGATATATTCTGAGGGGTGATATTCCTTAATCTTAAAGGGGAAATCCTGCAAAAAAAAAAAAAAAAAAAACATAACAAAACATATTACAGATATTACACCATTTTCCTCAGACAGCAACGTTTAAGAGGAAGGAAAGGAAATAGGAGAAGTGTTTCTCCAAAAGGAAAGCATACATGACGATGCACGGCACTAAGGAATAACATATACTATAGGGATCGGGCACTGGGGATGTCAGGATAGGGATTACTTACAACGTCCCCTCATACCTTGGAGTCACATTCACCGATTACACGGATCTCCTCCGCCTTCAGCTCCACATTCTGTTTTTTGCTGACACTTTTGACCAATGATCCACAGACCTCCACCGAACAACCAAAACCGAGCGCGCTGCAAACAGAAGAGAGAGAATGTATGTACACAGTGACCCCACCAGCAGAATAGTGAGTGCAGCTCTGGAGTATAATACAGGATGTAACTCAGGATCAGTACAGGATAACTAATATAATGTATGTACACAGTGACCCCACCAGCAGAATAGTGAGTGCAGCTCTGGAGTATAATACAGGATGTAACTCAGGATCAGTACAGGATAACTAATATAATGTATGTACACAGTGACCCCACCAGCAGAATAGTGAGTGCAGCTCTGGAGTATAATACAGGATGTAACTCAGGATCAGTAATGTAATGTATGTACACAGTGACCCCACCAGCAGAATAGTGAGTGCAGCTCTGGAGTATAATACAGGATGTAACTCAGGATCAGTACAGGATAAGTAATATAATGTATGTACACAGTGATCCCACCAGCAGAACAGTGAGTGCAGCTCTGGAGTGTAATACAGGATATAACTCAGGATCAGTACAGGATAAGTAATGTAATGTATGTACACAGTGACCCCCACCAGCAGAATAGTAAATGCAGCTCTGGGGTATAATACAGGATGTAACTCAGGATCAGTACAGGATAAGTAATGTAATGTATGTACACAGTGACCCCACCAGCAGAATAGTGAGTGCAGCTCTGGAGTATAATACAGGATATAACTCAGGATCAGTACAGGATAAGTAATGTAATGTATGTACACAGTGACCCCCACCAGCAGAATAGTAAATGCAGCTCTGGGGTATAATACAGGATGTAACTCAGGATCAGTACAAGCTATGTACAGTACAGTTACTCAAATTTCTACCTAAATTAATAAAATTAATAAACAATATAATAGTATATGTGTATATCCTTTAAAGAGCTTCCTCAATCCTGTATTACCATAATAAAGGTCCATTTACACAGAAGGATTATCTGACAGATTATCTGCCAAAGATTTGAAGCCAAAGCCAGGAATGGTTTTGAAAAGAGGAGTAATCTCAGGCTTTCCTTTATGACATGTCTCTGTTTATAGTCTGTTCCTGGCTTTGGCTTCAAATCTTTGGAAGATAATCTTTCTGTGTAAATGGACCTTCAGACTGTCACAGAGAACTTTAATGTCTGTTACCTCTGCTAGGGAATTCTCTATAGGAGCCACTATGTCCATGGACTCTGAGCTCAGCAAAAACGGTGTAATTCCCCACTTTGCCTACAGAGGCGCTGCAGGGGCACTAAACAACTGGAACAGAAGTCCCCAGGCAAAAGAACAGATTGTCAGATGATCCTTCAAACAAAAAAAAGGACTGTCTGCAGCACAGAGCCATAGCTGTGTATTATATAGTCCCTAGTATGGATACTAGTATGTATATAGTAAACAATACATTCTGAATATGTCATACCTGTCCTTAAGACCGGGCTCTGCCACAATCTGGAGGCTTTCCAATGACGTACCATCGTTCACATGCAGAAATAAGACTTCTTTCTGTGAGCGGACGGAGCGGACCCAGCCCTGTAGGAAGAGGAAACAAAATGGAGGACAATATAGACCCCCAAAACTCAGCAAGTCGCTAATTTATGTGAATAAATAAATCCCCCCCCTAGATCAGTGGTGGGGATCCTATAATTCCCATCATGAGTGCTGGGGGTTCCATCATGTATGTGGTGATATCACTATGAGGATATAAGATTACCTGGATCTTTATATTCTTTGCACCTTCGTCTACATTTGCGGTGAGAGCTTCGTGCACACTTATCCTGGTGGCAGGTGCTGCACTTTGTCTCCGGTGACAATGACGCCAAGGACAACGTCCAAGGATGGAAGCAGCCAGCCTCCTGGGGGCATACATGGTGCCAGGCAGTGGAGGATTTTCAGATTAGCATCATGGTTCCTAAAAGAAAACATTTAAAGCTTTGTTCACACCTGAGTTGTAATGTTCCCTGCATTAAATCACCCACTATGTTTAGACCGAAAGGCAGAACAATGCTGGGATTCTGCAGGTTTATTCTCCAAAAGCTTATATCTCAGTGCTGGAGCGACAGATTGATACAAGAGTTATATCTACGTATTGAGGCTGAGAAGCCTTTTTATACACTGAAAAAAAGCTGCTGACAGGTTCATTTTAGGACTTGTCTGTATTCATTTAAACTGGTCAGGGTCTTTATTAGTTTAGGGGTTTGGTCTGGGGTCTGGAACCTTTATTAAAGAGGGACTATCGGCAGGTTAAAAGATTGTTACCTCTGGCTATAGAGAACAGAGGCGGAAGTGCCTGGAACCTTTATTAAAGAGGGACTATCGGCAGGTTAAAAGAATTTACCTTCATCCTCAGCGCTGTTCCTGAGTTCTTGTTAATGTAATGCTGTCTCTGGTAAGGTTGTTAGGAGCACTGGGGATGGGGATGGCCGCTACACAGGAGACAAGATTGTTACCTGGCTATAGAGAACAGAGGCGGAAGGGTCTGGAACCTTTATTAAAGAGGGACTATCGGCAGGTTAAAAGAATTTACCCTTACAAAAGCTCCCTATGTCTCTTACCTTCATCCTCAGCGCTGTTCCTGAGTTCTTGTTAATGTAATGCTGTCTCTGGTAAGGTTGTTAGGAGCACTGGGGATGGGGCTGTCGTCCCCAGACCCCCGATCCAGCCGCCCCATTGATAATCATTAGAAGGGGCGGCACGGCTGGAGGTTGGCAGTGCTCTAAACAGGATTACCGGTGGCTCACTTACATTAACAACTGTATTAGTTTAGGGGTCTGGTCTGGTGTCTGTATTAGTTTAGGGGGTGAGGTGTGGTCTGGTGTCTGTATTAGTTTAGGGGTCTGGTCTGGTGTCTGTATTAGTTTAGGGGGTGAGGTGTGGTCTGGTGTCTGTATTAGTTTAGGGGTCTGATGTCTGTATTAGTGTAGGGGGTGGGGTCTGGTCTGGTGTCTGTATTAGTTTAGGGGTCTGGTCTGGTGTCTGTATCAGTTTAGGGGACCAGTTTGTGGCCTGTATTAGTTTAGGGGTCTAGGCTGTGGTCTATATTAGTTCAGGGGTCTGTATTAGTTTAGGGGTAAGGTTTGGGCCTGGATTACATAAGGGGGTCTGACCTGTGGTCTATATTAGTTCAGGGGTCTGGTCTGGTGTCTGTATTAATTTAGGGGACCAGTTTGCGGTCTGTATTAGTTTAGGGGTGGGGTGTGGTCTGGGGTCTGTATTAGTTCAGGGGTCAGGTCTGGGGTCTGTATCAGTTTAATGGACTGATGTGGTGTCTGTATCAGTTTAGGGGACTGTATTTACAGAGCATCTATTACTTCTTCCAGGCCACTCTGCTTTGCCACTATTAAGGTGATCAGTCTATTACTGAAAGCCCCATAGCCTTTGTATGAAGCATCCATGTATGTGCTCGACCACTGCACCATTCATACTTGGGATCCATTGTACCTATCTGCAGGTCAATCCCCCTCCGTCATACATTTATCGATTATCCTATGCAGGAGTATGAGAAAGCCAGGTGCCTGCAATAGTGGCCATATTGCTTGTCACCCAGCTTTCCCAGGAGCAGATAAAGCAGGGGTAGGGAACATGGGCTCACCAGCTGTTGCAAAACTACAATTCCCAGCATGCCTGCACAGCTAAAGCTTTGGCTGTACGGGAATGATGGAATTTGTAGTTTTGCACAAGCAAGAGATAAAGCAAGTGACAAGAGGAAGGGCCAAGGACATCAGGGTGGTTTCTACTGTACAATGTATCACAGCTTAGATACATTCTACACAGAGTAAGTAGCTATTATAGTAATGTCAGATCATTGAAGGCACTACAGCTTCTGTGGAACTACAAGTCCCAGCAATACTGCACCAGAGCTGCTGCAGCTTGTAACCCTGGAGACACAGGGACGCTTCCCTGGCATCCGGTGACCCGCTGTCAGCATACCCCATCACTAAGGGCTCGGAGCCCCAGGGTGCACCACGGCCCCATACTCTCCATCCACCCCCGCCTCACCTCACACTGCACCGCAGGGACCTCTCCCCACATGTCGCCTCCGCCGGCTCCGTCCACAGTCGCAAAGTCATTGAAAGAAAACAAAAGGGATCGGCCATTTTCTTGAAGAACCGTTCGTGTATTATCCAATGAGAGTCTCCGCGAAAATGGCCGCTACACAGGAGACAAGATTGTTACCTCTGGCTATAGAGAACAGAGGCGGAAGTGCCCGTGCACGATACAATGAGGCTTTCTGGGAAATGTAGTTTTTTTTCTCCTTAGTGTTAGTCCCGCTGAAGACTATAACAATTTACTTCAGTTATAAGTGTAAAAAATTACCTTTAATCGCCTTTATATTTTTTTGTATTAACTTTTAGCTTTTGAAGTGACAAATAGGTTTCCAATGCATCTGACATTAGAGGAAAATGCAGCCACCATAACATAGCATTATTGTATTACTGCATGCTTGATGGTTGCAGAACACACTGGGTAACATTACTGTACAAGCTTGCTGGTTGCATGGCACACTTACACTTACTCACAATACCCTTGCAGTATCGACATGCCTGGTAATAGATTCTGAGTGGTCACCGACCAGGGCTGGGCAATACAAAGTGACTGTCGGTTTTACCATCCTGCAGTGCTATTGAGGGTGTCGATGACTACTACTTACTACTACTTACTACTACCACTTACCACAACTACCACTTACCACTACTACCACTTACCACAACTACCACTTACCACAACTACCACTTACCACTACTACCACTTACCACTACTACCACTTACCACCACTACTACTACTAACCAAAACTACTACTACTACTACGCTTCGGTCATTATTCATGCTAATAATTAAAGGTCTTGGCGCAGACGCGGTGGTGCCTCTTTTTGACAGTGTTCCATGGTGTAGAACCTTAAAGGGGTTATCCAGCACTACAAAAACATGGCCACTCTTCCCCCTCTCTTGTCTCTAGTTCAGGTGTGGTTTGCAATTAAAAGGGTTATCCAGCGCTACAAAATCATGGCCACTTTCCCCCTACTGTTGTCTCCAGTTTGGTTGGGGTTTTGAAACTCAGTTCCATTGAAGTAAATGGAGCTTAATTGCAAACTGCACCTGAACTGGAGACAACAGTAGGGGAAAAAGTGGCCATGTTTTTGTAGCGCTGGATAACCCCTTCAAGCTCCATTTACTTCAATGGAGCTGAGTTTGAAACCCCACCCAATCTGGAGACAAGAGAGGGGGGAAAAGTGGCCATGTTTTTGTAGCGCTGGATATCCCCTTTAACAAACAAACCTGTGACACACAAATGAAAACTCTCACCTTGGATGGTTGCGCAACACTTGAGAGGGACATTACATTGCTTGGACTGCAGCATCTCCTATGATCTCATCACATGGGATCCAACTTTAGACAAGAGAACCTCCAGAGGCTTGAAACGTGCTGTGTGTGACTGACATGGTTCAGTCCTAAAACAAGTAGTGTGGTTTCCTACAGCATCCTTTTAGAGCAAACATGAATTTATTCACATGTTAGGGTACAGGGGTGCAACGTTTCAACCCAGGGCTGGGTCTTTGTCAAGCATCCCCAGCCCTGGGTCGAAATGTTGCACCCATGTACCCTAACATGATTAAATTCATGTTTGCTCCAAACAGATGCTGTAGGAAACCTCTTTCTTCAAGTTTACAGTACCCACTTTAAGGATAGTGGGCCTTCTAGCGTGCATCCTACTTCATCATTGAATAGCCATTGGAAACTTTTTCCTCAAGGTGCTGTTGAACTCTCTCTGTTTATTGTATAGTCTCATGTGTGACTAGGGCCTGGTACACTTATAAAATTGTGGAGCTGAGGTTTTCCTCTCTGGTTCTATGTGGGTATTTGTGCCCAAACACCCTAACCCCAACACTCTACAAGTAGTACAAGGCCTTTAAATTTAGGGACACCATCTCTTTCGGGATCACTGTTCTATGGCTGCGTATGGACCTATTTAGCGTAGACACCTAGAGCAGGCTTCTTAGTCACCGCATGTAGTTCCACAACCATTCCCGTCTGGTACCAGAACTCTCCCTGGTAGGACTCCAATCTGTTCTCTCCTGGCACACCACCCAGCAGTACAATCAGCATTGGACTCTGCCTAGGCCTATGCTGAAGCTGGCACCTCCTTCTGGGCCATAGGGTTCTGGTGCCAGCTACTGGCAGACCACATATAGATAATAATAATAATACTACTATAAAGGTTTTTTTGGGGGACATAATACTAATACTATAGTATAAAGGGGTTGTTTTGGGACACAAATGAATTACAGATCACTAGCATACTTGGTTCTGATCAATGGCATAGAAACTAATCTAATCCTCGAATAAAGCGACAAAGGCACCAGGAGACGAATGCGCTATTGAGTATTGAAGGGGTTATCCAGCGCTACAAAAACATGGCCACTTTTCCCCCTACTGTCGTCTCCAGTTCAGGTGAGGTTTGCAATTAAGCTCCATTTACTTCAATGGAACTGAGTTTCAAAACCCCACCCAAGCTGGAGACAACAGTAGGGGGAAAGTGGCCATGTTTTTGTAGCGCTGGATAACCCCTTTAACTGCATCATTTACATGAAGAGACAGTGAGGCTGCACTGTTTGTACTTATGGGATTGTTAGGGAGTACCTATAGTGCTGCTAAAAACATATAGGGGGAGATTTATCAAACTGGTGTAAAGTAGAACTGGCTCAGTTGCCCCTAGCAACCAATCAGATTCCACCTTTCATTCCTCACAGATTATTTTAAAAAATGAAAGGAGGAATCTGATTGGTTGCTAGGGGCAACTAAGACAATTCTACTTTACATCATGTTTGATAAATCTCCCCCATAATGTCCTCAATAAAATTTGTATATTAAAACAAGTGAGGCACACATATATTGCCCTTAAAATAACAGTGCCCCTGAAAATACTAGTGCCACACTGAGCACCATCAAACCAATAGTGCTGCACTTAGTGCCTCCTGCTAAATACTAGTATCACGGTCAGCCAGTGTATCTTAAAATAATAATGTCACGCTCAGTACCCCGGAACAAATAGTGCTGCACTCAGTGGCCCAAAAATACTAGTAACAGACTTATGCTGCGTTTACACGTAGCGATTATCGAGCCAATTTGCGCGATAACGATCGAATTGGCCCGATAATCGTACGTGTGAACGCAAAGAGCGATCAAACGACGAACGAGGAATTGGTGATCGTGATCTTACAGCAGGCTAGCAAATCGTCGTTTGACGTTCGTTAAGGAAGTGTTAATCTGTGCGTGTAAACGCTCGTCGCTCGATAGCACCTGTGTCGTGCGTTGAAGAAGTTGATTTGCATATATATAATGAAGGTCGCTTTTGGCGCGTAGGCATTGGATATGACAGGAGGCGGCAATTTGCATACTGCGATGGGCGTGACAGAAAGTTAAACCTGCTCAGGCTCTGAGGTGACTGACTGTGGTGAGTACTAGAGAAATTTGATTATTTTACAGTAAAATGTGTTTTAACGGGACGTTTATAATGGCGCTTTGTAACAGTTTGTTTTATGTGTACTTTTAATGTATGTGTGGTTTTAGTATGTATGTTATCATTTATTTTAAACATGTGCACAAATAGCGCATGAACTTCGTAAGGAACGGCTGTAATTAATAGCTTAAGCGCTCATAATACATAAGCCACATTTCGTGTAAAACATGAATTTACCAATATGTTTCCAATTTTATTACACAACAGATCGACTTCTTTTTGCCAACAAGATTTCATGGAGACTCCAAATGAATTCACACGCGAATTCATTGAATGCTATCAGGCTTTGCCTTCTTTATGGAGAATCAAAAGCAAAGAATATTCCAACCGTCAGCTAAAGATGGACAGTTATAACAAGCTTTTAGAGTTAAGTAGGAAATATGTACCCACGGCAGATATACGTTATGTTAAACAGAAAATACAAAATCTACGTACAGTATATAAGAAAGAAATGAACAAGGTAGAAGCGTCTAAACGCTCTGGAGCTGGGGCCAATGAAGTGTACCAGCCACGGTTATGGTACTATCATCTTATGTCATTCACACACGATCAAGAGGCCTGTAGAGACTCCAGAACTATCGGCAATTCCGGTGATATGGATGAGGAGGCAGGTTCTTCAAATGCAGATGTTGTAAATTCTGAGGTCTCCCAGGTATGTATGTGTTTTTTTTAATAGTAGGCCCTCCGCTCAATGACAACATTATGTGAACAGACCCTTTGTGTTTTAAATCCGCTACTTGTTTTGGTGGCTGTACTTGCGCTATAAAACATTATTTAATATACGTTGCGTATACATAGCCTAAAAGAGAATGTGTGTTTTTTCTTTTCTTTTAGAACATAGAGGACCAGGATGTACCCAATAGTGAAAACAGCAGTACACAGCCACAACACAGTGTATCAACTAGGGGCCAAGCTACACGAAGTGAGGGCAATGTTGGTTTGAAGAGAACTAAAGTCCAGCAACAGCGAGCTAAAATGATTGCTCTTTCTGAAAAAATGTTGGGTAATCCGGTTGACGAATTTGAGGGGTTTGGATATAATGTGGCTGGCAAACTACGTCGCATGGTGGAAAATCAAAGACTATATTGTGAGCGTATTATAGGTGATGCCCTAGCTAAAGGCATCCTTGGTCAACTAACAGAGCATACATTATTAAGTGAACCTCAAAAAAATACCCAACAATCACACTTACAAACAGCCCAATACATCCAACATCCATACCGAACATCCACACAAAATCCTTTTCACACTATTCCCACCCAAATGCAAGACAGTCAACCTAACCGGTTTAGATTAGGCTCACTAAATGCTCCACAAGTTAGTCACGACTATGGGGAGCCAAGTTATGCCTCACTGTAAGTGTAGTTTTTGCATTGAAAAACCAAAGTGTGGTAGATATTTTGTCATGCAAATAATACAAGGTGACTAAATATACTTTCTCTAATTTAAATAAAAAAATGTATCACAGAATACCTGATATGTGATATTGATGCGATTAGCCAACATACATTATTAACCACATGGTGAAGTGCGTTGAAAAAGAAGTGGAAAGTAAGAATTGAAGATGGTAACATATTATAAAACAAACTTATTCCCTGCACACTGTATACTCATATTGCCGTTTAGTAATGTTTATTACTTATAGTAGAATGTATCTTGAATATTATTATAATAAAAAAGTTCGTTTGATGCTGTCTACAGACTTATGTATTAGAGCATAACATTTTGCTATAGCAAATTTTAATAAAAACTGTAGTGCACTTATGGCCTTCAGAAATCTCTACTGCAGTCTAATGGTAAAATTGGAGGTTTTTCATAGCTTACTTCTGATCAGACAACATGTTTTATGGTATATTAAAAAATGCTCTTAAATTAGCTCCAAATAGTAGTAATTGGCCTTCTACTCATGCCATTAGCATTAATTTTTCCAAACCTTAACGACAACGTTGGCTGTTGTCCCTTTGCGCCCATTAGAAGACGCTGCCTGAGAGGTCTATACCCGACACCTTTATGGTAGCCGACCATTGTCCGTCACCTGAGCCATTGTAACTTATGCCGTTGTGGGCGGAGTAATGTTACGCTAATGCAGCAAGGTTAAGGCCATTGAATACAATATGCATGTTATATACAATGACTGTGACCTTCTCCACACACCACAACGTAGTATTTAACGTAGGATATGTTAAATTCTAAACCTATCAGGCACAAAAATGTTCTAATGGTAGCATGGCCATAGGGGCTACCCGTGTCAATTAAAAAGTGATTCATAAGCAAAAATTTGAAAACGCATGATAAACCTGTCACAGGACCGTTTAACTGAAATACATGATAATATAAAAAAAAAAAAATTCTAATTCTCCAAAACAAGAAACGACACATTTTAATTAATTTTTATTCATTTGCACAAATAAACTCAATATTTATTACAATGTAAAAAACACACTTATTTAATGTTTTTAGTACAGAAATTTTTAACATATATGAAATGAACTATATGAACTGTTATAGTAATATATTTAACTTTTGTTTAAATAATATTTTTCCTGATAGTGTTACAAGTTGCGTTATTTTAAGATAGCACTCTATTTTGCCAAGGAACAGATCCTGGGCCATTAAAGAATCTGCAATACTGTTGCCTACATAGCACAGCGTCAGAGCTAGGGCGCCCTAAATGATTTGAACGCTGCAAAGGAACCAATGTGTCACCATGAACACGCCAGTCCCCTAGAGTGACCTGAAGTGTTTCAGGATTCTCTACATCAAAAATTGTGGGTGGCGTGTAAGAGACAGTGTCATTTTTTCTTAAAAAATTATGTAAAACACAGCATGCTAATATTACAGAGTCTATTTTCCAGGGCTGTAAGTTTATAGGGGAATGTAATATGCGAAATCTGTTTCCCATAATGCCAAAAGCATTTTCTACGACTCTGCGGCCGCGGGACAGACGATAGTTATATATTCTTCTCTCGTCAGTCAGGAGACGTTGGGGATATGGCTTCATTACATGCGGACCTAAAGGAAAGGCATCATCTGCTAGGAATACAAAATTCATGTTGGCTTTTGTATGATCATTAGAGGGAATAGCTAGAGCATTAGAGCGTAGAAGATATGCTAATCGTGAACGGTCAAAGACACCACCATCTGATAGGCGGCCATTACGGCCAACATCGACAAGTAAAAATTCATAATTAGCATTTACTAGAGCAAATAAGATAATGCTAAAAAATTTTTTATAATTAAAATAAAAAGATCCAGACTTTGCAGGCTGCATAATGCGCACGTGTTTGCCGTCCATGGCCCCACCGCAATTAGGAAACTGCCATTTTTTATCAAATTCTTCTGAAACTTGTAGCCATTCTTCAGTCGTTTCTGGACACTAGAAAAACAACATTTATAATGGAGTAAAATTTAAATAACTACTATTAAATATTTACACACACATTGTGGCTATACACCCAAATCATTTAATGTCCAAAAACATTTCTCTGTAAAATTTTCCCTACATTACAATTATACTATAATTTAGTAGTACTACTATAATACTATTGCACACATTATGTAATCAACAATTTAATACTATTTTTTTAAACTACACAAACCTGTTTTTATTTACACAACAGATTGGTAGTGTCCTCATATCAGCATATATATGACGAAGTGTAGTTTATGTAAAGATACAATGTGATTATTATTTATTTATTTTTAACTATTCATTAAGTTCCAGGCTAATAATTTATTTATCAACTACATATATTAATATTGTGTTCGATAGTTTGACACATATGTGGTGATTTGACAAAGGCTGTAACATTTGGAATGGAGATAATTTTTGTAGACAATCAAACACTACTCAGCATCCATTGCATAAAAACTGAATGCTGTACTCAGATATGTGGCTGTGTGCAATTAGCAACAGTCATAATTTTTCTCCAATTAAAAATCTCTACTAATCTTAAAATTACTTATGCTTCACATGGCAGCTTTTAGAACACTATACCCTTGTGTATAATACTCTATTATAGATATCTTTAATGGGACGGCAATGCTAAGTAACTATAATTATTTATGTGGTGCCTAGCAGATGGCATTGTAACAGCAACATTATGGCATTATGTATCTGGCCACAAATTTGCCTCAGGTTGATTAGTAATTCCATTTTAGTAGTAATTTTCTTTGTGCTCTAACAACACCCTTCACACACTTTTAAGCAAATAACACATAACCATACCTTACATATTCCCTATTTTGCACATATAAAGCATTCTTGACTATTATATACTTACTTTTAAATACTCTCCTTTTAAGGCGTCTACAATAGCCTCACAAGTCTCAGGAATGATGTAACATAGTGCTGCTGCAGATATTCCAGTGGAAAACTTCATGTCTTGAATTGAACGTCCTGTGGCCAGGTAACGTAATGTGGCTAACAAACGCTCCTCCACTGTTATAGCCCTCCGCATTACAGTGTCTTCCTTCACAATCCGGGTTTCAACCATTCTCAACAGGCGTAAAAAAGACGCCTCCGACATGCGGAGATAGTTGTGTAAATCATCAGGGTGATTGGTACGAAGCTCCTTCACAAGCGCCATATGTGACAAGCTGTCTTTCTGTTGCAGCCAAGATTTTACCCACAGACGCTTTTTGGGTGCAGCCTCCTCACTGTCTTCCATTGCTTCTAAAATCATCAGCCATGCAAGACCCCTTCTCTGGTTCAGAGTCATCTTATCTAATGTACAGCTGAAAACAGCTGCTGCGACTTAAAAAATGTGCATGTGCAGTACTGCTAAACACACCTCCCAGGTGTCTTTACCCCTCCCTATGACCAGCCTCTTTATGGTAATTATCAACCCGGCAGCCTACTACTCACCCGATTGATCCATTTGAACAGCCGCACGACTGGTTGAACAATCTTCTGAACGATCGCAACAACGATCGTTTCGGACGACACCTCGTACCGTGTAAACACTAGTCTTTTCAATCAAAGAAATCGCTAACTCACGATCGTGACACAATCGATTGGACGATTTATCTCTACGTGTAAACGCAGCATTACTCCAGCGAATCAACTGGTCTCAGAAAGTTGTACAGATTTGTAATTTACTTTTATTTCAAAATCTCAAGTCTTTCAGTGCTTATCAGCTGCTGCATGTCCTGCAGGAAATGGTGTATTGTTTCCAGCTCTCTGCTGCCACTTCTTTCTGTGTCAGGAACTGTCCAGAGCAGGAGAGGTTTTCTATGTGGATTTGCTATTGCTCTGGACAGTTCCTGACATGGACAGAGGTGGCAGCACAGAACACTGTGCCAGACTGGAAAGAATACACCACTTCCTGCAGGACATACAGCAGCTGATAAGTACTGGATGACTTGAGATTTGTAAATAGAAGTAAAATACTAATTTATACACATTTCCATAACCAGTTGATTTGAAAGACAAAAATCACTGAAGTACCCCTTTAATGAACCAAACTATTAGTGTTACACTCAGTTTCCATGAAAGTAATAGCGTACCTTACTGCCCCAAAACAATAGCGCCACAACTCAGTGCCCCAACAACGATACCTTACTCGGTGTCCCAAAAATACTAGTCACAGACTCAATGCTACCAAACCAATAGTGCCACCCAGTGCTCTTAAAATAAAGGTGCTTCACCTACAGCCACTGAAAATAAAAGTGCCACACTTAGGGTCCTATTACACCAAAAGATTATCTGAAAAGAGGAGAAATCTCAGTCTTTCCTTTATTACCTGATCTCTGTTTATAATTCATTCCTGGCTTTGGCTCAAAAAAAAAAATCTGTCAGATAATCTGCTGGTGTAACAGAGCTCTTAGAAGAATAGTACCATACCAAGTGCTCTTAAAATAAAGGTGCCTCACTTACAGCCACTGAAATAATAGTGCCACATTCAATACCCCCAGCTAATAGTGCAATATTTAATACCCCCAACTAATAGTGCCACATTCAATACCCCCAACTAATAGTGCCACATTTAATACCCCCAACTAATAGTGCCACATTTAATACCCCCAACTATTAGTGCAATATTTAATACCCCCAACTAATAGTGCCACATTTAATACCACCAACTAGTAGTGCAATATTTAATACCCCCAACTAATATTGCCACATTTAATAACCCCCAACTAATAGTGCCATATTTAATACCCCCAACTAATAGTGCCACATTTAATACCCCCAACTAATAGTGCAATATTTAATACCCCCAACTAATAGTGCCACATTTAATACCCCCAACTAATAGTGCAATATTTAATACCCCCAACTAATAGTGCCACATTCAATACCCCCAACTAATAGTGCCACATTCAATACCCCCAACTAATAGTGCCACATTTAATACCCCCAACTAATAGTGCCATATTTAATACCCCCAACTAATAGTGCCACATTTAATACCCCCAACTAATAGTACCATATTTAATACCCCCAACTAATAGTGCCATATTTAATACCCCCAACTAATAGTGCCACATTTAATATCCCCAACTAATAGTGCCACATTCAATACCCCCAACTAATACTGCCATATTTAATACCACCAACTAATAGTGCAATATTTAATACCCCCAACTAATAGTGCCACATTTAATACCACCAACTAATAGTGCAATATTTAATACCCCCAACTTATAGTGCCACATTTAATACCCCCAACTAATAGTGCCATATTTAATATCCCCAACTAATAGTGCCACATTTAATACCCCCAAATAATAGTGCCACATCCAATGCCCCCAAATAATATTGCCACATCCAATTCCCCCTAAATAATAGTGCCACAATTTAGTAACCTCAAAATATTCCTGCCAGTTTCAGTGACCCCAAAATAATAGCACCACAATAACAACCCTAAAAATAATAGTGCCACCTTCAGTGCCCACAAAATATTAGTGCCACAGTGTCCCAAAATCTATGTTATATTGCCGCAGTCACTGACCACAGTCAATATGACTGACAGTCATATTGTTATATACAGTGCCCATCATATACAGTATATATATATATATATATATATATAGAGAGAGAGAGAGAGAGAGAGAGAGAGATGCACTCATATACTATATATAGAGCCTCAAACCATCTCCTCATGTTGGATGTGCACTATATCCTGATGTGGCATGCTGGGGCTTATAGTTCACACTCTGATCAATAACTGGGGCCCTGTAGAAAGCCGCCTGGTTGAGCGCAGACTCCCCTGCCGCCGTTTCCTTCACACTGGAGACGCTAATTCATTTCTCTCCTTACCCTGACGTCTCATTTCTGAAGTCAGTGGCAATGAATAGATTGTCCTATGTGTCAAACCCCTTATTTATGGGCACCTACACGTGAATCTAAAAGGAATATATGGCTCCTGTATCTACAGAGCAGCACACACTTTGATCGATGACGTATTGAAAGTTGACAGGAGCCGTAAAATATTCGCTGTGGATAGCGGGTGACCTGAGGATGTGCATAGGAATTAGTTTGCTGGGGTGTCATAATTCAGCAGATGTTGGGCTAAAGATTTCCAGCATCAGGATTCATTTCCTCGCCATGTTAGACGGGTAGAAATAAGATGTGCCTGGATCTTTTTTTTCCCCCTTCAAGTTATTTATAAAGAAAGTAAAGTACATTATGTGGTGCATTACAATAGTGCTTTATATCGCTAGCATAGAATAACTTTTCTATTACCTGACATTTAGTGTCGCTATTAAATCTATTATTTATATTTAAGTAACAGATGAAACGGCTCGTGCGGCTGCTTACTGGCACTAGCAGCTCATTCTTACACCCTAACTACAATGGGAGTTTTATTTATAAGGATGCTTGTAGGCTGTAGTGATTTAGGTATAGGATTTTTATGTGTGGTTGTTCTTGTGCCGTGGTCCGAGTCGTTGGATACTTGTATTGAACCAGCCGGTGGGCTCTGGTGTTTTGGGAACTGCTTGCCACGGTGCCAGAAGTGGTAACCCCCACTCCCGGACACATGGGAAACCAGACCTTAGGTAGAACTGATGTGAGGTGCAGAGTATGGGTCCCACTTTAAACAATGATCAATTTTACTGGAACTTATCTGCAGTGCAAAACAAAAGTAACAAAATCAACAATAGCAATAAGAGCTTGAAATAGAGTAGAGTAGAAAGAAGCTGTAACAGGAGATAGGGACCTTTGCCTAATTAGTAACAGTAGCGGTCTTTGGCACCAAGCACCCCAAGCAATCGCATCCAGGGGGGCCCTCACGCCCCGCTCTTCTCGTGCGCTCAAGACCGCTAGACAGGGCCGCTGCCCCGCTCGCTGCTGTGATCTGAACTGTAACTATGAGCACTCGTAATGAGCGCTCACAATTACATGCAGCAGCAGCACTGACAGGACGGGATCCATTGGCTCCCTTCCTATCAGTCACTCTTGTGGCCGTAGGAAGTGTTTTCCCTGCGGTCACAAGTGGCCGCTCTGTCCTTGTGGTGTCGGTGCTCCAGTGACATCACTGGAGCATCGGCGCCAGGACAAGGGGAGCGCGGCAGGGAAAACCCTTGCGGCCACAAGAGTGAAGAGAAGAGGAGACGCCTGGACCCAGGTGAGTATAAGTGTTTGTTTTATTGTGTTATATACTATATGGGAGGGGGAGCACACAGCGGGGGTCTATATAAATGGGGGAGCACACAGTAGGGCTATATAACGGGGAAGACACAGGGGGGGCTATATATAACTGGGGGAGCCCACAGGGGGGCTATAGACTACTGGGGCTTCACAGAGAGTCCTATATACTACTTGGGTCAGCACACAGGGGGTCTATATACTACTTGGGGCAGCAGAATGGGGTCTATATCCAAGTGGGGGAGCACACAGGGGAGCTATATACTACTGGGGAAGCACACAGGGGTCTATATACTACTGGTGGGGCACACAGGGGGGTCTATATACTACTGGGGGAACACACAGGGGTCTATATACTACTGGTGGGGCACACAAGGGGTCTATATACTACTGGGGAACACACAGGAGTCTATATACTACTGGTGGGGCACACAGGGGGTCTATATACTGCTGAGGCAGCACACAAGGGGTCTATATATAACTGAGGGACACACCGGGGTCTATATACTACTGGAGGAGCACACAGAGGTCTATATACTACTGGTGGGGCATACAGGGGGTCTATATACTACTGGGGGAACACACAGAGGGTCTATATACTGCTGGGGGCAGCACACAGGGGGTCTATATATATAACGGGGAGCACACAGGTGGTCTAAATATAACTGGGGGAGCACACAGGGGGTCTATATATAACTGGGGGCAGCACACAGGGGGTCTATATATAACTGGGGGCAGCACACAAGGGGTCTATATACTGCTGGAGGAGCACACAGTGGTCTATATACTACTGGGGGAGCACACAGGGATCTATATAATACTGGTGGAGCACACAGGGGGTCTATGTACTACTGGGGGAACCACACCGGGGGTTTATATACTACTGGAGGAGCAGACAGGGGTCTATATCCAAGTGGGGAGCACACAGGAGGTCTATATCCAAGTGGGGGAGCACACAGGGGGCTATATACCACTGAGGGAGCACACAGGGGAGCTATATACAAGTGGGGAAGCACACAGGGGGTCTATATACTAGTGGGGGAGCACACAGGGGGTATATGTAACTGGGGGCAGCACACAGGGTATATACGACTGGGGGCAGCACACAGGGGGTTTATATACAACTGGGACAGCACACAGGGGGTCTATATACTTTTGGGGGAGCACACGTGGGGCTATATATAACTAGGGGAACACACAGGCGTCTATACACTACTGGGGAAGCACAGAAGGGGTATATACTACTGAGGGGAAGCACACAAGGGGTATATACTACTGGCGGCTGCGCACAAGGGGTATATACTACTGGGAGCAGCACACAGCGGTCTATTGTTGTGTAGCGCGTGTCAGAGGGGGGGGGGGGGCAGACATAACTTCTCTTGGGGCCCCAGAAATGCCAAGACCGCCCCTGATTAGTAAGTACTCTGCTGGGATGTAAGTGAAGTGTGTGAGATATCTTAAAGAACTCCTCGTACTCACATATAGAGTACAAGGAGTCCTAGTTATCTTCTCTGACCGCCTTTGGCCTCGCAGTATTGTGACCGCCCCCTGATCAGTAGTATGAGTCCCAGGCCTCTGTCTCTGGGGGTAGCTAATTAGTAGTTTCCTTCCTTCCTTCCTAGTCGAGTGAAGTTCAGTAGAGAGCGGCTATCTTGCCCTGGGCTCTACTGCGGATCATCCTTTCTTTCCTCTCCTTCTTTAGGGTGTTGACTGTTCTGACAAACAAATCCACGACGTAGACAAGGGGGTTGCTCCTTTAACTCCGATTCACCACTGCTAGGTTTAGCAGTCCTAGACTGCCATAGTCTCTGACACTAGGGAAAATGGGAACACACTTGATTGGCCTAGAGCTCGGCTAGAACACTTTCTCACTGGTTCAGAGCCAGGCTCCAACTCCCTAACTTCAGAAAGTGTGAAGTGTGTATGTGTGTAGAACTGGCTAAAACTTCCCACATAATTGCAGCTGTGCACAAGGGGAGTGAGACACCTAGTGGCTGGAGTAGGGTACAGCAACTAACTACACTAGCTGTGACACCTGACAGAAACACTTTTTCCTGGGTGTATAGAGAACAAAGAAACACATAGTGAGACACTGCACTTGATCACATTGTGACAGTAAGCAGGTTGCTCACAGTGGTCCGGCCATTAAAGGGGAGAAGCAGACAAAATGTCCTTGAGCAGCATTACTCTATCTGGCTATTAGGACATAGAGATGTCAATGTAGATGCAGATGCCCCCCCTCCCCCTCCTTTGTGTGGACTGGAACAGACCTGCAACCACTAAATTCACAGAACCTGCTGACTGTGTACTTACAGGTGCCATGGATCACTATGAACAGACCAGGACTGGTGACATGTAAGCCTCAATTGACTTGACCTGTTAACTAAGTATATTAACCTACATCCAGAAATTAAACAAACTCTACTGGCTATCATCTGGAGAAGAAGATTTCCATGACAGAAAAGGAAAAGCTGTCAATTGACAGCTCCTCTTTTTTCCTAGCAGAGAAGAAACCACTGGCAACCGACAGCTACTCTTCATGACAGATAAGGAATTGCTGTCCCCTGACAGCTACTTTGTTTCAGTATCAGATAAGGAACCCTTGTCCTTTGACAGCTACTCTGTTTTAATGAAAGAGTAGGAATGGCTGTCAACTGACAGCTACACCGTTCTTCTGACAGAGAAGGAGCTACTTTCAGCTGACAGCAAATGTGTATCCCTCTCATAAATAGAAAAGCTGTCCTCTGAAAACTACTTCATTTCAAATACAAATTGGGAACTGCTGTCCACTGACAGCCAGGCCTGTGTTTGTCTTTCATGCTGCCCTAGGCACTTTGAGTGCTGACATCTGAATCGACCCTAAATCGACCTGTTCTGCTCCTCAGTCAGGACTTAGCACTAACCCCTCCCTTCCTCCTCAATGTGTCTTCACCTGCACTGCAGCCTCTGGTGACATCACATGATCACTGGTGGCTGCAGTGCAGAGGAAGATGCCATACAGTCAGAAGCAAGAAGTAGTAAAAACATGGCTCTGCTGACAGCTATGTTTCAATGAAGAAAAATCTGTGAAGTGACAGCTACTCTGTTCCCCTGACACAGAAGGAATCTAACAGCAAGTATGTTTCCCCATCATAAAAGGAACGGCTGTCCTCTGAAAACTACCCTGTTTCCAGGGTAGATAAGGAACTGTTTCTGTCTGTTTTTATAAAAGGGAAGGAAAGGCTGTCAACTGACAGCTACTCTGTTTCCATGGCAGAGAATGAACAGCTGTCATCAGACAGCCTTTACTTTATTTATGATCATTGATGGCTTTGTTGGTGAGTGTTGTCAGGGATGGAGACACACCATATATGAAAGACAACAAAACATAATTCTGTAACCCTCGTAACTAAGGCACGACTGTCCGTCCCCATCTCATATTATTATAAGTTGATTTGCACTTAGGTTCCAGCTCTACAATTTTATTGGCAACATGTTACAGCCCAAGCTCTGTATGAATGCACACATTATCTATCCACACAGGGGCTCTCCTATAGCTTTTGGGCTACACGCAGGCCGACTCTGCATTACAATGATATCAGTATGTCTAGTGATGGAACATCTTGTAATGCAGATAAAAGCAGGCCTTGTCAATGGATTCTGGAAGGGATGGCTAACGTCAGCAGACGCCGCTCGAGAGGAGAAACAAACATCCAGAGCTTCACGTGCTGCCGGCAGTTTTGTGTTTTCTTTGCGTAATCTTTTTTATTTTATCCTTTTTTGTTTACGGTTTAGATCTGCAATGTGTCTGAAGAGCTGCGAGTCTGGAGCCGGGGATGTATCTGTACAGAGTAGGGGAAGACAGGCAATAGTCACTTCTCCTAACCTGGAGCAGACAGATAGGGGGAAGAGGGATGCTGAAATAGTGCAAGATAGTTTATTAGCTACTTTCTAGACCAACGCATCTAGAGATAACTGTCCCTAAACAGACATTTATAGGAAAAGGCATATATGCCCTCATAAAGGCCCTAACCGTTGGGCTGACCCGCCACTGCACTGTTCAGCCCCCTCACTGTAGTGCCGGGTGAGCGGGCTGAACAGAGGAGCAGGACCTGCCAGACGGCACAGGAGAGGGATGAAGGACCTTTGGGTCACATGACCCAAAGGTCCTCAATACTTTTATGTGAAGATCAGCCCAGACTACAGGAGGAGGAGGGGGAAGCCTGGGAGCTGTAAGTGCTGTGTATGTGTGTCAGTGAGTGTATATATGTGTCTGTGGGTATATGTATATGTCAGTGTGTGTATATATGTATCTGTGTATATATTTATATGTCAGTGTGTGTATATATGTATCTGTGTATATATTTATATGTCAGTGTGTGTATATATGTATCTGTGTATATATTTATATGTCAGTATGTGTATGTATCTGTGGCTATATGTGTGTATGTCAGCAATGTCTGTAGCACTGGTGTATATGTGTGTGTGTTTGTGTATGTCAGTAGTGTCTCAAGTGATTGACAGGTTTGCTCCCAAAGATGTTCTGCAGCAGCTTCTATTAATGCTGGGCTCTAATAAAAGAACCCACCATTAATATCTGCTGCATTTTCTTTTATTTCTGGTTGAGTATTTCTTATTACACTGAGATGATTTCCCTGTATACAGTCTATTCATGGTGTATACATCAGCACTAGTGTAATCACATATATATATGTATATATGTGTGTTTGTCAGTGGCGTATCTGTATATATGTTAATGGTGCCTCTGTGTGTGTGTATATGTGTGTCATTGTCTGTGTTTGGCGCGGGGGGGGGGGGGGGGGGGGCGTACAGGATTCATGGGGCCCCATACAGTTTTTTGCTATGGGGCCCCATGAATCCTAGCTACGCCCCTGCTGGATGGTGTTATAGCGGTGGGACGGTCAGTCACTTGCTAGATGGAAGTGTGATGCCACTACTATGGTGGATAGCCGAGATACAGCCGGACCTTAGGGTTTTGTCACGTGAAGCCAGTGCCGTGGGCACACAGCTGTGATGGCACGCCTGCTTTTAAGGTGTAAGGCCGGCTGTACCCTTTTCCCCTGTGGTCAGTGTCCTGTTGGGTTGCTGCCGGGTCCCTTGGGATAGTGTCACAGATGATATAGTCACAGGTGGCCAGAGCGGTGTAGTAACCCTCCCGAATAATGGTAGGACCCGCCACCCACAGAAAGGGGAAATGTCCCAAGGTTGCGGTGTAAATGCTGTGCAGGTGGTAGTGAATAATCACAGACTCCATTGATAGCGTTGACTTGCTTTACTATTTGCAAATGTGCAACAGGTAATACAGCAGTGCTTGCATATATACTTGACAAAGTTCCAATAAATACTGAGACATAGAACCACCAGATCTGCGTGAAAGTGCTGAGTGGGATGTAGTAGAGTTAATAAAGTTGTACAGAGGTAGCGTAGTAGAAAGGAGAGTGCCGTGAGAGTCTTAACCCATGTAGTAATGTGCTCTGACGAGATATTGGAATGTAGAGAAGAATACTTGTAGAAGAAGAAGAAGAAGAAGAAGAGGAGGACAACCTGTGCTCATGTATTGACTTTCCTATAGTCTTCACACCACCTAATGCCCACTAGCTTTGACTGAACCGTACTAATGGGTGACACAGGCCCCAGACCTTGTTACCTGGGATGAGCAGAGTACTGAGGGTTACCTGCTGACACGCTGCGAGATGGAGTTCATAGACTTTTTAGTAACTTTGCTGCACCCGGATCAGTTCCTAGCTCTTTGGCTCTTTAGTGGATACTGTTCTGGACTGTGGTTACTGCTAGTCCTCTGCGTTGGTTGAGATGATCTGTTGGCTAGTCCTCTCCTGAAGGGTTTAGCACTTCATCATGCAGGGTACAGGCACTTTAAGAAAGAAGTTTGTAAGAAGGCACTATCCTGCGTCCTACCCTTGCGGGGTACTGACTAAGACTAACTACTCCCGCCCAGCGTTTAAGGTGCACTGTGGTTGGGTGGAAAGAGTGCAACAGAAGAGTAGAAAGGGGAGAGGTGATAGGACAGAAGAAAGTAAAGATCCTACTGGTTCACAGAATCTGGTACATACAAACACAATAACCCTTTGAGACACTTCAGCTGTGCAGCTTCCATACTTCAATATACAATACATCAACATCTAGTGTTCATCTTTAGTAATACTTTGGCCGCAATAAGACCACAAAAAGTACAGACTTTTACAAAGGGTGTGAACAGCAGTAACACCCCTAGTGGGACACCACAATCTCATTGCCTCCTTAAAAGTCAAGGTGCCGTATCCCGATACCTGGTTTACTTTTTACTTAAAGAGGAACTATCAGCAGGTTAGCCAAATCTAACCAGCTGATATGTCCTTACTGCACAGGTGGGGATAAACTTTCCTCCTCAGTGCTGTTCCGATGCAGTTAGCAGTTTGCTCTATGGTCCGGTAAGATCATTAGAAGCACTGGGGCACCTGTTGGGAGCACTGCCTCGCCCCCATACTGCCAATCAGGCCCCAGACGGCCTGCCCCTTTCTAATGATAATGAATGAAGTGGGCGGATCGGCGCTATGGGGGCAGTGCTCCTAACAGGTGCCCCAGTGCTCCTAACGGTCTCACTGGAAAGACTTACTGTACCGGAATGGCAACGAGGAGGAAGATAACATACATACCTTTTTTCTTGATTCCTCCTGTGCAATAAGGACATATCAACAGGTTAGATCTGTCCAACCTGCTGATAGTTCCCCTTTAAGTTGTGACAGTAGATTCATCCCAAGGTATAATCCTGTATGGGTACAGTGAGTCAGAACATATCTAAAATGTATTATATTGCTAACCTGTAGTTTACCGTTACTTGAGACAGCTTCAGTGCAATACAAAATACTGCTCACAGGAGATTACCCCACTTCTAATGTGTAGCAGCACATAACTGCTATTAGTCTTTCACAGGATGTAGACTGAACTCTCCTGACTGGAACAGAACTGCTCCCCTGACAGGAAACCCTTATATAAGGCGGTTTTACAGTATATAGAGTGTAGGCACAATTAAACAGGAACTGTCACCCGCCGTGCCAGGACAGAGCCCGGCCGACCCCCCGCTAGAGACCCTAATACTTACCCCGTGCACGAAATCCCGCTGCTGGAGCTGCTCCCGCCACCGAGATATCACTGTCGCATGCCCGACACGCGCATCAGAGATGAGTCTGACGATCATAGAGAATGAATAGAGCCGTCATTCTCTATGAGCGTCGGACTCATCTCTGATGCGCGCGCACCGGGCTTCCGACGGTGATATCTCGGCGGCAGGAGAGGCTTCAAGAGTGTGTACCTTCATGGGAACACAGGGTGGGCTGACAGGTATGTGACAGGGCCTCCAATGTCTGTGGCTCTCAGGCCTATCCCCTGTGTATTTCCCATGAAGCCTGTAGACATAGAGGCTGCATTCTGTGGATGCAATAAATTACACGGTGTAACATAAAGCTTGGAGGCGGCATTACCGCTGGAGATAATGCTAATGAGTATTCTGCGCCTCTGTCACCTCTCCTGGATAACAGAACCAAAGGCCGATACTCTTATTTATTTTTTCTCTTATCGCTTCCTCTCTGTTTTTTTTTTTTAGTCGCAGAAGGAAACACATTAAGGTTCTTTGCCGCTACAACACAGATGAGCTCATGCTTAATGTAAATTGGAAAATGTACCTCACATGCAGTCATCGGAGGCTACTGCTACGGTAACCTTTGTATTCTATAATGAGATGTCCACATGACAGCCCACATGGGATGTTTCTCCTTGAGGTAAGCGCCATGAAGACGTGTGGAGACTTATAACCCATTCATGCTCCATTGGGAATTGTGGGAAGAAAGACATGCAAAGAAACTCTCTCTCACCACCTTTTAGAGGTGGCTTCCCCTTGAAGACAATGTTTGACTTCTTTAAGAAGCCTTAGGACTTGACTCGAGATTTAATAAGGCAAGAGTTTCTGACTTGACTTATTAAAGGGAAACTTTAGCAAAACAATATTCTTTCAAATTAACTCCTGTCAGAAAGTTATATAGATTTGTAATTTCCCTCTGTTTAAAAATATCAAGTCTTCCAGTAACTATCAACTGCTGTGTATCCTGCAGGAAATGGTCTGACACAGTGCTCTCTGCTGCCACCTTTGTCTATGTCAGGAACTGTCCAGAGCAGTAGCAAAAATTCCCGTAGAAAACCTTTCCTGCTCTGGACAGTTCCTGTCACGAACAGGGGTGGCAGCAGAAGGCACTGTGTCAGGCTGGAGAGAATACATCACTTCCTGCAGGACATACAGCAGCTGATAAGTACTGGAATACTATATGCTCTTAAATTGAAGTAAATTGCAAATCTATATAACTTTCTGACACCAGTTGATTTTTACACAGGGGTGTAAATAAGGCCATGGCTAGATAAGGCTGCCTAGATATAAGCATGTATGTAAATGAGGCTCAAGTGCCCAGGGGCCATTTCCAACATGACAAGAGTCCACTCCATGTTCTCTTTTTGTAGTGGTTGTAAAACACGGTAGGAAGATATACAACCTCTGAATATAGTCACTATCTATTACCTTGTTTCACTTGAGTTTTGAGTTGTGCCCGTGTTTCTATCTAGTATATGGCTGGTTTTATACTACAAGTGTTGGAATATTTATTTACACCCGTTTTCCACCTAAAAGGAGTCAAACATTGACTTAAAGGGAAAGCTACCTCTGATGTTTTGCATATTCCTCTTAAACATATTCGGTCACTTATAAATGCAAACTCCTCCCCTTAATGTTTCTATTCACTTTAATGGAGGTCAGAGTCTTGTATAAAACGTAGAACATCACATAAAATTATGCTTTCCTTTAATTTTTTTTTACCTAAAAACACCTAAAAAGTAAAAAAAAAAAAAAATCAACAAAACTCAGAGTATTCACAGTTAACAATGTTCTCTTTTATTAGCATTACACTCCTTTACCCGCCGTCCCCCAGGACAATGAGTACTGCCTAGGTAAGAGTTTTCCACCACGCCGTATCATTTACCTTCATTACTATCCACCATTAAAAAGTCATTTCCTGAGCCACAGTATATAGCGTATACAAGATACTCAGCTAATCCAGATAACACTATTATTATGTAAGGAAACTTTGGGTTAGGAATAAAACTTTTATAAAGATGTACATGTTGTTCTGTATATGAAGGGGGGGGGGGGGGGTCTTAAAGGGAACGATTGTGCTGATATGACTCCTGGCTGCATCCTACAGATCTCCTGTCCTATTGACTTAATGATATTCTCAAGCGCAATCTGCCGTCTGCCCAAAGAATTGACATGTCGGCCGCTGTTTGAAATCGGAGCGAATATATTCTGTAGTGGGAACAAACCCTTACTGCTGGGGCTTCTGGCCAGGTCTCTTACAGTTTGAGATACACAGGGGTAAACAGAAGAGAGGAGACTTAAAGCGACTCTGTACCCACAATCTGACCCCCCAAACCACTTGTACCTTCAGATAGCTGCTTTTAATCCAAGATCTGTCCTGGGGTACGTTCGGCAGGTGATGCAGTTATTGTTCTAAAAAACAACTTTTAAACTTGCAGCCCCGTGCCAAACGGCCGTTGCTTGGAGTATCTGTGCCCTAACTTTGCACCACCCCTCCGTCCCTGCCTAATGCATACACAATCTAAGCCCCGGCCGTTGGGCACAGTGCTGCCAGTTTAAGGCTAGGTTCACACTATGTAACTGTGTGGCTGTATTTTTTATGCGGCTGTAAATGTGCGGATGAAACTATGGCCGTGGGAAAAAATAGACATGCGGCTGAAAACATACGGTCATTTACTTGGAAATCTGGTTCAACTAAAAATAACAAATAAAATCTTAAGAAAGTGATGCAAACACCTCTGGATGCATCTGAGAAAGCAGGGAACACAGTTTACATGAATTGCTATTACCGGGGTTTACGATCCTCTGCACTAATGCCGATGTCTCTCATGGTTAATATATTAAAATAATAAAACACATTTTCGATGAAATAAATTCAGTTTCGTTGTTCAATAATTTAATTCTAACGAATCCATCATTTTGCAATTAAATATACTGTTAAAATAAATATATATATAAATAAATGTATATTTATATATATATTTATTTTTTGACAGTATATTTAATTGCAAAATGATGGATTCGTTAGAATTAAATTATTGAACAACGAAACTGAATTTATTTAATCGAAAATGTGTTTTATTAATTAAATATTAATTAGTACAGGAAGCTCCATAAGCCGTTAATACATATTGCCGGCAATACAGCTTTCTGTACTAATCATCACTTTACTTTAATGAAAACATCAAATGTTTCTTCTAATTATGTTATCACAATAGCATTATTAGAAGAAACATTTAGAATTATATGTGCGCTCAGCTGATTGGCTGATCGGCTGAGCGCACACATAAAGAGCCGGTCCGCAGTACAGTGACTTCATTGTGCTGCGGACCAGCGAAGAGGACACATCGGGGTGAGTATAGAGCTCTCCCCTCCCCAGCACTGCACCCCTCCCAGCAAGGAAGGGGGGGTCAGTTAACCCCTTCCTTGCTGGGATGGGTGCAGTCTGACATCAGTCTGGCCCCCAAGGGGTTAAGGGGGTCGTCGGATTACGTGGACTAGGTCGATGACCAGCGTTTTTTTGTTGTTGTTTTTTTTAATAAAATGGTCAATGAGGGGTGTGGGGGTGTTTTTATTTGAATAAAAGTTTTGTTTAACTTGTGTCTTGTCTTTATTTCTTTACTTTATAGACTTAGTAGTGGAAGCCGTCTAATAGACGGAATCCATTACTAAGTTGGGGCCTAGTGTTAGCCGGTATAAAATGGCTAACACTAACCCCCTATTATTACCCCAGTACCCAATGCCACCAGGGGTACTGGGAAGAGCCGGGTGCCAGTGGTCCCGGAGCGTCAAAATTGGCGCTCCTGGACCGGGCGGCAGCAGGCTGGTAAGATTTAGGCTGGGGAGGGCCTAAACCAATGGCTCTTCCCACCCTGGTGTTACCAGGCTGCTGTCGTTTGGTTTTTAACCCGGCTGGTTATAAAAATAGGGGGGACCCTATGCGTTTTTTTTTTATTTATTTAATATATATATAGTGGATTGCTGCATGATTTGAATAAACACTTATTTCTTCACATTGAACCTGTGTGCCGTGGACTTTCCCGTGATATATATATATAAATATACATTTATTTATATATATATTTATTTTAACAGTATATTTAATTGCAAAATGATGGATTCGTTAGAATTAAATTATTGACCAACGAAAGGGACTTTATTACAAAGAAAATGTGTTTTATTAATTTAATATATTAACTATTAGAGGCATTGGCATTCGGCATCATTGCCGGCTATTTTTGAAGTACTCCGTACGGACCGCCTGTCAATCCACGGCCGCGTTTCCAGCCGCAAACAATGGTCTTGTTCATTTTTTACGGGTCCGTTTACGATAGGGCCGTAGATTCATACATAGTGTGCACTGTGCAGCCGTATATCGTATACTTTCCAGCGTACGCATGAACCACCAAAAATACCGCCGCACAATTACAGCCGCAAATACAGCCGCACACTTACATAGTCTGAACCTGGCCTTAAAGTTGTTTTTTAGGAAAATAACTGCATCACCTGCCGAACGGACCCCAGGACAGATCTTGGATTAAAAGCAGCTATCCGAAGGTACAAGTGATTTGGGGGGGGGGGGGGGGGGTCAGATTGTGGGTACAGAGTCGCTTTAAAGTGAGGGAATCTGTTTGGCACAGACATTTCACTCTGAATTTTGTCCAAAATTTTAAGGGGTCATTTTGTGCAAAATGGAGGGCTACTTCTATGCCAGACTCAGAGACACCTGTCCAAAAGCCCCTTCCCACATCTTAGAATCTGACAGTCGATAATCTCAAATCAAGGTTTGGTTCATTTGCTTATCTCTAGATCACAATGGACCCCTCATAATGATGCCAGGTTTTACCAGTCATCACATGGTGTTGTGGTTTATGTTTAATATCTTCCAGGACTTCCTAGGGCTGCATCCGACTTCTTCAGCCCCTGCTAATCAAACGCTGCACGCTCTAGTTTACACAGACCTAAGCATGTGCTGTCTCATCTGATACAGTGCCCTAACTGATCTAAATCGGAGGTGGAAGATTCAGGCAGGGACTAGATGGCGACCAAATTGTTGTTGTGTTCCCTGAATTGTGCTGCATCTCAGATACTGTGTTTGGGGTCATTATAGAACCTGCAAGTGAGAGCGGCCATAACCTGGCAATGAGAAATCTATCTAGATACTTGAAGGTTGCAACAGGACCCCATTTACTTACTATTCTGGGATGTAAGACAGAGATCTCTGGCTGTATCTCCTGTGTTACAGCCAGACTGACACATAACCATGTCTGTAAGGGTAATTGTTCTATAGTAGCGCTTCTCGAACTGTGAGACACTGGTCACTGGTCGCTGGTAAGGGTCAGGGTGGTGACAGCTCTGTATTATCAGAGTAGGCTCCATACTCACAGGGGGTTAAGAATCTGCAATGATGCCAGTGCTGCTGTGTGTATTTGTATGTGTCTCTGCCTATGTGTGTCTTTTTGTGTGTGTCTGTGGGGGACATTTATGAAGTCCGGCGTTTTTTACGCCGGGCATACAAATGTCCCCACAGCTCTGGAGCTCAGGGGATTTATGTAGAGGCACATTGGAGCCCGTCCATGCGAATAATCTGAAACCTACACCAGCTCAGAGCTGGCATAAGTTTCAGTATCATTTTCCCCCCAGAAAAATGATAAATTTGGCGCACGCAAAGGCCGCTCCCCCTTTGCATGCTGCCGCACCCCCTGTAACGCCCCCTCTCCGCCCCACTGGCGAAGGTGGCGCAGATCGGCCCAATGCGAATAAAATATTTGCAAAAAGAACTTTTGCAAATATTTTTTCGACGATTGGGCTGATCTCCGCCTAAAAAAGCATTTGCGCCTTTTAATACATGTCCCCCTGTGTGTGCTGCATAGAAACATAGAAGCTTGTCGGCAGAAAAAGAACACTTGCTCCATCAAAAAGAACACTTGCTCCATCTGACCTTAATTCCTTTTGTATTATCTGCATTGTGGTGCTGATTTACAGGTGGAGCAGTATGTATTTGTGCAGTGTGATGTTGGGTTATACAGGTGGAGCAGTATGTATTTGTGCAGTGTGATGTTGGGTTATACAGCTGGAGCAGTATGTATTTGTGCAGTGTGATGTTGGGTTATACAGGTGGAGCAGTGTGTATTGGTGCAGTGTAATGTTGGGTTA
The DNA here is from genome assembly GCF_027789765.1 of Dendropsophus ebraccatus. Lineage (NCBI taxonomy): Eukaryota > Metazoa > Chordata > Amphibia > Anura > Hylidae > Dendropsophus > Dendropsophus ebraccatus. The sequence continues at coordinate 27,871,895 of NC_091458.1, read as the reverse complement.
TACAGGTGGAGCAGTGTGTTTTGGTGCAGTGTAATGTTGGGTTATACAGGTGGAGCAGTGTGTTTTGGTGCAGTGTGATGTTGGGTTATACAGGTGGAGCAGTGTGTTTTGGTGCAGTGTAATGTTGGGTTATACAGGTGGAGCAGTGTGTTTTGGTGCAGTGTGATGTTGGGTTATACAGGTGGAGCAGTATGTATTTGTGCAGTGTGATGTTAGGTTATACAGGTGGGGCAGTATGTATTTGTGCAGTGTGATGTTGGGTTATACAGGTGGAGCAGTATGTATATGTGCAGTGTGATGTTAGGTTATACAGGTGGGGCAGTATGTATTTGTGCAGTGTGATGTTGGGTTATACAGCTGGAGCAGTATGTATTTGTGCAGTGTGATGTTGGGTTATACAGGTAGAGCAGTGTGTATTGGTGCAGTGTAATGTTGGGTTATACAGGTGGAGCAGTGTGTATTGGTGCAGTGTAATGTTGGGTTATACAGGTGGAGCAGTGTGTTTTGGTGCAGTGTGATGTTGGGTTATACAGGTGGAGCAGTATGTTTAAGTGCAGTTTGATGTTGGGTTATACAGGTCCTTTTTTGCTGCACTGTGGTCTTGGTTTGCTACTAGTACAGAGGTAATTATTGCTGCACTGTAGTGTTGATGTACTGCAGGTGGATCAGTATGTATTCTGCACTGTGGTGTTAGTTTACTACAGATGGATCAATATTTGTTGCTGCCCTTTGATCTTAGTTTCCTACAGGTGGAGCAATATTTATTCCTACAAAGTGATGTTGGGTTAGTCCAGGTGGAGCAGTATTTAATGTGCACTATGGTGCTGATCTGGGATATTGTGTGCACTACATGGCGGTATCTGGCGCTGTGTAGTAGTATGTGTTTGTTGTTGATGCCCCAGCATCAACATGGATCTCCTGGTGAGGCCCGAAAACGAAACGTTTGAGAAGCCCTGTTCTATAGGATGCAACCTGCTATACTTCTAAAGTGAAGTTTGTTGCATGTGTCGGCGAGTCCTTATCATTAGAGGCGCCCTGTATTTTCCTTTTCTAAATAAACACTGTATTTGCACTCCCAGCAGTCTGCCACTAGGTGTCAGCATTACTCTGCGCTACTTGTATAACATTCGCACATAGTCACTCCTGAGTGAACTTGTTTCCTCAGTATCTATTACAAGACGTTCACAGTCCAGTTCACAGGATGTTACGGGCGCCTCCACCGCATCTAAAAATACAGAACAGCATGTGCTAATAAGTGCATTTGGCCTTTATAGAAATGCTTTTGGTTTTTTTTAACATGTGGTTTTCCTTGCTGCACTAATTCCCCATTGGTGTTATAGAAGATAAAGTCATCCATGAAACTTGTAGATTTAGGCCTTAAGGCAGCGACAGGTATTTTTATACATCCCAACCATAGCTAGGTTAGGGCCTCCTGTTGTAAGATCCAATGTTCACATCATACCTGTCCACTATTAGGACCTAATGTCAGGGAGAAAGGCATGTGATGTATGTGACGTGTAACCGCATATACCTACATGCAGAGCAGACCCTTCATATACTGTGATCGAGAATCACTGGCCTCACCCATTGGACAACATTGTATATAAGATCTCATGAAGGAAGCCATAGAGCCCCCATTACAGTGACAGCCATAGTGCCCCCATTACAGTGACAGCCATAGTGCCCCCATAGCCACACTGACCAATCACAGCAACAGTCATAGTGTCACCAGAACAGCGACAGTTAATGTACAACAGTGACAGCCACAATACCCCATTAAAGGGGTACTCCAGAGAAAATAAATGGTTTTTTTTTTCTAAACAGCTGGTGTCAGAAAGTTATACAGATTTGTAATTTAATTGCATTTAAAAATCTCCAGTTCATATCAGCTGCTGTATGTCCTGCAGGAAGTGGTGTATACGTTCCAGTTATTATTATTATTATTATTATTTATTTATAAAGCGCCCTTAGTTCCAGAGCGCTATACAATAGATAGGCAACAGGCAGGAACAATACAAGATCAGAAAACATTACATGAAGGCAAAAGACAGACTGGTACATGGGGGAAGAGGACCCTGCCCGCGAGGGCTCACAATCCAGTCTGACACAGTGCTCTCTGCTGCCATCTCTGTCCATTTTAGAGAAGTAGCAAATCCCCATAGAAAACCTCTTCTGCTCTGGACAGTTCCTGACATGGACAGAGGTGGCAGCAGAGAGCACTGTGACAGACTGGAAAGAATACATCACTTCCTGCAGGACATACAGCAGCTGGAGATTTTAAAGTGATGTAAAGGAGATTGATGGAACTTTACATTTGATTCAATTGATCCCATCCAAATAGATCCAGATAGGGTCCCTCAGATAAAGCATCATTAATCGTGTGTCAGATTCCCTTTAAGGGTCTACTATGGGGTCTGATTAATTTAGGAGTCTGGTCTGGAGTCTGAATTTATTTAAGGATCAGGAGTCTGATAAATGTGGATGTCCAGTCTGTGATGTAAATAATATCAGGGTCTGATCTGTGGTATGAATTCTTTTAAGGGTCTGGTCTGGGGTCTGATTGAGGTTAAGCGGCAGGGGTCTAAAGTAATTTAAAGCGTAACTGTCATATTTTTTTTTATTGCAGAAATCAGTAGTATAAGCGATTTTAAGAAACTCTGTAATAGGTTTTATCAGCCAAAAAAGCCTCCTTCTGTACTCAAGAAGCAATCTCTCAGCCTCTCCCCCTGACTTCTCATCTGTGCATTATCAGGCAAACACGTCTTCATTACAGAGAAGCCAGTGAAGACGGGCTCTGCTCTCTCCATTGTAAGCCTATGAAGGGGGGAGGGGCTGAGGGAGATGAGGGAGCAGGAAGAGGTGACATGAAGGCCAGCTGTTTGTAGACTCTCTGGGCACCTAAAACGCAGGATTCTGGGGTCAGAAAGGTCAGTGCTTATCTATGAACTTACTGAGAGAAGATTGCAGGGTGTTGTGCTGTGCAGGACTGCTCCGTGCTCAGTCACTCCTAACAGCCCCTCCCCTCTCCATAGCCACATAATGGACACAGAAATCCAGCTTCATCTGCAGTGAGGGGGGAGGCTGGGAGATTGCTTTTTCAGTCCAGAAGGAAACTCTTTTGGTTTATAAAACCTATTACAGTTTCTTAAAATCGCTTGAACTGTTGATATTTAATGTTTTTAAAAAAATGACCCTGAAATGACAGCTACGCTTTAAGGCTCTATATTCAGGGGATTGATGAATTTAGAGGTCTGGTCTGGGGTATGATTAGTTTAATGTCCTAATATATGGCCTGATTAATTTAGATCTGAAAGTAAAGTAAACAATACCTAGTTTACATAGGAGTGTAGGGATACCGTGTCAGTCACTAAAGTTTTTTTTTTCTTCCCAGACTAACATATAGTCTAGGAAAACAGCTTGTTGGCAATGCAGGGATCATTTTCAGGCAATTTTCAGGTAATCTGGTCTGGTCAGGGGGAAGTCATCATGGCCATCCTGGCGGATGGCAGTCTACAATCAGATCACTGGATGTAATGTGTATTCTGCCTCTGACTGGGTTTGGTCACTTCTGTATTCTCTTGTATAGTCTGCATGTGAGATAGCAGAATGCCTGTGCAGACTAGGTCACTGTATGGCGGTATTATTAGTCTTTGTATAGTGGTATTGTACACTAGTCCCTGACCATGTTATTCATTTTAAATAGGAGGGGGAAGGTGTGGGTGCATAATTTACTAAATCTGCCTATGGCATAATAATATCTTCTCCTCGCCAATATAGCGTATGACTCGGCACAACTGTTTCTTCTATACCAACCAAAGACACCCCCCCCCCCCCCCGCCATCCAGAAACGACGTCTGCAGTCTTGACAGTCGAGGAGAGGGGCTGTTTAAGATAAGATGTTTCATTAATTACCTTAAGTAAAAGACGTGATTCATTGTGCGTTGTTCTTGGCATACGGGAGATAAATGAGGCTTCGGAAGAACAGATGAGAAGATGAATGAGGCCGGCATTGAGCCACTCCTGATACCAAATACATGAATGGGCATTAAAGCTGTCCAGTAATATAGTTTTGATGTGTCTGAAGTATAGAATGGGCAATTGACCATTTCGGCCTTGGACAATTTATTATGTAAAATTAAGCGTATCATAAAGTGATTAGCTATGGGCTCGTACCCTTCATTGCCCATGGGCCGAGATCAGTGGAGGGTTATCGTTTACTTTTACTTCTTGCATTTCTAATACAGAGATGAAAATCAGCCAGCCAGTAGTTAGTAATGAGCGAGCTTGTCCAACGTTCAGGTTCATCCAAACCTGAACACTCGCCATTTGACTCCAGGTAACTACTGGTAGAGCTGAGTGAACTTGCCGAACCTTTGGGTTCTTCCGAACCCCAACGCTTGGCATTTGACTTCCGGTGGTTGGATGCAGCCCTAGGGCTACCAGGAAAACATGGATACAGCCTATGGCCTATGGATGCATCTGTGTTTTCCAGGACTCCCTAGGGCTGCATCCAACTTCTCCAACCACCGGAAGTCAAATGCCAAGCATTCGGGTTCGGCAAGTTCACTCAGCGCTACCAGTAGTCACCTCATTGTCCACTATATCAGACATGATGACCCCCATGTAGCGTCAATACCCCCTTTACAAACATTAGACACTGGGGAGATTTATCAAACATGGTGTAAAGTGAAACTGGCTCAGTTGCCCCTAGCAACAAATCAGATTCCACTTTTTATTTTCTAAAGAGTCTGTGAGGAATGAAAGGTGGAATCTGATTGGTTGCTAGGGGCAACTGAGCCAGTTTCACTTTACACCATGTTTGACAAATCTCCCCCACTAAATTCCATCTAAAATGGCCTCTCTCTTAGCCACAACGTCTTCCTTCTGCATCAGCCCAGTCCGCGTTGGCTTCTTTCTAACATCGCTTCAAGGTCACTGACTTAGAAATAAGAAGACGTCTCAGCCACTTTTCAATCATATCCACACCCTAACATGTGTTGCCAAAATCCCATTCTATACGCTGCAACATCTGACCGTAACGGCAAACATGGCGGAATTATCACGCATGACTGAACTCTATCTAATACTGGATGTGAACTCGGTCTTTAGTTGTTGTTGGAGAAGAGAAGAGACGAGGCAAAATGTCTGTATAGAAGTGGGCTGCCAGCGGCTGACCCTACTCCAGTGACAGCGTGATTGTCTTTGATGAAAAGCTTGAACCGAGGTTAATGGATATGTGACACTTTATAAAGAGGCTTCTGCTCCTTCTCAGCGAGTCCTTGGACGGTGGCAGAGACGCTCTTGTCACAGGAACTGCCAGAGGTTCACCGTGCAGTAATATAAATTATTATACCACTTCAATGAGGGTTCTTAAAGGGGATGAAGCCTTTCCCGTCTACATAATCCTGTAGGTAATCGACAGTGGCAACACAAAACATGAACTGGACTGATACAGTCCTAAGCAGTACCATATAACTAAGGCATCTCTTCTTCATCGCTAAAGTTTGTGTAACCCCACTCTTATAATATCCCCCGTACTTGACTTCTCTCTTAGGCCATGTTCACACAAAGAACGTACTCTAGACACACCCCGTATGGGCCGTATAGAAATAAATGAGCTCTTACAGCCGCAGAAACATGCAAATATCTGCCAACGTTCGGCCAATATAACAAAGGCCGTTGCTAAGCAACGACCATTGTTATACTGTGTGTGAACATAGCCATATGGAGTTCACCAGCCATCAGCTGTAATTTGCAGGGGAATCAGCCAGAACCAGCACAGGGCATATGAAGTATTAGGCTAGGTTCTCATCTGAAACTAGCCGTATGCATGTAGTGTGTGGTGGAAAATTGTCCGATCCATTGATTTTAATGTAACGCACTTGCATGTAATTATTTGGGTGATCTGTGTAATGCCTAGACATGCGGGGTCCTCCAGTCAGAGATTCTCTTCCTAGCTTCCCTCTACTTTGGGTAATGGGGGTATTGTATAGTGGGTATAATGCTGCTGGGAGTGGGAGAATATAGGTTGAAGATGGGTCCTCCTCCCTGTTAGCATTCACGATGGCCATATAATTAGATGGGGATCACCAGTCCTTCTGTCCTCAGCAAGTGGTTTGCATGGGTGCCCTGGGTGGTAATGTCAAACTCAGGGTTTACATGGAGAGATTTGTCTGACAGATTTTTGAAGCCAAAGCCAGGAGTGGATTAGAAAAGAGGAGAAATCTCAGTCTTTACTTTATGACCTGTTTACTGTTTATAGTCTGTTCCTGGATTTGGCTTCAAAAATCTGTCACATAAGTCTCTCTGTGTAAACGCACCCTAATAAACAGGGTGTTCCATATTAAACGACTGACCATATTACTAGTATAACCAAGAAGTTGGCACCCCCCCCCCCCCGGCTTTGGAAGACAACTCACTAGTGCAGCTGGTCTCATGTTTTCCATGCTCTTTCCTCCTCTCTTCGGTGGGATCCACCTTTACTGGGCCTATGAAATTCATACTTTTATGAGTAGTGTTAAGCGGACTTGATGACCTATTTGGGTTTGGTAACGTTCTCTGAAGCCGAACGCTCAGCATTTGATTCCCCACACCTGAAGCAGTTAGATGCTGCCCTACGTCTGCCAGGAAAATATGAATACAAGGGCTGTACCCATGTTTTCAAGGCCTTCATTGGGTGGCATCTAACCTTTCCAGACACCGGAAGTCAAATGCTGAGCGTTCGGGTTCAGAGAACATTGCCGAAACAGGTCACCAAGTCTGCTGAACACCACCTATGAGCACTGCTCTTCTCTATATAGGTATCTAGGCACCTTCAGGCATGATGAGTGCTGGGGCACAGGCTGTTTCTGAACTCTCATCCAGTCTAAGCTTAAGGATCTCATATAACCTATACAACCCCCTTGGTCCTAGTGAGCACCCATCCCTTCTGGACTGGCCGTAACGTGCCCCTACTCTTCAGCCCTGTGTTGGGGTACCATCCCCTTTATGTAAGGGTACATAAGTGCAATAATACACACATGCAAAAGCCTGTGACGCCTTCCATCTCTGGATCGGTGTAGGTTCTGCCATTCGGACCCCGACTGATCATAACAATAGCATATTCTGGCAATATGCCATTGTTTTCTGTAATGTCAATAATCCTTTAAGGGGACCTGTCAGCTACTTGATGTTGCCCGCGTGAGAGCAGCACGCCGCAGTGACAGGCATGCTGATTTCAGCATTATGTATGTATATGCTGTAGTTTGGCCAAACTTACATTTTATGCACAGTAATAGGGAGAAATCTGTCAATCAGCAGAAGGGGGGAGGGGGGGAGGGGGAGCCCAGATAAAGTCACCAGACTCCTGGCTTACAGCGCTCGCGGAGCACTGCAGCAAATAAATTATAAGCCTGGCCAATCTACTGCATGACTAGTGATGCAATTATATGATATAGTCATACATGGAAACATACTTCTGGACATCAAAAATGTCCAGCTGAATGTAGAGGCCAGGCCCTGTGTATATAGGACATGCCTGATACATAACATTGAATGTAACATAGTGGACATGACCCCCTTTTATCAAACCACAGAATATATATAGAACACCCAAACTAATACATATCACTAGACCAGTCCCCTAATCAAATACGGACCACAGACCAGTCCTCTAAGCACACACAGACCCCAGACCAGTCCCCTAAGCACATACAGACCCCAGATCAGTCCCCTAAGCACATACAGACCCCAGATCAGTCCCCTAAACAAATACAGACCCAAGACCAGTCCCCTAAGCACATACTGACCCCAGACCAGTCCCCTAAGCACATACTGACCCCAGACCAGTCCCCTAAGCACGACCCGACTCCCAGAGCTGTGCAGGCTGTGGCTGCTGGAGAGGATGATGGCAGAGGGACACTGAGGGACACAGGGCACTGGAGGGACACTGAGCATCCCTCTGCCATCATCCTCTTCAGCAGCCACAGCCCGCTCAGCTCTGGAAGTCGGGTGGAGACATCACCATGTTATCCAGGAAGTGACATCACCATGTTATCCAGGAAGTGACATCACCATGTTATCCAGGAAGTGACATCACCATTTTTATCCAGGAAGTGAAGCCTTGATGCAGTAGTAAGTGCAGGGAAAAAGCACTTTATAAGCATTTCCTGTAATAAGTATATATTGGTGATTTGTATAACTTTTTTTTTTATTGGGGGGGGGGGGGGGGGGGCAATACAATACTTTAATAAAAATTTTCACCGGACTTCTTTAATACAGATTCCAATTCAGACTACCTCTAAATATAGACACCAGATCAGAGTATCCCCAAAGTACATTGTATTTTATAGACATTTGGGAATGTTCGGCAGACATAGATATAAATATAATGATATAATATAGTAACAAGTTATCTTTTAATTATATATATATATATATATATATAGTTTTTTGAGTTATGTTTTATTACATTTACAAATGATTTGTGAGGAATGAATAGTAATGGCTTGTATAAATGAATGCGCTGTTTCAGCTCAGCTACATTAACATAGTATACAATGCTGAATCCACACTGATTATTAATGTGTGCAGCGCTGCCACTCACTCGGAGGATATTACCGCACCTGTCATTCTGGAGCTGTGTTTCTCGGTGAATCACATACAATCACTTTGATATCAGCTCCGTGACTGTCAGCGGTCCCTAATAAACTAGTTTGATAAGCTGACACTCGCTCCATTGTTACCTGCTATAAGCACGAATATCGCTATATCAATTACAGCCGTATGTGTCACTGGTTGTTAATATAGGGAGCCGATACTTTTGTTTTTTTTTATGGGAAGTCAGATTTGACGGGAACGGTGACATATTATTATTATTATTATTATTGTTATTAGTCTGCAGTGGGCGCCTCTATTTTTATCACATACATACATGTATTTATTTGTTCCCAATAATAAAGTGGAATAAACCATGTCAGGTGGGCTCAGGATCGGCACATTTGAAGTTTGTCTATTATAGGGAGATATGCAGATTTGTAAATTCTATTTAAGGCTGGGTTCACACACAGTATATTTCAATCAGTATTTGGTCAATCCACGAGTGGATTGAAAACACAGAAAGCCTCTGTTCACACAATGTTGAAATTGAGTGGATGGCCGCCATATAACGGTAAATAACTGCCATTATTTCAATACAACGGCTGTTGTTCTAAAATAACAGCAAATATTTGCCATTAAATCACAGCCATCCACTCAATTTCAACATTGTGTGAACAGAGCCTTTCTGTGTTTTCAATCCACTCCTGGTTTTGGTTGCAATATGGACAACAATGCTGACTGAAATATACAGTGTGTGAACCCAGCCTAAAATATTAATGCCACCTCTGTCTGTATGAGGAACTGCCCTGATCAGGAGAGGTTTTCTATGGGGATTTGCTCCTGCTCTGGACAGTTCTTGACATGGACAGAGGTGGCAGCAGAGAGCACTGTGGCAAACTGGAAAGAATACACCACTTCCTGCAGGACATACAGCAGAAGATAAATACTGGAAGACTAGAGTCTTTTTTTTTTAATAGAAGTAATTTACAAGTCTTTATAACTGGCACCAGCTGATCTTTTAATCTGCAGTGCTGTGTCATACTGGTGTGTCTGTGCCCCAGGCCTGCGACACCTCTCCTTCCTCCCTCCCCACCCTCCTCATCATAAGGAACACCCCCAGGCAGGATTTATCCTATTCATCACTTGTTTAAGCTCCACTTGGGCTGTAGCGACACAGGTGCAGTTTAGACGAGCGATGAATAGAAATCCTGCCTGGGGGCATTCCTAATGATGAGGAGGGTGGAGAGGGAGGAAGGAGAGGCGGCACAGACCTGGGGCACAGACACACCAGTATGACACAGCGCTGCAGATTAAAAGATAATTTTTTGCTGTAACCAAGGCATTTTGTCTCATCAAACGGATGGTACTAGCGGTTTGGTGGGGTGGGTTGGTGGATACAGAGTCGCTTTAAATACAAATGAGATGCAATACCACACACATCCTGTGGACAATGGTGGCACTTTTAATTTTTTTAAAGAGAGCAGACGTGTTTTTCCAATCCTGTGCAATCTTTTTATTATAAGACCAGAATGTCGACCTTGTTGCTCTTTGTCTATAAATGTACAGTACTATGAGGACGACCCCTGTGCATAACAATATAAATGAAGGGAGGGAAATAAATACCAGGCCCTTATGTACTTGTTGGGGGCCCCATTTTGATTGTTGCTGCGGATCCCCCTCTCTTGTATGCACCCCAGCTCTGAGGTTGTATCCTGAATACACCGCTGTATATATATATGCTGATGCTGCATCTTTGTAATTTTCCATTCTAGACATGAAATGATTGTTAGCAAAGCAAGATGAAAAGCACCCAAACCCCTAAAGGAATAAAATATAACAACATTTCGCCTCTGGTTTTCCTTCTGTACCTTTCAACTTCTGCCAGAGACTGAGATCACACAAGAAGAAGGGAAATTATTTTACCTTAAAGTGCACCTACCAGTATGGGAGAACTAGAAACCATTACATGAATTGGATTTCGGCAGTACAGAGCTCCATTCCCCTTTAAACCATCACACACTTGCCCCCATTGCTCTTGACAATGTGTGTGCAGTGTCCTACTGCGTGTGTTTCAATGCTGTAATATGGATATTGTACGCCCCCATATTGCACTTTGCTGATGCATATTATTATGCATTGCTAACACATATAATTTATCTACCGTTTATTCTGCTGCCATCTATTTTGGTCATCATGGTCAGAGCAAGTGATAGTCTGATAGTAGACACCCACACTGGGATGGAGAAGGTGGACCGAGGACATAAGGGCCTGGTATCTGTTTCCTCCCTTCTTTAATAGTACAGCCAGAGTCCTTACTCCATATTGTCTATGTGCCATAACAAAAATTATGCACGTGGGTAGTCCTGATGGGACATTTATCGACAAAAAGTAAGAAGGTTGGCTGTAGAGGATGGTTAGTTTGTTGGAGAGTGTGGTGTAGAGAACATAAGAGTATAAAGCGGAGAGAGAGAGAGACATATGCTGGGTCACTTGGGAAAATAGGCCAGTGGAGACTCTCTGGAGACCTAAGCTAACCCAAAAGGACCAGTTCTAGGGGTTCGATATTGTTCATTCAGAGTGCCAGTGGTGTCAAGAGGGTCACTTCCTCCAGGTAATTTTCCAGAGAGTCCCAATGGCTGAGAACCATATTGTGCGTTAGCTAGGAAAAGCTGTACATGTGCCTTGCTGCATTCCAGGACCTGTTGGTTTTCAGGCCGGGCCTGGTCTTCAGAGTAGCTGAAGTGATTACAAAGAGTTGCCTGCACTCCGCAGCTGGGCACTGCAGAGCACCAGTGGAAGCAGAAGTCTCATGAGAACCAACTGAGAGCCAAGTGGTGTGCACCATATTCTCATTTGGAGAAGAGAGTTACGAGACTGTGGGTACCTCAACCTACATAGTAGTAGGTTGAGGGTGTTGCCTTGATCTGCCTTGATCTGTCAACATATTCCTTGTACAGTTGGATCAAATGTTTACTGACAACTGTGAATTAGCTTCTGTGCTGGTTCCCTGTGAAGTGCCTATTGTTAGATTGTGTAGAGAGGAGAGACTGTCTTTATTTCATGCTGACTTGCATGCCCTTCTATTGATTCACGACAATGTCTTTGACACTACCATCCAATTTCCAGCAGAACTACAGTTATCGGTGGGGGCTGACGCTATTATTGGATCACTGTGGGTGATCTATATCAGGTATATGATGGGGGGGGGGGGGGGGGTATATACAGTAAGTCCTAACACTTGCAGGTTGCTGTTGCAATGTACTATTTTTGTTGGTATTTTTGCCATGACAGCATGCACCTGCATAGTGTGAATAGTGGTATTGGAGTTCTGGCCATTTTCTATAGTTTTTTTTTATTTTAATTGTATTGTATGTGGATGTGTGTGTGTGTGTGTGTGGTGTTTCCAATAGACTTTAATTGGGTCTTGCATGCCCAGTTTTGTAAGCTTTGTATCAACATAAGAGAAACCATCTCTTTCTGAGGTCACCTTAACGTGGCGAGATGGTACATTCTAGTTGATCAAATAATTTGCTAAGAACCTTTTTTTTTAAAAAAAAAATTTCATCAGGAAGGCATCAGGAATCAAATGACGAAGGTTCGACAAGGTTTGAGTTCGATCGAACCTGAAAAATCCTGATGTTCGATCACCTCTACTCCCGGTGGCTGGAAAAGTTTGATGCAGCCCTAGAGCTGCCAGGAAGAGATGGCAACAGTGAATTTGTATACATCTTTTCCAAGACTCCCTAGGATGGCATCCAACTTCTCCAGCCACAGGTAGACAATGCAGAGCATTTGTGTTCGAACCCGAACTTTTGGCAAGTTTGCTCATCACTAATTATAGACTTCGCCCGTGTTCGATCAAACCTAAAAAATCATGATGTTCGATCATCTCTAACCGGGAGATTCGGGTGAACGTTGCCGAACCCGAACTTTCGACAAGTTCGCTCATCACTATCTATGATTACTAGAAATAACTAGAAATTGGTGAAGTGAATAGAATTGTAATGAACGCCCTGGTAGGACTCTTGTTCACAGTGTTAACCTAGTATAATTCCTTATACAGTATATGAGGCATGGCTGAACAAGCCCAAGTCTGATGGACTCTCTATAAACAAGACAACACTTTGTGTTCAGATAAACAATAAAGCTGATTAGGACGTTCGCAGTGGAAAAAACAGCCGTCGGCAGAAATTCCCATGAGTGTCGCCTGTCCCATTCACCTTCCTCCATTCAATGCCATGAATAAGAATCTCAGCAACGTCCATTTTCCTGGGATTATTGCAGTTATCAGAGGGCCGCAGATATGTAAAACACAACACGTTCCTCCAGCAAAGTGCGAACGTGTTTGTTGTTATATTTTTTTTTCCACTTAATTACACGATTAAATGAGAAATAATCGTCTAATGTTCTGTGAGTGAATTTCCTTTATTAGAATTAAATTGCACTTTTTTTTTTAGATTCTAAAATTATAAAGATTTATTGTTGGAAAGCAAAATTCGCTAACAATTAGGTTGAGGGGGGGGGGAAACATAGTGTATATAACATGCAGTTGCTATGCGGCCCTTACCAACCTCTTTATACTGCGGTGAGGATAAGAACCCTACAGGACCGGCCTCACTAGAGAACCTGCATTGGTAAAAACAAGGGAGTGGTGGGCTAGGCCTTGGGTCTAGGAAAGGGTCTGGAGAGGACTAAGGGGGCCCTTCTCTTCTTTGCATGCCACTGCATACATATCAGACACCTTATGCAGCCATGAGCTTCTATGGGAATGCGAATAAAATCCAACTAAGCCATTTTTTCTTGCCCCTGACGTTGCCCCTGTACAGATTAAATTATTGTCTGACCCCACAGACATTGGCAGGTTTGCTCAAATATTAACATGTATAGGCACTGTTACTTGTCCATACTGGTAACTGGTCGTGGGGCACAAAAACTATAAGAGCTAAACACCATTGTCTGCTGCAGTGTCAACCTTTCTTGGGGGTCAGACACTACACATGCAAAGTCAGGACTGTGCACTGTATTATGGATCTGTTCTACTGTTCTCGGTTCAATGTAGTTGTGTAAGTAATGTATACTGACAAGCAAAAGGGTAACAATGTTTTGACTTTCAGGCTCCATATCTCACCATCCACTACAACTCTGAACGTGAGACAACCATCATTTTATCATCTTGGCTATCTCATACATTAACTTGACTTGTACTATTTCACATATGCTTAGTTATGCAAACTCTTTCCATGTACCTGCATGATTACCGTTTACCGTTGTTTTGTTAGTGTCTCTGCTACACCATCCCAATGTTGGTGCATACTGGTCGACTCACTTGGGTTTGAATACAGCTTTTTCTTCAACTCTACCTACAAGTGTTTAGTTGGGTTGAGGTCTCGGGACTTTGGCGGCCAATCCAGCAGCTCTACTTCATTGTCATTGAACCAGTTCCTTGCCAAGTATGCTTCAGATCGGTTTCCTGTTGGAATACTATGTTGTCCTTTTCCTAACCATAGTACTCCAGTGTACGAAGTAACTCATCTTGTAGGATACTCACACGTTCTGTAGCTCAGCACTGAGACCACCATTGAGATCAGTCAAGTATCCAGTGCCTTTTGCTATGAAACAATCTCATCCCCTCCACTGAACTTGACAGTTACTTCAATTTCTCAATCTGTTAGCCCCTTTTTCTATGATTCTTTCAGACTCATTTGCACCTATCAGAATTCAGTCTATTGACTTTCCCCTTGTTGCTCCAAATCACCAATCTTCTACTGTCCACTTTCTATACTTTTTTTTTTTGCAAGCCAACTAACGCTTCTTACAATGATATTGTAGTTGAGATTTCTTCACCGTTTTCCAGGCCACCATTCCGGGCCACATCCCTGCAAAGAAAATTAAAACCCAGATGTAACTAGTTCCACTGAAAGAGTATTTCAGCTTTCATATCCCTTTGTTCACAGGTAGTTCTCAAGTTGTTTTTGAAGGTTTTGATGGGCGAGAGTCTGATGTTCTGGAGTAGTAAATATGGGAGACAATCCGAGAAATCCTGGCATGGCTGTGTAAGAAGAGGCCAAAAAGAAGATGTTCTAGGATCGGAGAGTACGTGAGAGGAAATAGGAGGAGCAGATCGGGTCAGAGACAGGCTGTGAACATTGCATTGTTAATATGTTAAACTGAATTTGTTGGTCAATGGGCAGCCAGTGAAGGCATTAGCAGAAAGGAGAGACCGAGGTGGAACAAGGAATTTGATAAACCAGTTAGCAGATCTGAGGGTGGATTTGGGGTGCTCAAGAGTGTTAGATGGGAAGCCACAGAGAAGGATATTGCCCTAGTTTAGGAGATAGAAGATGGAGGCATGCACTAGAATATTTATTCAAAGCTGAGAAAAGAACAAGTTTAAGAAATGTTTTTGAGGTGGAGCCGGCAGGAGGTTAATAGGGTTTGCATGTGTGGTTTGAAGGGCACGGCAGACTTAAAGTTTATCCCTAGGCAGCGAACTTGTGGGACTGGGGAAAGAGTAAATCTGTTGAATGAGATTAATAGTTCAGGTGGTGAAAGATTTTCTGGAATGGAAGAAGACTAAACCAGTTTTCTCCATGTTGAGTTTTAGAAAGCAGGTGGAGAAGAAGAAGGTTATAGTCAACGAGCACTCAAGAATCCAAAGGTATTAAATAGTCATAAGACATAAGAGTGCTTCTTAAATCGATCCTAGGCTAAAAGTATAAGTGGCGAAGAGTAAGGGGTCTCAGGATGTACTGTATAGTGGCATGGTGAAATTAACTGAGCGCTATGTCAGGTGTCCACTGTAGACTGATATTCATCTAGCACCGTTAACTATATCTCAACACGAACTAAGCGTCTTCTTAGGTAGAATTTAATATTGTGATGGGTTATTACTTTGTATGACTGTATGGTTGTGTCATTGTGGCCTTTTTTCCTCACAATCAGGACTGGCCATAGCTTCGGGGTCATTGTGAATCCAAGGAGAACTTGGCTTGAAAATTTTGCAACATGATAGTTATGAAGGCATTGCCGAGTCTGGAATATAGCGAATAGTTCCCCATTACTTGCACAACACGACACACTCTTTATCCAGTTCACATTCTTTTAAAGCTGTTCTGCAGTGAAGTTTTTTCTTTTTGGCGTCTTCAGCCCTTGTTTGCCAAGAATACTGTAGGACTTAATTCATTACCAGACTGTCTTGTGTCTAATGTTCTATTCTGTTGACTTATTATGTATTTAATCATGAGATCACCGTTGTGCTGTCCTCGCAGATGTTTGGCATTTTCACCATTTCAGCAATGTATTGATTGTGCTGGAGGTAGACAGTAATTTATGCCGAGATGCAGAATTCCCACTTGTGAGCATGCAGCGGGGTCACAGCCACGTTGTCCATTTCATGTTTTGACAGTAATGAGGTCACAGTTGTCTGTGCAGATAAGAAGCTGCAGACACTTGCTTTAATCTTCTCATATATTAAATGGAGAATATTACATGACATGTCCAATACCGAGGACGTCTCCTGACATAAGATTGTTATAAGTTTACTTTCCAGGTGTATTTGCTTAAAAAATTACCCTGTTGGACTATTGGAGGGGCCCACTTTGTGGGAGAACCGAAGTGCATGGTCACTGTCAGGCATGAGGGCTTCACAACAAAATGGCTCCTGTGCTCCCCACGGGTTGATACAAAGGTAAGGGGGGCTGCACCGATGGACATATTCCCCAAGGGCAAACGTCAATAAGGCAAAGTTATCTCAGTTACTGGAAAAAGAACAACTTTTGCCTTCTTCTCAGGTTCTGGAGTAGAGCTCAAGTATTGGGATAAAGGCAGTGTCGGACTGGGGTGTCTGGGGCCCACCAGAGGAAATGATTCTAGGGGCCCACCAATGAAGAACCAGTGAGAAACAACATGTCAGTCAGTGTTTGCGCAGGTTGTAAAGCTGGGGGCCCATCGGATGATTATCCAGTCCCCTGGTGGGCCAGTCCGACACTGGATAAAGATATGCCTTATATGAAAGTTGGCCAAACTCTTATTATAAGATGTATGGTGGCCCCTGACACTATAGGGGAAACATGAATGTTTAGCCAGATTATCCTAATGTCTTGGTTTCTAAGCTGATTGTTGCACAGGAATGTCTTGAATGGTTTGCTATCTTGGGGTCTTAAAGTGTCTCTCTGTTTGCGGTCTAAAGAGCTAGTCAGAGTTGCTGTTGTTAACATAAGTGCTAAAAAGCTAACCAGGACAGTATGTATTACTGCTTGCTACAGCGCAAAAGTTTATGGCATCCTATGTACAGTTTTACCCTGAGCTGCAGGATTTTCTTGCAAAAAGAAAAAAGAGAAGTTTTTGCCTCTTCAGAGCCTCTGAACCCAACCTAAACTAAGCTCAAGGAACTAAGGGACTTAAAGGGAAACTATGAGCAGGTAAGAAGTATCTAACCTGCTAATATGTCTCCATAGCGCTAGGGGCTCTGTTATTTGAAGGTAAGTTTCTTACCTTCCATCTTCGGTGCCATTTCCACGCACGGTGTAATTTATTATATATGTTTATGATGAAGTTTGGTGCCCCGGCCAGTGGCCTGTAGCCAGGCACTGATAGAGCTAGAGACTAAAGGAAAAAGTAATCACTATGAGGAAAGTTCTTACTAGAGAGAAAAAGTGTAAGTGTAGCTAGACCGAAGTGTTATCTGCAGCTGTGCAAGAGTGACATCTAGAGGTTGGAGTAAAGAACAGCGACCAACCTGTGACACTAGAGAAAAACTGTTTTACCAAAGTGTAAGAAGAAGAAAGAAAATACATAGTGTGACACTACTGAAGCATGATTGCAAAAAAAAGGAAAAAAAAATTGTGGAGTCGATCAATTCGGGCGAAAATATTTGTTTAACAATTTTCCGGCATTGTGCCATCCTAGCGGCTGCGGCCAGCAGTGGCAATGTATCGGTTAAACAGCAGATTATTATCCTAAATGATCCCCCCCGCTGCCAGTGAGCGGAGCGTCTGGTTATGTGAAGGCAGCGTCTCCTGACTGTATCATTTGTAATCAAGAAGCTGTGTAAATATATTTTATAAAATCTGCATGTTTTATGTGTTCATGTCGGCAGCCGCGCCCTCATCTAAATATCACGCATTAAAAATACATTTGCAGAGCGCGTGTTATCTTAACAGCGTAATGAAATATGCAGCTTTAATCACGCCAGGCACTGCATTGATTTTCAGTTCACAGCACCTCACTTAGATTGTGAAAAATTAATGTATCGTGGAAAGCGCCAGATTCTGGGACAGTCTGCAACCAATAACTGTACATAAATATCTGAGGGGGCAAAGCGGCTGTATCTCATCCGAAGTGCAAGAAGATAATACCAGGAGTCTCCGAGTCCACAAACTGCTAAGTCGCTGTATTTAGGCCGATCAAGTGTGATACTGCCTGCTGAAGTAATAAATTAAAGCCTAGTATGTGTGATACTGAGTCTCCTGAGCCTCAGTATCTAAGCCAATCCTGTTTGATACTGCAGTTTACAATACTAACTACTCACAGGATGCAGAGGGTGGGCCCAGGGGGGTGCAGAGGGTGGGCCCAGGAGCCTGAGGCTGCTCATGAAGTCTCTTAAAGGGGTAGTCCACCCAAAAAAAATTTCTTTCAAATCAACTGGTGCCATAAAGTGCCAGAGATTTGTAATTCACTTCTATTAAAAAATCTTAAGTCTTCCAGTACTTATTAGCTGCTGTATGTCCAGCAGGATGTGGTGTTTTCTTTCCTGTCTGACCCAGTGCTCTCTGTTGCCTCCTCTGTCCATGTCAGGAACTGTCCAAAGCAGGAGCAAATCCCCATAGAAAACCCCTCCTGCTCTCCAGACTGGAAATAATACAACTTCCTGTTGGGCATACAGCAGCTGATAAGTACTGGAAGGCTTGAGATTTTTTAATAGAAGTAAATTACAAATCTCTGTCACTTCATGGCAGCAGTTGATTTGAAAGAAAAATTTTTTGGGTGGACTACCCCTTTAAAGGGGTTGTTCAAAATTGTTTTTTCTTTCAAATTAACTGCTGGCAGAAAGTGTCAGAGATTTGTAATTTACTTTTATAAAGGAAAAATCTCAAGTCCAGTACGTATCAGCTGCTGTATATCCTGCAGGAAGTGGTGTATTCTTTCCAGTCTGACACAGTGCTCTCTGCTGCCACCTCTGTCCATGTCAGAAACTGTCCGGAGCAGTGGGCCCCTTAAGCTGTTATCATTTGCAGCACCTGGTGGCTTCCCGGGTTCTGGAAATGTCCCTTTAACTGTAAGCAATCCTGACGAGCACTTGCAGTTATTAAGTTATGACTATACTTGATGGCTTAGTGATCAGTCGGAAGGGGAGGGGGCCAATGAAAAGTTTGCTATGGGGCCCAGTCATTTCTAGTTCGCCCCTGTTCTGGTTTATCTGAGCCCAAACATTTGGCATTTAACTCCTGCTGCCTGGAGAAGTTGGATGCAACCCTTAGCTGTAGCCATGTTTTCCAGGACTCTTCAAGGCTGTATGCAACATCTTCAAAAAGTTGGAGTCGAATGCCGAACGATCGGGCATGGACAAACCCTACGTATAGACCATAGTATACCATAGTATAGTATAGACCTAGTTTAATAGTGTCCATTTTCTTCTCTGCATCACCAACCAGAGCTGGCGTCAGCAAAGGGCTTACCTGGCCAAGTGCCGGGGCACACAGTGCCTCTATGGGGCCAGAGAGGGAGAGGGGCCTGGTGTTCTAATGTTCTGCCTGCTTACTGTAGTGCAGGGTGATCGGCTAAACATCAGAGGACACAGGAGACGGAGCAGGACCTGCACAGAGACAGTGAAGGGTGAAGGACCTGATTACATGACCCAAAGGTCCTCAACCTTACATAGTGGAGAGCAGCCCGACAGAGAGGGAAAGGGAGAAGACTGAGCTGTAAGTGCTGTGTGTCAGTGTCTGAGTGTGTCAGTGTCACTCAGTCAGAGACAGTGTCAGTCCGTCAATGTCAGTCAGTCAGTGTCTGAGCCAATAATGTGTGTTTGCTCATGTTAGTGATGTCTAAAGTGATTGTGCATGGTGTGTGGATGATGGGGGCATAGTGGATGCATGGGGGCCCACTAAGGCTCTGGAGCCAGCCCTGTGCGAATTCGCAGCAAGACCGGCTGCAGATCCTGTTCTGTGAAGCTGAAGGGGTCCCATACGCGCAGCGGATCCGCTGCGTGTATTGGACCCAGCCCCTTTAACCCCTCCACAGCCCCGAGCATACATTACCTGTTCGGCATCGCGGCTGTGTGTGATGCTCCCCGCTCCCCTTGCTCCCCATCAGCCAATCAGTGCTGCCTGATTGGCTCAGGGCTGGGGCTGCGGGCAGGTGGTGGTGGTGGTGGGGGGGGGGGGTGAAGAAGCCGGGTCCTATACACGCAGCGGATCCACTGATTGTATGGGACCCATTCAGCTTCACAGTACAGGATCAGCAGCGGGTCTTGCTGCGAATTCACAGCGAGAAATCCGCTGCGGATCCAGTATGTGTGAACGTACCCTTAGCGTGTTTTCTTCCTGGTGAATTACCATAGATAATGCCACTTTTGCAACCTTCACCGTGCTAACCGATAGAGCACAGGACAATCCTATGGAGCCTTCATGTCACCACTGTTCACAACTGTGAAATCACTGGTGCCAGCCATACCACAGGTGATTCCCCCCGACTACTGAGCCAATCCGTAATCCCTCTATGTCCTTGATAAGTTGTATAGAGATGGCGGTGAACTTTCCGCTGTCACTTTAACATTTTATACAAGCATTGGAGACAAGACTTGGGTTCCAGCCATGTAATTACAATCATTCATCGACTCAAACGCTACTGGCATCAACCCAGCGTATAACAATTTTCAGGTGAGTCCTCCATCTTATTTAAGGGCAACTTATTTTGAGTCAAGCACGGTGATAATTGCACTCATCCCCCACGTGAAGGGCACAGGTGTACCAGTCACACATTTATAACACAGCTTGATTTCTATCGCCGCGGCAAAATTATTGTCAATTGTTTCTACCTGATTAAGTCATCGCAACGGCTCTTCAAAAACTCTAATTGTTGTATGATAGGATCAACTTGCAGGACAAAAAGGCAAAAATAAAAAAAACGAAAAAACAAAAAAACAAAAATGCCTAAGAAAAGTTCATTATAATTAACAGGAGTTGACCTCGGTATCAAGCTGGCACTTATTTAGAAGGCTGAATGCCGAGACGTAATTAAAATGTCACAAAATAATGAAAATGACAATGAGGACAGGACGCTTGCTGAAAATTTCACAATGGAAACCCCCGCCGAGTGGTTTTATAGCGCGTTTCTGTATATTATTCATGTTACACTCAGCAATAAAAATAATTGGCAGGTTAATCCCACGCTGCCTCCTTCTTGTGACTACAAGTTCAGGTCCATGGCTCCAGTCCTCTGGGGGGTGGGGGAAGGGCTGATGAGAGGTCTGAGTTTGGAACAATCTTTAATTCGCAACAAATTGACCAATTAACTTTGTGTTGTGTATCAGTGAGCAAAGGATTTAGTTGTGCACCGGCTGGAAAACATGTTCTGTCAGTGACCCCTCAGGGAACAAGGACTGTGTAGTCCTGGGGTAATCTCTATCTCTTGAAGACCTACTAACTACACAAATCTATATATATCTCTGGCTTTAAAATATTATAATGATTTATTTGTCTTGCCTTTACTGCAAACTAGGGATGCTCCGAACCGAGTTCGGTTCGGGTTCGTACGAACCCGAACTCTCGGTAATGATTCCCGCTGTCTGCCCGCTCCTTAGAGCGGGCGGATCCAGCGGGAGGACCGCCTGGAAAACTAAGAAACAGCCACAGCCATAGGCTGTATCCCAGTTTTCCAGGCGTTACTCCCGCTGTATCCGCCCGCTCCACGGAGCGGGCAGACAGCGGGAATCTGCTGCCGAGCGTTCAGGTTCATACGAACCCGAACCTCGGCAGGTTCGAACCATCCCTACTGCAAACCACTGCAGAGCGGCAAAATCTTAGTGCAGGGGTGTGAAACGTGCGGCTCTCCAGCTGTTGCAAAACTATAATTCCCATCCTGCCTGGACAGCCAAAGCTAAAGCTCTGGCTGTCGAAGCATGATGGAAATTGTAGTTTTGCAACAGCTGTGGGCTGCACGTTTGACACCCCTGCCTTATGGTCTGTTTACATGAAGCGATAATTCGCCCAATTGATTGTTTAAAGATTTTGAAGCAACAATTTGGTTTTAAAACGATCAGCGTTTAGACAAATAAATCGTTAGAAAATTTGTTAGAAAAATCGTTATTGCAATCGTTTTTAAGATTGCTTAAGTCCATCTCACACATAGGATGAATCGGTGAAAGACTGTTTACACGAAGCGATCTGCGAATTTTTAGCGAACAACCAACAATGATTTGAGAACATGTTGAAAAATCACAGTGAACGATTTCTCGCTCATCGCTTGATTGTTTGCTGTGCTTACACGAGCCGATTATCGCTCAAATGTGATCATTATTGCGAAAATCCGTGCGATAATCGTTCCGTGATCTCCCAGATCAGTTGACAAAATTTAAAGGGCCCCATTCACAGTTCACAATGCTCTCTCCTCTGAAAGTTTCTCCGAATCTACTATTAATTTACTAAAGTTAAAAGGGTAAAAATGAGACATTACCATCTCACAAAACAAATTAAAAAAATTGTACTTACCTGCCTCTGACCCCCCTACCAGCGCTATTCTGTCAATGCTTTCACTACTTCATCCCACAAAAAAAAAAGGAAAATGTTCCTCAGCCAATCGCTGAACTCAGAGGAAACCCACCTCGAACACTGATTGGCTGAGCAGGCATTTCCTGTGTGTCAGGATGGAGAGGAGGAAATGCTGACAGTCGGGAATCGGCACTGGTTAGGGATTGGAGGCAGGTGAGTAAGATTTATTTGTATGTTAGAACCTGTTTACTTCAATTTAAATGTTAAAGGAGATCGGTCAGTTCTATATCATGCTGCATACAAGGCAGATAAAACAAATGACACTTGTCTTTTAGTGGATGGATGTTTGCAAAGTTATAAAATCATGTTTTTCCTCTAAGCTCCAGAGTTGTAAAGACAGTGCTGAGCTGCAGCATACACACCTCCCATCTTGCATGATTTACAAGATTCAGTGCTGGAAGCCAAGCACTGTACATCAATTATGCAGGAGCAAGAGGAATATGCAAAGTAGGGGTCCAGAGAAGGAAGCCTGTTTGGTGTTCTCCCCACTAGGAGGCACCCCTTGGCAACAGGCTTCATTCTCTGGAGAGAGGGATATCTGGCTATTCCCGTGTTTTGAGACTCGCAACTGAGGCTCCGCGGACCTCTACTTTGCATATTCAAATTTTGTAGGGGACAATCAGTGGAGACTCTTAAATGAGTACTTCATTACATTTTTCCCTGATCTCCCTGAGTTCAGTGATTGTTGTGTTTTGTAGGGGAGAGAGGAAGCATGCATGCTGCAGCTCATCACCACCTCTGTTACACTTGAACCTGGAAGAAAAGCATGATTTTATAGACTTTAAAGACAGATATGTTTTGCTTTTACTTTCTATCAGCTTTTTGTGCATCTCTGCAGTTCTGTATCATCTGGAATACCTTTTAAATATCCATTGTGATTTCATAATCTATCTCTATAGGAAACAAGAACTAGGTAAATATACTTAAAACCCTATTAACCTACCAGTATGTTTGGAATCAAATTGAGCACAGAGATAACAATGGAAAGATGGACCCATAATATCCAGCAATAGTCATAGTCCAAACGTGCAGGTCTAATGTAGCACTTAGCTCACCCCAATGACCCAGTCTTCAGTATCATAATGGAAGCTGTATTAACGTGATTCATACAATAAGGTCCCATGTAATACCGTCAACAGCGAAGTCCATGAACCTCCATTTCTACTTGACATTCAATCATAAAGTACAATTGTGACCACAAATGACGTCAATGGAGCAGCCCCATTACGGGTGAACCTGTGACTTTTATAAAACTATGTCTATAAGAAGACAGGAACCGGCTACAGTGCTCATCTGCTTTACTGCAGAGTATAAATCCTCAGTTCAGCCATAGAACTATTGATAAAATCTCAGTTTGGCTTTCTCCATTATGGGGGAATGGAGAATGAGGGCAATCTTCTGCTCTGTAACAAGTGCTAGGGGCAATTAAGAAGAAAGTTTACCACTCTAAGGCTATGCCTATCATTGTTTCCCTGAAACAGAAATGGATGTTTTTTGGCCCAAAAAATAGAACCTTTTCCAGAGTTCAGTAGAACATTATATTCTACTATTATTGTGTTATTTAATGGCATTCATTCGAGAAAAAGACAGATTATATTTTAGCAAAACATGGCTGCAAAGAAAACAAGAATATAAAACAAACAAACAAGGTTTTTTTGCTGGGACATAAAACTGTAAGTGAGCATGGCCCAATACTGCCCCCTATGTACAACATTATGACTACTATAATACTGCCCCCTATGTACAACATTATGACCACTATAATACTGCCCCCTATGAACAACATTATGACTACTATAATACTGCCCCCTATATACAAGAATATAACTACTATAATACTGCCCCCTATATACAAGAATATAACTACTATAATACTGCCCCTTGTCCAAAAATATAACTGCTAAAGTAATTCACATTATGTAAATGAATATATCTACTATAATACTGCTACTGTGTACAAGAATATAACTACTATAATACACGAACTGGAGAGAATGGAACCGCTGCACATCCCATCTATGGCTGATACTAATGCCGCTAGGCCTATATTAAAAATCAACACCAGAGTGTCTGTATATGAATTGATCAAGCCATATTGCCCCGTGTACCACCGCGCAGGTCCTCTGGTCCACACGGGTCCCTACGCTAACTCCACACCGTGTCGGTCAGCGACCGCCAACCCCGCAAAGCGTGCACGTGCAGGGAAGGGAGGCCATGGAACGGCCCTGCAACCCCAATGTCACAGGACCAGACCCAAAAAGCCCCACCAAAACCCAGCCAGCACCACCGGCGGGGAAGGCTGCCCCCAAACGACACAAGTATGGATATGGTATTACACTTACCATTGCTGCTCTCACAGAATGGGGAAGACATAGGGTCCAGACATGTGAGCACAGGCATATCCTGCTAATTTTGGTCATGTGGGTCTTATAAAGGAGTGCTAGCTGTTCAGAGAGGGAGAACTGTAAAACACGAACTGGAGAGAATGGAACCGCTGCACATCCTTATCCAGACTTGTGCTGTTTGGGGGCGACCTTCTCCGCCGGCGGTGCTGGCCGGGTTCCGGTGTGGTGTTTTTGGGTCTGGTCCTGTGGCATGGGGGTTGCAGGGCCGCCCCATGGCCCCCGTTCCCTGGCTGTGCGTGCCTGCGGGGTTGGTGGCCACTGACTGGCACGGTGTGGACGTAGTGTAGGGACCCATGTGTATCAGATACCGGCACGAGGTACATGGGGCAGTATGGCTTGATCAATTCATACACAAAATTCTGATGTGTTTTTTATTTAGCCTAGCGGCACTAGTATCAGCCTTAGGTGTGAGGTGCAGCACTCTGTTTCTTTCCTGAACCACATAACTACTATAATACTGCTCCTATATACAAGAATATAACTACTATAATACTGCTACTGTGTACAAGAATAATACTGCCCCCTATGTACAAAAGTATAACTACTATAATACTGCTCCTATATACAAGAATATAACTACTATAATACTGCTCCTATATACAAGAATATAACTACTATAATACTGCTCCTATATACAAGAATATAACTACTATAATACTGCCCCCTATGTACAAGAATATAACTACTATAATACTGCCCCCTATGTACAAGAATATAACTACTATAATACTGCTCCTATATACAAGAATATAACTACTGTAATACTGCCCCCTATATACAAGAATATAACTATTATAATCCGACATGGAGAGAGGAGTGGCCGCACATCCCACATATGGCTGATACTAATGCCGCTAGGCCTATTTTAAAAACCGTCAGGGTGTCGGTATATAATTTGATCAAACCATAATAGCCTTGTGTACCACATGCAGGTCCCCTGGTTCACACAGATCCCTACGCTAACTCACCACCGTGTCGGTCAGCGACCGCCATCCCAGCAAAGCGTGCACAGTCAGGGAAGGGAGGCCATGGAATGGCCCTGCAACCCCAATGTCACAGGACCAAACCCAAAGTGCCCCCCCAAAACCCGGCCGGCACTACCGGCGGGGAAGGCTGCCCCCAAACAACACAAGTATGAATGTGGTATTGCACTCACCAATGCTGCTGCAAACAGAATGGGAAAGACATAAGGTACAACTACAACTAAGGTATAACTATTATAATACGGTTCAGGGAAGAAAAAGAGTGCTGCACCTCACACCTATGGCTGATACTAGTACCTCTCGGCTGCATAAAAAACATCAGAATTCTGTATGTGAATTGATCAAGCCACACTGCCCCATGTACCTCGTGCAGGTATCTGATACACATGGGTCCCTACACTAGTCTACACTGTGCCGGTCAGCGACCACCACCCCCGCAGGCGTGCACAGTCAGGGAAGGGAGGCCATGGAACGGCCCTGCAACCCCAATGCCACAGGACCAGACCCAAAAATGCCACACCAAAACCCAGCCAGCACCACCGGCGGAGGAAGCTGCCCCCAAACAGCACAAGTCTGGATAAGGTATTGCACTCACCATAGCTATCAAAGACAGAATGGGTCAGACAGGAGGGATTAAAACCATGAGCACTCAGGTGTCTCCTGCTAATTGCGGTCATGTGGGTCTCACCAGGAGGAGTGCAAAAACACGGAGTAAAGAGAGAAACTAAATACGGTTCAGGGAAGAAAAAGAGTGCTGCACCTCACAACTATGGCTGATACTAGTACCTCTCAGCTTCATAAAAAACATCAGAATTCTGTATACAAGTATATAACTACTATAATACTGCCCCCTATATACAAGAATATAACTGCTATTATACTGCTCCTATATACAAGACTATAACTACTATAATACTGCTCCTATATACAAGAATATAACTACTATAATACTGCCCCTATATACAAGAATATAACTACTATAATACTGCTCCTATATACAAGAATATAACTACTATAATACTGCCCCCCATTTACAAGAATATAACTGCTATAATACTGCTCCTATATACAAGAATATAACTACTATAATACTGCTACTATATACAGGAATATATCTGCTATAATACTGCTCCTATATACAAGAATATAACTACTATAATACTGCTCCTATATACAAGAATATAACTACAATAATACTGCTCTTATACACAAGAATATAACTGCTATAATATTGCCCCCTATGTACAAGAATATAACTACTATAATACTGCTCCTATATACAAGAATATAACTACTATAATACTGCTCCTATATACAAAAACATAACTACTATAATACTGCTCCTATATACAAGAATATAACAACTATAATACTGCTCCTATATACAAGAATATAACTACTATAATACTGCTGCTATATACAAGAATATAACTACTATAATACTGTCCTCTATGTACAAGAATATAACTGCTATAATACTGCTCCTATATACAAGAATATAACTACTATAATACTGTCCTCTATGTACAAGAATATAACTACTATAATACTGCTCCTATATACAAGAATATAACTACTATAATACTGCCCCTATATACAAGAATATAACTACTATAATACTGCTCCTATATACAAGAATATAACTACTATAATACTGCCCTCTATATACAAGAATATAACTACTATAATACTGCTCCTATATACAAGTATATAACTACTAGAGATGAGCGAACCTGGGGCATGCTCGAGTCCATCCGAACCCGAGCATTCGGCATAGCGGGGGCTGCTAAACTTGGATAAAGCCCTAAGGCTATGAGGAAAACATATCCATGTATTAATGTTTTCCAGACAACCTTAGAGCTTTATCCAACTTCAGCAGCCCCCACTATGCCGAATGCTCGGGTTCGGATGGACTCGAGCATGCCCCAGGTTCGCTCATCTCTAATAACTACTATAATACCGCTCCTATATACAAGACTATAACTACTATAATACTGCTCCTATATACAACAATATAACTACTATAATACTGCCCCCTATGTACAAGACTATCTATATCATAAAAATCTAAGTCTGTCTGTCTGTCCTTCTGTCTGTCTGTCCTCTATAGACTGCCAAACGCCTGAACCGTTTGACCCCAAATTTGGCACACAGATACATTGGGTGCCCGTGAAGGTTATTGCGAAGGTCCCGTCCCCGCTAGATGTACAGGAGGGGAGGGGGAGGGGAAAGAGAGGCGCCCCATAGAGATGGATGGGAAAATCTCCTCACTGCAAACACAGGTGATATAATTAGCTGCAGCAGACACGGCAGTTGGAGCCTTAGCAACCAATAGGATTACTGCTTTCATTTTCACAGGGAGCAATGGTTGCTAGGGAAGCTGCCTCACAACATCCACAGTAATAACTGGTAGGCCCTCTACTCCAACTATACAGTACATGTATACAGGACCCCCTACTCCATCTATACAGTACATGTATATACAGGGCCCCCTACTCCATCTATACAGTACATGTATATACAGGACCCCCTACTCCATCTATACAGAACATGTATATACAGGACCCCCTACCCCATCTATACAGTATGGGCCACATGTATCATCCGGCGAATGGATGATTTTCGGCGGAAAGTGCCGATTTGCGTCTTTTGTTAAGCAAAAATGGCGGATTTGCGAATAAAATATTTGCAAATCGGCACTTTCCGCCGAGTACGCCAGGGGGCGGAAAGGGGGTGGAAAAGGGGCGGAGAGTGGGCGGAACGGAGGGCGCGGACTCAGAGTCCGCGCGATTTATCATCCGTTCCGCCAAAATGTACGCCAAAAACCTACTCCAGTCCTCAGCTGGCGTACGTTTTCGGCGGTGCGCAATGGCGCGCACGGGATTTATGTAGAGGCAGTCCGCCCCCGGAGCTGCGGGGGCATTTTTACGTCCGGCGTAAAAAACGCCGGACTTAATAAATGCCTCCCTATATGTATATACAGGACCCCCTACTCCATCTATACAGTACATGTATACAGGACTCCCTACTCCATCTATACAGTACATGTATACAGGACCCCCTACTCCATCTATACAGTACATGTATACAGGACCCCCTACTCCATCTATACAGTACATGTATATACAGGAGCCCCTACTCTATCTATACAGTACATGTATATACAGGGTCCCCTACTCCATCTATACAGTACATGTATATACAGGACCCCCTACTCCATCTATACAGTACATGTATATACAAGACCCCCTACTCCATCTATACAGTACATGTATATACAGGGCCCCCTACTCCATCTATACATTACATGTATATACAGGACCCCCTACTCCATCTATACAGTACATGTATATACAGGGCCCCCTACTCCATCTATACAGTACATGTATATACAGGGCCCCCTACTCCATCTATACAGTACATGTATATACAGGACCCCCTACTCCATCTATACAGTACATATATATACAGGGCCCCCTACTCCATCTATACAGTACATATATATACAGGACCCCCTACTCCATCTATACAGTACATGTATATACAGGGCACAACAGGTATACCAAACTGTGACTGGGTAACACTGCTACACCAGACCTGACCAATACCGCCATACTGTGCTGGATAACACTGTCATACCAGACCTGACCAATACCGCCATACTGTAACTGGATAACACTGCCAGACCTGACCAATACCGCCATACTGTGACTGGGTAACACCGCCACACCAGACCTGACCAATACCGCCATACTGTGACTGGATAACACTGCCACACCAGACCTGACCAATACCGCCATACTGTGACTGGATAACACTGCCACACCAGACCTGACCAATACCGCCATACTGTGACTGGATAACACTGTCATACCAGACCTGACCAATACCGCCATACTGTGACTGGATAACACTGTCATATAAGACCTGACCAATACCGCCATACTGTGAATGGATAACACCGCCACACCAGACCTGACCAATACCGCTATACTGTGCTGGATAACACTGTCATACCAGACCTGACCAATACCGCCATACTGTGACTGGATAACACTGCCATACCAGACCTGACCAATACCGCCATACTGTGACTGGGTAACACTGCCATACCAGACCTGACCAATACCGCCATACTGTAACTGGATAACACTGTCATACCAGACCTGACCAATACTGCCATACTGTGACTGGATAACACTGCCATACCACACCTGACCAATACCACCATACTGTGACTGGATAACACTGCCATACCAGACCTGACCAATACCGCCATACTGTGACTGGGTAACACCGCTATACCAGACCTGACCAATACCGCCACACTGTGACTGGATAACACCATTATACCAGACCTGACCAATACCGCCACACTGTGATTTTCTGGCAAGTCTGAACGGGAGGGTACTGCCCCTCTGCAAGGTGCTACCCTACACACCAGACCATGGGTGCCTAATGGTAAATACGACCCTGTAGGTATACAGGACACTGACATTTTATGCCCGGGCAGCGCCGGGTACATTTTCTAGTAACTACTATAATACTGCTCCTATGTACAAGAACATAACTACTATAATACTGCCCCCTATGTACAAGAATATAACTGCTATAATACTGCCCCCTATACACAACAATATAACTACTATAATACTGCTCCTATATACAAGAATATAACTACTATAAGGCACTATGTGAACAGATTGCTGTAGTGTTGTATTAGTTGAGTTTTAATGTATAGGCTTATTTCCATTATGCACCTGAATTACTTTTTCCTCTTTCGTTGGTTTCTCCTCTGTATTTTGCGGCCCTCTTCTTATCACATACGCTGTACTTTTCTCTCTTCATCTTACCGCTGATCCCAGAATACAGGTCTCCTTGGTAACACACTCCCTGTCTACATTACCCTTTGAATGATACAGATTTATCTAACCTCTTCCTCGCGCCCCTCCTCTCCTCCTCACACCATAACTGCTTCCAGTTCACACAATTTACCAGAGGTTCCCGGGGTTTCATTTTTTACCCTTTTCACATTTTCTGAACAGAGGGAAAAAAATATCCCACAACACGGAATATCCCGACTGTTTATTGAAAAGTGACCCGAAATACAGACCTGAAAATTGCATATTTAAATCCGGTTACTTGCTAAAAGGTAATAGCTCGGCGTATGTTATTAGGTCGCTCGGGGAGAAATGTGTTTTTCTCACTGGAATTTTCTGCCTTATTATATAAAAATTCTATTTCAAGGCAATGCATCACCAGAAAATGACATTATTTCAATCAGGTTTTTATTTAACATTTTTTTAAATAAATTTTGGTTCTCTTTTGTGAGTGACTGTTCACTTAAGAAAAACTTGTCAGCTTTGCCATGCAAACTGGAACAGTATGTGCAGAGTCATGTCAATATGATTTGGGGAATTTAATTATAGCTCATTGTACAGAGGAAGAGAAACTAAGGGTACTATGACATAAACAATTATTGGCCGCACTTTTACCAGCCATTCCAACCGATAATTGTTCAGTGTAACAAGCAGTGCTAAAAGGCAACGATCAGCCGACATACATGATGTTGAATGATCATTGATATTCAGTGTGTTTTAAATAGTGATAGCGATAGTCTGCTGGCCGGCATTCTGCACTATTGGAGCGGCAGCTATCTTCTATTTGCCACCCATCCAGGCAGCCCCCCCAATAGATTTTTTTAATAATCTGGTGCAAGAGTAATCTCAGTAAAACTTCTGTCTTTTCCTTTAACCCCTTAAGGACCGAGCCAATTTGTTTTTTTGCGTTTTTGTTTTTTCCTCCTTAGGCCATAGCACTTGCAATTTTTCACCTAGAAACCCTCATGAGCCCTTATTTTTTGCGCCACTAATTGTACTTTGCAATGACAGGCTGGATGGTATATAATTTGATCAAACCATATTGCCCCGTGTACCACGCGCAGTTCCCCTTGTTCACACGAGTCCCTACGCTAACTCCACACTGTGTTGGTCAGCGACCGCCAACCCCACAAAGCGTGCACATGCAGGGAAGGGGGGCCATGGAATGGCCCTGTAACCCCAATGTCACAGGACCAAACCCAAAATGCCCCACCAAAACCCAGCCAGCACCACCGTCGGGGAAGGCTGCCCCCAAACAACACAAGTATTGATCCTCTCTCTCCATGTCGTAGAAAAAAAATAAATGTGTGGTGAAATTGACTTCTAGTATAAGCACTCTGATCTCTCATTGAGATCTATGCTGTATAGATATACAGCATAGATCAATGAGATAGGCACTGCTGCAGCTGGAAGCAACCGAGTGCCGAGCGGGGATCAGCGCCATTACGGTGCAGACCCCGGCCCTAGCCGGATGTGTGGATTGCTCCTCTGGGACAAGATCCAAGGGGGCGATCCACTCCACTAGACACCAGGGAACGGCTGCATAAGGTAATCAGATGCAGCTGTCAACTTTAACAGCTGCTTCTGATTACCTGATTAGCGGGCACAGCAATCGGACCGTGCCCGCTAATAGCCGCAGTCCCGGGCTACATGCGGCACCCGGGACCGCGACCGCAGGGCGTAAATGTACGTCCGTGGTCCTTAAGGGGTTATATCTGACGCAGTGTGTGCATGGAGGGGTTGCAAGAGACAGCTTTTGGCTGAATGTGTGGTAAAGCCGCTTCACAGCTGCGACCGGTCACCTGTTGAGTTGTTCTGGGTGACGCCACTTTTATGGTGGTTGGTCGGTGGAATATAGCTCAGCCGGTTATCAGGTTGTTGTGACACCAGTGCTGACTCACATAGGTGTGATGGAATACCTGCTTTTAGTTTTTTGTGGCTGGCTATATTCTTCCCCTATGGTTCATGACCTGCCGGGTTGTGATGGGTCCCTTGGGCGCTTATCATGGTGGTCCGGAGTGGAGATGTGACCCACCCACACTGTCGGTACCACCACCCACAAAAAGGGGAAAGGACCCAAGGACGGTGTAGCTTGTGTGTAGGTGCTGGTGCAATGATCACTGAGTTCCAGTAGAATGAATAAACTTTTCTTTACTAGCAAGTTGTCTGTGGTACAAGATAAATAGTGACTGTTGAGATACAGACTTGCGTTTACCAGATCTGTACTGAAAGATACAGAGGTAGAAAGTAAGATAGCAGTGCTGACTTGGTGGCGTGCTGAGAAAAGTAGAGAGTTCAAAATAGTGGAGAGGAGTTTTTCTTGAGAGTCCCAACCCAATGTAATACTGTGCTCTGCCGGAACTTAAAAAGAAGAAAAATACTTGAGAAGAATACTTGAAAGAAGAAGAATACTTGTGCCCCTGTGGTTGTGTTTCGCTATACCACCTTTTGCTTTGCAGTGTCGTGTTACCCATCCTATCAGGGTGACACAAGCCCCAGTCCTAGTTACCTGAGTTGCATGAAGTGTCCAAAGTTATCCGGTGTCACCTGTGCTGCGAGATAGAGTACGTAGGCTCTTGGCTGTTTTGCTTTATCCGGATCAGTTCCTCTACTTTAGTATACTGTCCTGCACTGTGTTGAGACGTTCACGGTGTGGGTTCGGGGGATCCTTGGCTGATCCTCTCTGTAGGTTTTTAGCACTGCATCGTAGGTAAAAGTGTTGCCTAATCTGTGTGTCCTACTCCTCTGAGAAACAAAGAAGAACTAAACTAAGTGTGGACCTACACTTCCTCTCCCCATGTGACAACTTCCTACAGGGTGTATGCAACAGCTCTCGTGAGTGCTGGAGAAGAGAGTGCAAGAAGAATGGTGGATAAACATAAGCAGAAGTAAAGAGTCTCTCTCATTGTTGTACAGAGTCCCAAAATACAATACAGTAACCCTTACATGACTACAGCTGAGCAACATATATACGTAAATATACATAATACTGACATCTAGTGGCCAAACCTATACAATACTTCATCACCACTTCACATTTGAAGTACCAGGCTTTTGCAAGGGGTGTTCAAAGCGGAAACACCTGCGGCGGGACACCACAAATGAATAAGGATCATGAATCCTTTTTCACCACAAATGAATAAGGATCGAAGCCCCTCCTGCTGCTCCTTATGACCCCCCCCCCTCCCGAGTGCATAGTGCTGTGTAGTGTCACTGAGGAGGAAGGCTGAGTACTGTCTTGCGTCCCATACGGGTTTCTAGCTAAGACTCACTTGCTCTTTCTGTCTCCCACGTGACCTACTTTCCCAGTGTAACTAACGTGTGCTGTGAGTGGGTGAAGAGTGCAGCAGAAGAAATAAGGACGGAGTTGATAGGAGAAAAG
This sequence comes from Dendropsophus ebraccatus, assembly GCF_027789765.1. Lineage (NCBI taxonomy): Eukaryota > Metazoa > Chordata > Amphibia > Anura > Hylidae > Dendropsophus > Dendropsophus ebraccatus. The sequence goes on along the minus strand of NC_091458.1, from coordinate 27,837,899 downwards.
AAAGACAGATTCCTACTGGTCTACAGATTTGTGTAACACATAAAGAAACAATAACCCTTTACATCCTTCAGCCGTGCAACTTCCTACTACACATATATAATATAGTGACATCTAGTGGTGAAACTTTAGTACTGTCTACATCACCATATAAGTACAATAAGTACAGACTTTTATGAGGGGTGTATAGAACTGTAACACCTGTTGTAGGACACCCCACCTACAAGCTGTAAAACACAAGTTACTTTTATTCAAGACACTTCGAGAACCGTGACCTTGATACTTCTGTGGCACCACAAAGCTCTCCTGCCGGCAAGTTTCCTATCCAGCTGGAGATCCCAACCTATACTGGTAGTCTCTAACCTGTGTCTCTCCAGCTGATGCACGGCTACAATCCCCTGCATATCCTCCTAGAATACAGTTGTCAGGACATGCTAGTAGACCTTGTAGTTGTTTCTCTATAGGGTATAGCATGATGGAGGTTCACCTCAGGAAACCTCTTCCTCCAGCTTTTTCCTATGGAAGTGTTGCACTCTTCTTTATCAGCATGGGGTACGTGTATTTTGGTCCAGAATCTTATCACATTAAACAGATTCAGGCAATTAATTCAAATCCATATTCATTTGGTTATATGGCGGCGGCGGCGTAATTGCTGCTCGGGTATGCAGTAAGCGGCAGACAAAGTCTTAGTTTACATAATTAAGCCTCTGATCTATTTTGGAAATGCAACGACAGGGAGAGTGTTGAAACTTCAATCATCTGTGCCCATACATTCATGATTCCACAGTAAACTGAGCGTGTATACAGCGGTGGGGGAGGAGACCTGACTCGGTATCATATATATAGATGCTCAGGGAAGGCACAAGAACGTTGGGTGTGATGGAAATCAAGAGTCCGACACATAAATGGAACAGTCACTGGGTCTACATGACCACTCCACTACTCCCCTGAAATACTCTGTGCAGCTGAGGACCTTTTGCTATGTAGCTTTTATTCCCTTCCTCACATCATGACATTGCCCCTGTCTATACTACTATTGTCGTGTGATGTTATATCAGAGGATCGGGGGTGGTGAAGTGTGACGCCACTCCTGTGGTGGTTGGCCGAGATACAGCCGGACCTTGGAGTGTTACTTCGTGACGCCGGTGTTGGTTGGGCACACAGGTGTCATGGCACCTCTGCTTTTAGTTGACAAGGCCGGTTGTACCCTTTTCCACTGTGGTCAGTATCCTGCTGGGTTGCTGTAGGGTCCCTTGGGATAGGATGAGGTGCAGCAGGTCATGCAGAATAGTACGAGGTTCCTTTAGATAAAGCACTTAAAAACACTCATGACAATAGTTCCAAATAATTACTTGACAAGACAGCAACCAGATCTGTAGTAGAAGTGCAGTGTAGGATTGAGTAGTGCTGAGTGATACGAAGAAGCAGAGTAGCAGAGAGGAGAATGCCGCGAGAGTCCCAACCCATGTAGTACTGTGCTCTGCCGGGATGTTGGAGGATGAGATAGAATACTTAGAAGAAGAAGAATAAGAAGAACAACACCTGTGCCCGTGTATTGACTTTGACTAGTCTTCACACCACCTTCTGCCCACTAGACTCGGCTGAACCTTCCTAGAGGGTGACACAGGCCCCAGACTTTGCTGCCTGCGATAAGCTGAATGCTGAAGGTTCCCTGCTTACACCCACGCTGTGAGATAGAGTTCATAGGCGTACTGCAACTTTGCTCTATCTAGATCAATTCCTAGCTCATTGGCTTTATGGATACTGTCCTGCTCTGTGATACTACTTGTCCTCAGTGTGGATTGAGGTTGTCTCTGACCTGTCCTCTCCTAAGAGGGGTTTAACAGTGCATAGTGCTGTGTAGCGTTACTGTGAAAAAAGTTGTTGGAGGTGTACTGTCTTGTATCCTACCCATACAGGATTCTAGCTAAGATTCAGCTTTGAGGGTGCAGGGACCTGGCAGAGGACCAGGGCCCAGATAGGACCACTGTGGAGAGCTATCTAGCTTGCGTCCTTCCTCCACAATGCTTTAACACGAAAAACCTAGTTCCTTCTCCACCTCTGTGACTCCCTTCCTCTAGCGTAACTAATGTGCGCTGTGAGTGGGTGAAGAGTCTGCAAATTCTGGTAACACATAGAGAAATAATAGGCCTTTACATCCTTCAGCTGTGCGGCTTCCAAATACACATATACAATACACTGACATCTAGTGGCAAAACCTTTGTACTACTTTCAACACCACAACAGTGGAATAAGTACAGACTTTTGCAAGGGGTGTATGCAACTGCAACACCTGTGGTAGGACACCAAAAACAGCTCACTGCTCCCATAACATTGGCTGAAATACTCTGTGCAGCTTAATATCATTACAGCTACCTCCCATGTGCTGCTGAGAACCACGATCCTTTTATTCTCAGTCCTCTGACTTTTTCCAGATCCCCTCCCCTTTAGAAAATGAACACAATTCCTTTCTGAAATACTCTACCTGTAGAGTAAATACTGTACCGCTGTTGAGCTGTTTCCTTCTGTTCTTCTTTTCCAGAGGAAATGAAGAGGAAAGTTCTCTGCTTGAAATTCTTTACCTATTCAACTCTGGCAGAATAAGTGCGAAATTCGGGTGGAATGCAAGTGGAATTCAAGCGGAATTCAAGCCCTGTTGACTTCTATGGAATTTCTCAAGTGGAATCTGCCCAAAGGATTGACATGTCAAAGAGTGGAAAAGTGGATCCACGACAGAAAATTCTGCATGCGAAAATTCCGCTGTGTGAACAACAGAACGGAAATCCCATTGAACACAATGGGACATTGCTCTGTAAATATTTTACAGGTGGAATTTCAAGGAGAATTCACAGGAAATTAAGCTCGAATTCCGCTTCAAATTCCTCACTGATTCCTCAGTGTGAACATACCCTTACTCGTCTTCATTCCCCTTTACACATACTTACTAACAAGAGTATACAGTTCACAGATCTTCACCCTACTCTCTTAAAATACTCTGTGCTGCTGGGGACCCAATTCAGCATCAGTGGATCCGATAGGCTCTGGAATACAAGACTTTTTTTTTATAGAGTTGATGTAAACCGAGAAGAGGCCCCGTGATTTTCCTTCCCCTTGTAATTTACAGAGTAAGAAAAGATACAGAATACTGACACATCTTTATCGGTTCAGTGTAAAACGCTGAGAATATAATATATATATATATATATATATATATATATGAAACACATTGACCAGCGCTGGACTGAATGATGTATATATGTACACGCCCCGGCAGCTTTCTTGGTTTTGGAGGGGTTGCAGATGTGTTTCATATGTAGTTGAGGCGTTCGGAGGAGAATATGTGGTGTGTGAGGTCGTTTGGCTGAATTTTCTAATGTGATCCAAGGACATCAGTGAAAAATGTATTTAGTTTCGAAATAAGTGTAAGAATCAAGAATTTTCTCTCCAGAGGCTCCTCCAACTGCTGGTACCAATGTTATGCCTTACCTCAAAAATTAGGCCACATGTAGCTGGGTCTAGGTTGTAGTTTAAGTAGACTGCAGCATTTAACTCTACCAAAACAGTCACTTTCCTAGGTTCTAGCAATGGACTCAGATACCCCCAGGACTTAAAGTAGAGCAAAATAAGAAGACCAGGAAGCTGTTGTAAGGAAAATCATGAAGGCATATATCAATATTGAAAGTAGCAAGATCAAGTTACAATAAAGATGAGTATGTCTTGAGCATGCTCAAGTCAGATCGCTCGGCATTTGAATACCAGTGGCTGAAGAAGTTAAATGCAGCCTTAGGGAGTCCTGGAAACAGACAGAAATGGAAAAGACAATGACTGGAAGGACCTAACTAGCTTTTCCTTTATTTGCCTTTATCTTCCCCTAAGTTATAGCGCATCTTTTATAATAAAAAATAAACAGTTGATGTGTTACTGCTAAGACCCCCACCAATTAGGAGAACAAGTGAGGAGCAGCACATGGTAGCATGTTGCACTTCCCTCCTTCATCAACTCCATCCTGACAGCCCCATAGACTTTTAATGGAGCTGTCTGGGTGGAGATCGCTTCAAATTAGGCAATGAAATGCATTATCGCCTCCTTCCCCTGGTCATTGGGGGTCAAACATTTTTTTTTATGACAGTGGCCATTTAAACTTGTAAACAAAGCTAGCTGTCCCTGTAATATCCCTGCACTAGCCCTAGACTAAATTATACAAAAAAAACCTCTGAAGCACTGAAAGTTGTCAGAGAAACACAGTAAGGAAGTTTTACCCTTGCCTGTGGCATTAATTTAAAAGAATTTTTGAAATGACAAATACTGGTGCACACCCTCATGGGGTACCCCAAAAAAACTGGAAATATCCAAGTTTACTGGTTTTTGCATCAGTTGATCTTATTTTTCCATATTGTCCCCAAATGCTAATGCCCAATGGATAAAACCATCATACAGCATCCACATAATATTGCCATAATTATATCATCATTAGCTATCCACATAATGTAGTCGTATAATACCAAAAAGCACCAACCTGCAGTGGCCAAATGATAGCAAATAAAATCCTCTACAGTAGTAATGTACCACATTGCATGGTGTATAACAAATGATAAAAAAAAAAAAGTAAATGAAAAAAAAAAAAATAACATACCCCAAAATGGCTATTAAAAAAACTATCATAGAAAACAACTACAAAAATAGAGAGAAAAGTAAAAATATTGTATTTTTGCCTCTGCAATACGGCTAAATGATTTTTTTTTTTGACACATAATATAGTACATGGTCAATGATATACAAAAAAATGAATAAAAATTGCCCCCATTTCCACAAAAAAAAATTATAAACAGTACTGAACTATATGGACCTCGAAAGGAGGCCGTCAAAAAAATTCAACCTGTCCCAATAAAAAAAAACTAGTAGCCCTATTTTAGCCTTTTCAATGGAAATAATAAAAAGTTATGGCTTTTGCAACACGGAATCACCCTGTCCTGAAGAAGGACTAACAAAGGCTGTGTCCTTAAAGGGGTTGATGAATTCTCTGTATCTCCTCTGTATCATAGCATTTGATGCCGGCCCGGCTTTCGCTCGGCATTAGGCAGCAGACAGGGTTAATGATTTCCGCATTTGAGAAGCGTACATATTTTCCATCCCGCGTGATAAAATCATGAGCGATTTAAGCGAGAAATGGAATACAAAACTGCTATTCTGCAGTGATCAGTCGATCTCAGGTTGCCAGATAAGCTGATGATGGAAATGTACTCAGGGGGCACAGACTGCCAAAGAGAATTGTAAATTTGATGCAAACAACAAAATGAAATGACTGCAGTCTTCAGGAAAAATTATATAAGAAGTGACAGATGAGCGAAAAAAGAGGAGTATAGTAGAGGATTTGTGAGAAATGCTTATTCCTGATCTGCCGCCGTGTCCTTTATACCGGGGAAAGCTCAATGTCACTGGACGGGTGGCAGGGACTCGTGTGTGTAATCTGCCTTAGAGGAAAATATGGCTGTCTGACCTTACACACATCGGAAACACAGGTCTCCACCAGGCCTGCAGGGCTTATACATTTTATGTGCTAGTAAAACATCACACAAGGCCTGGCCCAACATGGGCAATGTAACTAAAAGCAATGTCCAAGAAGTCTTAGATGATCTATGGCCAGTGCCGGACTAGCCCACCAGAGGACCGGAGGATCCTCAGGTGGACCCCCAGCTTTAGAGCCTGCACTAACACTGACTGACATGTTGTTTCTCACTGGTTATTCATTGATTGGCCCCCAGGATCAGTTCCTCTGGTGGGCCCCAGATACCCCAGTCTGACACTGGCTGTGGCCCTTTAATGTTAAGCCCATAGACTGCTCATGTTATAATGCTGTTGTACCATTGTAATTCCTGTCATACCCAGGGAAGGAATCCCTTGTTCCTGTAGAGATGGAGACATAAAGAAAACAAGGACTGTTCTGGTACTGTGGTGTGGAATAAGGCAGTCTCTACTCTTTTACTTGATCCAGAAGAACACTAGACAAATCAGAATTGATGAAAAACACTTGGTCCAGATTTCAAAGCATATGTACCATCACCCTAACCTCTCCTGCCAAGACCCTTAATAAGGCTTAGTACATAGACTTGGAACTGTCTTCACCATGAGTAATGATGCACACCAGTTGACTCCTGGTGGGTTCTCCCATGACTCCTAGTGATACTCTTCTTGATGCTCTTCAGTGCCCAACTGTGGGGTGAAGGCAACTATCTTGTAGTCCTCTCAGCTATCCTGAACACTAGGTCCGGCTAGAAGCCCTCCATGTCCTAAAATGTAGAGAATCATTTCCAATGACTAGCAGACATGTTATGGCCAGAGCGTATGCCAAGGAGAAGGTGCAGATTCGCCCCTCCTCCAGGGTGTACGTCTGCTGTATGCCCTGCTTACCCGATAGACAGGCAGGGGACCTTGGCGGGGCAAGGCAAATTGAGGAAGAGGCATAGCCTTTTCCCATGCCTCATTTATCAAGATTTACACCTGCTTAGTGAATTTGGCTGGAGAAAAGGGGGCAGGGCCTAATTAAGATTGGTGTATGAGTATTGTTGGGGGAGGGTTCGTCTTTTGTTTGGAAGTCCATTTATCGTAACCACCACCATAGGACTTGCAGCAAAGTAGAGCATTACATGTGGAGTATCTATGTAAAGAAGGGATGATCGCAGCTCGAGCATGCTTGAATCTGTCCGAATCTGGAATTCTCGACGTTTTATTACCGAGGGCTGAAGATCTTGGATGAAGGTCTGGGGCTGCCTGGAAAACATGGACACAGCCATAGGCTGTATTCATGTTTTCCAGGACTCCGTAGGACTGCATCCAACATTATAAGCCACCAGTAATTAACACTCAAGACTTCTGGGCTTGGATGGGCTCATCTCGAATGTAAAGGCAAAGATCATAATTCTGGGTATTAGTTGGTAGCCAATGGTCAAAAAATTGTGCCAACTGATGTCTATGCTGTAGATCGAGGACCAGAGGTCTGTAAGCCATAGTTGCTGCCAGTGATAGAATAGAAGGTATGGAAGACCCTTGCTTGGTTTTTGATGGATCCCATCTGATCTGATGGGTTACAGAACTATCATCTGAAATTTTAACAGAGTAGCAATTTCCTACAGATATAAGGACGACATTTCATGGCAGAGAAGCAGTGGCTTGTTTTGTTGTCATATAAAAGGACGCCTTTTGGGCCCATCCAGAATTGAATGACACTTATATTCCCAGTTGTCGCTCCAGAGTAACATAGGTTTTCTTATTGTTTTTTCCCCTCATACCGGTGAGTGACAGCATCCATTTATGTGAAAGAGCTGAACACAATACCCCGATGGCTGACAGACCCATGTGAACCAACTCTTCTTACAATACAAGCAAAAATCTCTTTCTTCCCGTCTTAAAAAAAAAAAAAAGGATTGTTACGAATACTAGTCTAATGGAAAAAACATAATACATAGAATAGAGGAGGACATGTATATACTATTATGTATAGGTATAAAAATATGTTACATCACAATAGGGAGATTCTAATGTATGGCTCCATGCACACAGCCGTGTAATATGGTACAGTACATAGGGCCATATTATGGAGGTATTCTATCCTACGGTAGAAGCAATAGGCACAGTTTCCCAGTCATATGACTTCCAATGAAACATAACAAAATACCCAAATACCCGAAATAAACAAGGACTAGACCTCAAAATCTATCCCAGACCCAGACCAGACCTCTGCGCCTGGGCTCCCAAGCCCACGTCACATAAAAATCTACTGAAAAATATATTGGCGGCTTCTAATTTATGGCTTCATGCACAAAGCAAAGTGATCTAGTACGTGTACATTGCACCGTTTTATGGAGGTGTCCGCAATGGCCATGGGTGCTCATACATATGGGATAGATATCTCCTGAATGTTCATTTGGCTATATCTTCCAATCCATCCAACGCTTTTTAGTTCAGTCTAGAGTCCATGTATGCTTAATGGAAACAGGAGTGGTAAGCCTCTGCCAGACACTTCTGGTGGTGGCTGATCTCTCCGGGAACAAAAGGATTGGGTTGTTGAAATGCAAATTGGCAGATCCTTCTCTCCCACCTCATCATCGGCCATTAGAGGTCTCCATACATATTACAGAGTGGGCAAGTCCTGCCAAAATCAGCTGGTTTCTAATGTGTATGGGACTTTATCTCAGTCATGCTGTGAAGAGAGCCCAACTGCTGTGAAGCTCTGCATAGGTGACACTGTACAATGATTTTAAAGCAGAAATAAGGTTTTATACAGGTCTCTTTAAGTAGGTTTATGCAGCCATATTTAAGGGTAGCATAAACTAGTGACAGAGAAGCTGAACAGAATGATGGATCACTTACATTGTTCTGTGCAGCTGATAACATGCACAATAAGTAGTCCTCTCCATTATGTGTGTGAGCCCAGTAGTCCTGTATGTTCATGAGCACCAGCAATCTCCGCCCACCAGCTGCTGATTGGCAGTTATCTGTCCATGCTGTGTATAGGCATTCAACTGTCAATCAGCAGCTGGAGGGCGGGGGGAGGGGTGTGGCAAGAATTCCATTCTTCTGCATATTAGGAGAACAGCTGAACAGAATGATGTAAGTAATACACCGATCTGTTCTGCATTTCTGTTACTAGTTTATGCTGCCCTTATTTAAGGCCACAAAAACCTGATGACAGATTTCCTTTTCTTTCCTTTCCTGTTAAGAAAGATTTAACTTTGTTCAATCCCCACCCATAATCTACGCTTGCATGTAATAGGTTTCTATTACATGAATTGGTCTGTTTGTCTGCAGCGCATCCTGACTCCTCTAGCTATTTAGTGCTTTTACCCCCGGGTCTTCTGTTTTGGATGCTGCAGCACAAAGTAAATGAGACTCAGCTGCAATACCAGACACATCCTATGGACATCAGTAGCGCTGTTGCTGGATTAAGTTTTTTTTTTTTTTAAATAACTCCATTAACCACTCTGCCAAGTTGTGGCTTTCTGGTTTCATACATAATTTATGTTTAATGTAGTTCAGATCCTGATCCTCCTTGAAGCCAAATCTTACCTTCATAGTAAAGCCGGCAAAAAAAAAACAACAACTCGGCGGCAGCCTTGGCGTGTTCTGGGGCCGATAGACCCGTACACAGGAGGCAGGTTTAATTTCAGCCTGCGAGCTAGTGCCTTATAAATTTTACTAGGGAATTACCGAGGAAGCAAATATATGATTAGACGACGCTCCCTGAAGAACAAGCGGGTGGAGTGACATTTTATAAATATGTCGGAATAGACGCCTCTTATTCGGTGGTGAATGTAATAAAAGGAAGGTAAATAACAAGCGGAATTTTAATCTTACATCTCGGACAATTCTCATATAGTTTTTAGGGGATTCCATAAACCATTGTTCAGAAGTTGCCATCAATTACGAATTTACAAGTCACAGGTGTTGGATATATACGCAACAACGGCGGTTCGGAGGCCATAAGACAGGATTTCTATCATGCAGAGGGGGAGGAGGAGAAAATATATGTACTTGTATGTTCTCTAATTTACCCCCCCCCCCCTCCCCACCCCCTTACAGTTTACAACCTAATAATATAGATATATGAAGGGCTGACACAGTGTTGTGATGCCCCACCTGTTTGTTTGCGGTACTACATCTGTCTTATTGCATTACACCCATGGGACACCCTTTATTAACAGCCAATGTTTTGGCTAAGGGCTACAATAGGATTGTAATGATCCTTGTGATGATCCTACATCCCATTGCTCAGCAGGTCATACCTCTAGATTTAAAGAGATACTCCATTTTTTTTTCTTTCAAATCAACTGGGGTCACAAAGTTATACCGATTTGTAGTTTACTTCTATTTAAAAATCTTCCAGTGCTTCCAGCTGCTGTATGTCCTGCAGGAAGTGGTGTATTTTTTCCTGTCTGATACAATGTTGACACCTCTGTCCGTGATGGGAACGGTCCAGAGCAGTAGCAAATCCCCATAGAAAACTGCTCTGGATAGTTCCGGTCATGGACAGAGGCGCCAGCAGAGAGCACTGTGTCAAACTTGAAAAAATACACCACTTCCTGCAAGACATACAGCAGCTGGAAGTACTGGAAGATTTTTAAACAGAAGTAAAATACAAATCTATATAACTTTCTGCAACTAATTGATTTAAAAATAGATCCCCCCGGAGTGCCCCCTTAAAGGGATGTATTTAGCCTCATGAATTACATCTAAAGCAAGAACATATCGTTCCAAATTCAAGAAACCTCCAGTATTTTCCTTGTACATGGAATATATATCAGGCTTTGAAAGCTCTCGCTGTTTAAAGAACATTTACAATGTCCATTGCGGAATGACATCAGAGCCAGTGTGGCAGTAACCGGGAGTGAGGAGCAAATCTATACTAGCTCAGGGTCTGCATTCATTTTGGAATCTGGGATAATTTTATTTACTGCTGAATTCATAAGAAAAAAACACAGGTTATGCTACCAAATGAAATTATATATATATATATATATATATATATATATATATATATATATATATATAGTCGCCTGGCGAAACCTTGTCTATGGCGGGGTAACATCCTTGAGAAAGGCCTTGTGATGAGGCAGAAACGTTGCATGTATCTTTTGACCGTTATGGAATAAACACGTTTGGATTTCTTACTAAAGGAAGTGCTGCAAAATTCTTGAGAATATACAGTGGGGAGACGTGGATTCAGCCTCCAACTGCTGGCACTCCGACTGCATTTACTTAGAGTGCACTCCATTGTGGATTTTTTTTTATCTATCTATCTATCTATCTATCTATCTATCTATCTATCTATCTATCTATCTATCTATTATCTATCGGTCTGTCTGTCTGTCTATCATTATGTATATAAAAAGAAACCTAACACCTCATTTGGCAGTTTCATAACTCACTAGAATCCATAAAAATCCCTCTGTTCCTGCAAGTTTTTCATTGGATTTTTTTCCTCTTCTTGGCATTCTCCTTTTAGCGATCATGTTCTTGATTTACAGCATAAATAAACTCCAGGTTCTGCCCCGCAGAAATGGATCCCACCTGTAAAACGCGCTGTTCTTCATAAGCGCTCACCTTGAAATGCGTTTCTCAAATTTGGAACATATTCCACTCCTCCAGCTCCAGATGGATTTACTGTAGACAACATTATTTCTCTAATTTCTGTGTTATTAAATGTTGTCTTTCGCTGGTTCCCAGCTGTTTCTGTGTTCGCCTCTTTGTGCCGCGCACATGTTCATTTGTTTGTTGGAGCCATTCCGTCTATTAATTGTTACATCCATGTATTTTATTCTTTCCATTTGCGGAATGTGTTTGTTATTTACACGGTTAAATTGCCTCTTTTATTTTACATTGCAGCCAATTAGTGGCCGCCGCTGTTATTATTACTTATTAACACAGTCTATCATACACTATTTCCTTTCATTTCTTCTAGTATAAGATAGACGCTTCTTTGAAGAACATGTTGGGAGTCAAACAGAAATTTCTAGACACGTAGTGCTGTACTACAAGTGATGGCCGTCCTCGTACCATTCTGAGTAGACCTTTTTCTGCCTCACCTCATGTATTATTTGCATTGATGATTAATAGAAGGAACTTCTGTGTTTTCACTCCCCATACATAAGCCTTATAACACAGGGGAGAATCTAGCCTCTCTGCTGCATGAAGCAAACTATACAAACCATACTCACCTGGTTTGTAGCGCCACATTTCTCCGAATCCCCTCTCTGTTTTGCGAAGTCAACAGAGACCTCACTTATGAATCAGAGTGCAAGGGGGAAGGAATGGTCTCTTGTGGCCGGAGGAAGAATGCTGCCAGTGGCCACGAGGGTGGTTGACAGGGCAGGGAGCTAATGGCTCCTCACTCTGTCAATTAACTGTATGTGTATCTTCAACTGCATTTAACTGTATGTGCTCCTGATCACAGCTTAATAATGGCTCTGTTAGATAGCGAACATAAAATGGAATAAATGGAATAAAATCACTTCCCTTCACTGATAACCATAAGTTCTTTGAATTTCTGTGGATTGGGGACCGCTGATCCAGGTCTGACTATTGAGTGCTGATTGATTGATTAATACATAGATGGAGTCCCTAACTATGCAGAGATGACTCTGTTGATATCAACCTCTAATCATAATGACATAACCCTGCTGCCACCCCTCTCTAATGATAATGAGATGACTCTGCTGACCCCGCCCTCTACTGATAATGACACAGTCCTGTTGGCCTCGCTCTCTATTGATAATGATATAATCCTGCTGACCCCACCCTCCAATGATAAAGAAAGGACTCCGCTGACCCCACCCTCTAATGATAATGAGATGACTCTACTGACCCCGCCCTCTAATGATAATGAGATGACTTTACTGACCCCGCCCTCTAATGATAATGAGATGACTTTACTGACCCCGCCCTCTAATGATAATGAGATGATTCTGTGGTGTGTGCCCGCGTGGGCGTTCGACATGTCACTTGCCAGATTGTGATGTGTGATGCCAGCACTGTGATGGTTGTTTGGAATACAGCTCAGCCTATAGTTGTATTGTCGTGACGCCAGTGAGGCACACAGGTATGGGAGCACACCTGCTTTTATTTTAGGGAGGCTGGCTATATCCTTTCCCCTGTGGTCAGTAACCTGCCAGGCTAGGTGAAAGTCCATTGAGTACTTCTCACAGTGGTCCGGAGTGGAGTTGTGACCCACCCGTACTATCGGTACCACCACCCACAGAAAGGGGAGATGACCCAAGGATGTGGTATCTACTGTGTAGGTGCTGGAACAATAATCACTGAGCCATGTTACCATAAATAAATCTTCTTTACAGTGAGAATACTTTAAACAATATAAAATTGACCATAGACTGTAGACGTGACTGAACAGAATCTGTGCTGAGAGCCGTAGGACAGGAGAGCTGAACCGACTTGGCTTTGCCCCTTTAGAAGCAAATGTTGCTGAGAACCGTGGAGAGGAGTTTGTGCTTCAAGTTCAGAGCAGTAAGAGGAGGTTTGTCGGGAGATTCCCAACCCAATGTAGAAGTGTACTCTGCCGGAACATTAGAAGAAAAAAAAGTAGAATACTGAAGACTTGAAAGTAGAAGTATACCTGTGCCCGTGTTTCGACCTTTGTTGTCGAGTACCACCTGTTTGCGCTACAGTGTCGGGTGACCCGTCCTATTAGGGTGACACAAGCCCCAGACCTTGTTACCTGAGTTGAGCAGAGTGGTCAGGATTTCCTGGTGACACCCGCTTCTAACAACTTTGCCCTATCCGGATCAGTTCCTCTTGTTATCAGGATACTGTCCTGCATGTTTTCTGACTTGTCCTCTCCTGAGTAGCTTAACACTGCATAGTGTGTAGAAGTGCTGCTTTCAAGAAACTGTTGTCTGCGTCTCCCATGTGCTTCTATCCACTACCACCGACTAGACTACACTGGACGACTTCCTACAGGAGGTGTAATGTCCCCTGTGAGTGGTGGAGAAGAAAGTTTAAAAAGAAAGGAGCATAGAGATAGGTAGAGAAGAGAAGAAGGCTCTCGTTGGTGCGCGGATTGTAACAAACAATAACCCCTTAGTTGCCACAGCTGTGCAATAAACTCGTACAGTTACGTACAGTAGCGACATCTTGTGGCAAAACTTAAGTACACTTTGACTTGAAGTACAGACTTTTGCGAGGGGTATAAAATACCCTTTGCAAATACCCCAAATCTACTGACCTCGCCCTCTAATGATAATGAGATGACTGCTGATCCATCACTCTAAAAATAATAACATGACCCTACTGACCCCGCCCTCTAATGATAATGAGATGACTGTACTGACCCCGCCCTCTAATGACAATGAGATGACTACACTGACCTTGCCCTCTAATGATAATGAGATTACTCTACTGACACCGCCCTCTAATGATAATAAAATGTCTCTACTGAGTCCAATCCAGTTTACACAGTAAAGCTGACAAGATTGCTGCTGATCACAGTCAGCCTATAGTGTGTGTTTTAGTGGTTTGTGTGAGACCAGCAAACTTTTTATGCATGTCTTTTTTTTTACATGTATAAATAATAAAAAAAATGTTATAATAAAATCCTGCTACATTCCAGAATATATAATAAAGTACAGACTATAAAAACAGCTAGAATATTCCAGAGAATGTGTAAAAATAGCATCCTGTTATCCTGTATATAGTGCAGTGTGGATGGGAGCGCTGGCAGTCTGGGGTGTCCAGGAAGCTCCAGCTGGATCACTGTCTGAGCGATGTTACTGGGTAATGAGGCTTCCGCACACCTGTTCTTAGGGTCCTGCCGGTAATAAACAATCTGCAGAGGGGGCATTTAGCAGGAAATGTATCTCCTGGCTAAACAGCAAGTTCAGTGCTCCGTGCTGTTTTCCGCCGGATCAGACGCCACACACACACTAGACGCGTTGGGACTAATTTCACAAGAAAACAGATCTGCATTAATGAACACTAATTGGGTGAAACGCGTTGGCGAATTATTTCATTAGCTTAGTAAGTTCATCTCCCAGGACTTTACATTGAGTCTGTCGAACATGGACGACTAACCCTGAAATTTCGGAACGAGCGTCCTGAGAGCCACGACTACCCGTGCAGGGCGACATGCATGACGTGTTTCATTCATTCTGTGACATAATGTCACAGTAAATACAGCGTTAACCCCTGGATGGCCAGAGCAAGATTTTAGGACTCGGCCTTCTAAACTCCTAGACTCTAACATTACCTTGGAGAATAAGGTCATGATTGTTTCATAAAACTATGTTTAATGTATTGCTTTTAAACAAGGGAGTAAGGTAACTCCCTTGGGTTCACACAGATGGGGATGAGGTATTGTGGGAGGAGTCAGATTGCAGTCAGGAGTCAGTGTGTGAGGAAGCAACTAAGAACCAAGTCTCTGCTGAAGTTAAGCCAGGGCCTGGCTTAGGCCGGGTCCCATGTCACAGACACAAGCAAGCAAGTCACAGATTCCCTTTATGAGAGACACAGTTACTATGCAGTGCTAGAAAGCCACAGAAGGATCACCTTGTCCACACCAGGAACCTCTCTAAAACGTGCAGGGCCGTTACCTAGGAGTCACAGGAACTGACCCCAGTTACTAGTTACTACAAAGTTACTACAAGTCTAAGTATTCCACTGCGCATCGCAAGACAACTGGGAAGTCTTGGAAGTCTGCTTAGCCCAGATAAATAGGCCTGCAAGGTCTGCAAGTAAACCGTTCTACTTTTCAAGAGATGGACTCTATACACACCTACACTTGGGTTAAACCTCTCTCTGCACTCCACTCAGCTATCCCACCATTGTACCAGCTGACCCGGCAGTAGACCAAACCCTCGGGCCATTGCATATACTATGACTGCTTAGGGAAGTACAGTACATTATAGAAAGCCTGAGTCACATGACATACCCCCAGTGAAGATACCTAATAAATAGGAATACCCAGCCATATTAAAATTGTTATTACCTATATCTATTCTGCAAGTTCAGTGATTAGGAGGACCATACAAGTTAGCCATCAAGGATAAAAGTGTGTATACAAGCGATTCACTGCAAAACAGGACCTGACAGAACATCAGGCCTGGCCTGGTCATCTAGAGTTGCTGCAAGGAGCTAGAAACATCTCTCTACGGCCCAGATGACAAGCATCTAGAATGCAGGGCTATACAACTTCTGAAATCAGACTCGTACAATGGATGGATATGATGATTTAAGGATTTGTGTGACTTTCTTCTGCACATTGCCCTTAATATAGGGGGTTCATATAACACATGTGAGCTGTGACGTCTGTGACTGGTGCACATTCTTACCTCCATTAAAAGCACAAATTTGGAAAGTGCCGTAGCCAGGGCCGAAGTAATCTCCTTCAAGCTACATCAGGCGTCACCTATGTAATATGTCGTCGTCAAGAGCGTCTCTCAGCCCCCTGCACCTGCACACAACAGCGCCAGCAGGTTCGAATCAGCGCTAAACATGTGCACGTGTGAGTCGGCGCGGACTATTTTATATGACAGACGCTCCTCTGGGAATCGGCCGTAAAAGAAATGTCTGTTCTCTTATGTGAACCTGCAAGAACTGCAATCTTATTACATACATATGGGTAAAGGACATAAAAATAGTCAATAATAGCAGCAAGTCATACAATGTTTATAGCGCGTCTGGAGAACAAAGTTATATTATGGGGAAGGTTTATCAATAGCGCTGAAAGAAACCTGAGCTTATAAAAATGGTGCATATGGTTCGAAAGGTACCAAGATGGCCGACATGGTAATGGGATCATTCCGTATCCCACTGCATGTTATCTAGTTGTTCATTGGTTGTCAGATGGGAAGGCCTTGTGTTATGCACTTTCCTGTGGTGTTCAGCTGAATGTTATTACCTACTGGCTACGTTGTATTAAGACCAAGGGTAACTGCGCTAGATGCAGACACTAGCCCATAGGTTTATACAGGGAAAAGGCTAGAAAGTGTGTGTGTCTCTCAACCCTGAGAGGAAATATATATATATATATATATTTTTCATTTGGAGGAGTAGGCCTCAAGATCCCTAATGTGGGTACACATGGATGAGACAGAGGAATTAATTATGGGTAATATTAGTGTACAAGACTATAACTGCTATTATCCATCCCCCTATGTGTAAGAATGTGACTACAATAATACTGCTCCTATGTACAACAATATAACAATATACTGCTCCTATATACAACAATATAACTACTATAATACTTCTCCTATATACAACAATATAGCTAACTAGAAAATGTACCCGGCGCTACTCGGGTATAAAGTGTCAGTGTGTTAATTAGATTTATTCTAAGGTGCCCAGGAGGCCAATCTATGTCCTTGTTTTTTTTTTTTTAAGGGGAAATCGCCAGTAGCCCTATATGCCCCTATATACCAGACAGTTCTGCACAGTTTGTGTAAATTGTAGCTTATGCACATTAGAAATAAACTAAAAATGTCAAACATCCGTCCTGTATACCTGTAGTGAATAGTTTAGGGGGTCCTGTATACCTGTCGTGTGTAGTTGGGGTGGGGGCTGTATACCTGTAGTGTATAGTTTAGGGGGTCCTGTATACCTGTAGTGTGTAGTTGGGGTGGGGGCTGTATACCTGTAGTGTATAGTTTAGGGGGTCCTGTATACCTGTAGTGTGTAGTTGGGGGGGGCAGTTTACCTGTAGTGTATTGTTGAGGGAGGTCCTGTATACCAGTAGTGTATAATTGAGGGGGCTATATATCTGTACTGTTTAGTTTGGGAAGTACTGTATACCTGCAGTGTATAGCTGGTAGAGGTCCTGTATACCTGTACTGTATAGTTGGGGGTCCTGTATACCTGTAATATATAGTTGGTGAAGGTGCTGTATACCTGTAATGTATAGTTGATTGAGGTCTTCTATACCTGTAAATTATAGTTTAAGGGTCCTGGATACCTGTAGTGTATAGTTGGTGCAGGTCTTGTATACCTTTAGTATATAGTTCGGGGGTCCTGTATACTTGTAGTGTATAGTTTGGGGGTCCTGTGTACCTGTAGTTTATAGTTGGTAGAGGTATTGTATACCTGTAGTGTAAAGTTTGGGGGGTCCTGTATACCTGTATTATAAAGTTGGTGGAGGTGCTGTATACCTATAGTATATAGTTGGTGGAGGTCCTGTATACCTGTAGTGTATAGTTTTGGGGTCATGTATACCTGTAGTATATAGTTGATGGAGGTTCTGTACACCTGTAGTGTATAGTTTTGGGGTCCTGTATACCTGTAGTGTATAGTTGGTGGATGTCCTGTATACTTGTAGTGTATAGTTTGGGGGTCCTGTGTACCTGTAGTTTATAGTTGGTAGAGGTATTGTATACCTGTAGTGTAAAGTTTGGGGGTCCTGTATACCTCTATTATAAAGTTGGTGGAGGTGCTGTATACCTGTAGTATATAGTTGGTGGAGGTCCTGTATACCTGTAGTGTATAGTTTTGGGGTCATGTATACCTGTAGTATATAGTTGATGGAGGTTCTGTACACCTGTAGTGTATAGTTTTGGGGGTCCTGTATACCTGTAGTGTATAGTTGGTGGATGTCCTGTATACTTATAGTGTATAGTTTTGAAGTCCCATATACCTGTAGTGTAGAGTTTGGGGTCCTGTATACCTGTAGTATATAATTGGTGGAAGTCCTGTATACCTGTAGTGTATAGTTTTAGGGTCCTGTATACCTGTAGTGTATAGTTTGGGGTCCTGTATACCTGTAGTATAGAGTTGGTGGAGGTGCTGTATACCTGTAGTAAAGAGTTGGTGGAGATCTTGTATACCTGAAGTATATAGTTCGGGGGTCCTGTATACCTGTAGTGTATAGTTTTAGGGTCCTGTATACCTGTAGTATATAGTTGGTGGAGTTCCTGTATACCTGTAGTGTATAGTTTTGGGGTCCTGTAAACCTGTAGTGTATAGTTTGGGGTCCTGTATACCTGTAGTATAGAGTTGGTGGGGGTGCTGTATACATCTAGTATATAGTTGTTGGAGGTCCTGTATACCTGTAGTATATAGTCGGTGGAGGTCCTGTATACCTGTAGTATAGAGTTGGTGGAGGTCCTTTATACCTGTAGTATAGAGTTGATGGAGGTCCTGTATACCTGTACTATATAGCTGGTGGAGGTCCCGTTCACCTGTAGTGTATAGTTTTGGGGTCCTGTATACCTGTAGTGTCCTGTATACCTGCAGGGTCATATTTACCATTAGGCACTCGTGGTCTGCCTAGGGCAGCACCTTGCATGGGGGCAGCCCCAGGGAGCAGGGGGAAGGAAACAACTTTTTAATTTTTTTTATTTTTCTAGTCTTCCACCTCCTGTTCAGACTTGCCAGAAAATCTAGTGTCTTTTCGAAGGGGGGTATGGTAGTAATGGTCAGGTCTGGTGTGGCAGTGTTATCCAGTCAAAGTATGGCGGTATTGGTCAGGTGTGGTATGGCAGTGTTATTCAGTCACAGTATGGCAGTATTCGTCAATTCTGGTGTGGCAGTGTTATCCAGTCACAGTATGGCAGTATTAGTCAGGTGTGGTATGGCAGTGTTATCCAGTCACAGTATGGTGGTACTGGTCAGGTCCGGTGTGGCAGTGTTATCCAGTCACAGTATGGTGGTACTGGTCAGGTCTGGTATTGCGGTGTTATTCAGTCACACAATGGTAGTATTAGTCAGGTGTGGTATGGCAGTGTTATACAGTCACAGTATGGTGGTACTGGTCAGGTCTGTTGTGGCAGTGTTATCCAGTCACAGTATGGTGGCATTGGTCAGGTCCGGTGTGGCGGTGTTATCCAGTCACAGTATGGTGGTATTGGTCAGGTCTGGTATGGCAGTGTTATCCAGTCACATTATGGCAGTATTGGTCTGGTCTGGTATGGCAGTGTTATCCAGTCACAGTATAGTAGTATTGGTCAAGTCTGGTGTGGCAGTGTTATCCAGTCACAATGTGGCGGTATTGGTCAGGTCTGGTATAGCGGGGTTATCCAGTCACAGTGTGGCAGTATTGGTCTGGTATAGCGGTGTTATCCAGTCACAGTATAGTAGTGTTATCTAGTCACAGTGTGTCAGTATTGGTCAGGCCTGGTATGGCAGTGTTATCCAGTCACAGTATGGTGGTATTGGTCAGGTCTGGTATGACAGTGTTATCCAGTCACAGTGTGTCGGTATTGGTCACGTCTGGTATAGCAGTGTTATCCAGTCACAGTATGGCGGTATTGGTCAGGTCTGGTATGGTAGCAGGGGCGTAACTACCACTATAGCAGCCATAGCGGCTGCTATGGGGCCCGCCGCATCAGGGGGCCCCATGGCCTGCTCCTGCAATACACTGGGCCCCCTGAGCCGTCATCATTTGCAGCACCGGGTGGCCCTGCTGGTCTCCTGGGTTTTGCAAATGTCCCTTTAACTGCAAGAACTCCTGACCAGAGCTAGCAGTTATGTAGTTATGACTTCACTTGACCGTTTAGTGGTCAGTCGGGGGGGGGGGGGCCCAATCAAAAGTTTGCTATGGGGCCCAGCCATTTCTAGTTACGCCCCTGTATGGCAGTGTTATCCAGTCACAGTATGGTGGTATTGGCCAGGTCTGGTATGGTGGTGTTATCTAGTCACAGTGTGTCAGTATTGGTCAGGTCTGGTATGGCAGTGTTATCCAGTCACAGTGTGGCGGTATTGGTCAGGTCAGGTATGGCAGTGTTATCCAGTCACAGTGTGGCGGTATTGGTTATGTCTGGTATGGCGGTGTTATCCAGTCACAGTATGGTGGAATTGGTCAGGTCTGGTATGACAGTGCTATCCAGTCACAGTATGGTGGTGTTGGTCAGGTCTGGTCTGGTATGGTAGTGTTATCCAGTCACAGTATGGTGATATTGGTCAGGTCTGGTATGGCGGTGTTATCCAGTCACAGTATGGCGGTATTGGTCAGGTCTGGTATGGTAGTGTTATCCAGTCACAGTATGGCAGTATTGGTCAGGTCTGGTATAGTGGTGTTATCCAGTCACAGTGTGGAGGTACTGTATTGGTTAGGTCTGGTATGGCAGTGTTATCCAGTCCCAGTGTGGCGATATTGGTCAGGTCTCGTATGGTAGTGTTATCCAGTCACAGTGTGTCAGTATTGGTCAGGTCTGGTATGGCAGTGTTATCCAGTGACAGTGTGGCGGTATTGGTTATGTCTGGTATGGCGGTGTTATCCAGTCACAGTATGGTGGAATTGGTCAGGTCTGGTATGACAGTGCTATCCAGTCACAGTATGGTGGTGTTGGTCAGGTCTGGTATGGTAGTGTTATCCAGTCACAGTATGGTGATATTGGTCAGGTCTGGTATGGCGGTGTTATCCAGTCACAGTATGGCGGTATTGGTCAGGTCTGGTATGGTAGTGTTATCCAGTCACAGTATGGCAGTATTGGTCAGGTCTGGTATAGTGGTGTTATCCAGTCACAGTGTGGAGGTACTGTATTGGTTAGGTCTGGTATGGCAGTGTTATCCAGTCCCAGTGTGGCGATATTGGTCAGGTCTCGTATGGTAGTGTTATCCAGTCACAGTGTGGCGGTATTGGTCAGGTCTGGTAGGGCGGTATTGGTCAGGTCTGATATGGTGGTGTTAAATGTGACCTCTGGAGCTATTATCTACCAATCTATCATGATGCTAATTAGTGAGTGAAGATGGGGCGTCCCCAGGTTTAGTGCTTAGGGCAACAGCAGCTGGTAATACTGCCCTGTATACATGTACAGTATAGTTGGAGTAGGGGGTCCTGTATACCTGAAGTGCCCTGTATATACATGTACTGTATAGATGGAGTAGGGGGTCTACCAGTTATTTCTGTGGATGTTGTGAGGCAGCTGTCCCTAGCAACCACAGCTCCCTGTGAAAGTGAAAGTAGTAATCCTGTTGGTTGCTAAGGCTCCCAACTGCCGTTTCTCCTGGGTAGAGCTCCAGCTAATTATGTCACCTGTGTGTGCAGTGTGAAGATTTTCCCATTCATTTCTATGGGGCGGTCTTCCCCTCCCCTCCTGTATATCTAGCAAGGACGGGACCTTCGCTCTAACCTTCCCTGGGCACCCAATGCATCTGTGCATCTATATCATTTTTATGATATAGATATAAAATTGCTCCAATGTATAAGAATATAACAACTATAATACTGCTCCTATATACAGGAATATAACTACTATAATACTGCCCCCTATATACAACAATATAACTACTATAATACTGCTCCTATATACAGGAATATAACTACTATAATACTGCCCCCTATATACAACAATATAACTACTATAATACTGCTCCTATATACAAGAATATAACTACTATAATACTGCCCCCTATATACAAGTTCTCCCGGGCGTCTGTAATTTACATCACATGTAGACCTGAAAAAACAAATCCTGAAAATCACATTGTCTGATTTTGTAAGAATTTATTTGCAAATTATGGTGGAAAATAAGTATTTGGTCACCTACAAACAATCAAGATTTCTGGCTCTCACAGACCTGTAAGTTCTTCTTTAAGAGTCTCCTCTTTCCTCCACTCATTACCTGTAGTAATGGCACCTGTTTAAACTTGTTATCAGTATAAAAAGACACCTGTGCACACCCTCAAACAGTCAGACTCCAAACTCCACTATGGTGAAGACCAAAGAGCTGTCAAAGGACACCAGAAACAAAATTGTAGCCCTGCACCAGGCTGGGAAGACTGAATCTGCAATAGGCAACCAGCTTGGATTGAAGAAATCAACTGTGGGAGCAATAATTAGAAAATGGAAGACATACAAGACCACTGATAATCTCCCTCGATCTGGGGCTCCACGCAAAATCTCACCCCATGGGGTCAAAATGAGCACAAGAACGGTGAGCAAAAATCCCAGAACCACGCGGGGGGACCTAGTGAATGAACTGCAGAGAGCTGGGACCAATGTAACAAAGCCTACCATCAGTAAGACACTACGCCAGTGCCAGGGACTCAGATCCTGCAGTGCCAGACGTGTCCCACTGCTTAAGCCAGTACATGTCCGGACCCGTCTGAAGTTTGCTAGAGAGTATTTGGATGATCCAGAAGAGTATTGGGAGAATGTCCTATGGTCTGATGAAACCAAAGTGGAACTGTTTGGAGGAGTTGCATCCATCAAACACCAAACCTACTGTAAAGCATGGGAGTGGAAACATCATGCTTTGGGGCTATTTCTCTGCAAAGGGGCCAGGACGACTGATCCGAGTACATGAAAGAATGAATGGGGCCATGTATCGTGAGATTTTGAGTGCAAACCTCCTTCCATCAGCAAGGGCATTGAAGATGAAACGTGGCTGGGTCTTTCAACATGACAATGATCCAAAGCACACCGCCAGGGCAACGAAGGAGTGGCTTCGTAAGAAGCATTTCAAGGTCCAGGAGTGGCCTAGCCAGTCTCCAGATCTCAACCCTATAGAAAACCTTTGGAGGGAGTTGAAAGTCCGTGTTGCCAAGCGACAGCCCCAAAACATCACTGCTCTAGAGGAGATCTGCATGGAGGAATGGGCCAACATACCAACAACAGTGTGTGCCAACCTTGTGAAAACGTACAGAAAACGTTTGACCTCTGTCATTGCCAACAAAGGATATATAACAAAGTATTGAGATGAAATTTTGTTACTGACCAAATACTTATTTCCAACCATAATTTGCAAATAAATTCTTACAAAATCAGACAATGTGATTTTCTGGATTTGTTTTCTCATTTTGTCTCCCATAGTTGAGGTCTACATATGGTGTAAATTACAGACGCCTCTCATCTTTTTAAGTGGTGGAACTTGCACTATTGGTGACTGACTAAATACTTTTTTTCCCCCACTGTAACTACTATAATACTGCCCCTATGTACAAGAATATAACTACTATAATACTGCTCGTATATACAAGAATATAACTACTATAATGCTCGTATATACAAGAATATAACTACTATAATACTGCTCCTATATACAAGAATATAACTACTATAATACTGCTCCTATATACAAGAATATAACTACTATAATACTGCTCCTATATACAGGAATATAACTTCTATAATACTGCCCCCTATATACAAGAATATAACTACTATAATACTGCTCCTATATACAAGAATATAACTACTATAATACTGCCCCCTATATACAAGAATATAACTACTATAATACTGCCCCTTCATACAAGAATATAACTACTCTAATACTGCTCTCTATGTGGAAGAATACTACAACTATAATAACTGCAACAATAGAGACAGTGAAGCGCACATACCGTATAAGCAGAAGTCAGAAGATCCTTTATTGCATGGTATTCCACAAACACATTGGGAAGGAAGGGAGGTGCAGGTCGGCGTCCTTACAGTTATAAGGACGCCATCCTGCACCTCCCTCCCCCATGTGTTCGTGGAATACCATGCAATAAAGGATCTTGACTTCAGCCGATAGGGTGAGTGCGCTTCACTGTCTCTATTGTTGCAGTAACTATATTGCTCTTGCTTTTGGCACACCCCGTGGCTGCATTTAATCCACTTAGCTGAACTGTCTTGCCTAGTACTGCTCACCTGCTAGTGATACGGAGTGAGTGGCGCGAGTAGTGCCAGTCCCACTTGTCTACACTTGCATAACCAGGGCCGTCTTATGCATTGGGCAGGGTAGGCGGCTGCGCGGGGGCCCTTGCGTCCTAGGGGGCCCCTGCCCTCTGTGACCTGTATTTTTAGCTTTATAAGACGCACTTATAAAACTAAGTGCGTCCTATAAAGCGAAGACGGCTCCCAAGCAGTGCTGAGCACCGCAAGGAAGCCGTCCTGCCCGCCCCCTCTATTGCCGCTCACTATGCATATGCATAGTGAGCGGCCCTGAGCCACCCCCTCCGCCTGCCTCTTTTATCGCTTCTCAGCTGACAGCCGATCAGAAGCCCAGGAAAGTGCAATGAGCAGCATTTTCCTGGGCTTCTGATCGACTCAGCTAAGCGGCGATAGAAGGGGCGGGCGGTCTGGGAACTCACCCGTCCGGCGGCCCCAGCAGCTCCTCTCCCGTCAGCGCACACTCCCGACATCCTCCCGCACAGGCAGCGGGGTACAGAGACGCTGCCTGTGCCGGAAGTGACCGGCTGCACGACACATCCAGGACACAGGCAGCGTCTCTGTCTCTGCACGACATCCTCCGGCACAGGCAGCGGGGTACAGAGACACTGCCTGTGTCCTGGATGTGTCGTGCAGCCGGTCACTTCCGGCACAGGCAGTCTCTCTGTACCCCGCTGCCTGTGCCGGAGGATGTCGGGAGTGCGCGCTGCCGGGAGACATCAGCTGCTGGGGCCGCCGGACAGGTGAGTAACTGGTTTGTTGTTTTGAGGGGCACTGGCTACTATGGGGGCACTGGCTACTATGGGGGGCACTGGCTACTATGGGGGGCACTGGCTACTATGGGGGGACTGGCTACTATGGGGGGCACTGGCTACTATGGGGGGCACTGGCTACTGTGGGGGGCACTGGCTACTATGGGGGCACTGGCTACTATGGGGGGCACTGGCTACTATGGGGGGCACTGGCTACTATGGGGGGCACTATATGGGGGGATTGGCTACTATGGGGGGCACTATATGGGGGGATTGGCTACTATGGGGGGATTGGCTACTATGGGGGGCACTATAGGGGGGGCACTATATGCAAAGATGTGGGGGATTTGATGGTGGCGGTTGGGGGGGGGGGGGGGCAATTCGCACCTCTGCCCAGGGGCCCATAATGCTGTTAAGACGGCCTTGTGCATAACTACTATAATACTGCCTCCTATATACAAAATGATGACATTAAAGAGGTGAGGTCTATAGAGGGATGAGCTGGGAATCTCAGCTTGCTATAATATAACTTCATACAATATTTAGTTTATTAAGTATATGGTTTAGGTTCCTACATAGACATATAAGTGACAAAGATGGCAAGAAATCACCATGTACGTTAGTGTACATACTCAGGGAAAAGGGGGCTGCTGTTGGCAGGGAGACTCACTTTTTGGTTCTGGGGCCCACCAGGGGAATTCAGCAACTCCCAGGTGGGCCAGTCCGAGCCAGGACACAGGTCAAGCTCCTCGTGTCATCCAGTAGAATCTGAGGACTTGGTTTCAATTAAGCTGTGAGTGAAACGCAGCAGACGGCCGTGTACCGGGGCGGGGAGGCTCTTTGTGTAGAACATAAAATCAGATTCTAAAATTTCATGTTAAGTGCAGCGACTTTGCATAATGAATAGAGCCGTCATCGATCATCCTGACATTTACAAGACACGGCTCAAAGGCTACCTTATTAGTTTTCTCCTCTCAATTTTTGATTTATGCTCATTATGGTATTGGTAATGCCCGAGATGGAAGATTACACTTTCTCTAATACATCTGGATACAGAACTGAAGTACTAAGTGGCCGCTTGAAATTTACTCAAAAACTGATTACGACCGAAGGCCTAAAAGCATCCAGGGCCCGATGTAGGAGGAAGAAGGTTTAACCCTTGGAGGAAACTTTATAATATTGGTCAACAGCCTGGTTATAGACAGAGAAAGCTGGATAACAGTGATACAGAGCCATAGAGTGCCAGCACCCCGGGAAAGGCAAGTATCTATCTCCTAACCCGAGCAGGGCACTAATTCATTGGATGGCTTATACAGAGGAACTGGAGTCTGGTGCCTGGGATCTGCTGTAAGATCTCTGTATATACAGAGCAGACTGAGCGTTTAGGAATGGGATGGGTCTGCATCTGCTAGACTGGGTGACCTAAGAGTTACACAACCTTCAGCAGTTCCGTAGTTGTCTTCTGCATTTCCCTCCTTTCTTGTCCTTGTATACCAGGGATGTGAACCTTCGGCCCTCCAGCTGTTGCAAAACTACAATTCCCATCATGCCTGGACAGCCAAAGCTAAAGCTTTGGCTGTCCAGGCATGATAGGAATTGTAGTTTTGCAGTTTTTTCTGGGCTAAGATGTTAGTTAGATGTTAGGGGTGTAGCTAAAGAAATGTGAATGCATAACTCCACCCACCTGATGACTCACTGTTTCCTCACTGGCAGGAACAGGAAACATAAAGGGAACGTGATGCGGTTCACGGAAGAAAAAGAGCGCTGCACCTCACACCTATGGCTGATACTAGTGCCCCTCGGCTAAATAAAAAACACATCAGAATTTTGTGTATGAATTGATCAAGCCATACTGCCCCATGTACCTCGTGCCGGTATCTGATACACATGGGTCCCTACACTAAGTCCACACCGTGCCAGTCAGTGGCCACCAACCCCGCAGGCGTGCACAGTCAGGGAACGGGGGCCATGGGACGGCCCTGCAACCCCCATGCCACAGGACCAGACCCAAAACCAACACACCAGAACCCGGCCAGCACCGCCGGCGGAGAAGGTCGCCCCCAAACAGCACAAGTCTGGATGAGGTATTGCGCTCACCATAGCTGCTGCAGACAGAATGGGAAAAGACAGGAGGGATTAAAACCATGTGCACTCAGGTGTCTCCTGCTAATTGCAGTCATGTGGGTCTCACCAGGAGGAGTGCAAAACACAGAGAAAAGAGAGAAACAAAATGCGGTTCAGGGAAGAAAAGGAGTGCTGCACCTCACACCTATGGCTGATACTAGTGCCCCTAGGCTAAATAAAAAACACATCAGAATTTTGTGTATGAATTGATCAAGCCATACTGCCCCATGTACCTCGTGCCGGTATCTGATACACATGGGGCCCTACACTAAGTCCACACCGTGCCAGTCAGGGAACATGACATCACAGGAAGTAACGAAAACACAGGCAGACTGGTCATGTGACCAAGCCTGTGAACTCAGTAAGCGCTCTAAATAAAAAAAAATAGAAGTGTATGTAGAATATGCAACACCCACAGAGGTCAATGCAAGGCTAGCTTATTAAAATGTCTCAGACAACCACTTCAAGTATTTTGCACAAAGAGCAACCAGCTCTGAGGCCGCCCCACTTGTAATACGTCACTCTCGGGATGGGCCTAGGTGGGAAAATTAGTCTGCTCTACTAGAAATCTTGCCCATATACAAGTATCACTGATGATATCTTGTTACGTAGATGCAAGAGAAGAAAGACTATTGTTATGGCCATCAACCACATGAGAAAGAGGTAAACCAGAAGGTTGCTGTAGGGTTCCTTGAATGCAGGGTTTCAGTGTAGCTTTCTGCTTGAAAAGACTCTTGGGGGGAGATTTATCAAACATGGTGTAAAGTGAGACTGGCTCAGTTGCCCCTAGCAACCAATCAGATTCCACCTTTCATTCCTCACAGACTCTTTTGAAAATGAAAGGTGGACTCTGATTGGTTGCTAGGGGCAACTGAGCCAGTTTCACTTTACACCATGTTTGATAAATCTCCCACTTGGTGTGTGGAAGCTGAAAAGAGTCCTCGTCTCACCGATGACTGGATAAGAGGGTGCATTAGGATTGCACACATATACCCTAATACAGAGAAGAGTCTGAAGTTATGATCACTGGCATATTATTGTATTGTTGGTGGGTCCGTTGTGCCATATACTGGGAGGCCATGTTCACACAACCTATGTTTTGTATAAATCACGTCCGTTGTTGCAATTTGCAACAACGGCCGTGATTTATACAAAACATATGTTGTATGTGCATGAATGCAATCCCGGCTGGAGCATATACACATAGTATACGCTCCGGCCTAACCGGCCACACAAAACTGACATGTTTAATTGAATAGCAGCCGCACAGAACATGTCAGTTTACAAAATGGAGCATGCGGCTCCAGCCGCACGCTCCATTGTGTGCAGTGTTAAATTGGGATGGGGGCACACACGGATGCTTTTTTTCTGGTGCAAAAAAGAGACCAAACACAAGAAGTCTCAGTCCTTTGTGTGATCACACAAGGAAATACACCTGTTCATCATGCAGGTTGCATATCAACTGGGGTAATTACCTTAGGATAATTATATAATTATATCATTTTATTTCTTTCATCCTCCCCGTCTCTAGCAGTGCTACACACACACACACCCTGAAGAGAGGTGATATCATATAGCATCTAAAGGATATGTGGCTTTAATAGTCCGGGATCTCCCGCCTAGTAACTCTAGAACACTGCAGATCAGTCGTTGCTACAACCTAAGTCTTACAAATATTTCTTTAGATCAAAGCGATTTTTTAAGACAACAACAGAAATAACCTGGCGAAATTTTCCTTCTTCCAGTAACTGAAGGTTTAGGAAATGTGACATCCTAATTAGATTCAGGTTTGGATTTCCCATGATGCCTTGCTGGCTGCATCGGTCTATGCAAATCCCTCCTGATCCCCACTTTTATCTAGACCACCTATGAGATATTATTATTATTATAAAGCAAAGTTGCCTTCCAGAATAAGAGGAGATGTTCCAGGCTCCTGGCGAGGTGTCAGGTTATAGGGATGTGGTCATTCCTTGGTCACGGCCATCATGGCTGATCACTGGATGGGCGGCACTCTGTCTTGAAAATCTTAGATTCCCAAGTGAATGTGAAGCCATTGCTGTATCCTGTAGGTTTGTCAGAAAATATGTGGGGGCTGTTACATAACCACCAATCATCCTGTCTGTATCCGGTTGTTGTTAAAATTCTGCTGTCAACATAATGCATATAAATCCTCTGTGTACATAACGAGCAAGCAGGGAATAGTGGGGGATTTCAGCTCTGAAGCCTGCAGACTTGTTAATGCATCTGTGGACTATAAGGATATGTGATGTATGTACACAGTAACCCCACCAGAGGAATAGTGAGTGCAGCTCTGGAGTATAATACAGGATGTAATTCAGGATGAGTACAGTATCAGTAATGTAATGTATGTACACAAGAGACTCCACCAGCAGAATAGTGAGTGCAGCTCTGGAGTATAATACAGGATGTAACTCAGGATCAGTACAGGATAAGTAATGTAATGTATGTACAAAGTGACCTCACCAGCAGAATAGTGAGTGCAGCTCTGGAGTATAATACAGGATGTAACTCAGGATCAGTACAGAATAAGTAATGTAATGTATATACACAGTGACCCCACCAGCAGAATAGTGAGTGCAGCTCTGGAGTATAACACATACATGATGTAAGTCAGGATCAGTACAGGATAAGTAATGTAATGTATGTACACAGTGACCCCACCAGCAGCATAGTGAGTGCAGCTCTGCAGTATAATACAGGATGTAACTCAGGATCAGTACAGGATAAGTAATGTAATGTATGTACACAGTGATCCCACCAGCAGAATAGTGAGTGCAATACAGGATGTAACTCAGGATCAGTACAGGATAAGTTATGTAATGTATGTACACAGTGACCCCACCAGCAGAATAGTGAGTGCAGCTCTGGAGTATAACACATACATTATATAACTCAGGATCAGTACAGGATAAGTAATGTAATGTATGTACTCAGTGACCCCACCAGCAGAATAGTGAGTGCAGCTCTGGAGTATAATACAGGATGTAACTCAGGATAAGTAATGTAATGTATGTACACAGTGACCCCACCAGCAGAATATTGAGTGCAGCTCTGGAGCATAATACAGGATGTAACTCAGGATCAGTACAGGATAAGTAATGTAATGTATGTACTCAGTGACCCCACCAGCAGAATAGTGAGTGCAGCTCTGGAGTATAACACATACATGATGTAACTCAGGATCACATATACTTGATGTATATAGGACTTTTAAGTCAAAACCTTTTTTTAAAAAAATTGCTATAAAAAATGATAGTCAGCCATTTTATTAAATTACTTTTATTCTCTCATCACTATAATATTTTTATTGTATTTTTTCACTTTTTTGTTACAAAATAACATCTCTAAGTTTTTCTTTTTTCCTTTTGTGTTTTTTTTTTTTTTTTTTACAAGACACAGAATAACCAGTAAAGGGATAACCGGTAAACACTTCTATCTACACAGTCACCATCCCATGGAGATGTTTTCTGGGGAAACTCAGACTCATTTGTAACTGAATCCAGCTGCTAATTCAGTGGCCACATCCAATGCTCCTTATCTACCATCAACCTCAATAAATCAGAGGTGAAGCGTTGCGCTCATTGCTCCCGGCCTTGAAGAAACCCCATGGCTTTAATTCAGTAATTCTAAAACTAAAGGGAGGGAAGTGACCCATTAAGGCGGCGGAGGCTTTTTCTTTTTTCTTGGTCGATTATTGACCACAGGCTGAAGTTAGCGTAAGGGTGAAATGAAGAACTGACAAATACTGTATAGAGGAACATGGGGGATAAGCGGACACTAGGGGCTACTTGAATAGCCTAAACCCTTATATTCCACTCTTGCCTAACTAGTGACCTGCAGTCTGAAGACAGGAATGCAATGAATTATTCAGTATGCCTAGTAGTGCAGCTGCTGTCTTACTGCCCAAGACCTGTACCTTAAAGGCCAATTCCAAAAAGTTACCAAGAATGACACTGTAAACATTTCAAAATAAAAAGGCTAAAACATCCAAAAATAAAATTTTGCTACATACATTTTATTCTATGTTGAGATTTCTCCCATTGTTGGATGGGATGTTGGACAGACCCATAAGGGATGAACAGAGAGCTGGCTGCACATGTGCGGTACACTCTGTCCATCGTCAGGGACAATTTAGTTCATATAATCAGAATCGGTGAGGGTGTCAGCAGCTGCACTCCCAGTGGTCAGCTTGTTATCCACAGGGTAGGGGATATTGTCTTTAGAATTTTTTTTTTTTTGTATGCACAGTCAAGTCTTGTCAGGAATTTAAAAAACATGGCTGTTTTCCTCCAAAAAGGGTGCCCAACATTATGTGGGTCAGCTCAGTCTCCTTCACTTAAAGTGGAGCTGCATAACCAAAACAGCCCATGGCCAATTGGGTTGCTCTATCTGGCACAACACCACCATGCTTTTCAAATCCTGGACAACCCATGTAGGTGTTGTGGGGGTGAATCTCATCAGGTGGAAGAGAAGGAACACATTTCCCACAGGGAACATTTTTCTTTCCTCCTGTTGGGATCCAACCCCTATGTTCAGTAAATATGTCTTGACCCAATAAAGGGTAAAAGAAACTGGAGGAGGGTTCAAAAAAATTGACCACTAAATATATTAAGAGCTGGTAGTCCCCAGTTGTTGTATGACCAGTGATCACCTCCTAGGCAGGGCTCTCAATAACTAGTGTTAAGCGGACTTACGGAACTGTTCACGTTCAGCAATGTTCTCTGAACCTGAACGCTTGGCATTTGACTTCTTGCTTCTAAAAAAGGCATGCTAGGGAGCCCTGGAAAACATGGATACAGCCAAAGGCCATAGGCTGTATTCATGTTTTCCTGGCATCCCTAGGGCAGCAACCAACTTCTCTAGCTGCCAGGAGTCAAATGCTCATTTCCCACTCAGGGTCAGTACTGTCAAAGCAAAATGTAAAGCCCACTGATGAGGGGTAAACCTCCACCATGAAAACCTTTTGTCAAGTATTTGGGGAAGTCAAATGCCAAGCGTTTGGGTTTGGAGAACTTTGCAGAACCCGAACTGCTTGGCAAGTCTGCTCAACACTATCAATAATGTTTGGTACAGAGGATCGTAGTGGATATGCTCTATATTTAGGAGTGTTCCCCAGCTTTTGCGGCTGCTCAGTTATAAAGGAGTCTGAACCAACCCGTGACCTTGACAAATCCATTCCCAACAATACAGCTGTCAGTTAAATAAAAAATAAAAAAAATCTATAAATTAAAAAATAATCACGTCCCGCCAATAGAGTTTGCATTTTGCTTGGCCAAGGTCCATGAAAGTTGTAGCTGAACAGCAGGGAAGAACAGTCTGGGTGGTTCTGAAATGAAATGTACATAACACATTCAACGACTGATGGATGAGATGATGTTCCTTCAAGAAGGAATAGCAGAGAATGCCTTCCAAGATATAAGTGCTGGCAGCCATTTTTACCGGCTGTCATTGGACTAAGAACCAGTGAGGGACCTCTGGTTGATGTCACTGACTCGTAGATCATAGAACGGCTGTCTCTGCTGTGAGCACATGAGTACAGTTCAACATAAACCACAAAAACATAAAAAAAAAGTTTAAAATAAAAAAATAAGACACCATCTATTAAAACCATTGGTCATGTCAAGATCATGGCCCCGTAGCTACATCTACACCAGGAGCCCTGAAAACACTTTGCGTCCCAAGTGAAAGTGGAGAAAGTCCTGCTGTCCTCTAGAGGCACAAAAATTTTAGATATTGTTGGATCCCACCACCCATTTTAGGGTGTTTGGAGGGGAAGAAAAACATACAAAAAGCTGAGCCATCTCAAGTCTCATCCAAACCTTTTGGGGGAGGGGAAATACTATCAACTGTATTTGTAATGTAACACAAGCAACACATTGGGAACAGAGAATCCATGAATCCATTCTCCCGCATACTGTATCATGACACAAAGTAAATGATATGAACAGTTTTGGTTAAAATCAAGGCAAATTTCAGTTCTCAAAAAGTTAGAGCTGAATAGATATTTTTTTGTCCACTTCATCCTGTTCTTCGAAGGCGCGTAGATCCCTGCTCCGGAGTTGAGATGACGATACAAACTTTCTGCACAGACATCTTTTTTTTTTTTCAATTTATGATTTTGAATTTTGCAATCTAGACCAGGTACCTGTTGACGTAATGTTTTGACACTCCTCACTTGAATTCCTTACAAGAAAAAAGAAAAAAAAAATCACCGTGATCACGCTACAGCAAAACACCTTCTGCTCATTTCCAACACGTCTGAAGGCCAACTTTATTTAAAAAAAAAAAAAATAGAAAACAAAAAAAGTTGCAATTTTTTTTAAAAAGTTCAACCGCAAGACCGCTTCTTTTTTTTTTATCCAGGTCCATTTTTTTTTTTAGTTTGTTTTTAGCTTTTATTTTATTTTTTAGGATTTTTATTTTTTTATACAAAAAAGGCTTGATTACAACACAGTTCGGGTATGCGGCCACCACAGTAGCTGTCTTTGGCAAGAAGTCAACACAATGACCGTCTATGTCACCTTCTGCCCATTTCACTCTGTCTCATAAAATGAATGTTGTTAGCGCTGTCTGAAAGTTCCGGATATTGCTCCACGGAAATGACATAATAGCCATCATAGCCCTGAACCCGACCTGTGCTCAGTAATTGTTGTTTTTCTCCTTCTGTCCATGCTCGGAGACCCTCCTCACCATCTCGAAGTCTCTGTTGCTCTTTGAGCCACGCCTGAGACACTGCCTTTTGTCGGGCCAGGTCCAGGACACGAACTTTCTCCTCGTCCAGGGAGGTCCCATAACGAGTGTTGAGGCACAAGGTGCCATATTGTAACTGAATGTCTGTATATCGTCTAGTCCTTGTACCCAGAACCGTATTGATCTGGGATACGGTTACATTGACCCCATTCTCCAAGGTTCTCCTGCCACCACTTAGCCCTAGAATTGACAGGTCGCTTTCCGGGGGTCCTTGCTTCATAAAATAATGAGTGTCCACACCATCGATGGTGAAATGTAAGTTCTCCAAATACTGAGCGTTGTTCAAAATGGCGGCAATGCGTCTCCCGTCCTCATTGGCCACACTAATGATGTCGGTGGTGACACGGCCATCTTTCATAGCAAACTTCACCCCTTTCCCGAAGATGGAGCCAATGGTGGCGAATTTCTTACTGCTTTTTTCTGGGCGACAGCCAGCAATGGGAGATCTGTAGACTGGGTCAAATCTTTCTAGAGTGACGAATGCTTGCAGCTGCTTCTGAACCTCGCACTGCACACCCAGGATCGACTGTAAGACAAGGGAGAAGAAGTTACTAAGTTGTGAAAATGTTTTTACACTGTAGTGACACACTTCAAGGCACCATACCCTTTCACTGGTCTCAGCTTTACTTTGAGCTATCACTGCCCTCCCACTGCTTTTTTTTATCTTAAAAGGCTAGGTGTACTAAAAGCCTCCATGCATATTTATGGGGACCTCTTGACTCTCTAAGGAAAGAAGGATCGAGCATGTTGAATTTCAATGCCGTTCTTTTTTCTCACCCCGGAGATGTGAGAAAAAAATTTTCCAGAGGTGTTTGGCGACTGCAAACTTCTCTCTCCACAGTGAAAATACAAGTATGCTAAGAGAAGCCAGAGTTTATATGGGGAAATCAGGCCGAAAGCTGATGACGTTGCATGTGCACTTTAAGCCCTTTGAGGGAAAGGACTTTTATGGACTTCCACCCGACAGTCAATCCATTGTAGAACATTGCAGTCACAGTGCATCCCTAACCAGAAATAGCCAATAACTAAAATAAGTTTATTGTCCCTTTAAGAACATGTTAACAAATTAATAGAAAATCCTTTTGGGTTTGAAAACTCGTCTCTGTAGGTGGGCTTGTCTAATGGGGGGAGTCTTCCAGTCCCTCTAGGATTTTGGTTTCTCATCTACTTTAACCAGAAGTTTAGGATGATTGATCTACAGTCTTTTTAGTTACAAAAACATCAAGCTGAGTGTCAAGTTATTGAAGAGCGGCTGAAAATGACTTGTAGCGGCTTGATGAAAGCTTTCCTGCATGGAAAGGTCAGAGTGTATGCAGAGTTATCAGCTACGATGCAGCTTCTGCAAAGTGACTGACTCCAGCAGAATTATTCTATTATTGTATAGTCATTTATTTAAAGAGATACCATCACCATTACTGGACTTTATTATATTTGCACCAAGCAGATATAGTGTACCCGCTAATCAGATGCAAAGTAAGCAGTCTCTTTGGACTTTCTTAGCTATTCAGTTGATTTATGACACACATTTAGGGTTCATTTTGGGAAGATATTGTGAGCAAAATTCTTTTTTAGACATATCTTGCCCGATTGCCCCTTAAAGGGTACTTGCAAAGGACAGGCACCTGGGCAGTCATGAGTCCTATTAATTAAAAATGGACTGAACTCACTGGACATCAAAAGGTTTTCTTTGCAGCCAAACCACCTAGTGTGCACCTGCATTACTCCAAGTCACAGTGTCCTTAAAATAGGGACAGCTATATTGCCCCCTATTGCCCACCCAAATACCCTTGTTGCCACTGAAAAAAAATATATATTTTGTTTTGCCTGTTTGAAATTTTTGAGACATTCTGAATGTGTATTGTTTCTCCACTGGCAGATGCATGGAGTCTTTAAGCCCTGACAATGGTTCCTGAGAAAAAAAGATATGCAAATCAGCTTTCCTCGAGAAGGAAGAAAGTTGATTCTCTAGAGCCACCTACTGCAGCTTTCCTGTAAGGGTGGTATTACACGGGCCGAGCAGGGCCCGATAATACCTGTAAACGAGCAGCGATCCGCTAGATCGTTGCTCGTTTACTGGGCCTATTACACGGCCCGATAATCGTTTGACAAGAGCTGCAAGGACATCGTTACCGATGTCCTTGCAGCCCTTGCTAAACTGGCATACATTACCCATCCACGTTCCAGGGCTGCTCCTGCCGTCCGCTTCTCCCGGGGTCCCGTGTGTGCTTTAGCTTCACAGCGGCCTGTCAGCTGGTAAGCCGCTCAGCCAATCACAGGGCGGGACCGCCGCGGCGCGCGCGGGACCCCGGGAGAAGCGGACGGCAGGAGCAGCCCTGGAACGTGGATGGGTAATGTATATCGTTAGTCGCCGGCCACGCACCGCTATTACACGCAGCGGTGCGCGGTCGGCGCCCGACGAAAATAGGGTCTAACCTATATCAACGACCAGCCGATGATCGTTGTCATCGGCTGATCGTTGCATTTATTACACGGAGCGATAATCGGCCGAATCGGGCCAATTTGTCCGATTATCGTTCCGTGTAATAGTACCCTAAGTCAATGTCCGACCCATATAAAAGCCTCTCACCCAACCAACAAGAAAACTGCTTTGTACTGATGAAGGACCAAGAGCCCTGAAGAAGCTGTCTAAAGATGAGGAGCTTCCATTTGGAGGAGATTTTGGTTTGGTTAATAATTAGAGATGAGCGAACCCGGTTCGGGTTCGAGTCCATCCGAATCCGAACTTTCGGCATTTGATTAGCGGGGGCTGCTGAACTTGGATAAAGCTCTAAGGTTGTCTGGAAAACATGGATACAGCCAATGACTATATCCATGTTTTCCACATAGCCTTAGGGCTTTATCCAACTTCAGCAGCCACCGCTACTCAAATGCTGAAAGTTCGGGTTCGGATGGACTCGAGCATGCTCCAAATTCGCTCATCTCTATTAATAATCCTTAGTCATGTTTTAAGGTTCTTTCATGGGTCAGACACTGTAGCAACTTCCAATAGGTGACACCAGAGATCTTTCTTACTCTTAGAGGACAACCCCAACCTCATGGGAGCACAAATAACCCTTATAAATGCACCAGGCATAAAACATTAAAATTAATTTTCTAAGTATCCCCCCAACCCACCCACACTCATATTTTTGCATATTAAAAGAATTGCAAGCCTTTCTGTGGCTTTGAATAGTGCACCCTGGCAGTATTGTGAGCCGCGGCTCTCTTTGACTAATGGACGCCTTTGGACATACATAATTGATTGCATCACAAATTAAAAAGTCATTTAGCTGCAACCGCTTGAAAGTGTAAAATCCATTACGTGTCGATACAGCCGCGTGGTGTGAAATCTCACAGAGAAAGTGTTTTAACTGGGGACCTTGGAGACCATGGAGGCAGAAGTGACGGTATGAACAGAAGGATAAGCGGGGGAAGGGGGGTACATCCTTTCCAGTTTTCACATCTTCCTGATTAAAGAAAGTTTGTGACCTTTCACTTAAACTTTTTGAAATATGACTTCTTGTAGGTTCCTCTGGGACAGCCTTGTCCGAATACACATAAAAGCTGTGCTTTCCCTTAAGGAATCTGACAAGCTGCATTTCACGATTACACAGTTTTCAAACTCAGCATGTAAATAATAAAAAACACTGTAAGGATATAAGGAAGATACCCCCGGAACCCTAAGGAAAGGGGTCAATAACTTTAGGAGGGCAGTCTTGCCTGTATAGTGGTATAGATCCAAGTACAGGGGGTTCTACTTTAACCCCTTAAGGTCAAAGCCAATTTTCGTTTTTGCGCTTTTGCTTATTCCATTTTAAGTTTAAAAGTCCACAGCGCTTGCATTTTTTCACCTAGAGACGTATATGACCGCTTATTTTTTGCGAAACCAATTGTACTTTGCAATGACAGGCATTATTTTTCCATAACATATGCTGCGAAACCGGAAAAAAATCATTTGCGCTGTCAAATTGAAAAAAAACTAATTTGTTTTGATTTCGGGGAGTTTTGCATTTATGCCGTTCATCCCATGGTAAAACTGACTTGTAATCGTAACGACTTGAGGAACATGCATAACAACGATATATAACATGTATAACTTATATTGTATCGGATGACCTGTAAAAAATTCAAACCGTTGTTAACAAATATACGTTCCTTAAAATCGCTCCATTCCCAGGCTTATAGCGCTATTATCCTTTGGTCTATGGGGCTATGTGAGGTGTCATTTTTTGCGCCATGATGCGTTCTTTCTATCGGTACCTTCATTGCGCATATATGACTTTTTGATCACTTTTTATTACATTTTTTCTGGATTTGATGCGACCAAAAATGCGCAATTTTGCACTTTGGAATTTTTTTGCGCTGACGCCGTTTACCGTGCGAGATCAGGAATGTGATTAATTAATAGTTCGGGCGATTACGTGTGCGGCGATACTAAATATGTTTATTTATTTGTTTATTTATTAATTTATATTTATAAAATGGGAAAAGGGGGGTGATTTGGACTTTTATTATTGGATTTTTTTATTAATAAAAACACTTTTTTACTTTTTTTTTTACATGGACTAGAAGCCCCCCTGGGGGACTTGTATATAGACAGCACTGATCTCTCATAGAGATCAATGCTGTGTATATACACAGCAAAGATCCATGAGATCGGTCATAGATTACTATGGCCTGCTGCAGGCCATAGCAATCTATTGCCGAGCCGGGATCAGCGTCATTCCGACGCTGAGGCCGGCACGGGCAGAAGAACGGATCTCCCCCCCGCGATGCGATCGCGGGGGGGAGATCCGACCCACTAGACACCAGGGATAGTGTGCGTAAAGCACTTCAATGCAGCTGTCAGGTTTGACAGCTGCATTGAAGTGCTTAATTAGGCACTGCCCGGCTACACATGTCAGCCGGGATCAGCGCCGTTCAGAGCGGGGTCCCGGCGGGACCCCGCTCTGAACACCCCCCGCAGCACCATGACGTATCAGATACGTCATGGGTCGCTAAGGGGTTAAGAGAAAGCAGTATATGTTAGTCTAGTGTGATACTTTGAGGAGGGTGAGGTTTTGGAATAGAAGTAACTTCCTGTCTTACCTTCTTTCCCCTTCTTCCCTCCTTGTTTTAATTTATATTGTACAACTGTTTATCTTTTGCATTATGAATTATTATACCTTATTATATATTAATTTGATATTGTCATTGTATGTCTGTTTCATGTACAATTCTATTTCAATTTAATATAATACAGGTTGGCATTAACCATCTAAAGCTCAAGGGAATGATAATTCTTCAGCCATGGATTGCTAGAGGTTTCCTCCACATAGGGTTTTTCCTATCCTGACTGCTGAGGGATGACTCTTTGTAAGTGGAAGATTTGCTATCTTTACCAAAATTCTCATAGTTTTTGTGTGAAAAAGTTATTCGTTCATGACACTGAATTAAGTGTGCAAAAAGTATAAACAATGAGGGGAAAAAGCACATGGCGTATTCTATACATTGTTCCAGCTTTGGATTTGTTCTGGTGGACCTATTTTAACTGATAGGGGATAAAAAACTCATGGTGATGATCAAGCTGAGCCTTGGAAGTGTCTAGCTTTAACGGTGTCGTAATTGTAATGTCATCCAGGGGCAGGCTTGTTGGTTACGCACAGGAGCAAGGAGTTTTGGGAGTTAGGCAATCAGCCATCACCTGTCCTACTGGCAAAATGGCATTAAGAGGACTCTTGTTTTCCCACAAGTTGGGACTCCAGGGGTAGATGTACCATAAAAATATTATCTACAACGTCAATGAGCTAATGAAGTCGGATAGGTTGCGAAACGTTGACCTAGTGCAGCTAGATAAAAAGCTTTCATAGACATATCATAACTGTGGTGAAACCCATTACCTTGCTATTATCCCACTCCTGTGTCTTCATCTGAGTGTTGACTAATTCATAAGATGGTTCCATAGCATCGATGTCTGGCCGAGGGTAACCGGGGATCACGTTGTGCAGCTGAAAACCGAAAGTGAGCAGCCAACTGTTGACATCTGGTCAAGGAGCAGAGAAAGAGACAAAAGGTAAGTTCCTTAAAGGAGTTGTACGGTTTAGAAAAACATCTTATAAAGGGAATTCTGAGCACAAGCTGTACAAGATAAATGACACAAGTCATTTTCAAAGTTTGACAAAGTGTTATGTGGATTTAAACTGTGACATGT
The DNA here is from genome assembly GCF_027789765.1 of Dendropsophus ebraccatus. Taxonomy (NCBI): domain Eukaryota; kingdom Metazoa; phylum Chordata; class Amphibia; order Anura; family Hylidae; genus Dendropsophus; species Dendropsophus ebraccatus. The sequence goes on along the minus strand of NC_091458.1, from coordinate 27,797,974 downwards.
TTTAGAAATGTGGACAAGCCCTTTAAGTACACTCTCTCATTTTGTGTTTTGATGGTCCTGCAGTGAAGGCTGTAATGAAGCAGATGCGAGAGCCGCCAGCAGCAGCATCTGCAATGTACATGGATGGTTAATCTCAACTACGGCCCACTTTCTCCTGAACACTTTCTTTACCCATTACTGGAACAAAGTCTCCTGGTATAATAATCAATCACATTGCGAGTCGCCTTTTATTAACGCCCTTGAAAAAGGAACCAAAAAGGCTGAGGTCATGATCAAATGCCACGTTTAATTAAGTGCCAGCCCGCAAGCTGTAGAAGTGACTTTTTAATGATGTTGTATATGATGCTTTCTAAAGAGCAAGCACTCAGGTTATATACAGGGGAAGGGTTAAAAATAACTTGACATTCAAGAACGCAGTTTTGCCATTTCATACAGTTCTGCATGCATATTAATATACTGGACAGAATGTAAAAAATTACTATTTTCTAAAGCATTTGTAATCTGAAATTAATTGCTGGCATTCTAGTGGTCATTAGTGGTACTGCACTTTCTTTTTGAGATGGAAAGAATTGCCATTTTAGGAGCCAATAATAAGACTGTTAGCAAAAATATTTAGCTACATACACAAAAAATTTAACAAAATTGAATATGTACTTCTACCACTGTAATATTGTAAAAGAAAACATAGTATGACCAGCCTCAGGCACTGTTTTGGAATTGGAAAAAAAAAGGAAAACCAGGAATATATATATGGCGATTTTGGCTATAATACAAAACTAAAATAGGACATACGTTCCTTATAACTTTTAGAACATTTCTGGAGTTGTCAATGGTTTTTGAAAACTTGGTCTACATCCCTAGCCAGTAGCATGCCAATACATTGCACTGCCACCTTCCATATCTCAATGCTCTACCTCTTGAAGTCAACATAAACTAAGTCCATCTACACTCACTTAATACTCTAAAATAAAAAAAATTATACTGTGGTCAAGTGGTTCTAATGGACTTACCGGTCATGTAGCATTTTGTATCCTGAGGTCGGCTCACGGGGTTGTTGTTTTTAAACATGTATAGATTGAAAGGCATTATGTTAGTGGTGCTAAGCTGCTTCCATATATCATGGTCAGGACTGGTCCAGCGACCGGCTAGTACATCGTATTCTCGCCGACCCATGTGGATGAGCTTAGTTAGAGGGTCGAAGAGTCCGCCGTGGTAGCCTATAATAAGCTGAAAGTTAGGATTTGAGTCCAGGTAGATTTCACCATAGGCGGTGTACAGAATTTGTTTGATCATAAGTCCAGAACCGGTGAAGACAGCCATGGGAGTGCCAATGTTGTCACAAGCAATGTAAAATTCATCCCCACTGCTTAATTCCATGGCAAAGAGATGGCCTTGTAGATCATAATAGAGAGAGGCTATCTCAGAACTGGAATGATTGTAGAAATGTGTGATCCTGGTTGGGTTGGCAAGATCGGCATAGAAGAACTGTAAATGTTGACCATTGTTGGTCTTTCGGGAAACTCTTCTTCCAAGACCATCATATCGATACTTCACGCTCCAACCAGTGATTTTATTATAAGCTTTCACAAGAAGACCAGCTGAATTGTACTCAAATATATCGCTTCCTCTTTGCTTAAGGAAGCCATCTTCATCCAGCCGATACTGAACATCTCCCAGTCTGGTGATCCGATCCCTTAAATCATATCTTAGAGGCATGAGGCGGATGCTGTTTCCTGGATTCAACAAATGCAGATTTCCATTCAGGTCATAATTGTATCTCCACTGTTGCTTGTCGTTGACAAATACTGTCTGTAACTGCCCATCACTGTCGTATTCATAGGTGTACCTGGTGGAGTTTGCATAGGGACCAACCTTAAGCTCCTTCTTTACCACTCGGCCCATGTTGTCATATTGCAACATCATCCAAAACATCATTGATCTGAATATTTCATACTGCAATTCTCTGACCCTTCCATAGGTGTCAAACTGCTTTGTATGGGTCATGACTGCCGTGGTGATGATCTGGTTGATATTATAATAAATTACTCCAAATTTACCAAACTGCTCGGTCTTGCCAGATACATCATCATACCTGTACAAGTCAATGGGTAGTGGTGTCTCATTGATGACAGCCTGCATACTAGTAACCCGGAAGCTGTTGTCATAGTTATAGTCAAATCTGGCATTAACCATTCCTTCCTCTGTAAATCTGAAAATCTGCCGATCAATCAGAGGTCCTATCTGCCTGTAACGAATCGTGCATGTAAATCCATCATTTTGCAAATTGACAGTCTTCAACATGCCAGCCGTTTCATCATACGTGAATGCTATCTTTGTGGTGTCATACAAAATCTCGGCTAGTTTTGACAGTTTTCCATATTTGTAGATCACTCGTCTTCCAGTACCCATGTATACAGTTTGCATCAGCTGCCCTTCCTCTGAGAAGTCCTGGATAACAGAGGCATTGCCCTCAGGGGGTCGGTAAATATTCCGATAATATCCTATGGAGCGGATGGTCTCCAATGTTTGTCGAGCCACATTGGGCATAGTGACAGAAGACAGGCGGTTGTTTCTGTCAAACTCAAAGATGTATTGCCTCTGGCTATGAAGTAGTAATACCATTGACTGTAAAAGATAAAGAAATGCCAAATGATAGTACATAATCATAACTACTGCTCTGAGTTCTCTGTTGCCCAAAAAGGCCACTGAAATAAAATTTTAAATACTTTTTACGTAAATTTTAAAAAATATAAATTTTGAGAACTAAAATATTACATGGTAAATGTAGTTAGCATCGCACTGATAACTGCTCTCGAAAAACTATATGGCGGTAACACCAACAGCATTGAAAAGAAAGTACCAAGAGCCACACACCTTCTCAAGATAGGTATAAGTCCATGACTTTCCATCAGCAAAGGTCCTGGATATGATTCTTCCTGCTTGGTCATACTCCATTCTCTCAGACATGGTTCCTCTCTGGATTCCTGCCACATGGCCTCCTGGAGAATAGGTCACATTTACTCCACTGAGACCATTGGATGGAGACCAGAGGCTGGGCCTACCGGCATGGTCATAGAGGATTCTAAGAGTGAATTTCCTGTGGTCGTCATTGATCTTCTCAGTCCTTGTGACGCGATCAAAATCCAAAGAAAGCAGGTTTCTGTTGTGTACCTGTGGGATTAAACATTTTTATGACTACCCCTATACTGAAGACATACATGACCCATTTAATTATAAATTTAAAATTTACCCTCAGACGCCGTCCAAATACAGTGACCTGCCCCCGTGCCTGCTCCTTGCGTTGTCTCCACTCCACCAGATTGAGACCATTGTCTATGGGCAGAGTGACGTTCCGTTTGCCGACTGTGGGGTTCACTGTACCAGCAAGAAGGTGAGGTTCTGTTTGAAGGGCGACCTCCATGCCATTGGCTAGAATGAGCCTTAGGGAACCATCTGCCCCAATGTAATAACTGTTCCTCACTTGATCTGAAAAAAGGAAAGTGGTCAGGTCAAATGGCAACGTAAAAAATAATACAGAGGAGTGGTAAAATGCTACAGCTTTGACTGTCCAGGCATGATGAGAATTGTAGTTTTTTAACAGCTGAAGACCTATGACGTAGGGAGAGCTTTCCAGGCCCGGCCCGAGCAGCGCTTGCAAGGTCCAGCTTGAGCAGCGCTTTACCGGTCTAGCCTAAGCAGCGCTTTTCAGGTCTGGCCCAGCCCCAGAAGAACTTGCCAGGACTGGCCCGAATACAGCTTTCCATGCCCGACCCAAGCATAACTTACCTTGCAGTAGTGTGTAGAAAGCTCCAGATGCCGATAGGTTGGTCGTTATGGTAACATCCTCCTTATTTGATGTCTCCACCTGGACATGGACTGAGCTATCCGTGTCGCTACGGAAGCTGCTGACCTGCCCCGTAGGGAATGTTACATTGGTCAAGCGACCAAAACTGTCATACCTGAAAATGAGAAACATTGTTAAAAAAAAACAAAAAAACCATTGTAAATAAATTTACAAAAATTCAAGAACATCTTTCTAGTTGCAAAAAATAATAAATTTCAACTACATCATATTCTGCAGTACCGAACGGATGATCTCTATGGCCGCAGAGTTCTCATGTGGCCATAAAGGGGCTAAGAATTTCATGGTGAGGCTATGTTCACACAACGTATATTCCGAGAATATACGTTGTGTGAACATAGCCTCACCATGAAATTCTTAGCCCCTGCCATCTGAGCCTTTCTTTGTGGCCCTTACTGGAAGATGTAAAGATGTCATAATAGTTTGAGTCTGTGAACCCAACGATGCATGACGACGATAAGGCATAATTGAGGAGTAATATTAAACTTAGATTTGTGTCGTGATACTATCCTGCAGTCCCAAACTTGTAATACTTGTAATCCTAATGTGCCAGGGACCACGATAATGCTTGCCTTGTCTGTATCTAATAGGAAAATATTTTACTCTAGCCCCTGGGGGTGGGGCTCAGTCCTAGTGAGCACCCCCATAAGGAGCATGTCTATTATATACATATAATACATTGACGACTGTGAGGCACCATTTTTACAATGCGGCCTACATAAAAAAAAAACTTTAGTAAACAGAGCCCTATTGTGTGAGTAGACAAGGAGACCAAGAACCAAAAAAATAAAATAAATAAAAAATATATTTATAAGAAAATAAGGTAAGCAAATATAATATATAATATTTATTAAAGGACAACTCCAGCCAAATTCCTAATGTACAGTAACTTTGGGAAATGCACATATAGTGCTATTTCCCTTAATTTAGTAGATCAGGCAGGGTTCAGATTCCCTAAAAAACTGTGACGTCACAAATCAGTTGTAATTCCTATAGAGTGTCCAGCAATGGGCGCACTATATGTAGAAGTCTATGCCACTGTATTGTCTATGGAAGTGTATGTAATTTAATGTAGTGTAATAAACACTATGTTTTATTGATTGAATACATTTATGGAATACTTTGGGGAGCAAGGACACTTGCTCCCCAAATGGATGGCACTGAGCAGCGAGGAAGAGAGGTGTCCATGCATCTAACTACCTCCCCCCTCCCTCCCTACTCGGTGCTGTGGGACAGATACACACTACTTCTCCTCCAATCATCTGCTCATAGTATGAGCAGATGATGGGGGAGTAGTAACAGGGCCATCCCAGTCATACTATACTCCCATCATCTGGTCATAATATGAGCACATGATGAGAGGAGTAGTACAGTGTATATGTGGAGGTGGGGGTGGGGTGGGGGGCTGGGGGTAGTGGTGATGGGGATGGCCCTGGTACTACTTCCCCATCATCTGCTCATACTATGAGCAGATGATGGAAGGAGCAGTAGTGTGTGTCTGTCCCACCACACCGAGCAGGGAGTGAGGTAGTTAGATGCACGGGCACCTCTCTCCCTCCCTGCTCAGTGCCATCCATTTGGGGAGTGTCCTTGCTCCCCAAAGTATTTCATAAACGTATTCAATCAATAAAGCATAGTGTACATTACATTACATACACTACCATAGACAATACAGTGCCATAGACTTCTACATATAGTGTGCCCCCTGCTGGACACTCAGTAGGAATTACAACTAATTTGTGACGTGGTTTTTTTAGGGAATCTGAACCCTGCCTGATCTACTAAATTAAGGAAAATAGCAGTATATGTGCATTTCCCATAATTACTGTACATTAGGAATTTGTCTAACATTCTATAAGTAATAACATATTAAAAAATACTTTTGGCCGGACGTCTCCTTTAAATATATAAATATAAGCGCTGCGGAATCTGTTGGCGCTATACAAATAAATATTATTATTATTATTATTATTATTATTATATACTGTATAATGTTTATAAAAAATAACACAGCAAAAGAAAAACTAAGAAAAATCTGAAAAATAAAGTAAAAACTAGCAGTTGGATTTGCAATCTCTCCTATGCATCCCTAATTTCAGAAAAAAATCCATGTTTCAATGTAAACACTATTAGCATATTTACTAACTAGGACGAGAAGAAAATATGTGTGAACTGTTCCAATAATAGCTGAGGCTGCTGGCGCTGATCATCGGTGTTAATGTCTTTCGGCGATTCTGGCTCTCATTGCGTATGGGAACATTGTGTACCGCTATGTAACAGCCTCATGTAGGGCAGGTAGAATGTGAAGGTAAGGTCCATGACAACCAATCAGGACTCAATTGTCATTTTCAAAGGGGCAACTTTAATAATAATTCTGATTTACGTATAGAATGCCAGAGCTGCAGTATAGACTGACACATAGGCAGAGCAGTAGATGAAAGAGAGTCGGGTGATACTCTGCAGATTTCTATCTCCTTAATGATCTGCAGTAACAGTTCAGCATCATCTAATAGTGCAGGAGAACTGAGACACAATAGGGAATATATTTTCTCTCTTCCTTTGAATTACAGTTAGCAGAAACCCACCCAAATCTAATTTCTGCCTCTTTGTGCCACCCGTCAATTGTCATCATTCTGGAAATAGCTTCAAATGGAAAAAATCCGACCCCGCGTGTTTGTAGCCAATTTAATATTGGCGGAATTACATTTCTACGCGGATCTTTCTTTGTGAGCCGCTCCGGAATTTATGTTGCCAAGCTTTGAGTTCTTTAACTTAAAACCAAAAACTGTTTGCTCCCACAAGTGAAGTATGATAATCCTTCACGGTGGCGATTTATGGCGATGTAGTGTGAAGCAGATTTCCAATTGCTGTAAAATGGTTGGAAGGCATCTGACCCCGTGCGGCGTTGAAGAGAGAACATTTCTATCCAAAATCAAAAATATCACTGAAGCGTCTTCCTTTAAATTATTATCAGTTACTGGAACAGCAGAGTGACCACTAACAAGGTCGCCATTATGGCTCCTAGGGTGGCTGTCCAGTTGTTGGAAACCTATTTTAATGCACCCAATTAGGTGACTAGAGGTAATCGAGGGGATTATTACACAGACAACCCATTCATTTAAATGGACACATACATAGTAGTACTTAATTTACCCTGTGGAGGTGCTGCAGGGAAAGTGAACACTGATCAATGGAGGGACCAGAACTTTGTTAGAAGAGTTTTTTTTTTACAATAAGCTGGGGATCATTCAAGTGGAGACCCCTTTAAGTTTGGGGGAAAAAAGCGGGTGAGAACCCCCACCCTACCTCTGTTTCCTATTAAAATTGGCACATGGGTCTCACAAGTGAAGTCAACAGTCTGAACAGCCTTAGATACACGTTTAGATACCTCTTTATCAAAGGGCCCATAAGGCAGATTAGGACAGATTTCAGACATTTGCTCCATCTATAATCTGGCCCTGTAGATCTAGGGGTCTAAGGGCGGATTCAGACTACGGAATTCTCGCAGATAAATTCAGCAGTATTCAGTCGCCTGTACGCGCTCATGGCCCGCACGCCATTTCGCCAGCTCCATAGACACCATTCCATGGGCCGGCTGATTCCGATATCCGCCGGAAGAATCGATGTTACAATTCTTTCTGTGAAATGCGGAATCAGCCGGCCCATGGAATGGTGTCTATGGAGCCGGCGGAATGGCACGCGGCCGGGAGCACGTACAGGCGACGGAATTCCGCAGAATTAATCCGTGAGAATTGCATAGTCTAAACCCGCCCTAACACAGAGGGGTGCAACCCCTACAAGTAACATTAGGCCCCAGGGAATAATAACAGTTTCCAACAAGCAATGTACAATACTGCACATCACAGAGTTTTCAGAAATCAGCAGTTCTGGTCAGGTCAGGTTTATACTTACTCATAGAAGGTTGTCCAGCCATTCTCATTACTTTTGGTTGCTAGAAGACCTGAATTTCCATGATAGGTCATCATAGCCAGCTCATTACCCTGTTCCGACACACTCTTAAGAGCACTGTTGGTACCAATAGTCAACCAGAAGACTTGTCCATCAGGTACCACCAACCAGAGAGGCATGCCCGTGGAATCCCGCCTTATGTTGAGTGTATTGCCATTGTTGTCAGTGATGAGGGTAAGATCCCCATCTGCAGTGTAGGTAAAATTGTACAGAAAATCTCCAGTTGTCAGGCTCTGAGTGTAGAGGTGTCGACCAGTTGTGTCAAATAGGTACAATTCCTGGTCAATGGGTGAAGACACCTCGTACATGTTCTGACTATTGAGAAAAGGTTTATTGGTACGGATGAATCGTATCCGGATATTTCCGAGGTCGGCCACGTACAAGTCCCCATCGGCACACACAGCGAGAGATGATGGGGAGTTCAACTTTGCATCCTTTGCATAGCCATCGTCTCCAGAGAAGCATTCACAGCTGGCATCGTTCTTGCAATCACAACCGCTCGGAGCTCCAGCCACCAAGGAGATCTCGCCATTGGTGGTGACCTGCCTGATTCTGTTGATCTTCTTCTCATCAGTTTCAGCAATGTATAAAATCCCGTTATGAGATACGGCCAATGCAGTGGCGGCCTCCAGGGTGGCATGAACGGCTACCTTGCTAAGGAGGAAGTGATCGATGCCTGGAACCTGGCAGTGCATAGGTCTTCCTGCAACGATGCGCACCTGGTGGTTTTCGGAGATTTGTAGCACCACATTGTTGTCAAGGACGTAGAGGGAGTTATCCATTGGGTTCACCGCTAAGTCGGTCGGCCATTCAAGACGAACCTAGAAATAAAAAGAAAAAATAGAGGTTGAATCAGTACAAGGGTCGTAGACACAACAGGGATCCCAAAGTTTTGGCAATGGGTTGCAACTTGGTCAACGGTATATTTGTATTCTGTTAACCACAATGGTGTTTATGGCCGGTTTCAGGTGATCACATTGCCACCCAATATTTAGTGTTGGTTAGAAACTAGTGACATTGTAGAGGTATGAGGTATAGACTTTTGTCCTCTAAATTCTAAGAGCATCTACACACTAGATGTACTCATGTCAATTCTACACTGATGTTCCAGCTCCAAAAACTTTGCAGCCATCTTGTAGGTCTAAAGGGTCAATGCTACTGTAATATAATACTGCAACAGTACAGTATATGTTATATCATATCTCATGCTCCATTCACTCCCAAAGCTGCATTCAAAATACACACTGGCAGACACATATCTCCCATTCGGTGACGGGCTGTCCTGTAACCAAGAAACTCATAGGTACCCAGTATAATTTTATATGCAGCTTTGGAGGTGACTTGAGTATAAGACATAATGTAGATTCAAACTGTAGAGACCGAGAAGTGGCAAACGCAGAATATGATGCCTGAGGCATAGCTGGGTATAGAGCTCTCTGCAGCAGTCTGCATCTTGTCCGAGTTCCAGGCCAAGCCCTGAATTATGCACTCACTTGGCCTTGGGCCAACATTACCCCTCGCTTGTATTAGAACATTGCAGAGTGCGCTTTCCTCTTTAATAATTCATCCCTCCATAGTTTGCAATAATCTTCAGCACACTGCAGCTTTCTGTTAGCATCAAGTATAGCCGCTTGTTCTCAGCAGCCAGGGGAATTTTCAATTTTTAAACCCCATTTCATGTCATCACAGAGGGGTTAAATATTTCATCACCCGTGGACCCCTTCGTGCCAGAGAGATCGGAGTGCAGAACCTTACAAGTCATAAGTGATGAGGCCGAAATCCTGCCTGAAGCTCTTACAGTGTAGACAGGTTGTGTTCATTCCCATCATCCACATCTCCAATGGCATTCCTACTCCGGATTCCAATTGTTTTGGCAGTTAGGCAGTTAAAATTTGAATACAGCTTAGGATACAATTGGAGTAAAATGTCAGTTTTGATACAAATTACTTAAAAATATCAAATTATCCACCAGCTGGTGTATGTCCTGCAGGAAGTGGTGTATTCTTTCCAGTCTGACACAGTGCTCTCTGCTGCCACCTCTGTCCATGTCAGGAACTGTCCAGAGCAGCAGCAAATCCCCATAGAAAACCTCCCCTGCTCTGGACAGTCCCTGACATGGACATAGGAGGCAGCAGAGAAAAACATTTTCCCTCTGGAGTACCCATTTATTGGTAAACTCCATTACTGTCAATATCATTCGGTAGGGTTGTGAGTGTATCGAAGAGGTGGTAATTCTGTGTATTAGGTCTTAATACGCCCTTAGAAGAGACGTCTTCTGTAACAGACGTGGCGTCAAGAGCGCAACATTAAAAAAATAAAAATAAAGTCACTCTCTGAAAAAGATTAAAACACTTTCCTCGAACGCCATCCTTCACGGGCAGATTTGTCTGCATTATAATGAGGAAAACAATCGCTGACATGTTTTCATCCTCGCCTCTTTAAAGCACAGCATGTCTCCAACTGCAACTAATCTGCAATCTGATACAACCAAAGTCCTCTTACATCCCTGCTGTTGCAAATTTTGGGCGAGACAGCGTTTCATATCCGATGCCAGTTAATCCGATACAGCTTGTGTAAGTGCCAGAAAACTCAGCTAACCTCTATGGAAGGCCATACTGGTACCTGTGAAATATCCATAATGGAGTCGCAGCTTAGGGGTCTGGCGGAGGTCAAGTCGTTGGAGCCGAGGAGGGTGGAGATGATGCCATTCTGGTCAATGCGACGTATCATGGTGCCGTCAACAAAGTAGATGAGGCCATATTTGTCCACGGTGATGCCTGGAAAAGAATGTCAATGTTAAGTTTGTGTCTGCAATCCAATGGTACTATTGGTTTCTACTGGGAAATGCCTTGTGTATTGTCATAAGTATATGTAAAGCAACTTGAGGATATCCCAAGAAGAATGTGGGCTCTACGGAAAGATAAGTAAGGGCATGAGTAGTGTTGAGTGGAAAGGTCAAACTGGTCAGGTTCGGTAACGTTCTCCAAACCTGAACGCTCACTATTTGACTCTCCGCGACTGCAGAAGTTGGATGCTGCCCCAGGGAGTCCTGGAAAACATGGATACAACCAACACTTGTGAGGTATTTCCATTGACTTCTGTTGAAAACAAATGGCAAGTAGAGCAAAAATGAACTCTAGAACTGGACATTGTAAGCCACAAGTAGAAGTTTAGGCCTACCATCTATGTCCTTTCTATGGAAAAATTTTGTGAGTAGAAATATCCTTACATTCTATAGTGTGAGCATAACTATGAGGAGTCTAGCATTAGGCCAAAGCTTGGTGATGTCTTTTGGTGCCATTAAGAAGCCATCCAAAGTGCGGATACCAAAGTAGTAGCCTGTCAACTAGAAGTGATGTTTGATGGAAATAAATGGATATCAAAAGTAATGGTCAATGGAAATCATTCATTAGTGTCAATGGATATAAAAGGTGATCGTCAATGAAAGTCAATGGTCCATAGACATAACATGTGAAAGTCAACAGATACATCATAGGTAATAAATGTCTAGGTTACCATATGTGATCATCAATGAAAGAGAATGCAAGACATAAATTAATGGCGCTCACGGGAATACATGAGAGTCAATGGAAATGAGACCGAGTCTATGAAGCCAGTGGATACCATACTAGATGGTCAATGGAAATCACTGGTGATAGTCAATGGAAGCCAGTGGATACCATACTAGATGGTCAATGGAAATCACTGGTGATAGTCAATGGAAGCCAGTGGATATCATACTAGATGGTCAATGGAAATCACTGGTGATAGTCAATGGATATTATACATAAAAATCATGATTGTCGATGGAAGTCAATCGATATCATGCCACATGGTCTGTAGAATAGAGTACAATGGATACCTAGTCAGCAGATAGTTCATTTATATCATTAAAGGGGTTATCCAGCGCTACAAAAACATGGCCACTTTCCCCCTACTGTTGTCTCCAGTTTGGGTGGGGTTTTGAAACTCAGTTCCATTGAAGTAAATGGAGCTTAATTGCAAACCACACCTGAACTAGAGACAACAGTAGGGGGAAAAGTGGCCATGTTTTTGTAGCGCTGGATAACCCCTTTAAGTGAGAATTAATGGTAATCATACATGATGGTCAATGAAAGTCAAGAGGTATCATATCTGGTGATCAGTGGAAGGCAAGGCTAATCAAAAATTATTAAAAGTTCATGGAAATCATACTTGATACAATGAACGAGATAGGCGACCACTGTTTTACTGTACAATTCGATTTTCTAATTAAAAAGTTATAGTCACATTGTTATCGGCCTCTCATGGCACCGATGCTGATCTGGCCCTCTTTGTGTGGCCAATAACTTCCAATGATATAAGAATTCTAGCGAGATCTTGATTTTACTTGATGTCAACTAGTCACGCTACCACACATCATAATGTAGCTTGTTGGAAGACGGATATAGCAACATCCCTTTACGACTTCACTAAACTAAGATGACATGCTCCGCTTGTACAAGCAGTAGGATCCAGTCTAATGTGTAAGATCTGCCTTCTAAGCACCACAGCGAGTCCTCCACCCGGCGCGCAGAGCTGCGATTCTAATTAAACACCATGACAGCGGTGTGAAGAGATGGGGTCTACATGTTGTCATAGCCCTCCGCAAACCTCCGATAATCCTCCAACACAATTTAGCAGCGTGTTTAGAAGCAGCGGGGGGTCCCCCGTGGTGGGTACGTAGTCTCTGCATTTCTAGCTATCACTTGATAAATAATTTCTTCATGTTCTACACAGCCCATAAAATTGTCACTTACATAAAGATTAATGTAAAAAAAAAAAAAACTCTCCCCACACAATCTCCGGAATCACAAACAACAAAGGCAAGGGATTTTAACCCATAGAAGCAGAGGCATAGAGTGAAATTTATGCCTCATAATCTCCCAACAGTAGCCACTATAATACTGTAGCATAGCATTGTTAAAAGGGTACCCCACTTAAAGATTTAACCCTTTTTAATCCCCGCCCATAATCTAAGCTTATGTGTAATAGGTTCCTATTACATGAATTGGGCCGTTTTTCTGCAGCACATCCTGACTCTCACACTGTAGCTGTTGAAAATCCTTACTTCCTGGTCCACTCTGTCTCCACTCCTCTGTCCTCCCCTCCCTTCGGAGACAAAAGTCACATAAACTCGGTCTCTTCTGTAGCCAGGCAAGCTGTAGCACCTCATTTGTAACCCCACCCACCACTGACATCTTGCCAATCAAAGAGCACCTGGCTAAAGGGGTGGGGAAACAACTGAACAGTGACAGCCTCTCCTAAGCAGTATAGGGGAAAGGAAATACAGTTGTCCCAGCTCTCTTTCTAATCTGTCTATATTTCTGTTTGCTTTGACGTTTGGACGGCACCCATGATTATCAGCATTGCTGCTCTCTTGGAAGAGTAGATAGATAGATAGATATTTTATTTACAGTGTAAAGCAGAAGCAGGTAGACTGGGGACGGCTCAAAAAACTCAGGGGGCCTTGGAAGCATTTGAACTTTCAGCTCTTGGGGGGAAATACCCCTTTAAAAGAGTTGTCTGGCGGTATTTGTTTTATCTGCAAATTCAGTTTGCCCTACAGTTACTTTACTGCTAAGAATAGTCTATATGAATATGAGCCATCTGTCAAATGTATATATCAGGAAGGCTGTCTGATGTATACCTCCAATGGAAGGCTCAGACATATGCCAGTGTAAAGGCATTCAGTCTCATACATTGTCCTTACACTCCCATGTTAAAGATGTAATTTGCAGGCCCTTCTTCAAAGAATACAGTAGCTACATGGGCTACATTTGGTGCTCTGCTGCAATACCACTAACCACAAAAGGTAGTGGTGATTTTAACTATGTTAAACCCCTTTATTAAAAAAGGTTATTCAGGATGAGGAAAACATAGCTGCTTTCATCCAATAACAGCGCCACATTTGTTCTCAGGTTGCGTGTGGTATTACAACTCGACTCCATTCAATAGAACAAAGCTGTAATACCCTGCACAGCCTTGGAACAAGAGTGGTGCTATTTTTAGAGCAAAGCAACTAAGTTTTTCCAATTATCCAATACTTTACATGGTACCATACATCCTGGTTGACAGACAGGGGTATTTTACCTGTGACTTTAGGGTGGAAATTTGCACCCACAACATTAAAAGGGTACTCCGGAGATGGAAAAAAATGGTTTTCAAACCAGCAGGTGTCAGAAAGGTATACAAATCTGTAAATTACTTCCATTCAAAAATCTCAAGTCTTCCAGTACTTATCAGCGCGGTATGCCCCGCAGGAAGTGGTGTATTCATTCCAGTTTGACACAGTGCTCTCTGCCGCCACCTCTGTCCATGTCAGGAACTGTCCAGAGCTGCAACAAACCCACATAGAAAACCTCTCCAGCTCTGGACAGTTCCTGACATGAACAGAGGTGGCAGTAGAGAGCACTGTGCCAGACTGGAAAGAGTACACCATTTCATGCAGGACATACAGCAGTTGATAAGTACTGGAAGACTTGAGATTTATAAACAGAAATAATTTTAAAATCTATATAACTTTGACACCAGTTGATTTATTTTTTATTAATATTGTCTCTAGTGTACCCCTTTAGTAGTCTCCAATGGTAGCAGAAATATAGCTCTCATCATTCAAAGCCTGATGGGAGTTATATCTTTGCAACCACTGGAGAGCAGCAGATTGGAGACAACTTAACCAGATCAATTGGATATCGGAATGATGTTCTCAGTATGTATCTAGGGCCAGGTTCACTTTAAGAGTCCATTAAGACCAGGTTGGAAAACAATTGAGATGTCTGGGGCATCATTTACAGAGCTCATTACGTCGGCGATATGGCACACAATACAATACAATAAAATATAATACAAGGAACCTTTCTGCAATCTTTTAAACCGTTCTTTGCAAACTCTGATGTAGCTGTTTAATCCTTTGGTGCCCTAATTTGCGGTCCTACAAAGCAGATGTTATATGGCTGGAAAAGGATTTACCAATTCCGGCTATAAAAAGTACAAAACCCTGCCCGAGACGCTTTACCACTGACGGCTTTAGAAAGCATTAGGGGACCCATTTGCCTTCAATCCGGCCCTTTAAATAATGTGATAATTAGATTTATAAATTTACAAGGGCCGGCGGTCTATTAAGGGCCCGGCACCGGATGATGAGTGACACAGAACAGGGTTCGGGTGATATCAAGTTCCTTAATCCACAAAATTTAGGCTTCGGGTCTGGTTCACGGTTCGCCGCGATGACAAAGACGTGCGGAAAACTTCTCCTAAATACCATTCCCTTTGGAAATAAAAATTCGTAACGTGTAATTCTACTTATGGTGGAGACATTTTACCGTGGACGAGGATTACAATTAAATTATGAAAATGTAGCTGAGGTTTCATATGGCTTGATTTAAAAGTCACTTGTGGTTTGGGATTGATTGAAGGCAGCTTTGCCGAGATTTTTTTCCTTTTTTTGGGGTTTATGGTGCGTTAAGTACATCTTTTTGTATGTTAATCTAGGCCTCCTAGCATTTTGTGGAAAATGGGAAAAAAGGGACTAAACCTAGTGAAATAAATCCACTTGGCCCCCATCCATATCTTGTGATATACGAGCAAGAGCATTTTGGGAAAATTTCATACAAATCGAGCAAATTTCTTTTTTTAGACAAGAAACAAATGATGGACTACTTCTTCTTTGCCCCGTTCAGTATTTTTCTTTTTTCTGCAATCTCTATAATTCTTTCAAAAACAGCACCATGTCTGTTTGAAGGTCATGTGCGGTATTGCAGCTCTGTCTCGTTTGGTTCTGTCAAGCCAAGCTGTAATACGAGACACAATCTGGATATAGATAGATATAGGTGTGGCCCTCTTTAGCTTATTCTGGAAAAACGCCTTTAAGGGTTCTGCTTTAGGTTCCATCACAGCTGATCTAATGGGCTCCTAGAAAATGCTAAGGAAAAAGAAAATCTAACAAGAGGAAAAGTAGGTTGCTATGTGTATTTACAAAATGCCCCCCAGTTAACCAGTGAGGAGAGAAGAAAAATGGATTATTATAGATACATTTTTGCATCTGTATTACGGCCCTAAGTTCCGGACCTGGCCACTCTTCTGATCAACCGAACTGACAGGATCAAACGGAATAGCTGTTAAGCCTACAGGTCGAGCCTTAGTGGACTGATGCACTCTTCCATTATTATGGTACTGCTAAAGATATGAGAGCCATTGGAAAGGTGATAAACCATAACCTTGCGGTTTCCCCTTAAAAGGGTTACTGTCCCACAGACATGTTTAAATCGGTGGGTCTCTCGGTGCTAAGGGCCCCACTGACTGTAAGATATAGCCAGGAGAACTGCATGCTTAATTTACAGACTTTCCACTCCATCCTATATGTTGAAGGAGTGCAATCGTTGGGCCAGGGAGTAAAGGGCACAGTTGCACTTCTCCTGGCTTTGTCTAGTGGTCAGTGGGGATCTTATCCAACATTTATGCTCTGGTATCAGCGATGGTCAATGACCTGGAAGATGTCCATGAAGACATCCTGTCTCGGTAAAAAGATATTCTCAATCTCAAATACCAAATGAGTGTTGTAAAGCTTTTCTATCATCTATAGGTTTGAATAGCAAGATTTCCAAACACAAATTATGGCACACCATCACATAAACCTATTCTATTATTTATTATGTATCATCCGGAACCTTGGTTTACAGCCCTACAGGTTGGTGGCCTTTTCCATGGACAAACTTGGTTAAGCACAAAATAATATTTTTTTAACAACAACTGTAGACCTGGATTGTGGAAAACTCGAAGGAATTCACCGTAATAGAACATTTTATAAAAACACAAAGTATTATAGCCTGCTCCACAGGTCACCACCAAGACACACTCAATTCTTGTGGGAACAAGCCATGATTGTTAAAAGGAATGGATAAAGATGATCATCTCCCCAATTCAAGGAGGAAGACTTAAGATCTAACGTGGCTTCTCAAAATCAATTTTTCACGATTATGGTCACTATCGTAATTTGCTTTTACCTCTGGGATTGTTAAGAGAAGCTTCTATGGCTTTTCCACCATCTCCACAACGTGTGTCGTCGAAGGGTAGACATTGGTCTCCAGTTCCTGCCACCACTTCTGAGTTCTTCACAACGTCCTTGACAACTGTGGTTGACTTTATCTTGTACACCCGTCGGCTGTTGGTGTCAGACAGAAGGATGGCGCCAGTGACTGGGTCGGTAGCCAAGTAATATTTATGGGCCGGGCTGTGGCTGGAATTAATGAAAGGAAATAAAGGAAGATGGTCATATTAGAGCTCCGGAACATCCAAGAAGACACAAGGTCAAGTGATGTTGTTAAGGAGGCAAAATGCCAACTGTACTTATCCATCAACATAGAGAAAGAGGCGATGAAGGGTAAAATACACTGAATTAAATTATTGTAAAAGTCCATGTGAGACTAAACATGACACCATATTCAATAGCAAAATGGGAAGCAGTCAACAGACCCAGCATCTAAAACCTGGCGGCGGAATCCCTCAAGACTACTTAAAGAAATTCCTGAACACACCAACTTGTTAAATCTGAAGGCCTCTGCTCAGAAAAGGTTGAACCCATAAACTTTCCTCTTCCTGGGGAACCTTAAATTCTAAGCCAAGACTTTTTATTCGTATAGCTTCAAAGTCTTGTCTTGATAACAGTTACTAAGGAGAAACAAAATATTGAATAAAAGGAGGCTGGAATTAAAGAGTTACTCCAGCCACAACTTATAAAATCGATTTAAGCGCTATAAAAAGCTCTCATATGTACAAGAATATAACTACTATGAAACGTTCTCATATAACTACTATAATACTGACTCCTATATACAAGAATATATCTACTATAATGCGGTTCAGGGAAGAAACAGAGTGCTGCACCTCACACCTATGGCTGATACTAGTGCCGCTTGGCTAAATAAAAAACACATCAGAATTTTGTGTATGAATTGATCAAGCCATACTGCCCCATGTACCTCGTGCCGGTATCTGATACACATGGGTCCCTACACTAAGTCCACACCGTGCCAGTCAGTGGCCACCAACCCCGCAGGCGTGCACAGCCAGGGAACGGGGGCCATGGGACGGCCCTGCGACCCCCATGCCACAGGACCAGACCCAAAAACACCACACCAGAACCCGGCCAGCACCGCCGGCGGAGAAGGTCGCCCCCAAGCAGCACAAGTCTGGATAAGGTATTGCGCTCACCATAGCTGCAGCAAACAGAATGGGAAAAAACAGGAGGGATAAAACCATGTGCACTCAGGTGTCTCCTGCTAATTGCGGTCATGTGGGTCTCACCAGGAGGAGTGCAATACACGGAGAAAAGAGAGAAACAAAATGCGGTTCAGGGAAGAAACAGAGTGCTGCACCTCACACCTATGGCTGATACTAGTGCCGCTTGGCTAAATAAAAAACACATCAGAATTTTGTGTATGAATTGATCAAGCCATACTGCCCCATGTACCTCGTGCCGGTATCTGATACACATGGGTCCCTACACTAAGTCCACACCGTGCCAGTCAGTGGCCACCAACCCCGCAGGCGTGCACAGCCAGGGAACGGGGGCCATGGGACGGCCCTGCGACCCCCATGCCACAGGACCAGACCCAAAAACACCACACCAGAACCCGGCCAGCACCGCCGGCGGAGAAGGTCGCCCCCAAGCAGCACAAGTCTGGATAAGGTATTGCGCTCACCATAGCTGCAGCAAACAGAATGGGAAAAAACAGGAGGGATAAAACCATGTGCACTCAGGTGTCTCCTGCTAATTGCGGTCATGTGGGTCTCACCAGGAGGAGTGCAATACACGGAGAAAAGAGAGAAACAAAATGCGGTTCAGGGAAGAAACAGAGTGCTGCACCTCACACCTATGGCTGATACTAGTGCCGCTTGGCTAAATAAAAAACACATCAGAATTTTGTGTATGAATTGATCAAGCCATACTGCCCCATGTACCTCGTGCCGGTATCTGATACACATGGGTCCCTACACTAAGTCCACACCGTGCCAGTCAGTGGCCACCAACCCCGCAGGCGTGCACAGCCAGGGAACGGGGGCCATGGGACGGCCCTGCGACCCCCATGCCACAGGACCAGACCCAAAAACACCACACCAGAACCCGGCCAGCACCGCCGGCGGAGAAGGTCGCCCCCAAGCAGCACAAGTCTGGATAAGGTATTGCGCTCACCATAGCTGCAGCAAACAGAATGGGAAAAAACAGGAGGGATAAAACCATGTGCACTCAGGTGTCTCCTGCTAATTGCGGTCATGTGGGTCTCACCAGGAGGAGTGCAATACACGGAGAAAAGAGAGAAACAAAATGCGGTTCAGGGAAGAAACAGAGTGCTGCACCTCACACCTATGGCTGATACTAGTGCCGCTTGGCTAAATAAAAAACACATCAGAATTTTGTGTATGAATTGATCAAGCCATACTGAGTGCACATGGTTTTAATCCCTCCTGTTTTTTCCCATTCTGTTTGCTGCAGCTATGGTGAGTGTAATATCTTATCCAGACTTGTGCTGCTTGGGGGCGACCTTCTCCGCCGGCGGTGCTGGCCGGGTTCTGGTGTGGTGTTTTTGGGTCTGGTCCTGTGGCATGGGGGTCGCAGGGCCGTCCCATGGCCCCCGTTCCCTGGCTGTGCACGCCTGCGGGGTTGGTGGCCACTGACTGGCACGGTGTGGACTTAGTGTAGGGACCCATGTGTATCAGATACCGGCACGAGGTACATGGGGCAGTATGGCTTGATCAATTCATACACAAAATTCTGATGTGTTTTTTATTTAGCCTAGGGGCACTAGTATCAGCCATAGGTGTGAGGTGCAGCACTCTGTTTCTTCCCTGAACCGCATATCTACTATAATACTGCTCCTATATACAAGAATATAACTACTATAATACTGCTCCTATACACAAGAATATAACTACTATAATATGGTGTGGAGAGGATGACGACCGGCACTAGCTGATATTGGGAACACTCAATCAGGACGTATAGGACAGGAGATTGCGGCTATAAGCGATAGTGTCCTTACCACTGAGTTGCGGTGCAGAGGCAAAGCAAAGGAGAACAAATGTAAATGTAAAGAAATAGAGTCTCGCACTCACCAACTTCACAGATGCAGGTGGTTTATTGCAGACACATCGGAGCTGGTGCAGCGGGGAGAGGGAAGGTGGAAAGGCAGGTGAGTTCACAGAGGAGCAACAATGTTTCACAATGTGAAACATTGTTGCTCCTCTGTGAACGCACCTGCCTTTCCACCTTCCCTCTCCCCGCTGCACCAGCTCCGATGTGTCTGCAATAAACCACCTGCATCTGTGAAGTTGGTGAGTGCGAGACTCTATTTCTTTACATTTACGTAACTACTATAATACTGCTCCTATAGACAAGCATATAACTACTATAATACTGCTCCTATTTACAAGAATATAACTACTATAATACCGCCCCTATATACAATAATATAACTACTATAAAACTGCTTCCTATGATAACTTAGGAAGCTTTCAATGCACTCATCTTGTTCTGTCTTATGGGACGTTTCCAGCTTTTTCTTTATTAAAAATAGAACAGAAGTGACATTTACATGTATATATTATCCGGGAGGATCTAGATGGTTCCTGTAAGTAGTCTCTACGTCTTCCTGATGTGATTGGCTCATTCTTAAGCCTCCTGTTACTGTGTAATGCTTCAGGTAATAGTGATTATACGGTTCTTGTGTCTGGAGAAGGTGAGACATCCTGTGATCCGGCTCATTTACGTCGCCCATTTGTAAGGTTGTGCTCCATTAGGGGGCAAATTGATTGTGCTCTGTGCACTGAATACCCCCATGCAATGCAATTAACCCCAATACGTCTGCCTACAGTCCCTCCATAGAGGGAAGAATAAGAAATATGCAGGGGAGACAGTGTGGGATGGGGAGAAGCTAAAATGCCAGGTTCTGGCTGCGTTATGTAGAATCTCACCTCATTGAGGCTCATAATAACCGGCCTTGTATTCAGGAAGACCCTGCATCCCCCCCCCCCCCCCCAATCTGATGTCACAATGAATATAACTCTCACTAACTATTTAAAGGGGACGCTGTGCTCTAAATAACACGAACCATTAATATATCTGAGTGTACTGCAGTGTAAATTGTGTGAAAGGCTGAAAACACTTCATGACCTGGTCCTGCCCTTACAGCTGATAGGCTGTTACAATGGAAGATTTTGGAGCGCATGTGGCTAAGTAGTCTCTGTGTGGCATTAAGTTACAGTTCCCTGGCCAGGGCCTAGGAGGACGCGGGGACGGACAGAGTCTGGGAGGGCGCGGGGACGGACAGAGTCTGGGAGGACGCGGGGACGGACAGAGTCTGGGAGGACGCGGGGACGGACAGAGTCTGGGAGGACGCGGGGACGGACAGAGTCTGGGAGGACGCGGAGACGGACAGAGTCTGGGAGGACGCGGAGACGGACAGAGTCTGGGAGGACGCGGAGACGGACAGAGTCTGGGAGGACGCGGGGACGGACAGAGTCTGGGAGGACGCGGGGACGGACAGAGTCTGGGAGGACGCGGGGACGGACAGAGTCTGGGAGGACGCGGGGACGGACAGAGTCTGGGAGGACGCGGGGACGGACAGAGTCTGGGAGGACGCGGGGGCGGACAGAGTCTGGGAGGACGCGGGGACGGACAGAGTCTGGGAGGACGCGGGGACGGACAGAGTCTGGGAGGACGCGGGGAGGGACAGAGTCTGGGAGGACGCGGGGAGGGACAGAGTCTGGGAGGACGCGGGGAGGGACAGAGTCTGGGAGGACGCGGGGACGGACAATGCTTCGGAGGACGCGGGGACGGACAATGCTTCGGAGGACGCGGGGACGGACAATGCTTCGGAGGATACGGGGACTGATAGAGTCTAGGGGGACGCAAAGACTGACAGTGCCACAGAGCATGCAGGGATGGACAGTGTTGCGGAGGATGTGAGGACAGACAGTTCCTTGGACGCCATGGGTCTGCACGGCTTCTTGGGAGCATAAGGCTGCACAGTTTCCTGGGGGCATAGGGGTGCACAGTTTCCTGGGGGCATAAGCGTGCACAGTCTCCTGGGGGCATAAGGCTGCACAGTTTCTTGTGGGCATAGGGGTGCACAGTTTCTTGGGGGCATAGGGGTGCACAGTTTCTTGGGGGCATAGGGGTGCACAGTTTCTTGGGGGCATAGGGGTGCACAGTTTCTTGGGGGCATAGGGGTGCACAGTTTCTTGTAGACATAGGGGTGCACAGTTTCTTGGGGGCATAGGGGTGCACAGTTTCTTGGGGGCATAGGGGTGCACAGTTTCTTGGGGGCATAGGGGTGCACAGTTTCTTGGGGGCATAGGGGTGCACAGTTTCTTGGGGGCATAGGGGTGCACAGTTTCTTGGGGGCATAGGGGTGCACAGTTTCTTGGGGGCATAGGGGTGCACAGTTTCTTGGGGGCATAGGGGTGCACAGTTTCTTGGGGGCATAGGGGTGCACAGTTTCTTGGGGGCATAGGGGTGCACAGTTTCTTGGGGGCATAGGGGTGCACAGTTTCTTGGGGGCATAGGGGTGCACAGTTTCTTGGGGGCATAGGGGTGCACAGTTTCTTGGGGGCATAGGGGTGCACAGTTTCTTGGGGGCATAGGGGTGTACAGTTTCTTGGGGGCATAAGGCTGCACAGTTACTTGGGGGCTTAGGGGTGGCACAGTTTCCTGGGGGCATAGGGGTGCACAGTTTCCTGGGGGCATAAGGCTGCATAGCTTCTTGGGGGCACAGGGGTGCACACTATCTTGTGGGCATAGGGGTGCACAGTTTCTTGGGGGCATAGGGGTGCACAGTTTCTTGGGGGCATAAGGCTGCACAGTTTCTTGAGGGCACAGAGGTGCAGAGTTTCTTGAGGGCATAGGGGTGCACAGTCCCTGAATACAAACAATAGATGTTAAAATTCACTGACAGCAAGCAGAAATCTTAAACACTAGTATCTAGTATTGGCTGACCACCTTTTACTATTGTTTTGAACCACGACGGGAAATTCCTCTAAACAAGGTGTCACTAATTACCGGTGAGGAGAGCGATGGCACCGTCCGCTTCTCTAATCAGGACCGGTGGATACTCACGGACTAGCGGGCAGGAAATATTATATCAGAAATTACTCCTTGAATAAACTGCGCCGGAGCTAATTATCCATGAAAGACACAACGCTAGAGAAGCTCTAATATCTCAGCTCATTGCTGGCGACGCAAGGAACGGAGCCGCCATCCATCATGTCTTACTGTATGTACCAAGATGAGCCAGGCAATT
Source organism: Dendropsophus ebraccatus (assembly GCF_027789765.1). NCBI lineage: Eukaryota > Metazoa > Chordata > Amphibia > Anura > Hylidae > Dendropsophus > Dendropsophus ebraccatus. The sequence continues at coordinate 27,774,826 of NC_091458.1, read as the reverse complement.
AGCCAAGCAGCCCTCGTCCTAAAGTGAAGATTTCAGCAATGAGGAACCCGGGTGACATGTTCCACCTATCCATCTTCTCCATGCATGACGGCATGCAGAAAGCCAAGCTCGTACGAACGCCAGCCACGCCAAGATGAATGGATCGCAATGTCTGTCACTGATTAACAGTGCCAGGCTCAATCTCAGCAAAACCATTAGATTCCCATTTAAAGCCACATTATGCTGAAAAATGACTGCCGAATAAGTGCTGTGTGGTTTGTACATCAATTATAGGCGGGAAAGACACGAGATTCTTAGATAGGAGCCAGAATGGTGGATTTTTGCTATTAAATTGGTCACAAGGGGGCACTGGTTCATAAATGTGAAAGCTGTGACTGATTGCAAAGTAATACATATATAAGGGGAATTCAACCTTAAAGGACTGGTTTGGAAGATTTAGAAGAAAAAGCCGAACCGCTTTGGGCCTCCAGATGGGACCCTGAGAACCATCACTGAAGCAAAAGCCGCTGTTTGCAGCATCTCTCTGCTCTAACAGGGTATCTATTAGCTCTAAGAGCTGCAGACATCTGATCAATTATAAAATCATGTTTTCCTTCTCAGCTTAAAGGTGTACAAATTAACTGGGGTCAGAAAGTTAAACAAATTTGTAAATGACTTTCATTTACAAATCTCCAGTCTTCCCATACTTATCAGCTGCTGTATGTCCTGCAGGAAGTGGTGTGTTCTTTCCAGTCTGTCACAGTGCTCTCTGCTGCCACCTCTGTGCATGTCAGGAACTGTCCAGAGCAGTAGCAAATCCTCAAAGAAAACCTCTCCTGCTCAAGACAGTTCCTAACATGGACAGAGGTGACAGCAGAGAGCACTGTGTCAGACTGGAAAAAATACACCACTTCCTGCAGGACATACAGCAGCTGATATGTACTAGAAGGCTGGACATTTTTTAATGGAAGTCAGTCAACTTTTGTAAAACCAATGGATTTTTTTCAATTGAAGTGCCCTTTAAAAATTATAGAGGGTCTACGGAGCTGAATTCAGCTTTAAGAAAAATTCTTTAATTCTTTAAACTCTTGAAGTTGAAAATTCTTAAAGGGGACACAGTCAGGGGGCATGGATATGCAATACAAAAATGGCTACACAGAAGTGAATACGACATTGCATGCAGAGGACTGAAAATACGACAGCACAGGGAGGCGAGGAGATCTTACCTGTGTCTGAAATCTTTATTTCTGAGAGAAGAAAAGAGAGGCAGAGAGAAAGGGAAGTGTTAGTAAGAGAGGACGGAAAATATAGAGGGTTAATACAACGCTCATAGAGGTGAGCTGCATCTAACACATTACAGATGTATATACCAAACCTAAACTTAAAGGGGTTATCTAGCGCTACAAAAACTTGCCTACTTTCTTCCAGAGACAGCACCACTCTTGTCTCCAGTTCAGGTGTGGTTAGCAATTAACCTCCATTTCCTTTAATGCAACTGAGTTACAAAACCTGCACCCTAACTGGAGACAAGAGTCATGCTGTCTCTGGAAGAAAGCGGCCATGTTTTTGTAGAGCTGGATAACCCCCCTTAAACTACCAAACGCCAATAAATACCTCAGCTCCAGGATGTTGGTGACATTGCCAGAGGGGAAGATTCTTCGGATGTAGTTGAAGTCTCCGACATAAAGACTGCCATCGGAGCCACAGGTTAGAGCAACTGGAGCCAAGAGTTTGTTGCCATCCGCTAAACCATTACAGCTGGGACAGGAGATGCTCCGACGGCGCCCATTGCCCATGGTGCTCCCGATGACGGCTGGCTGCTGCGAAATGAACTGGTTCTCTCCATTGCCTTTGTGCAGGATGCCTGATGTCATCAAGAATAAACCTGTTACTCTTCATATAAAATATATACTGTATACTTGTGTAATTAATATAGGATTATATTACTTTAAGAAAGTTTGGGCTTATTTATTTTTCCTTCTATAAAACCTTTAAGAATTATAGTGCTGCATAAAGGTGAGTTCACAGGGCATGCAAAAAAGGGGGTTATCCAGGACTAGAAAAAGCATAGCTACCTTTTTTTTTTTTTTTTTTTGCAAAAACAGCACTACCCTTGTCCTCAGGTTGTGTGTGGTATTACAATTCAGCTTCATTCACGTTAGTGGAACTGAGCTGCAATACCACTCGCAAACGGAGGACAGGAGTGGTTCTGTTTCTGGAAGAAAGCGGCTATGTTTTTCTAGGCCTGGATAACCCATTTAAACATAAAAGTGCTATAGAATTACAATCCAAAAAATAAATGCGGAAGTATTACAGACTGTCAAGATTTTTTTGCACAAATATTGGAAAATGTCATCTCACTTACCGGTTTGTATATTGAGCGCGTGATGTTTGTCCAGCGACCATCCCCCCAGCTTGGAGGCCTCAATCTCATAGCCTTGTAATATTGCGGTCCTCTTCTCCCATAGGATGAGGTCAGGGCAGGATTCATACTCATATCCTACAGACACTGTGGAGAGGGGGGCAGTGATAAGTATTGGGGTAGTGATAGCTGTAAGAGGCATTAGTACAGGCGGCCACAAACAGCCAACATCACCCCTTCACAGGGTCCTAAATACTGAAAGGTCAGCGCTAAAGGGTAACATTAAAGCAGCTCTTCTTGTCCTCAGTTTGGGTGTGGGTTTCCCATTGAAATTAATAGAGCTGAATTGTAATATCACACACAACTTGAGGACAGAGGTAGTGCTGTTCTTACACTAAATTAGCTGTTCTTTTCTACTCCTGTATAAGCCCTTTAAAGGGGTGCTCCGGCCAAAAAAAACCATGTCAACTGGTATTAAAAGGTTATATACTGTCCAGAGCTGGAGAGGTTTTCTATAGGGATTGCCTACTGCTCTGGACAGTTCCTAACACGGACAACAGAGGTGGCAGCAGAGAGCACTGTGTCACACTGGAACGAATACACCACTTCCTGCAGGACATACAGCAGCTGGTAAGTACTAGATGATTTGAGATTTTTTAAAGAGAAGAAATTTACAAATCTGTATAACATTCTGACACCAGTTTAATTTTAAAGAAAAAAAATAAAATAATCGAAGTTCCACTTTAATTCACTGATGGCAAGAGAAAAACTCCTTCTATGCCCACCAAAAAAATGGCAAGTACTACAGAGGTGGTGCTGTCATGTTATCATCCCAACAAGTCTGTCACAGTAAGTAAATGGATTACAAAGCTGTCCAATTCTGTCAGAATTCTGAATGCAGCTCTGGATGTAAATTCAATATAAAACACAGTGAACCCAGTCCTACGACGACCTCCGCCAGCAACTTACCGAACGCTTCGGACAGCCCGTACACCTTCTGACTGTACACATCAGTCTTATCCCAAATGAAAAAATAGGAAAGGTCTGGGGCAGCCGCAAACCACTTTCGGAAGAGACGCCCCTCTACGGCGACCATCAAGTGGACTTTCATGAGGTTGAAGGGTATGGTGGGGTGAGTCATGCTGATCCTAAGGACGGACTTGTAACCGGCGTTCCGTGTGCTCAAATAATTCAGTTTGATTTTGCTTCCAGGAATTTTAATTTCTTCTTGTAAGGCCTAAACAAAAAAAATAACAAAAAAAACATCAAAATGACAATTTCCCATAATACACTACATTACAGTCTACATATAGGGGGAGCTTAATCAAACATGGTGTAAAGTGAAACTGGCTCAGTTGCCCCTAGCAACCAATCAGATTCCACCTTTCATTTTTCAAAGAGTCTGTGAGGAATATAAGGTGGAATCTGATTGGTTGCTAGGGGCAACTGAGCCAGTCTCACTTTACACCATGTTTGATAGATCTCCCCCACAGTCTCCTCCCTAGGCTGAACCTATAGAACTACTCATCCTGGGAAAGGAATACAATGCAAAAACTACAGTGAACACTGACACCAACACGGGGGAGGCCATAGGAAAATGGGGACTTTAGAGATAGATATTGCTGTATAGAAAGATGCGCCATAAGACCTGTATATAGATATACGGCCCCCTGGACAGCCCTGGGTAACAATACTACATCATCCTGTGGTGTCAGCATTTATTACTCTTGGTCCACTTTTCTGCACCAGGAGCCGCCGCTCTGAAGGACGTTTGGACGCTTAAGTTAGTCGT